>NC_046312.1:8612429-9274569 GCF_009819535.1 Lacerta agilis
CCGCATTGCCGCATCTAGTTGGCCACTGTGAGAACAGGACCCTGTCATTTTGCAGGACCGGCTGGGGGTGTCTGTGTTTGTCTTGCGGTTGGTACCAGCATCATGTGGGCGTTAAGAGGCTAGATGCGCCCCTCCAAGGATGGGAGAACCTTTCCCTTTCAATTTATCCCCCCACCCCCAAGTTTGGATTCAATTCTCCACCCCAGTTTGCAATATTTTTAAAAGACCTCATGAAAATTCATCACCATCGTAGAGCCAATATACACATCGTTGTATGCATTTTTGCCTAATGGCACACATTCCCCCCCCCAAGCATTTTTGTATATTCTTTTCACCAACAGATGCATTTTTAAAATGCACCCTTTCCCCTAGGATATGCATTCCTGTACACACTGCTTGGCTGGAGAACTTCATTGCAAAATTCTGAAGAATGGTGGATTTCATAGGGTGGCTGTGTTTCGGTTCGTGTATCGTTTCAGAAAGTGCAGATTTCACATGTTCACTTTTAAATGTAAACCGAACCAAGTTTCTCCTCTGCCTCTAGCAGCTCACATTGACAACATTTTTGGAGGCATCTCTCCAAGGCTAACATAGTAGCAGTGAATTACCAGGAAAGTTCGGACTGTCCTGGATAAACAGGGACCATGGAGCCATATGGGAGCCCTCCTCCCTTCTCTCTGCCCTGTTTAGATGCATTGCGGAGAGGATGTAGACCTCCCTAGGCTGCGATTTATGGAAAATCCCCAGCCTTTCTCGTAGCGAGAGGGGAGAGATTCTCCCACACCCACAAGCGTAATCCGTGTGGGCACCCAAGTTGCTAACCTGTTGCTGACAATCACTTGAAGACATGCAAGTGTAAACTGAGTAATTATTTGGCAATTTACTGCTGGGGATTTATGATTGTGGCAGATCCCCGGGTGCTGAAAAGGCTTAGGCCTTGCGGTGAGTAAGAATAGCATCTGCTGTCAGGGACGGCGCAGATCGGGTTGCAAGGGCAAGCGGTCCTCTTGCACAATCCGGTCACCTGTTCGGATTAAGATGGAAAATGTCCTCTCCTGTCCCGTGGGCTGGCATTGCACAAGCCAGGCCACTCTGGAAGTCTTGAATTTCCCCTCTGACATGCTTGGAATGGTTCGAGGCTGGACAGGTGATCTTTTTCTTCAACTGGGCCATTGTGGGGCTCTTGCCGTAATTGTCTGTGGCCTGCGGTTGAGCTCCCAAGACATCCATGCCGAAGTGCTGTTTTGGGGGAATCCTTGGGGATATGGTGGTTAGTGTGTTGGATTGTGACTCAGAATACCGGGGTTCAAATTCCCACAAGGCCACGAAGCTCATAGGGTGACCCTGGGGCGGCCGCTGCCTCTCACCCTAACCTACCTCGCAGGGTTGTTGTGGGGGTCATTCCCCCTCTTCTTCCACTTGCAGTTTTTTTTAATCTATATATGTAAGAGAATTAATAGTGTCCATGCCAGCTGCAGTCTTAGGAATTTTTTTTAAAAAATTATTTATTAAAGATTTTCTTGGTTTACAAAGTGTGTGTAATGTCTCTCGTATTTTTCCATAAAACATTTTTACAGATCAATTTGACACATCATTTTGATGCATGTTTTAAAAGAGGGACGGGTGAATCTGTAAATTTGGGTATTTCTTAGCGTCACCTTTTCCCAATTTTCGTCTCATTTTGCAGCATTGTTGCATCAATTCATGATTTAATTTTTAAAAATGAATTTAAAATTAGTCCTCTTCAATTTTTATTATTATTATAATTAGTTGAATTTATATACTGCTCTATACCCGGGAGTCTCAGGACTAAAATCAAGATATAAAACCACAAAATACATAATAAAAATAAAAACAACAACCCAATAGCCCCCCCCACAAAATACACATTTTAAAAAGGCATAGGATGCAAATCCATCAGTATTGAATGTTCGTTCCACGTAATGTGCATTTAACCTGATACAAATATTTCTTGCTAGCAATTGTCCCTGATACAACAAAGAGCTGTGTGCTATTTTCAGCAATAAGTGCATTTTTAATGCAGCCTTTCTCCTAATGTATGCATTTGTGTAACCGTTCTCCTTGATCTCAGGAACCATCGTGCAAGATGCAGTGGTGATAACTTAAGTGGTGTCCAAACGCAGAACGAAACAGACAACAACTTCCCGAAACGTACAGTAGATCAATTAGCAGCCAGCACCTTAAATCTTTGTCGCCACCCAGCACACTGAGTGTGGAAGAACCATGTGGATGAGGCTACAACGTCTCCTTGCACAGTATAAATATTAAACATTTTGCTAAGCTGAATTGCTTCCCCTGACTAGTGGAGTCCGCCACCAAGCTTCAGGAGAAAAGCGAAGGAGGAGATAACTCTCATGCCATTCTTGGCAGTTTTGGATGGTCAACTTCTTCCATAGCTCAGTTGGTAGAGCATGAGACTCATAAAGTCGGGGTTGTGTGTTTGAGCCCCATGTTGGGCAAAAAGATTCCTGCATTGCAGGGGGTTGGACTAGATGACCCTCGTGGTTCCATCCAACCCCACAATTCTAGGATTTTTATAACTACAGCACGCAAGCCAAGAAGTCTCTCCTCTTGGCAAATGAGAGAATCCCATTCCCATCATAGGATTCGGTCCGCAATCAACAGGAAACAGAATGCAAGGAATGCTCTTGGCTCTGGCGGAGGCCCGACCATGACCTAATAGGCCTCGTCTGCCTTTGAGTTCCAGAAGGCATTCCTGCCCCTCGCAGAATTAGCAGGCTGTTTCTGCAGAGCCTCCCAACACCTGCTGAGCCCGGATTCCCCGCGTAGAGGTCAGCTGCGCAGCTACGTTCCTCTTGCAGAGATATCTTGATATGGTTGATGGGAGTTGTAGTGTAAAGCAGCCAGAGGCCACCAGGTTGTCAAAGGTTGACTTCTCCCGTTGAAGAAAGAAATTAATTAATTGAATGGATTGATGAAAATATCCAATGAAACTGTCCCCTGAACAATGGGGAAAGGGAACCACTGCTCAGTCGTCATGCCTGCAGTGTGAAAGAGATATAGCAGGGTGCAAACTCTCTCTTTCTTATATTCCCACCCCTTGCCAAAGTTAATTTTATTTTAAAAAATCATAATGCAATAAAATAGCATCTACAAAAAATAAATAGGATATGGAGTCCTCTCTTAAAAGTAATTCTTGGCCCTTACCACCCACAGAAGATTAAGCATCTCCTGCCAGCCTCTCACCTGAGATCTGTCATTTCACATCCCAGCCTCTCGCCATGGGAGCCTAACATTTCTCTTACTCTCACCCAGGGTTCTCCATCAACCCTCTACTTCCCCCATGAGTATACAGTCTCTGTACCTTACTAAAGGTACAGAGTTAAAGCTATGTATAGTTAAAGCTATGGTTTTCCCAGTAGTAATGTACGGAAGTGAGAGCTGGACCATAAAGAAGGCTGATCGACGAAGAATTGATGCTTTTGAATTATGGTGCTGGAGGAGACTCTTGAGAGTCCCGTGGACTGCAAGAAGATCAAACCTATCCATTCTCAAAGAAATCAGCCCTGAGTGCTCACTAGAAGGACAGATCCTGAAGTTGAGGCTCCAGTACTTTGGCCACCTCATGAGAAGAGAAGACTCCGTAGAAATGAGATGGTTGGACAGTGTTCTTGAAGCTACTAACATGAGTTTGGCCAAACTGCGAGAGGCAGTGGAGGATAGGCGTGCCTGGCGTGCTCTGGTCCATGGGGTCACGAAGAGTCGGACACGACTGAACAACAACAACACCTTACTAAAGGCCCCAAGCTTAGGCCTCCAAAGAAAAAAGGGGGAAGGAAGGAAGGAAATATCAAACAAACAAACAAATAAAAAATAACCAATGTAACTGACCCTGAGCATTGGGGGGAAGGAGATTGGAAGTGAACATTCAAGTATATTCCACCCCTTACAGAGTGTGGAGAGGCAAAGTCAATTATGCTTGCGTCTTATAGCAGCAGTGCAAAGACTGTGGTGTGCTAGGGGGCTCCTCCCCCTGAAATAAGGCCCCAATACACCATTAACGGACAGGTAGTGGAGAGGCTGCCAAGGGGCGGGGGTCAGAGTTGGCTGAAAGGCACGCAAGATTGCCAGGGAGAACCGCTAATCCTCGTGAAGAATGAAGGCTGGTTTTGAAGGCATGGCGATCTCCGCAGCTTTCTCGGCCAACAGCTGCTGGGCTCAAAGCACATGAGCTGTGGAACCCTGAAAAGCCATCTGGTGTTCATCCGAGATAAATCCGGCAGTAATGGCCAGAATTCTCCAAGCACCAGGGCAGGCGGGAAGCTTCCAGCCGGGAAAATCGCAGAGAAAGGCGGCTTGGGTAGCAAAATATAGAGAGGTTGCTTGGGGAATAAGGTTGCTTGGGGAATAAGGTGGGGAGTAGAGGAGGAAGCTAAATGGGTGGCATCCATTGCCCTATGGGTGGAGAGACCCGTAGACCTGATTTCTGCAGTTGCTGCCAAGTATTGGGGGAAACTGGTCAGACTCACAGGGTTGGAAGTCCTATTTGGCAACCCAGGGGGATGCAGAGCTCTGGTATGGGACCACCCATAAAGTATGCCGCAAAAACGACAATAAGGTTGCCAACTTTTTGGTCCCCTTCAATGGCAGCTTTTGGGGTAGGCTTCCGCAAGCGACCACGTTCACAAGCCCAATCAGCTGGCAGCCTTCCACATCCATGGGTGAGCAGCTGGTAGAAAATCTGGGTCAAAAACAAAAAATGGGGAGCAAGGATGGTGTGTGGGGGAGGTCTCTAGTGCTGCAGCCCTTATTTTGGGAGTGAACCCCATTTCACTCAATGGGATTAAAGTAAATACCGAAACAACCCTCGTGACAGTAAAATGAAAGAAACAACATTACTATATTGAAGAAGTCTTGATACCTGTCTTTCTCTGTTTTATCCTCACAATGACCCTGGGAAGTAGGTTAGGCTAAAAGGGGCTTGTGAGAGGCCCAAGGTCACCCAATGTGCTCCATGGCTGAGTGTGGATTTGAACCTTGGTCTCCGAGGTCCTAGTCTGACACACTTAACCACTGTGGCTCTCTGTGATATAGAAACAGAATTTCTGCCCTTGGAAAAAGTGCAGTCTTTTCTCTATTCTTTCCCCTCTTTTCTATGCAGTTGTGTTTTGCATTTGCTTCTAAATGAGCTTGAACATTAGTGTTTTAATATATTTAAAAACTTTCAATAACGTTGTTAGGAAGAAAAAGTGCAGTTTTCACAGTTGTGTCTGTATCAACTCAGTTGGTTAGAGCGCGGTGCTGTTAATGCCAAGGTTGCAAGGTTCGATCCCCGTGTGGGACAGCTGCATATTCCTGCATTGGTTGGACTAGACCAGGCACGTCCAACTCCCAAGAGTCTGCCATCTACTCCCAGTATTAAAAAACTGGCAGTGATCTACCCACTACCCACAGTTGCTGACCTTTCTTTAAGGGGGAATGCCTAACATTGCTAACCTATATATCCGCCGCTAAAACAACACATCCAGCGCTATAGGAAACTATCATATCAAAAACTGCCAGCAGAAGACACAAAACGACAGCCCACTTGGCGCAACAGAGCGACAGAGAGAGGGTGGCGAGGGCGGATACATTCATTCCACAGCTATTTTCAACCAGCAACTGAGAACGATCCCGCGATCGACCACAATCTCCCGGGGATCTACCTGTCGATTGCGGTCGACCGGTTGGACATCTCTGGACTAGACGATCCTCAGGGTCCCTTTCCAACTCTACAATTCTCTCACTCCATGATTCTCCGCCCCGTATTTCTTCTACACTCACGTTTTTTTAAAAAAGCCAGTTCAAATAAGGACAGGACGTGCAGGTTCTTAAGTCACTGCTGTACAGAAAGTGATGGCTTCTCTTTCTAGTGCTGAAACACCCTGCGCTAGGATGACCCTAATCAGTTCACCCATAGCTCACCGCCTGGTGGCAAATTCAGAGCAGAGGAGATATTCTTTGACATCTTCGGAATGCAGTGGGGTTTCTAAGACTCATCAGTGGCTAGTTGGCACAATGGTTCTGCTCTCCCTTCTCTACTGCAGGCAGGATACTAGTTGCCGGTATTCTGGCATCTGGCTGGCCACTGTAAGAACAGGATGCAGGACCAGAGCAACCATTGGCCTGACGCAGTGGACACTTCTTAGGTCCTTTCTGGGACTGACAACAGCAATCTTTATTATGGTCCAGA
Organism: Lacerta agilis; assembly: GCF_009819535.1. Classification (NCBI taxonomy): domain Eukaryota; kingdom Metazoa; phylum Chordata; class Lepidosauria; order Squamata; family Lacertidae; genus Lacerta; species Lacerta agilis. The sequence continues at coordinate 8,618,644 of NC_046312.1, forward strand.
CACCCAACAATTCATTAAAAACAGTACACAATTTCGACAGCCCGCCTTCAGGTTACATAAACATTTTGTACAGACTTAGGAATAGGGATCATTGGTTCTTGCTGCCACCGATAGAAACTTCGCCACTGCTAATGTTCTGTCATTTGACCGGTCTTCCAGTAGGAACCTAACGTAGTAAGCCTCTGATTTTCCCGGGAAAAGTCTTAACAGGGGTAATATCAGTTCAGCCCTGGCTTGTTCGAATTTCACACAGTGCAGCAAAATATGTTTTACAGAGTCAATGTCTTGGTCACACGAGCATAGTCTGTCCTGGTAAGGAACTCCTCTCAGTCTGCCATTTCTGGGACTGAAGACTTTGTTCTCAACTGGGCCATCTCATATCATGGAGAAGGGACCCAATTTTGGCCCCAAACTAACAGCACCTTGGTTTGGAAACCAAGCCCTACAAGGAGTGCTAGAAGGAGACCGAGAGGAGATATGACAGCCATCTTCAAATATCTGAAGGGCTGCCACACTTGGAAAAACTTTCTGACAGTAAGATGTTCAACTGTGGAACAGACTCCCACAAGAGGAGATGGACTCTCCTTTCTTGGAGGTGTTGAAGCAGAGGTTGGATGGTCATCCGTCATGGCTGCTTTAGCTGAGATTCCTACATTGCTGGGGGTTGGACGGGATGACCCTTGGGTCCCTTCCAGGTCTAAGGTTCTATGATTCTATGAGCACCAATCTGTGGTGCGGCCTCTGTGGTGGAAGTCAAGAGCTGCATGCGTGAGTCAAGGAAAGAGAGCTGTAGGCCAGGGGTCAGCAAGCTTTTTCAGCAGGGGGCCGGTCCACTGTCCCTCAGACCTTGTGGGGGGCTGGCCTATATTTTGAAGGGGGGGGAACGAATTCCTATTCCCCAGAAATAACCTAGAGATTCATTTTAAATAAAAGCACACATTCTACTCATGTCAAAACACCAGGCAGGCCCCACAAATAACCCAGAGATGCATTTTAAATAAAAGGACACATTCTACTCATGTAAAAACACACTGTTTCCCAGACCATTCACGGGCCGGATTTAGAAGGCGATTGGGCTGGATCCGGCCCCCGGCCTTAGTTCACCTACCCATGCTGTAGGCCTTTGCTTATCTTGGGTAGAGGAATGGCACAATCCTTTTACTTGTTCACTGATGTTAACCTCCACTGCTTTGTGAGATATCTGTAACAATGGAAAGGTTCTTCAGGAGAGGAAGAAAATGCGAAGGCATAAACCGTATAGAAATCCAGAGTCCGTTAGATGGTTGGATGGCGCTTTGTACGCCTCTTTCTAGCAACCAAGCTGGTACCAGACGCCTTGCTCTGCTTTCCTTTGGACCACATCAGCGAGGCCGACAGCGGAGTCTTGTCATCTGGGCAGCTCAGGACCTCCATACACACTGCCCAGGCTTGCACCCCAGGAAGGTCACTTAGGTTAATGCAGTGGTTTGACTTCACCCCCAGAGGCACACTCCATTGTCTCTTGAGACAGATGGATGCCAACAAGATTCAGGGCCGTCTCGTCATAGGGGCTGGGTGGCGCGGTGCACCAGGGCGCCAGGCCCACCAGGGGCGCCCCCGCGAGCCTGCCGGCATACCGGGCGCCCCCGCCCCCACGGGCGGGCAGGCGGGCGCTCGCGTGCCGGCAGGTGAGCTGCAAGCCGGCTGCCCTCCGGAGCCCCAGCTGGAGCGCTGGGAAGGGCGCGCAAAGCCCCGCGCTGCTCCAGCGCCACGCCCCTCATCCCCCGCTCGCCCACCTCCCTCCCTCACTGGCCGCCCCTCGGGGGATGAGGGCCGTGGCGCTGGAGCAGCGCGGGGCTTTGCGCACCCTTCCCAGCGCTCCAGCTGGGGCTCCGGAGGGTGGCCGGCTTGCAGCGCGACGCCCCTCATCCCCCGCTCGCCCTCTCCCCCTCCTGAGGGGCGGCCAGCGCGGGAGGGAGGTGGGCAGAGAGGCGGCCCACGGGGGGCGCCGAGGGATTGTCGCGCCAGGGCGGCCGATCCCTTTAAGACGGCCCTGACAAGATTGTCCCCTGCAAATGCTGTCTGGAGGAGCCACAGGAGCACATGGGAGGATGCCTTACACGGAGTCAGGCAATTGGTCCATCTTCCCGCTTTTACCCTAACTGCTGAACGATGTTCCCCGCTCCTGCCATAATGCATAGCGTACATCTTCCCATTGTTACAGAGGATCAAGTCTGGTTTCGTTGCAGGATAAGCCTTTCCATACCAGTGGCGAAAAACACTGCTTGCTAAAAGCAAAACGCTTCCTAAAAAAAGAAATAAATCTGTTGTTCTGCCCACTGGCACAATAAAATTACACATACACACACAGAGAGAGAGAGCCCATGGTGAATGATCACTTCTGCAATCCAGTGATTGATTTCCACAGCTGAAAAACAGGATTACAGCCCTGTTTTGCTACAGGAGAGAGCAGGGTGATGGATGAGTTCGCTCGGGGATTACGCTATAGATAGAGCTGTCAACAGCAGGAGTTGCTTTTATTTCCCCGTTCCACCCCCCCCCATACACACACACATCTGTGGAGATAACACAAAAGCAGGGCCAATTAATTGCGGTTTCCTGGTGGCGTCTGGTTATTAAGACTCCCTCCTTTAAAGCACTTCCTCAGGCTGTAAACTGAGCCCCTCGCTGCTCTGCGTCTCCTGCTTCCCATTCTCCATCCGTACCCCAGGAAAAGAGTGAAATTCTGTATCATCTACATGTGCACACGCAGATCTTCCTTGGTGTGTGGAGAAGCTCCAACTAATAAGGTTTTGATCTGGCTGGGAGTTCGAGGAAAGATTTCCTGGGGGCCAAAATGACATGCTACTCACGGTTGTGCATAACTTCCCCAGATTTTTCTTTTCAAAACAGCTGCAAGCAGGAGGTGAGGGTCAAGGGCTGCATAACCCTCCCCGCTTTCAAAACCATCCCTCCCCCAAAGTGCTTCCCCTCTCATTGGGGAAAAGGTTATAGCTCCTTGTATCTTTTCCTTAAAGGGGGAAAATTAATGGATGAGTACAGCTGAGCAGGAGAAACAGTTTAAGCGAAAGGACCAAGCAGTTGCTTTTCTTCTACTTTTCTCTAATGTGCCATCGAATAAATACGGTAATAATTTGTTATTTATATGCGGCCATCTGATGGGCATTAAGCACAGTAAAACATCAAACATGGAAATCTTCCCTATCCAGGGCTGCCTCCAGATACTGCTGAACCACAGTTCCCATCATCTCTGCCCGCTGGCCTCTTTTAAATGGAAAAAGCCATCACGGGACAACTGCAATTAAAAGGAAAAAGCCATCACAGGACAACTGCAATTTTGAGAAAAGTAGAAGAAAAGCAACTGCTTGGTCCTCTCACTTAAACTGTTTCTCCTGCTCAGCTGTACTCATCCATTAATTTCCCCCCATCAGCGGGACCCAGGTGGCGCTGTGGGTTAAACCACAGAGCCTAGGGCTTGCTGATCAGAAGGTCGGCGGTTCGAATCCCCATGACGGGGTGAGCTCCCGTTGCTCGGTCCCAGCTCCTGCCCACCTAGCAGTGCGAAAGCACGTCAAAGTGCAAGTAGATAAATAGGTACTGCTCCAGCGGGAAGGTAAATGGTGTTTCTGTGCGCTGCTCTGATTCGCCAGAAGCGGCTTAGTCATGCTGGCCACATGACCCGGAAGTTGTACGCCGGCTCCCTGGGCCTATAGAGTGAGATGAGCACCGCAACCCCAGAGTCGGACACGACTGGACCTGATGATCAGGGGTCCCTTTACCTTTACCTTTTAATGTGCCATCAGATCTAATGCACACCTCAATTTTCAGAACCTTGAAACCAAAAAAAGTATTGGCTGGCGAATGTAAATGGGCCATCAAATCTAATGTGCACCTTAATTTTCACAACATAATTTGGCCAAAAAAGGTGAGCATTAGATTCGAGTAAATATGGTATTGTTATAGTGAAGGCTCTTGCTTCCATTACTTTCTTGTGGGCTACCTGAAGGCACCTGCTTAGCCACTGTGGGGAACAAAAACACCAAACTTAAGTAATCTGGAACCCTGAACAGGAGCGTTCCACGCTGCAACACATTGTAGCAGCTCCCACTCACTAGCAATCTATGTAAAAATGCAACACAATCCCCGTTCTCTTCTACTAACTGCTAGAAACCAAAACCATCCATCAGGATGACAAGAGACAATGCTCTCCTTCAAAGACCAAGTGAAAACACCTCAGTTTCACCACCTGTTTTGTTTTACAGGGTTCGGTGATTTACAGCAACAGAGAGGAAAGTGAAGGAATAAGACCACTCAATTGTAAAATGTGTTCTGATTTACTGCTCAGAACAAGGGAGCTAGGATTTCTCACCTACCACTCGCAAGATCTCAGTTATTAGAGTAGTGGTGAACAGGATCAGGTACCTGCAGACATGGCAGCCCTGCATGAAGTTTAGTGGTGCCATAGGATTACCCCATAAGCCACACCCTTTGAAAGTTTCAGAAAGGTGTTTGGAATGTGTTCTCAGAAAGCTGTTGTGGAAGCTGTATGCGATCTGGCTTGTTTGTTCCTTTTAGTGGCTTGTAAGAGCCATGCGGTCTGAGCTTGCAGCAACCAGCTCAGGCTTTACATGTTGAGCTTCATGTAACCAACGTGCTTAAGTCTAATCAATGCATTTGGCCAAACTGCGAGAGGCAGTGAAGGATAGGCGTGCCTGGCGTGCTCTGGTCCATGGGGTCATGAAGAGTCGGACACAACTGATCGACTGAACAACAACAACAACAATCAATGCTTGAAGGGGTTAACTCCACAGAGTAAACTGTCCTGCCAGGCTTAGCTAGGTCATTCCTCCTCACCTTGGGAGGAAGGTAATCAAGCCTATTGTTGCACCTTAGTCTACCTGAGAAGCTCAATGTGTCAGGTCTGAGCTGGATGCTCCAAGCTCTGGCCGCATGGCTCTTGTAAGTCACTCTTGAGTTCCTATACCAATGATTTAGGAACTTGCATCACTGTAACTAAGCAAAGTTTTACTGCCTGTGCAACCTATTCTGAATGATGTGTGGAAAAGCACATGAACCTGACTTTTAAAGAGTTTGTAAGTAAACCAAATTTTAACTTGCCAAACGTGTGGTCTTTTCCTGTGCTGGGGAAGAGGGAAGTTTCGGAATTCACAAGGGCATGTTTTAAAGGTTTAACAACCTATATTATGTTTTATCATGTTTTACCTTGCTGCATGTTTTGTGATTTTGAATCTCTGGTGGGGTTCTCTCGCCCAAGAGTACTTGCCTCAGACCTGGATCTTTGCATCCAGGGAATTCTGTTCTTTCCTTGCACCAACACCAAGTAAATGGGTTAGATGTGCAGACGGCAACAAAGAGGCACACATGCAACTGATCTGTGTGCCTCTCTGTGTGTGCCGGGCTATTATTACATCAAACCTCTGCGAAAAGATGGCAGGTTAATGCACTTGGAGAATTTTTCATGAAGATTTTTTGACTTGGTCACAGCTTGGATTCATAGATCAACCATTAGTCACAGATGTCAGCAAGAGTATCAAAAGTATGAAAGGTCACAACAAGAAGAAGAGGTCCCCTGTCCTACAGAGGAATCTTGAATGCAATAATGCATCGCAGAAGGGCTCTCCATTGGCTGGCTGCAGAGTTAAAATTACACCCAGCCTTGCATTTCTCTGAGACCCTCCCTCATAAGGCTTGAATTCATGCGCGCAGATAGATTCAGCAACGTGCAGACTCTGCATTTTGTACAGCCCTTTTTGAGTGTTTGGAGCAGACCAGCCCAGAAATCCTTCCTGAAGTCCTGTAAGAAGAGTCTTTGCTGGATCAGTCCAAGGGCCTACCTATCCCAGCATCCTGTCCTTACAGTGGCCAACCAGATGCCCCAGCCTACCAGAAATACAAGAAAGTACTGTAATGGTTGGAGTCAGCAGCAAAAAAGAATAACTCATTTGAGGCCAGTGAAGCCACAGCTTTGTTCAAGGAAACAAACCACAGCTCAGGCCTAATGGTCTCAGCAACCCTTTGCAGGAGGTCTCATCCTGATGTAGCAGTCCCAATGAAGGACTGAAGGTCCCCGCATGTCAGGGACCATGCTGAGGAGGGCTGCACTGAGGAAGAATGTTGGGAGGCACCCCCTCCTCCTGATCCTGAATCTTCCCAGGAGCAGGAGGACAGCATAGATTTGGAACGGTGGTTTGCAGAGGGGCATAGTTCAGAAGGCAGAAGCTGGGAAATACTGGGTGGGGGAACAGCTAGCAGAAGAAACACTAGAAGAGAGTTAACAAACTCACAGTTTCTGGATAGTATCCACCTCCCTTCCTCAAAGCCCCGGAGAGCTCAGAAAGTTTCAGAATAGAAAGCGCAGCAGCTACAAATTCAGATTACAAGACGTAGGAGTGATGTAGATTAATAGGGATGGAGGAGTGAGTGACCTTAATTGGGAGCACCGCCATTCTGGTTAGAGGCTTACTTTTGTCCTTCGCTGTGTTTATTAAAGAAATTAACTGGTAAGAATTCCCTTTCGTTTGATCTGCTCATTTACGGCCACGGGGGAGGAAGCAGATTCCCCAAAGCCTGATACCGCCTTCCCAGTGTCCTCTAGAACTCCTCCTGTCCAGGGTGTTTCCCATGCAGTCTCAGGCTGCATCTGTGCACAACCACCCTCTGTTCTGCAGGTTTCATTTCTCTGTGAGTTCTGGGAGACCAACGGGGAGGGGAGCTGGTTGCAGCAGTGGGGGAAGACTCCTCTTGGCCCCACTCCTCGCCAGCCTCTGCTTCCACCTCCAATTCTAGACTGCTCTCTGCCACAGACTCTCCTAGCTCCCTGAGACCTGTTACCTCTTCAGCTTACGACACCTCCTCCTTCCAGTGTGCTCCCTCTTCTCCCTCTGACCGCCCCTTGCCATCCCACCACCAATTCCCTGGCTTTGAGTCGTCTTCCCCTGTGGGTTCTCTTGAGGGTTCCCTGGCTGGGCCTTCCACCACTCCTCAGCATCCAGGCAGTTCATGACAAATAATAATAATAATAATAATAATAATAATAATAACAAATTTTTATACCCTGTCCTCAGGGCTCAGGGCGTCTTAACACCAATAAAATAACAACAAAAACATAAAACAATTCATAAAAATACAGATTAAAATACAATTTAAAATTTAATTTATACTTCAGCCTCATTTTTAAGTAGCCCACCAATCACACCAAAAGAATGAAACATCAATGTTAAACTGATACCAACCCAAAGGCCAGGTGGAACAGCTCTGTCTTGCAGGCCCTGCGGAAAGATGCCAAATCCCGCAGGGCCCTGGTCTCTTGTGATAGACCGTTCCACCAAGTCGGGGCCAGTACTGAGAAGGCCCTGGCCCTAGTTGAAGCCAACCTAGCATCCTTGTGGCTCGGGACCTCCAAAAAGTTATTATTTGAGGGCCTTAAGGTCCTACCCGGGACATACCAGGAGAGGCGGTCCCTTAGGTACCTTAGGTACGAGGGTACCAAGTAGAGAGGGAAAGAAAGAGAAAGTCAGGGACAGGAGAAGAGTGAAAGATGGAGATATGCAGTCTAAATTGAAGGGAGGGTGGACTAGACTTGACACAGGTCTGCCACCAAAAATGGTAGCCCTGTGTCAAATTATTTCCTACCGTCCTGTTACATTTAGCTAAACATATTTGTGTTGTTTCTCCATTCAGCGTTGCTGGCCTTTGCTGTTCAGGAAGTTGTAGGGAAACAGCATGGGTACATCAAACTAAATGATACAGGAGCTGAGAAAGCAACAAAGGATACGGGGAAGGGATAGCTGAATGGTTAAAGCACCTGCTTGCCATGCAGACGATCCCAGGCTCAATTTCTGACATTGCCAGATAGGGCGGGGGGGGGGGGGGAGACAGAGCCACTGCCGGTCAGTGTAGACGACTTCACTTGTTATAAGGCAGCTTCTTACCAAAACTGGAGCAGCCTCCAAGATAGTAATGCATCATAGAGATTGGAGCTGGTTGACCATCGATCAACAGAGATGTGAAGAGATTTCCGGCGACTGGCATTTTCCTATGCCCCAGTGTGAAAGATAATGGATCAAATGGGAAATCAATGGGAAATACGACATTTTTCTCCAGTGCATGCTTCAGAGTGCATTACACCAAGGTTTTCGGTTCCATTATTACGATGATCTATTGCTGGAGGTGGGCAGGGGATGAGCATCGGAGGAGGAAACTCAACTCGACACAGTTTCTATTCATAGTTTTGCTCGTGCCGGGAATGACTCCTAAGATATGTACAAATATTTCCCCACTGCCAGCGCTGCCGCAAGCCATTCTTTTTGGAGAGTGTGAAATCAATTAGTGATTTTCTGCCTATAAAGTGGCAAGGCGAAAATTTATATGTATATCTATCTCTCAAGTAGGTCTTTCAGGAATCCTGGATTTCCCAAAGATAATATCAGCAGAGGATAGGATCGCATCTATTATCTCTGTGTTATGTTTTGGTTAATATTTTATGCATTGCAGAAGAATTGCCCGAGTCAGTTCCAGACGTGACGCATGGCAGATGTAACTGGTATGGACCAATCGGGGCTAAGCCATGTGCTTCCTGAAGCAGATAGGGAAAGCGCAGATGGGAGCCCTGATTAGACCAGAGTGGCGATGAGGAAATCCTCATCTACAGAGGCCCCTGTTACCCATGGATCTGGAAGTATTGCCGTTAAAAATTAAAATTAAAAGTTTTTTAAAAACCCAACAACACCCTACCTGTAATCAACTGGTGCTTCCAGGTAGGGGCTTAATTTGCAAATGGTTCCCAGGGATACCACAAATGGGTCATTGGCAACAGAGGTTTTTCTTTTTTTAAAATAAAAATATTTTAAGAATTAAATTTCCTAGAGAAAGGGGAAATCCAGATTAAATTTGGGGGCAGGATACTGGCTGGTGTCTTGATGCCAATGCTGCGGTCATCTTGACAATAATGCCCACTTACAAAATAGAAAATTCTTTCCAGTAGCACCTTAGAGACCAACTGAGTTTGTTCTTGGTATGAGCTTTCGTGTGCATGCACACTTCTTCAGATACACTTACAACACAAGGAACTCATAATCCATCTACTCTCAGCAGCCAGAAACATCATAACCAGACACTGGAAAGACCTGTCAGGAACAAGCATGGATCAATGGTACCAAGTAGTATGGGAAACAGCCCTACTAGAAAAACTAACCAGTAAGGTGAAACTGACACGGGGACAAACAGAAGAAGACGCCTTCACCCCGGTATGGTTCCCCTTCATCACACACACAGCTCAACAAGATAATGACAAAAATCTACCGACAGCATACAAATCAATATGGCTAACCTGATCCAAAACACCCACCCACCCCACTCACACAGAAAACCAAAGATCACCACAGCCAACCACAAAGGAACAAGCACACCCTACGCCAATCGCGACCTCTCACTGCCAAGGAAACACAAGCGAACAGCAGAGAACCAACACAAACGATGCTGACACCAAATCCTACATATACTAAGGAAAATAGAAACATCGCCTCCCCACCCCACCCTCCCAAAATCCCACCCACCTCCTTCCCCCTTCTCTGCCTAATGTCTCAACAACCAAAATTGATCTGTAAAAATGTTACATGGAAAAATGCGAGAGACATTGTACACACTTTTGTAAACCAAGAAAATCTTTAATAAAAAAAGAAAAAGAAACTGGCATGCACAGGAAGTACTGATTCCACCATAAATTGCAAGTTTGTAAAATTACCTTCGTATTGCTGCGCATCTTATTGATTGCCCAAAGATGGAAAACATTATCTGAAATTAACACCTCCTTATGATGGAGTAATATATGGAAAATTATAGTGCGTGAAAATCTTACTGGGCACACCCGGGTTGTTGTTTTTTTGAAAGGAAAATCAAAGGTAACCTCGTTGGTCTCCGTTTGGTGGGAATACATTAAAAAAAGAGAAAGTTTACATTTGCCTCTTCCACACGCCTCTCAGGAAATTTGGGATAAGTAACGTCTGACTGCTTGAATAAAAAAAAAATCTTGATGTAATATAGAGCCTTTTATTCTTGGTACTCCTTGTGCCTCTGATAGTTTCAGTTGCCACACCTGTGGGCCTCTCACTTCTTATGATGGTACTTTCCTTTTGCATGTCTGCATCTTATCACAAATATCCAGATAACCTTCTTTATCACTTCTTATTGTGCATGTAACATCCCATGCCAACATTGGCTTCATTTTGTTTTTATGTGTTTCTCTCATGATTTTATTACAGTGGTAAGGTAAAGGTAAAGGGACCCCTGACCATTAGGTCCAGTCGTGTCCGACTCTGGGGTTGCGGCGCTCATCTCGCTTTACTGGCCGAGGGAGCCAGCGTACAGCTTCCGGGTCATGTGGCCAGCATGACAAAGCTGCTCCTGGCGAACCAGAGCAGCGCACAGAAACGCCATTTACCTTCCCGCCAGAGTGGTACCTATTTATCTACTTGCACTTTTGACGTGCTTTCGAACTGCTAGGTGGGCAGGAGCTGGGACCGAGCAACGGGAGCTCACCCCATCGTGGGGATTCAAACCGCCAACCTTCTGATCAGCAAGCCCTAGGCTCTGTGGTGTAACCACAGTGGTACCTCTGGTTAAGTACTTAATTCGTTCTGGAGGTCTGTTCTTAACCTGAAACTGATCTTAACCTGAAGCACCACTTTAGCTAATGGGGGCCTCCTGCTGCTGCTGCGCCACCAGAGCACAATTTCTGTTCTTATCCTGAAGCAAAGTTCTTAACCTCAAGCGTTATTTCTGGGTTAGCGGAGTTCTTAACCTGAAGTGTATGTAACCCGAGGTACCACTTTGGGGCTATATGGGAAAAATTCAGTAAAAATACTTAAAAAAAAACCAGCCTGGAAGCATTCTGCATTAAGCACACTTCTGATTTCTGCCTTCTTCGGGTGTTCAGGTTGCATCTTGAGCGAGTTGAAGGGGATGGGGGGGGGGAGTCTATTTAAATAGTCTCCTCACGTGTGTTGGAATGATGATTTTCCACAGGCACAAGAGACTCCCAGTTTCAGGAACTCGCCTTCCAACTTACAGAGACCGACAGCAATGGTGATGGGGATGCAGAACTTGCATGCCCATCTCAGCAGGCTCCCCCCATCTGCCCCCCCCCCCGCAGCATGTTAAGTTAGCACTCAACCTCAATGCCCCGAAAAGCTGCAGATTATCATTTAAGCAGAGTTTAAGAATAGCCCTGCGAAACCCTGTTTTCACTTAAAGATCCACCGTTTGATATAATCTTTATGAGGACGCATGCCCCTATGGTAAGGTTACCAGATTTTTTTCAATGAATCCGGGGACACTTTAAATAAATAAATAAATAAATAAATGCTACATTGATGCTGCAATGGTGGCGGTGGCAGGGGGGCAACTGCCACCTTGACCTCAACCACCATGTTTCCCCTTCTTCCGAGACTTCTATCTCCTTTCTCCACGAGCCTGGGAAGCATAGCTGTCAAGTTTCGGATTTGAAAATAAGGGATCAGCAGCCTCACCTATCCCGGGGACAGTCACATGGCAGTGGTGGGCGGAGCCAGAAGCAAAAGTGGGCGGCGCTGGTGTGAACGCGCGCAGTAGGCTTACTGTATTTTGGAAACGCTGCCCGTGGGCTACGGCCTCTGTAAGCGCGGAAAATGGCTCCTGCTTGCTTTGAGGCTGCAAGGAGGCGAGGTCTTCCCAGTCCCTGGCCAGCAGGGGGAGGGAGAGGAGCTGCTTCCTTTGAAAAAACGGGAAATTAAAGGGATATGAAAATAAGGGATAGCAGCGGGAAACTGCTTGAAATAAGGGAGATTCCCGGGGAAAACGGGATACTTGACAGCACTGCTGGGAAGACCCTGAGTTGTTGGTTCTTTGGTGGTGGTGGTGGGGAAGTGGTGCGCAGTGGGTCAGGCATGGAAGGTGGAGAAGGAGGCCGAGAGCAGTGGCCGTGGCGAGGCTCAGGCAGCTCAATGCCTCCCTTCCCATCAGAGCAGCCCCAATCCCATTCCTTCTTACATGCAAGCAGGAGGGGACAGGGATCCCTCAGCTGGGAAGTGAGGCTTCACGCTGCCTTTTGGAGCAGCCCCATCCCAGCTCCTACTTGCGTGCAAGCAGGAGGGGGTGGGGATCTCTCAGACAGCGCAATGCCTCCCTTGCTATAGGAGTAGTCCTAATCCCACTCCTACTTGCGTGCAAGCAGGAGGGGGCGGGGATCCCTCAGCTGGGAAGGGAGGCTTCCCGTTGCCTATCTGAGAGATCCCCACCCCGCTCCTGCTTGCACACAAGTAGGAGTTGGATACGCAGCATGAAGCCTCCCTTCACAGCTTAGTTGCTGGGGTCAGGGAAGGTGGAGGCAGCCCAGAAGCTGCCTCTTAGAGCCCCTGCGCCACCATCATATGGGGACTTCCGATCAGCTCCTGAAGCCAGCCAGAGCCAACTGCTCCAGGCTGCTGAGACTGCCGCTGCTGCGTTTCCCGGGGACATTAGATGAAATCCGGGGACATTCTGGGGATGGAATTTGTCCGGGGACTTATTCGCAAATCCGGGACTGTCCCCGGGAAACGGGGACGTCTGGTAACCCTACCGTATGCAATTGTATTTTATTGTCTCATAGCTGAATGCCATGAGCACACTGGGAAACTGGCACCTAAATTTCGCACCGGTACCCAAGCATATTGTGCATCCAGTGCATTTTCGTATAAAAGCAATGTTTCTAGTGCCTCATGTGCCTGAAGATTTAAGGAAAGGGGAAACCCTGGCAAGCAATTTTTTTAAAAAAATGAATAGGGCCTTTGATCTTGCAGGCTGCTCTGCATCTGAGCCTGTGCTTTTCAAGTTTGCAGATGGAGTGGAAATTCAGAGTAACCACAGGACTCCTGGCACAGGTGATTTTTCCTGTTTTCAAAGTTGAAACCTGGCAGCAGGAGCAGCTGCTGTTGCTGTTTCTCTCTCAAACAGGACAGCCATCAATGGATTCGGATGATTTGTGGACAGAATGGGAGGATGGGATAGAAGCTTGAAAACTGCATGCATGGTCTTCCTAATTTTTATTTTTTTAAAAAAGATGCTGTCACCTACCTGGAAATTCAAGCCAGGTCAGTTCTGGAGGTCTGGAAAGCCTAATCTGGAGGTCTCAAACCCCGCTCATATGTGTGTCTTTGCATGTGCCCATATTGTCAACATAAGAAAAAACAACACTGCAAGTGGTTGACTTTTCATTTCCTTTTCCTTTCCCTCCTTTCTTTTCCTTCCTTCCTTCCTTCCCTTCTCCCACCTGCGTTGTTCAGTTAGCCTAAAGGACTCCTGCTTTCATATATTTTTTTCCAGACGTAAAAATTGCCTTGCTGATATATCCAGTAACTTTGCACTCAGTTACAAGTGTTTTCGTTAGAGAGCATTTCTCCAGTCCTTGTTTCAGCATGAAAGGACTGATTGATTCTTCTTCTTCTTCTTCTTCTTCACCAACCAATGGAAACCTAAAGTGAAAAGGAGCCAGCAAAAGAGTTCTCTAAGTCCCTTTGAGAGCACACCTGGCCAGGTCACCTTGAAGTGGGCTTTAATTGACTGGTAGACAAAAGAGCAGAACAAAAGCCCTTGAGAGAGGAGAGGAGAGGCTTCTTACCCTTTGGCTTTTAAGAACTCCACCTTCCCTGACCTTATTATTGGCTCCTGGAATGAAGATGCCAGCAATTCTCCTTTCTTTTTTGTCCGATTCTGCTGTGTTCGTAGAGTTGAGTAAATGAATGGAGGGTGGAGGGGAGACAACATTTTGCAAACATTTGGCAGAACATAAGCATTAGAATTCAATATTTTTTGAGGGGAGGATTTTCATTTTCGTTTAACTGCTAAATACCCAAAAGTTTGAAATAACTGCAACTTTTAATACCTGAAAGCGCTGTATCCTTTTCTTCTTCTTCTGACTAGCACCCAGTAGTTGTACAGTCATACCTTGGTTTTCGAACAGCTTAGTTCTCGAACGTTTTGGATCCTGAACACCACAAACCCGAAAGTGACTGTTTTGATTTGCGAGCTATTTTTGGAAGCCGAACGTCCGACGGAGCTTCCACAGCTTCTGATTGGCTGCTGGAGCTTCCTGCAGCCAATTGGAAGCCACAGTTTGGTTTCTGAACATTTTGGAAGTCGAATGGACTTCTGGAACGGATTCTGTTCAACTTCCAAGTATATAGTCCGTTCAGTTCCTGCAAAAAATGTTTTAATTTTTTTTAAATTTAATTAACTATTAAATTCCTTATAAAACTTTTAAAATATCCATATATCAATGGGGAACATGTATCAAAGGAACAGGCCAATTTTAGATTTGCTGGGGAATTCCCCTTCACTCCATTTTGACTCCATGTTAACTGTGCTTTGTGAGCGGGGAGAGTCTGTGGCAGAGAGCAGTCCAGAATCAGAGGCAGAAGCTGAAACAGGAGAGGGGGGAGTCCAAGAGGCAGAGATGAGTCAGGCTGGGGAAGGGTCACAGGTTTCTCCCCCTCCTGCAGCTACAAGGTCCCCTCCTTCCTTCTCTCCCAGAACCAGAAGAGGCAGCAGAGAGATTGGCTGCATGCAGGTGCAGTCTCCGATTGCTTTGAAAAGGCCCTAGGGAGACCGGAGCTTTGTCTCGGCAACCGATTCATATGGCCAGACATACCGGGGATGAGCTGCTGTGCTCATTAGGCCTGACACTCAGCAAAATCGGTGAAGATCGTGCTTTTCCTAATAAAGAGTTAACTCCAACTTTGAACAGTGTGATTTACTGCCAACTCACACTTTGACACTGGAGGGCACCAGGTTGGGAAAGGCTATCTTACAGAGACAGAGGATTCAGCCAGCCTCTCCGTCTCCAATGTTTGTGGCACTTAACTAATTCCTTAGATGGTTGGATGATTCACACATGGAATCTTGCAAAGTCCTTAACCCAGCAAATAAATAAAATAGTTGACAGCCATTGGTGTATGGATCTGCACAAAATGTGGGTTAAGAATCTGCACCAACGCTGGCTCACCCCAGTGGGTCTTGGGGCACAGCGCACACATGTTTTCATTTCCTTAATGCCTGTTTGGTTTAGCTGCCGGTGTGTCAGAGAGAGCCTTGGGCTTTCTGTTATTTCTAAGCCACGGTGCATAAACTGCAGCGGCCGAGAGGTCGGGGCTTCCCCCTCGGATCTGGGCTGCTTCCTCTGTTTGTTCTTCCCCTTTCTTCTCCAAATCATTTAGTGGAACAGTCCTAAATTGCAGGCTCCAAATTAATAACTGGAACCTGGATTACTTCACCATCAGAAGCCCTGGCAGCTCAGCCCACCCCCCCCCCCAATTGATTGCAGGTGAACAGCTCCCAATTGCTCTTTCCTGGGTCATGCCTCTGGCCTGCAGACCACCTGGAAGGCAGCTTTTGTTAAATTGCCCTGAAGATCCCCTGCCTCTCCCCTTCTGCCACCCACTTCTTCACTTCCTGGTCCCTATGTAAACCCGCCATCTCGCCCTTGAGCAGCACGCAGTGGCTTCAATTAGCCTTTTTACGAGTCAAGAGGCCATCTCGGCATCGAGCATGCATGCTTGGTGTGCTCCCTGGGGCTATGCGCTCGGAACATAGGGGAGGCTCTGTTTATTTGGACGGCACGGCCAGCAGATCTACTTAAAATGCTTCTCGGCCGGGAGACGTGGCCTGCTTAGGGTTAAGTCTGCTCTTAAAGCAATTTAATTAAAGCTGTTCAGATTCCTGGCCTGATAATGCTTTGCTGGATCTGACCAAGGTAAAGTCCATCTGGACCGGATGCCGTTTCCAGCTGCTGACAATCAAATGCTTCGGAAGAGTCTCAAAACTTCCCTGGGAAGTGGGAGGGTTAAACACAGATCCTCCAAGTGTCCCTATTTTACAGGGACAGCCCCAGATTTACAGAAGCCATCCCTGTTTCTGATTTGATCCCAGATTGTCCTGCTTTTCCTTGTTGTTGTTGTTGTTGTTGTTGTTCAGTCATTTAGTTGTGTCTGAATCTTTATGACCCCATGGACCAGAGCACGCCAGGCACTCCTGTCTTCCACTGCCTCCTGCAGTCTGATCAGACTCATGTTAGTAGCTTCGAGAACACTGTCCAACCATCTCATCCTCTGTCGTCCCCTTCTCCTTGTGCCCTCCATCTTTCCCAACACCAGGGTCTTTTCCAGGGAGTCTTCTCTTCTCATAATGTGGCCAAAGTACTGGAGCCTCCGCTTCAGGATCTGTCCTTCTAGTGAGCACTCAGGGCTGATTTCCTTCAGAATGGATAGGTTTGATCTTCTTGCAGTCCGTGGGACTCTCAAGAGTCTCCTCCAGCACCATAATTCAAAAGCATCAATTTTGAATGCGATCAGCCTTCTTTATGGTCCAGCTCTCACTTCTGTACATTACTACTGGGAAAACCATAGCTTTAACTATACGGACCTTTGTCGGCAAGGTGATGTCTCTGCTTTTTAAGATGCTGTCTAGGTTTGTCATTTCTTTTCTCCCAAGAAGCAGGCGTCTTTTAATTTTGCGACTGCTGTCACCATCTGCAGTGATCATGGAGCCCAAGAAAGTGAAATCTCTCACTGCCTCCATTTCTTCCCCTTCTATTTGCCAGGAGGTGATGGGACCAGTGGCCATGATCTTCGTTTTTTGATGTTGAGCTTCAGACCATATTTTGCGCTCTCCTGTTTCACCCTCATTAAAAGGTTCTTTAATTCCTCCTCACTTTCTGCCATCAAGGTTGTATCATCAGCATATCTGAGGTTGTTGATATTTCTTCCGGCAATCTTAATTCCGGTTTGGGATTCATCTAGTCCAGCCTTTCGCATGATGGATTCTGCATATAAGTTAAATAAGCAGGGAGACAATATACAGCCTTGTCGTACTCCTTTCCCAATTTTGAACCAATCAGTTGTTCCATATCCAGTTCTAACTGTAGCTTCTTGTCCCACATAGAGATTTCTCAGGAGACAAATGAGGTGATCCGGCACTCCCATTTTTTTAAGAACTTGCCATAGTTTGCTGTGGTCAACACAGTCAAATGCTTTTGCGTAGTCAATGAAGCAGAAGTAGATGTTTTTCTGGAACTCTAGCTTTCTCCATAATCCAGCGCATGTTCGCAATTTGGGTCTCTGGTTATTCTGCCCCTTCGAAATCCACCTTGCACTTCTGGGAGTTCTCGGTCCACATACTGCTTAAGCCTGCCTTGTAGAATTTTAAGCAGAACCTTGCTAGCATGTGAAATGAGTGCAATTGTGCGGTAGTTGGAGCATTCTTTGGCACTGCCCTTCTTTGGGATTGGGATGTAGACTGATCTTCTCCAATCCTCTGGCCACTGTTGAGTTTTCCGAACTTGCTGGCATATTGAGTGTAGCACCTTTGGAGAAACGTTGGAGGGCATGGCGTTATGTGACTCCCAAGCTGAGGAGATAAGTAACTATACAACCTTTAGAAGACATCTTGAAGGCAGAGGGAAGTTTACAATTTTATTATATTTTTATATATGTTGGAAGCCACCCAGAGTAGCTGGAGACACCCACTCAGTTGGGCAGGGAATAAATAAAACAACAACTATTACTACTACTACTATATATTTCCATCAGAGAAATGTTGTGTGACCCCCAAGCCAAGGAGATAAGTAACTATACAACCTTTAGAAGATATCTGAAGGCAGGCCTGTATGGGGATTTATTTTATTTTTCAAAAAAAGTTTGATGTTTTATTATGTATTTATATATGCTGGAACCCTCCCAGAGTGGCTGGGGCAACCCAGTTAGATGGGTGGGGGTATAAATAATATTTATACCCCCACCCATCTAACCTTGTGGTCTCTTCCAACTCTATGATTCTATGAAATGATGATGATGATGGAATAGGACATCCCTATTTTTATCGGCAAAATGTTGGAGGATATTTAAATCGCTCTGGGAATTGCAGCTCAGCGAGGGGCAACAGGGGTGTGCTAACAACCGTAGCACCCTTAACAAACTACAGATCCCAGAATTTTTCAGGGAAACCAGGGCTGTTTAACCTGCTTGGCTGGGGAACTGCTTTGCGCATTGCAGGTTTGGGCGGATGGCTATGTTTTGGTTTGTATGTAGTTTAGGAAAATGCTAACCTGGTAGGTTCACTTTTACAGGTGAACTGAATCGAGCATCTCCCATTACCCTAGAGGCCTGGGAACGGTTTTTCTTCCCTCCTCCTGAGAGCTTGGACATCTTCTGCCAGCTGCAGGAGGCAGGATGGAGCAACATGGACCAATGCTTTGGTATCAGTCGACTTTATATGTCTTTTCTCTCCTCTACCCCACTCCATTATTCCTAAGATTCTGCAAATCTATTACTCTCCTCATAAATATGCCCGTCAAAAAATGTTTCCTTGCCTATGTTTTTGGCAACAGCAGCTGTTGGAAAATTCACAAAGCCAGAGCACTGGCAACAGCCTTCCTTTGTGTGTGTGTTGGTCTCCTAACCTATCACGGAATAATATTAAAGCTTTTCCCACTCTGCTTCTTTCCCTGTCTACAGGATAGAAAAGAGTTTGGTACCAAATTTGGACGCTTTGTGACAGAATGCAAAGACTATATGCATTAAAAAAAAATAAGGAGCCTGATTTGAAATTAAACTATTTGCAGCAGCGAACTCGCCTCCCGAAGTGCTGCGAAAAGTGGGGTGGGTCTGAGGAGCTATACGCGAGCAGACATGAACAAGGCTCTCTCTGACTGATGCCTTCTTGACTGCAGGAAACCCAAACATCTGCTTTGATTCAGTCCTGATGGAACGCTTGCTTGTAAATTCATGACTTAATCAGGACGGCTGAAAAAAATGGCACATGCTGCGGTGAAGGGGGGCAAGGGAGAGATCAGAGCCAACCTCAGATCTATCTGTCAGTGAATGCTGTATAACAACGCCAAATCATAGAATCACAGAGTTGGGAGGCACCCCAAGGGGTCATCTAGTCCAATCCCTGCAAATGCAGGAATCCTATTGAATCAATAATAATAATAATAATAATAATAATAATAATAATAATAATAATAATTTATTTATACCCCGCCCATCTGGCTGGGTTTCCCCAGCCACTCTGGGTGGCTCCCAACAAAATACAGTGGTACCTCTGTTTACGAACTTAATCCGTTCCACAAGTCCGTTCTTAAACCGAAACCATTCTTAAACCAAGGCGCGCTTTCCCTAATGAGGCCTCCCGCCGCCGGTGCCCTTCCACCGTTCGGATTCTGTTCGTAGACCGAGCTAAAATTCGCAAACCGGGACACTACTTCCAGTTTTGCGGAGTTCGTAAACCGAATCGTTCGTAAGCAGGACTGTTCTTAAACCGAGGTACCGCTGTATTAAAAACACGACAAAACATCAAACACTAAAAACTTCCCTAAACAGGGCTGCCTTCAGATGTCTTCTAAAAGTCAGATAATAGTTTATTTCCGTGACATCTGATGGGAGGGTGTTCCACAGGGCGGGTGCCACTACCAAGAAGGCCCTCTGCCTGGTTCCCTCACTTCTTGCAGTGAGGGAGCCACCAGAAGGCCCTCGGAGATGGACTTCAGTGTCCGAGCTGAATGATGGCGGTCGAGACACTCCTTTAAAAACCAAGTAGTTTGGGGTCCTTTTCTTTTTAAAGGTATTTTATAGATTTGTTAACAAAGATTAAGAAGTGCAAACATAACAGAAAGGAAGAAAGCAAAGAATAAAAAAATGTTAAGCATAAGCAGCCCACAAGTGAAGGGGACAGTTCAAATAGCTAAATATCCCATATTGATTATGAATGCCTTAATTGCTTTCTAAGCTTGTTTATTTGTGTATCATTCACAGCATTTGTGCATTAATATATTTTCTGTATTTTCTGTAATATTAAGAGAGACAAAGGAATGTGCCTAATGTTGCTTCTTCAACTATTTCTGGGAAATCAGCCAAAACTAGCCAGCAGCTTCAAGGTTTAGATAACGGTGCACAGTCTGGAATTAAAACAATGGCCTGTTAATACAGAAATAGCACCTTGGCTGTTACCATAGAAACACCATAACGAGAGAGGGGGACGGAAAGCCCCTTTTAAGGAATGTGCCGTTAATATTAATTGTGGTTAGCCTTTAATGGGCTTAAGAGCTGGTCTTGTTGATTGATCATACTGGAGGCATCAGGCTTGTTGGAGTTGTGTATCCTTACATGTATTGGTATGTATTGATTTATATTTGTGTATTGTTCCTATGGGTCTTTGGGAGAGGGGCAGCTCTGAGTTGTGTGAGCAAGGGGGGGGCTCTCAGCCTTGGACGGGATGCATGCGCTTTCTGAGCAGACAGGAGGAATGCAGCTGGAGTTGGCTCCTGCCAACTGTATTAACATTATGTTCAGTCCATTAAGATGTAAGGTATTTCCTAGTTAGTAGACTCATCCCCCTGCATGGGTATTATTGATTTATGCTTTTGTATTTCCTATCTAATGCAATAAGTATTATTGCCGGTTAACTGAAGTTATGCTTTCTTGCTGATTAGGCACACACACATGCCTTATGAATAGGTTCAACCTTCAGCATACAATAGGGGACTGTTGTTGCTTATGTTGCTTATTGTCTTTATAAGGAATACGCACCAGTCTCTCAGTGCTCAGTCCAACTTTTGGATTGTGCCTTTTGCTTTGCATATGCAACTCAAAATAAATACTGTTGAACCCTGCATGGTTTTTGCCTCTTCGTGTTCCTGAATCCACCGCTCAAGAGCTCAAGAGCCCATTATGGTCTTACACAAGGACAAAAGGGCAAAGGCACAACGCAGCTCCAAAGGGCATTAATGATATATATTGGCTCCTAGGAAGATTCCCTTCACAAATCATATATATACAGTATATATAATAGAGAGAGAGAGAGAGATTATTCTCCGCCTGTGAGTTCCATCATAATTGAGACCAAAGAAAGAGATCTCAGGGTGCTCCACAACATAAGATCACAATATAAAAACAACAAGATACATAGTCAACAATAACAACAACAACAAACCAATAATCCCCCCTCCCACAACACATTTAAAAGGGCATTAGATGTCAATCACCCAAAGGCCTAGTTGAAGAGGAACATTTTTGCTTGGCTTCTGAAGGCACCCAGAGAGCACACCCTCCAACATTTGTCCGATGGAAATAGGAATGTCCAGGGGCGTCGCAAGGGGGGGTGGGGGGGCGGGCCGCCCCTAGGTCAAGGGGAGGGGGGGTGACACTTTGTCCGGCCCCTGCCACCCCGCCCCACCGGGCGGACCCGAATAGGGGGCATGTCGCCTTTCCCCCCTTCCAGCGGCTATTTTTTGGTGGGGGGGGCCGACCAGCGGGGGGGGGGGTGTCAAACTTGTCACCCCCTCCTCGCTGGCCACCACCCCCCGCTGAAAAAACCCGCTGGGGGGGCGAGGAAAGGAAGCAGAACATGCGCGCATTCAAGCGCTTGCTCTGCTTCTTTTTGCCCTTTCCGCCGCTTTTTTCGCGGGGGGGCCCAACCAGCGAGGAGGGGGTGTCGCGCTTGTCACCCCCTCCTAGCTGACCACCACCCCCTCCAAAAAAAGCCTCGGGAAGGGGGAAATTCCCCCTTTCTGCAGAGGCTAGCTACGCCACTGGGAATGTCCCATTTCTTAATTATAATTTTACTATTTATACCCCACAGATCTTATTGGGTTGCTCCAGCCACTCTGGGCAGCTTCCAAAATACATAAAAACATAATAAAACATTTTTTTTAAAAAAATCCCCATACAGGATTGCCTTCAGACAGCTCGAGGGTTGGATAACTCCATCCCCTCCAACGTTTCTCCGATGAAAATAGGGACGTCCTAAGGAAAAGTGGGACATTCCAGGATCAAATCAGAAACCGGGGTGGCTTCTCTAAATCAGGGACGTCCCTGGAAAATAGGGACACTCGGAGGATCTGCAGGTGAGCCTTCCTGGGGAAAGCCTTCCACAAACGGGGAGCCACTGCAGAAAAGGTCCCGTTGCCACCCTCTGGATCTCTTTTGGAGGGGGCACATGAAGAGTGGTGTAAAGGATGATTTCAGGGTCCGGATAGGCGGTCCTTGAGATATTGCGGCCCTGAGCCATGAACGGTATCCCTGCTGGCTCTGCTGCCGACCAATAAATCATCCCAGTGGCTCAAACTGGGAAAGTGCCACAAAGATATGCATTAAAAATCGGAGAGCCCTCCTGTTGCCAAAATCCTTTTTCTGCGTCGGGGGCAGCGGGACACCATTCCAAATGCCTCCTTAATACTGCCTTGTCTTTAATGTGGCCTCGGAAAGAGTATTAATTCATTAGCAGCTGCTCAAATATGAGGAATTGTGATGGGGCGGGGGGCAGCCACAATATAATTTTTTTAAATTAAGGATTTGGGAATTTAGCGTATATGCCGGGAAGATGGAACACATTTGTCAAAACGTGGCGGTTATTTATAAAATATTGGAATAATAAGGTGCAAGACACAATCAACCAATATACTTTACTTTGGGGAAATAGTTAGAATAATTGATTATTGCAGTTTAGTTTGCATGGATATCCTGTGGGGGTTCCCCCCTCTTTCCTTATGGCAAATAGTTTAGGTGGCTACATGAAAATATTATGTACTATACAGCGGTACCTCGGGTTAAGAACTTAATTCGTTCTGGAGGTCCATTCTTAACCTGAAACTGTTCTTAACTTGAAGCACCACTTTAGCTAATGGGGCCTCCCGCTGCCGCATGTGTAACCTGAAATAATAATAACAACAATAACAATAACAAACAACAACAACAACAACAATAATAATAATTTATCATTTATACCCCGCCCATCTGGCTGGGCCTCCCCAGCCACTCTGGGCGGCTTCCAACACAATATTAAAATACAATAATTCATCAGATATTAAAAGCCTCCCTAAACAGGGCTGCCTTAAGATGTCTCCTAAAAGTCTGGTAGTTGTTGAGAGCCAGTGTGGTGTAGTGGTTAAGAGTGGTAGACTTGTAATCTGGTGAACTGGGTTCGCTTCCCCTCTCCTCCACCTGCAGCTGCTGGGTGACCTTGGGCTAGTCACGCTTCTTTGAAGTCTCTCAGCCCCACTCACCTCACAGAGTGTTTGTTGTGGGGGAGGAAGGGAAAGGAGAATGTTAGCCGCTTTGAGACTCCTTCGGGTAGTGAAAAGCGGGATATCAAATCCAAACTCTTCTTCTTCTTTGACCTCTGATGGGAGGGTGTTCCACAGGGCGGGCGCCACTACCGAGAAGGCCCTCTCCCTGGTTCCCTATAGCTTGGCTTCTTGTAATGAGGGAACCACCAGAAGGCCCTCAGCGCTGGACCTCAGTGTCCGGGCAGAACGATGAGGGTGGAGACTCTCCTTCAGGTATACAGGGCTGAGGCCATTTAGGGCTTTAAATGTCAACACCAACACTTTGAATTGTGCTCGGAAACGTACCACTGTATTAAGGAAGCACAAGGCTACTAGCTGCAGTGGCTAGGTTTTAAGTTCACCACTGTGAGCAAGGCTCACCTTATGTTCATGTGATAATTACTAACCCTCCTCCTCAGTATTATTATTTTGTATGCTATTAACATTACACAGAATTGTAGAATCTTAGAGCTGGAAGGGACCCAAGGGTCATCTAGTCCAACCCCCTGCAAAGCAGGAATGCCAGCAGAAGCACCTGCGACAGATGGCCGCCCAACCTCTGCTTAAAAGGAGAGTCCACCGCCTCCGAAGGGAGACCGTTCCGCTGTCAAACAGCTCTTACTGCCAGAAAAATTCCTCATAATATGTTTTGTTAGTACGTGGGAGAAGAAAAGAGCTTCCCTGCCTTTGTTAAGCTGTAGAGGAGACTCTGCATAATGTCAGACAAAAGGGAGAGGGACGGATGCCACCAGACTTCAATGCAACATGAAGCTGTCTGTGCCCTCCTGGGCAGGGAGAAATCAATGTTTGACAGCAGACAATTCCTTGGGGGGGGGGAGGAGATGTGTAACACCGTAAAGTATTTAGCGGGAGGGGGCTGGTTGCAATGGGGGGCGGTGTGGAAGGCTCTGCCCCCGGTCAGGACACAAGCACATGCCTTTGATTTTCTCTTTATGGCCCCCATGTTGAGTGTTCTGCCTTATTGGCACCAAGTTGACTATTTTTAAATGATGCAGCAGCTGGCTCAACACATATTTCAAAGATTTATGCTCCGGCTTCTGGCTGGAAGGGGGGAAATACTGGACCAGTTACTACTGTTTATCCCATATACAGATATGGGCTTCGTAAATTCGTCCCAGGCCATCCAGAGTGCAGAGTCTCCAGGAGCTAAAAACGGGGCAGTGAGGTAACCGAGGGAGGCAGGGCAGAGGCAGCCGCACCGGTAAAATATAGGACAGATTTGCATTTAAGAACATTGGGAATTGCTATGCAGAGTCAGGCCAGCCAGCCAGCGATCTCACAGTTTGGCCAGCCGAGTTTGCAAGATGAGGGGTCCCTCCCTTTTGCTCCTCAATACTTTGGGCACCGTGCCCCAGCCAAAATCCCTGAAAATTGTGCTCTTCTCTGCTAGGACAGTGGCCGGAGGACATCACTGTAAACTGCTCAGATTGTGGTGCAAATAATGAAGACCGCAATCTTCCTGGTCTTCCAAATCAGGTGGTCTTAGAGGCATAGCTGTCAAGTTTCGGATTTGAAAATAAGGGATCAGCAGTCTCACCTATCCCGGGGACAGTCACATGTCAGTGGTGGGTGGAGCCAGAAGCAAAAGTGGGCGGAGCAGCAATGTAAACTCCAAGCGGGCTCGGAGCGGAGCAAATAGGAGGGCAGCCAGCAAAGAGGAGGGCAGCCATGTGCTCCGCGCAATGGAGCCCCATTGTCTTCTTGTCTGATCCCATCAAAACAGGACAGGAAGCAGCAGCTGCTCAAAGGCAGCCAGGCTCCGCCCGCCAGCTAACCCTATTGGCCGGCTGAGGAGCTCGGCGGCAACGGACAGGGGCTGATGCAGGGGGAGGAATACACCCCCCTGTAAGCACGGGAAACGGCTCCCACTTGCTTTGAGGGCTGAGGCTTTTCTCTCCAAGTAGGCGAGGTCTTCCCACCCAGTCCCTGGCCAGCAGGGGAGGAGCTGCTTCCATTAAAAACGGGAAATTTAAGGGAAATAAAAAATAAGGGAGAGCAGCAGGAAACTGCTTGAAATAAGGGAGAATCCCGGGGGAAACGGGATACTTGACAGCACTGCTTAGAGGACCAATCCTGTCACAGCACCTGCTATAGGTCCAAGACTCTCCACACTCCTTCAATATACCCTCCAACGTTTCTCCAATGGAAATAGGGATGTCCCATTCCATAATGATATATTTTTTTTCTATTTATACCACACACATCTTACTGGGTTGCCCCGGCCACTCTGGGAGGCTTCCAACATATATAAAAACATAATTAAACATTGAACATAAAAAACTCTTTCCCTACACAGGATTGCATTCAGACGGCCCGAGGGTCGGATAACTCCATACCTTCCAACATTTCTTCAATGAAAATAGGGATGTCCTAAGGAAAAGCGGGACATTCCGGTATCAAATCAGAAACCGGGACGGCTTCTCTAAATCGGGGACGTCCCTGGGAAATAGGGACACTCGGAGGGTCTGCAATCTGGCCTGTGAAGCTGTAATTTATTTTATTACTTGTTTCATAAAATTTATACACGGCTTGATTGGAAAAAAGAAAACCACCCTCAAAGCTGTTTTCAAAGAGAAGAATGGAACTTATCAGTGAAAGCAATTCTTTAAAACATTCAGAAGATAAAATCGGCAATAAACTAAAAGCAGACTGAAACATATGCCAACATTCTACTAGTCTTGGAAGGCTTGCCTAAATGAAAATGTTTTGAGCAGGCACCGAAAATAGTATAGTGAAGGAGCCTGCCTGATGTCAATAGGCAGGGAGTTCCAAAGTTCAGACAGCAGTTGTGCTGCAGCATTCGGCACGAACCTCAGCTCCCAGATCAAGCTTGAGAGAAGTGCCACACTGGACACACGGTTTCCCCACTTCCTATGTCCTGCTCAAGCCGAGGTCGCTCCTGAACCCCGTTAAATAAGGGGACGTTTAGCAGCTGATGTCTAGCAAGGCTGCCACCTTACGCTGAGGTCCTGCGAGGCTTGCAGAGAGAGGATTGCCGCGAAAGGGATTCGCTTCAAGTTTGCAGTAGGCTGGTGCTTGCCAAGAAACAAAGTCCAAAGTTTTCAAAGCTGCGGGTGGCGGAGGGAAGAGTCAGAAGAACAGGGGAAGGCCTGGAGGCAAAGGGGTTCATTCTGGGAGGCTTCTGCAGAATGAGGCCCACAAGTGGTAAACAACTTACTTGCCAGGGTATGTCC
Source organism: Lacerta agilis (assembly GCF_009819535.1). Classification (NCBI taxonomy): domain Eukaryota; kingdom Metazoa; phylum Chordata; class Lepidosauria; order Squamata; family Lacertidae; genus Lacerta; species Lacerta agilis. The sequence continues at coordinate 8,644,987 of NC_046312.1, forward strand.
TCGGGAACTGGCATCACCCCCCCCCCACCTTTGGCACATGGGACGTCAAAGCCCTTCGGAGTGCAAGATAATCTGTGGAGGGTTAAGAGCCAGAGGGATGTGTTTGTGATGAGATTCATTGCTCCAGCTTCTATTAATGTTACTGGCACCTCAACAGGTAAATTTACTCGGAAACACTCGGCCCATGAGGTCAGGCGGCAGGAATTGACTAGTCTAATTTTAAGCAAAGTAATGTCAGGAACAGGGACCTGCCTGCGCTGTGTTTTTACATTAGTTTACGAGTCAAACAACACATGTTGTTGTATTCTAAAGGTAAAGGGACCCCTGACCATTGGGTCCAGTCATGGACAACTCTGGGGTTGCGGTGCTCATCTCGCTTTACTGGCCGAGGGAGCCGGCATACAGCTTCTGGTTCATGTTTACCTTCCTGCCAGAGCGGTACCTATTTATCTACTTGCACTTTGACGTGCTTTCGAACTGCTAGGTTTGCAGGAGCAGGGACCGAGCAATGGGAGCTCACCCCGTCGTGGGGATTCGAACCGCCAACCTTTTGGATACAAGAAGAAGAAGAAGAAGAAGAAGAAGAAGAAGAAGAAGAAGAAGAGTTTGGATTTGATATCCCATTTTTCACTTCTCCTTTCCCTTCCTCCCCCACAACAAACACTTTGTGAGGTGAGTGGGGCTGAGAGACTTCAGAGAAGTGTGACTAGCCCAAGGTCACCCAGCAGCTGCAGGTGGAGGAGTGGAGACACGAACCCGGTTCAACAGATTACGAGTCTACCGCTCTTAACCACTACACCACACTGGCTCTCACCCCATCGCAGGGATTCGAACCACTAACCATCTGATCAGCAAGCCCTAGGCTCTGTGGTTTAACCCACAGCGCCACCTGGGTCTACCACTTCCTAATAACCCTCTCCTGCTCTGATCTTATTTTTATTCCCCTGCCCCATAAACTGGTGCATTTGCAGTTTAAAAATGGAATTAATTTTCAATAAGCCTTCTAACTAGGGTTGCCAGGTCAGGAGCACATACCACCCAACATTTCTCCAATGAAAATAGGTATATACCAAATCAGGGGTCAGCAAACTTCCCTGCTGGCAGGCCGGATTGCCTGCGCGGGGGAGCGCATGAACCTGTGTGCATGCACAAATGCCCACCGCTCTTTTGCCGCTGGCTTTCGGAGCCATGGTGGGGGAGAAAGCTGTGGCTGCGTCCCGGAGGTCAGTCCCCGCATGGAGCTAAACCAGCGCCGTGCCAGTTTAGCTCCACGCAGGGACTGTCCGAGCAGGTGGCAAGGGCTTGGGGCAGGTTTAACAACCCCCTCGGGCCATATCTGGCCTTCAGGCCGTAGTTTGCCGACCCCTGTACTAAATAATAATAATAATAATAATAATAATAATAATAATAATAATAATAATAATTGGATTCTTATCTCATTATACATAACAAAGCCATCTTTAGCCATCTCACCCCTTGCATTTCCCTGCAAGACTAACTGCAGCCGTTTAGAGTCGTCAACAGGTTTTCCACACTTATCAGCCTATCACCCATTCCCACCACCCTTCTGAGTAATACCCCTCCCCACTCCCCCACTATATTTAAGGATCTGGTGACTTCTGTTTCAGTGTATCTGAAGAAGTGTGCATGCACACGAAAGCTCATACCAGGAACAAACTCAGTTGGTCTCTAAGGTGCTACTAGAAAGAATTTTCGATTTTGTTTTTAATAATAATAATGATGATGATGATGATGTTAATACTCCACCCATCTGACTGGGTCATCTCAGCCACTCTGGGGTGCTTCCAACATATATAAAAACATGACAAAACATTAAACATTTTTTTTAAAAAAAAACTTTAAACATTAAAAAAAAATTCCCTATACAGGGCTGCCTTCAAATGTCTTCTAAAGGTTGTATAGTTACTTATCTTCTCGGCTTGGGAATTGCATAACTCCATACCCTTCAACATTTCTCTGATGAAAATAGCAACGTCCTAAGGAAAAGTGGGACATTCCGAGATCAAACTAGAAACTGGGATGGCTTATGTAAATTCGGGACTGTCCCTGGATACTCCCAGCCCCTGATGTTTCAGGACCCAGGCCTAATGATGTCACAGGGGGAAGCCCTTAGTCACATTACAGAATGAGCCCAGGAGATGGAGGTTAATTGGGAGAGAGGAGCAAGTGTCTATCTGTAGCCAGCTTCTGCCAGGCCTAAGCTTATAAACTTCATGCACTGTCTTCTCAATAACATTATTATATTAAAGGCCTTCTCAGCCACCTGGGTATTCAGTCCCTCCACCTGCCACCTGGAGGGGATCAGACAAACCTGAAGACTGCAGATCAGACCTACTTCCAAGTGGAATTTCATAAGACACTCTGTATATGAATCTATTTGAATTTTTTATACGTATATGCAATTGTGTGTGTGCACATGTGTGTGTGTGGTGCATAATTGTTTTAACTTTTTTTCCATATGAAATTGTTTTGTGCATTGCTTTCATCATGGTGTGAAATCGCTTCATGATGCTTCGCAGGAAGCGATACATAAATTAAGCGATAAAGAAAAACATGCAAGCGACGTTAAAATGCGATGCAAAAGCCATGCGTTGAACCTCAGGTGTAGCTTGGCCCCGAGAGGATTAAAGCCAGAGCAGGTGGGTGAATGAATGAGTTGCATGATCTGAGGCTCTTGTGAGCCCAGTATATCCATACACTGAGGAGGTTGCCCGCTGCATCTCTGAATGCTTTGTTCCAGCTTTAATTCAGAAAAGGTACCATGGGACACGGGTGGTGCTGGGGTCTAAACCACAGAGCCTAGGGCTTGCCGTTCAGAAGGTCGGTGGTTCGAATCCCCATGACAGGGTGAGCTCCCGTTGCTGGGTCCCTGCTCCTGCAAACCTAGCAGTTCAAAAGCACGTCAAAGTGCAAGTAGATAAATAGGTACCGCTCCGGCGGGAAGGTAAACGACGTTTCCGTGCGGTGCTCTGGTTCGCCAGAAGCGGCTTAGTCATGATGGCCACATGACCCGGAAGCTGTCTGCGGACAAACGCCGGCTCCCTTGGCCTATAGAGCGAGATGAGCGCCACAACCCCAGAGTTGTCCGCGACGACTTAACAGCCAGGGGTCCTTTACCTTTACAAGTTATGTAATTATCTTTATTATCGTTGTGTGAATTCATGGATGTAACTAACAAAAGCAATAAAAAACACTTGGGAAAAAAAAGGAAAAGGGAGGAGGATATGCCACCTGACTCCTCGTGATTACAAAGATCTTCCGCGAGTTTCCACTACACTGACCTGCTCTCTTTTTTGAGAGGGAGCCATTTGCTCTTGGTTAGATGGACGCAGAGTTGTTTTCGTTTTTTACTCAAGACTCCTTGTGCTCCCCTCTGCCCCCCTTTTCTTCTCATCCATGCCCCTCAGAGCTGGCGCACCATGCAGGGCTGGGCCTTGGCAATGACAGCCTCTCCTCCTGGTCCTCCTCCTCCTCCTCGCCTGTTCTCCAGCAGCCGCTGCAAGCTGCCCATGAGGCGGTTGGCAGCAGCGGCCACGGAGAGGCAACAAGACGTTCCCTGACCGCTGCTGCTCAGGACAAGCGCCGGCTCACACTCCTCTCAGAGCTCGGTGGCAGCAGCACTGGCAATAGGGAAATGGGGGTATTGCAGGATCAAATTGGATGGCTTTCGTAATTCTGGAACTGTCCCAGGAAAGTCGGGACGCTCGGAGGGTATGCTTCAAGCCTGGCTTGTGGGCTTCACCACCACCGGAAAGAGAAAGTGGCACTACTCAGTTGGGGATTTTCTCATGCTGGTTAAGTCTAACTTCATGGCGTTGGGTACCGACGTATGCCTGAGCCCTTTCCGAGAGCGACAGGCGCAGCCTCAGCCTCCGCTTAGATACCAGGTAGTTTTGCAGTTTCGCAGGCCCCTCTTGTAAAATGCTTCAAAGCTCCTTCCTCTAACCTCACCCCCAACCCCCTACCCTGTTGCCAAACGTCCTTCATACTCCCCGGAGTCCAATTCAGTGAGAACATTGCAACTTGCTGGTAAGTCTTTGGGGGTGCCCTTTCCCCCCCTTTCTTTCAGGCTAACGGGGGTTATGCTAATAAAACGAAAACACGAGGAATGTTTAAGAGGCTGCAGACCACACCGGCTACCTTTATTATTCAGGCGCAAGCTTAAGAATGCTGGTAAACCTGATGTGCTGGCAGGGCAGCCGCCGGCTTGCGGCTAATTCTGTTAATGGCCTCCCTGCTATCTACCATACGGGAAAATGCAAACCACACACACAGAAGGGCTTCGTTTTGATCTGGCCACGAATTCACACAGCTCCCAAGAGGGGATGGGGAGAAAAATAGCACAGGGGGGGGGGAGAGAGATGTCATTGGAAAGAGAGCATTATTCCTCTCCCCTGAATGCGCACACATGCGCTTGTGTGCTCAGTCTTTCCTCCGAGGAGTTCAGAGCAGACTCTATAAGACAGAGGGGTAGGGAACCCGGTGACTCTCAAATGTTGCTGAACAGCAACTCACATCCGCTCCATCCATCAGTTGCTAAGAGCATGGTGCTGATAACACCAAGGTTGCAGGTTTGATCCCCGTATGGGACAGCTGTGTATTTTTACATTGCAGGCAGTTGGACTAGAATTCATGGGTAGGCAAACTAAGGCCCAGGGGCCGGATCCGGCCCAATCGCCTTCTAAATCCGGCCCATGGACGGTCCGGGAATCAGCGTGTTTATACATGAGTAGAATGCATCCTTTTATTTAAAATGCATCTCTGGGTTATTTGTGGGTCATAGGAATTTGTTCACCCCCCAAAAAAAATATAGTCCGGCCCCCACAAGGTCTGAGGGACAGTTGACCGGCCTCCTGCGGAAAAAGTTGGGTGACCCCGGGACTAGCTGATCTTCGTGGTCCCTCCCAACTCTACAATTCTATGATTCTGTGACTCTATCCAGCATGGCCAACGGTCTGTTTCCCGTGGGCATCCAATCAGTAGCATAGCGTGGGTTGCCAGTGCCCGGGGCCGCACAGAGGGAGGAAAACCAACAGATTGTGCATGAGCATTCAACTGCCTGACAGCGTCTGTGTCACCCAGGAGATCATAGCCCCAGTGATAAGGAAAGAAGAGCCGTTTGCCAGGAGAGGTCACTTCCTCTTTCACATGGAGAAGCCATTTTCAATGGGGCATGCAGCTGTTTTGAGACAGCACCGGGTGTTGAAATTTTGAGCCCCTAAGAATTTTGCACCCAGGGCAACCACCCCTGTGCCCACCCCCCCTCATGCTACGCCACTGCATCCAATGAAGCTGAATGTTGGGAGATTTGGGAATTTGGACACAAGACTTCTTCACACAGCACATATTTAAACTGTGGAACTCACTGCCACAAGGGGCAGTGGTGGCCACCAAACATGAATGGCTTTTTAAAAAAGAATGAGACAAATTCACGGAGGACAAGGTTATCCGTGGCGACTTGCCAACTTAGGTGGCTATTTCCCAACAGCCTTTGGATGCCAGTGGCCGAACACCACGCTCTTGTGCTCATGTAATCTGGCTGGCCACTGTGATGACAGGATGCTCTGGTAGGTGATCAAGGGTCTGGAAACCAAGCCTTATGAGGGGGGCGCAGAGGGAGCTTGCTGTCCGTCGCATGCCGCAGCCCAGCAGAGGTGAGCTGACCTGGGGGAAGAGCTGCTGCGGTCATGCGCGAGAAAGCTGCTCCATGGCAGCTCCCTTGCGCTCTGGAGCCAGGCATCAATGAGGGAGCCTGTCATGGGGGTGCCTGATCTTGCCCCATCCCAAAAATGTGCCGGGGGTCACAGCCCCCCCCCCCCCGCCTCCCCCCTTGCTACACCACTGGGAAGAAATTTCTGACAGTAAGAGGTGCTCAGCAGTGGAATTGGACCCCTAAGAGAAGTGGTGGGCTCCCCTTCTTTGGAGGTTTTTAAGCAGAAATGGTTGGGGGGTTGGAATTTTTTTTTTTTTTTGCCCAAAGAAAACATCTAATCTTTCTACTGAAAATATTTGAAAATTATTTAACAATTGAATCCCCCCCCCCCCGTTTCATTAAGTAAGAAACAAAGCAATTTAAATTTAAAGCGTGCTGTTTTGGCAAGGATTCTATATGTATTCCGCAAACATTCTCGCCCATTTCGGTATCTGGGGAGAAAGTCAGGATGCAGGCATTTAAAATCAGCTGTTGCTCCCCCCCCCTTCTCTCTCTCTGCCCCCCATCCCGGTATTTTAGCTGCCCACAGCATATTCTCTGCCCTCGCTTGCACACACAACGGATTGATTCATCCCGCATTGCAAGTGTCTGCATCTGGTTTATGGATTTTATTAGTCACTGCAGAAATATTTAAGCTTGCGGTGAGCATTTACAAGTGTTATTGCATGAAAAAAGTTGAAGAATCAAGGCGAGACGATGGGTTTGCCAGACAAGGGTAATGAGACATAATCACCAAGAGCGAGGGTTGGGGGGGGGGGGCGGATAGCAACCCCCACTCTACCCCTTCCAGATATACATCTCCTACAATTCCAGCACAAAATCCAAGGGATTTAACTTCCAGAAAGTTTGGAAAGGGCGCTACGAAATTGCAGCTATTTAAAAAAAGAAAGAAAAGAAAAGAACCCCCCCACCCCCCCAAAAAACCAGCAAGATTTTTCAGATCAATGGCACGTGGGAAGTCACAGACTGCCTATACTGTTACAGCGACTTTCTGATCCATTATCACAATTCACAGTTTTATCCTTGTTGTTGCACTTAAAACCCACCTTTCCTCCGAGCAACTCGAGGCTCTTCCACCTCCACAACAACCCTGCGAGGTAGATTAGCCTAGGAGGCTGTGGCTGGCTCAAGTTCGTGCAATGGAGGTTCACAGACGCAGACCTAGAATCGTAGAGTTGGGAACCCTGAGGGTCATCTAGCCCACCCCCCTACAATATAGGAAAAGGCCTTCTTCTGTCCTCTTTTTTGGGGTGGGGTGGGGTGGGGAGGGTGATATATATCCTCATATTTGGTGATCCCTTACCAGCAATGCAGCATCACAAAACAGGACAAGATACTAAGGTTCTATCTATCTATCTATCTATCATAGTTTTTATTAGGATTTTATGACACTGATACAAAGCAACACCAGGAACAAGGGAAGAATTAACCAATAAAGAAGCGGTGAATTTATATGAATATGGAATTGGATGTTATGTTTTGCTTTGTGTTATTTACAACTAAATTATTGGGAATATAGGAAGGCATTAATTGAATGCATTTTGTGGTTTTTTAAGGAAGAATTTAACATGTAATCTTTTAACATTGCTATTCTTTGGTTATCGTTTGTTTGTTTTTATTCAATGTTCTTTTTTCTTTGTATAGATGTAATAAAGTAAGTAAATAAATAAATGAAAAGGAAAAAAAGGGGGGGGGGAGAATTAACCAATAAAGAACAGAGAAGCCAGAAGGGATCAGGATGGAAACCGGAAGTAATCAGTAGGAAGAAATTGTGGCAGGTATGCCCTATGGTTTAGGACTGGGGTGCAAGACTGTGGTGGGACATAGATAACCCTTTAGATGCTCTCTGTCCACATGTTTGAGGGAGGGAATGACCCTTTGTCCAAATACCAGCTTCTCTGTTCCAGGGAAAAACTTCCTTGCCTTGCAGCCTAGACTGGAGAAGTGTGGAGGGCAATGCTGCCCTCTGCAGGATAATAAGGAGAATCCTGGTTACCTCAGGCCCTATCTGCATGACAACTTTGCTTTTTTATAATTTTACTTTTCATTTTCACCTTTTACAAATAGTTTAACAAAAATCAAACAAACCCAAAACCCAGAATCTTTACAAAATCTAATTTACCTTCCGCTCAACTCCCCTCCCCTCCTTTCTGTGGTTATTTATTTTTAAACTTCGCGAAATTAAAAGACGCCTGCTTCTTGGGAGAAAAGCAATGACAAACCAAGACAGCATCTTAAAAAGCAGAGACATCTATTGGAGATAAGGCTGACAATAAGCCAAGTGGATAACGAGGTCGGCCTTATCTCCAATAACATCACCTTGCTGACAAAGGTCCGTATAGTTAAAGCTATGGTTTTCCCAGTAGTAATGTACGGAAGTGAGAGCTGGACCATAAAGAAGGCTGATCGCCGAAGAATTGATGCTTTTGAATTATGGTGCTGGAGGAGACTCTTGAGAGTCCCATGGACTGCAAGAAGATCAAACCTATCCATTCTCAAAGAAATCAGCCCTGAGTGCTCATTAGAAGGACAGATCCTGAAGCTGAGGCTCCAAATACTTTGGCCACCTCACGAGAAGAGAAGACTCCCTGGAAAAGACCCTGATGTTGGGAAAGATGGAGGGCACAAGGAGAATTATGGGAAATGTAGCTTCCAAAGGGGGCTGAGAGTTGTTGGGAGGCCCCTAGTTCGCTCACAGAGCTACCATTTCCCAGAGTTCCCTGAGGGAATATTAGAAACACTGGAGAAACGTGAGCGGAATAGAGGTCCCCTAACAACTTTCAGCATTCTTAACCTTACCCCAAGTGTGCTCTGATCGGCAGAATTGGCACTACTACAGATGCCACATAATACCAGTCCCACGTTTGTAAGAACCCGATTGTTTAGTGTAGCAGCATCTGAACTTTGGAATTCCCCGCCCATTGCGACCAAGCAGACACCTTCATTGTACTCTTTCCTACACCTGCTGAAAACATCCTTTCTAAGATGAGCCTACTCAAATGCTTAGAAAGTTGAAGGGCTTTTAATCTCTTTTAGTTCTCTAACCCTAGTACTCCAGGGTTGCAAACTGCTTGCAAATCTATATCCGTTGGGCAAAATTGCATGCAAGATGTGCACCAAAATATTGGTTAATGTTCACAAGATTTTTTTTATTTTTAAAGACAAACTGATGTGCAGCTATGGTAAAAGGAACTCCAGATTGGAAAAATGAGAAACCCTAATTGACAGATCAACCATCCCTTCTTTGGCCCTGGGTTCTTTGGGGAGATGTGGCGGGATATAGATTTAATACAGAAAATTTGGAGGGCCTGTATATGGGTGTTTCTAGGTTTTCTGTTTCGGGTTGTGCACTAATAATAGAAGAACAGGACATGTGCATTTTCATCGGAGAAATGTTGGAGGGTAAGCCCTTGGAACCACAGCTCTCATAATTATTTGTGGGAATCCATGACTGTTTTATGGTAGCACTTTAAATCAACCACCTCAGATATGCTGATGTCACAACCTTGATGGCAGAAAGTGAGGAGGAATTAAAGAACCTTTTAATGAGGGTGAAAGAGGAGAGCGCAAAATATGGTCTGAAGCTCAACATAAAAAAACGAAGATCATGGCCACTGGTCCCATCACCTCCTGGCAAATAGAAGGGGGAGAAATGGAGGCAGTGAGAGATTTCACTTTCTTGGGTTCCATGATCACTGCAGATGGTGACAGCAGTCCCGAAATTAGAAGACACCTGCTTCTTGGGAGAAAAGCAATGACAAACCTAGACAGCATCTTAAAAAGCAAAGACATCACCTTGCCGACAAAGGTCCGTATAGTTAAAGCTATGGTTTTCCCAGTAGTAATGTACGGAAGTGAGAGCTGGACCATAAAGAAGACTGATCACCGAAGAATTGATGCTTTTGAATTATGGTGCTGGAGGAGACTCTTGAGAGTCCCACGGACTGCAAAAACATCAAACTTATCCATCCTTAAAGAAATCAGCCCTGAGTGCTCACTGGAAGGGCAGATCCTGAAGTTGAGGCTCCAGTACTTTGGCCACCTCATGAGAAGAGAAGACTCCCTGGAAAAGACCCTGATGTTGGGAAAGATGGAGGGCACTAGGCGAAGGGGACGACAGAGGATGAGATGGTTGGACAGTGTTCTCGAAGCGACTGGCATCAGTTTGGCCAAACTGTGGGAGGCAGTGGAGGATAGGGGTGCCTGGCGTGCTCTGGTCCATGGGGTCAAGAAGAGTCGGACATGACTGAGCGACTGAACAACAAAAAACAGGGTGGCCTGAAGGGAAGGGGGCACCAGACATCGGATCTTGCCCTCCAAGGAACCACCGCTGACTCTCCGCCCTCGGAGATCTCATGCTTCACAGGTGGGTGGGGTGTTGGTTGCAGGGTGTGTGTGTTTCTCCTGTTCCACCACCACACAATAGGACCTTCACAGGAGAAATGGCATTCAGATGTGGGCATCAGCCATTGCTAATCTCCTCATTATAACTGTAACATATCTGCTGGCCTCTCTGCCCGCCTATAGACACAAGATGATTGATAAGTGGGGGAAGAAGAAAGGGTGGGGGGACGAGAGTGCGAGGAACAAGAGGACTTGAAACATAACCCCGCAGTGCAGCAGATATATTTCCAGGATGCTATAACATGATTTACTGCAAATAGTTCCACGGCATTAAAACAACTCTCTTTTTTTATTATTATTTTCTGTGTGTGCCGCTTCAAAGAGGAACGCTGCGGGCTCATAAAAATGCAAAAGAACAAATGAGGGGCCCCTAAGCCCAATTTATACGCCATGCCCACTGTGCGGTGGGACACATATAATCTGTAAAATGTCAGCTTCAAAGTTCTGCAGAGATTGGTGTTAGCCTCGAACGCTGACCCCGGCGACTCTAGCTGGGCCTGCATGCTCTTTCGCCCAGCTGTTTTAAATAAACGTCCTCCATTTTTTACAGAGATTGTTCTCAAGAGCTCGACACAAATAGCAGTAATAATATTAACTCTCATTGGAGACAGCGGGGGGGGGGGGGAGAGAGAGAGATCTCCACCTTTGCGGAGAGTCTTTGCAAAAAAGAAAAAAAAAAGCCAATCAAAGAGTTACCTCATGGAGAGGCTGGTGGGTTAATAAATATGTCATTGTGCTTGAAAATATTTAAACAAGATTGAGGGGGGAAAGAGTAAGATATACAACAAAAGGAAAGCATATTACTGGGGCTTCCTGTCAAAATACACAAGGGAAGTACTTCGCTTTGACCATTTTCCTCATAAAGAGGCACAGTAGGCCAAAACAAACAAAGCGAAGGAATCTGGTTTATTCCACCGCTGGATACTGGAGTCTCTTGACTTCAGTGGAGTCAGGCAAAGAGGCCAAACCCGGTTCTCCACGACAAGAGTTATTCACTGAGTGCGGCCAATATGCTCAGAGTGACCTGGTCTTCCATGACTTTGTAATGGCTCCTATGGTTGCCGCCATATTGGATATCGTCCTGTGCATGTTGAAGGCTCATGGCCATCAGGAACCCATTCACACCATACAATTAAAGTGCTTTTGTTGTTCAGTTGTTCAGTCGTGTCCGACTCTTCGTGACCCCATGGACCAGAGCACGCCAGGCCTCCCGCAGTTTGGCCAAACTCATGCCAGTCGCTTCGAGAACACTGTCCAACTGATCTCGCTTTCAGGCCGAGGAGCCAGCGTTTGTCCGTAGGCAGTTTTTCCGGGTCATGTGGCCAGCATGACTAAGCCGCTTCTGGTGCAACAGGACACTGTGATGGAATCCAGAGGCACAGAAACCAGGGCCGTCTTACCCATAGGGTGCTAGGGGTGCGGGGCACCCAGGAGCCAGGCTCTCAGGGGCACCAGGCCGAGAGTCTGGGGCCCGGAAGCATGCGCAGAAGTGGCCCTCAGGTTGCGGAAACCTCGGGATCCAACCAGACCTCCAGAATGGATCCCGTCCGCAACCGGAGATACCACTGAATAATAATAATAATAATAATAATAATAATAATAATAATAATAATAATAATTACCCTGCACATCTGGCTGGATTTCCCCAGCCACTCTGGGTGGCTCCTAGCAGAATAATAATAATAATAATAATAATAATAATAATAATAATAATGTGATAAAACATTAAAAACTTCTCTAAACAGGGCTGTCTTCAGATGTCTTCTAAAAGTCAGAGAGTTGTTTATTTCCTTGACATCTGACGGGAGGGTGTTCCACAGGGCAGGCGCCACTACCGAGAAGGCCCTCTGCCTGGTTCCCTGTAACCTCCCTCCTCGCAGTGAGGGAACCGCCAGTTAAAAGTGCTGATCTGACTTTTCCCTTCCCAGTGTGAGCACTGGATACATTTCACCCTCTTTTGCACACACCCCCTCCACTTTAGAAATGCAGTCTGCCATATTTAACTACAAATGTGAAGTCCTTGTGAAAATTCACCAGCATTTTCACATGCATATGCACATTTTTTTTAAATGAATGCATTTCGGTATGTTGTTTGTACCAATAAACACATTTCTTGCACTCACTCTTCCGCTGGAGAACTGCAATGACAATTTGGAGAAGCGTGAATTTCAGAGTACAGCTGTGTTTCGGTTCATATATGACTTCCCCAAGTGTGAACTTCATTGGTTTGCATTAAATGTGAATGGAACAACCCCTGCCCAAGCAAATTCCTGCCACCCATATACCAAAACACCCTAGTAGATGTCAGGCACAGCTTTCTCTGCTTAGCTTTCCACTGGCAAACGTCAACCGTTTCAGAAACACACTTCTCTTGGGTTGTCAGCATTAACGGGTGACGACATCTGTTTTGCATGCGTCTATATTTTCCAGCCTATATCCAGAATATTGGTGGGTGTCCATAACTCCCTGAAGGACTGTTACTAATCCCAAACATTAATAACTAATGATGGCGACGTTTTAGTGACACTTGGGGCATACGTATGCATAAAGGTGGCCGTTTAGTCACTGCCAAAAGAGAGGAAACGCAATAGCAAAAAGAAAGCTCTGCTCTGCATAAGATTTGCATATGCAGATTTTAAAAAAGCTGTGCAATTTAAATAGAAACACACCTACATCCTGCCATAGCGGGAAAACTGTGGGCATCAGCTGATCTGTGTGCTTGAACAGTTTCCTACTCAGGGTTCCTTTTCACTAAACAGGGCTTGGACCAAACAGCCCTTCAAATAGAAAAATAAAGAGGACATTACGGGGGGCAGGCTTTTGAATGAGTATTTTTAATGTGTTTCAATAATTTTTGAGAAGCTGCCCCTCCTTGGCTGTGCCCATGGGGTAAAAGGACTTGACCCCTAGGGGTTGGCTCCTATGCCATGAAGGCAAAACGGAGGATTTCGACTGAGTTGAAAGCGGGCGACAGGGAGGTCCGTGTCCAAGCCAGTGTGGTGTAGTGGTTAAGAGCGATAGACTCATAATTTGGTGAACCGGGTTCGATTCCCCGCTCCTCCACATGCAGCTGCTGGGTGACCTTGGGCTAGGCACCCTTCTCTGAAGTCTCTCAGCCCCACTCACCTCACAGTGTGTTTGTTGTGGGAGAGGAAGGGAAAGGAGATTGTTAGCCGCTTTGAGACTCCTTTGGGTGGTGATAAAGCGGGATATCAAATCCAAACTCTTCTTCTTCTTCTCTTTGGGATAGGACCCCATCCACAGTTGGCTGCTATGAAGACAGGATGCTGGTCTAGATGGGGCCTGATCCTGCAGGGCTCTGCTCAGGTTCTTATGACTTCCAGCTTGTTGTAGCATCTACAGTGGATGCTCGGGTTGCGAACGTGATCCGTGCAGGAGGCACGTTCGCAACCCGCAGCGTTCGCAACCTGCAGTGGCACGTTTGTGCACACGCAGGTCGTGATTCGGCGCTTCTGCGCATGTGCGAGTGCCGAAACCCAGAAGTAACCCATTCTGGTACTTCCGGGTTCGGCATGATGCGCAACCTGAAGCGGCCGTAACCAGAGGTATGACTGTACTTCACTTTGTTTCTTAGATTCGTGAGGCCCGAGGATGGTCTGAAATGGCTGGGCAAATCCGGGCAAAGGAACCTGAAATGGGAAAATTTACAATATCCAGACTCCGAGGTGGCAGCTCGGGGGCAAGGGACATGGAATTAAGATTTTTACAAGAAGGAGAAAAAGGAACGGAGGAGCCCAGAATGGAGATGAGGAACGCCCTGAGGCTTGATGCTGGGTTTGTTGTGGATGCTGCCTGGATCTGTGGACACTCAGAGGAAGACAATTGGAGATTTGGTTTTGGAGAAAGACAGAAAAAGACAATGGATAGAGGGGGAGTGGGTTGAAGTATTAAATGTATAATCTAAATGGTCTGCCATGGTATCTGAAATCGGAGTGTGAAGTCTGTTAATTACAAGTCTATTTTAAATAAGTAAGGAGATATTGAATTTTAAGTTAAAAGCAGCATGATAAAGGACAGAAGAAATAAGTTTAGCTACAAGAATATTTGGTTATGATTTAGGTTATAATGTAAAGATTGAGATAAGTATGTTTTCTTTTTTATTAAGTAAAGTTAAATCTTTTTGAGAAAAGTTGTTAAGGAAATAGTATATTGAATTAAAACCGAAGGTGAAAAGGCGGGGGAAGTCAAACGTCAAGATTCAGAACTAGAATTTTTTTTTTTGTAAGGTATATAAATAAGAAGAAGAATCCTGACTTTATGTGTATTTGTATTTGTTTTTGTATTTGTAGGTGTGGGGTTGGGTTTGTGTTATATTATGAAAATGCTAATAAAATTTTGTTAAAAAAAAAAAAATAGATTCGTGAGGCCCAACAGGCGGTGGGAGCAAATAAAAGCTGGAGCTGGATGCAAATTGTTAGCTGGGGTGGTTGGGGTGCCTACATAATGGTGGGGCTGGCGTAGGGCCCCTCCCACAATCTCATAGGAAGTCCCCCCCCCCCGAATGTTTGCTTAGTCAGAATCTCCTTTCTTGCAACTTGAAGCCACTGGTTCAAGTCCTACCCTGCAGAGCAGGAAAAAGCAAGCATGTTCCCTCCACCATGTGACAGTCCTTGAGATATTTGAAGATGGCTATCATGTCTCCTCTCATTCTCCCCCTTTTCCAGGCTAAACATACCCAGCTGCTTCAACCACTCCTCATAAGGCTTGGTTTCCAGACCCTGGATCATCTTGGTCGCCCTCCTCTGCACATGTTCCAACTTGCCAACATCCTTCTTAAATTGTGGGTGCCCAGAACTGGACACACTATTCCAGGAGTAGTCTGACCAAGGCAGAATAGTGGTACTTCCCTTGATCTGGACACTATACGTCTGTGGATGTAGCCTAGAATAGCGTTAGCTTTTTTTGCTGCTGCATCACACTGTTGACTCATGTTAAGCTTGTGGTCTACCAAGACCCCTAGATCCTTTGCACATGTACTGCTAGAAAACCAGGTGCCCCCCCATCCTATACTTGTGCATCTGGTTCTTCCTGCCTAAGTGCAGAACCTTTCATGTGTCCCTACTGAAATTCATTTTGTTAGCCTGGGCCCAGTTCTCCTGTCTGTGAAGGTCATTTTGAATTCTGATTCTGTCTTCTGTGGCATTAGCTAACCCTCCCAGTTTGGTGTCACCTGCAAATTGGATGAGCATCCCCTCCATTCCTTCATCCAAGTCATTTATAAAGACGTTGAACAACAACAGGCCCAGGATAGAACCCTGCAGCACCCCACTTGTCACTTTCCCCCAGAATGATGAGGAACCATTAATGAATACTCTTTGGGTTCGGTCAGTCAACCAGCTACAAATCCACCAAACGGTCACCCTGTTCAACCCACATTTTACCAGCTTCCTCGTGAGAATATCATGGGGGACCTTGTCAAAAGCCATACTGAAATCAAGATACACTATGTCCACAACATTCCCCTGAACATTCCACCAAGTTTGTAATTCCATCAAAAAGAAAGAAAGAAAGAAAGAAAGAAAGAAAGAAAGAAAGAAAGAAAGAAAGAAAGAAAGAAATCAGGTTGAGTAATTGCTCTCTGCCAGGGAGGTTTCCCTAAACCCGACCTATTTATTTATTTATCAAGAGGCCAATGTTCTCAGTAGAAATCCAGATCCATTTTGCACTGTCCCAAAACATTTCCATCCTGCCCATAAAGCAGGCAGTAGGTGTTAAAGGGGTTCACAGACTCACAACTCATTGTCAACTAATTATCTTTAAGATGGTGTCACCACATATTTAATCGCTGAGTAATCGCTGGCGTTGCTCTCCGGCAGGGAGGTTTTCCTACCCCAGAGCAATTTATTTCTGGCATGGTCTCCGCCTCCCATCTCCTGCCCCACCCCTGTCCCCCGGACTCCAGATAAGTTCATTAACCTAAACCGGCCACAAATGCAGAACATGCACACACAATGCTTTTAGGAACTTTCATCTTTTTTCTTTTTCTTTTTTAAGGGGGCACTGAGAGAAAACGGCGCAATAAACTGGTAGCCTGGCTAGCAGTAGGGGAGAGCTTAGGACACCATGGGTGGCTAAGCAATATGAGAACCAGATGTAAGAGCTTTGGAGGGGCAGATCTGCTCTTTCTGTTTACTGACAAATGGAGTGGGCCGTGGAAGGCAATTAAAAAGCAATAACTGTACATTAAAGGCACGACTCATAATAGCAGCAAGAAACACCGTAGCCAGCTTGGGGGGGTGTTGGTGGAGGAGAATGCATATTATGCAGCTGAGACAGATCTATAAATTGCCAGGAGACTTTAAAATACAGCTAGCTAACTAACTAGCTTTGTAGCTGAGACAGGTAGCTGATTTTCCATGGGACTTTTAGAAATATAACTAACTTCATAGCCGAGCTAGGTATTTGCCATGGGACTTTAACTAGCTAACTGACTAACTAACTAGCTTTGTCGCTAAGACAGATAGATGATTTGGAACGATACTTTAAAATACAACTAGCAATCATGCAAAATAGTTGCAAAGCCACGCGGCACGGTTTTGCCTCGGGAAGGTCAAAGTGGGCTGGCCACTCTCAACCTAACCTGCCTCATTGGGTTGTTGTGAGGATAAAGAGGAGCTCGTTTGAGAAAGCGTTGAGATACAAGTGTTATCATTGTAACTGCAGAATAAACTATACGAAAGAACATTTCTGCAATTTTGCACGATGCATAGAAGATACAAAATCCAGCCATTCTTAGCAAAGAATTTGTATTTCCCGGACAGAGATTTTCCTTAAATGAAAATCACTCTATAATCCTTATTGCCTATGAACTCATGCCTGGTATTTGAGATTTTGCTGCTTCAGCGTGCTGCCTGAAGAAGGCGCTGCAGTATAATCCCAAATTGCAAATCGGGGAAGTGGAGATTTTTAAAGAAATAAAATAAAAATAAATAAAATAAAATGAACAAAGCTTCACACAAACAGAGAAGGGTGAGTTTCTCTGACCTTTGCTTGGAATTGGCCATTGCCTCAGTTTTGCTTCAAACTGTGTCTGGTGTCTCCATCTAGTGTTATGTATCAAAACCACAGGCTAGAACCATGCGGAGTTGCGAAACCCTTGCAGGGAATAATGGCCAGACTCCAAATGCCACCTTCGCGGCGACACACCTTCAGATCCACGTGTACAGTCACCACCATCCAGATTTTCCTGTTCTTATTTAGGGCAGAGTATTATTATTATTATTATTCTTTTCAGCTACGTAATTAATCTGGAACGACTGGTTTCAAAGTGGCTCATAAGAGCTGGGAGTGGGCGGGAGTTGAAAGATTTCATGTCAATGCGCCAACCTCCGTTGAGCATCTTGTTTTACAGAGCTGCTCGACAATGTTTTGCTTTGTCAAACGTAGGGATGGGCAAATTGGTGGATTTTGGTTTATCCCAGCTTCTCGTGATTCCAAATTTAAGTTCAGTTCTCTGCATTTACACATCAGCTTTCAGATTATTATTTTTAAAGGTCCTCATGAAAATTCACCAGCGTTTTAGTATGTTTTTCTCCTACTTAATGTAGGGACGCGGGTGGCGCTGTGGGTTAAACTACAGAGACTAGGGCTTGCCGATCAGAAGGTCGGCGGTTCGAATCCCTGTGACGGGGTGAGCTCCTGTTGCTCAGTCCCAGCTCCTGCCAACCTAGCAGTTCGAAAGCATGTCAAAGTGCAAGTAGATAAATAGGTACTGCTTTGGCGGGAAGGTAGACAGCGTTTCCATGTGCTGCTCTGGTTCACCAGAAGCGGCTTAGTCATGCTGGCCACATGACCCAGAAGCTGTACGCCGGCTCCCTCAGCGAGATGAACGCCACAACCCCAGAGTCGGACATGACCGGACCTAATGGTCAGGGATCCCTTTACCTTTGCATTACTCCTACTTAACACACATTTGTGTGCAATTTTGCCTCATGTATGCATTTTGGAAAGCCAATTTCCCCTAATACAGTGGTACCTCAGGTTACAGATGCTTCAGGTTACAGACTCGGCTAACCCAGAAATTGTACCTCAGGTTAAGAACTTTGCTTCAGAATGAGAACAGAAATCGCGCGGCAGCAGGAGGCCCCATTAGCTAAAGTGGTACCTCAGGTTAAGAACGAATTAAGTTCTTAACCTGAGGTACCACTGTAGAATGCGCCTTTGCATGTTATTTGCAGCAGTATATGCAAATTTAAAATGTGCACATTACCCTAGCATATGCATTTTTCTGCACGTTATACATGGCTGGAAGACTGCATTGAAAAATTCAGAGAATAGCAAAATTTGAAGAATTTTAAGACCCCTACTCTTCCAGATCT
Organism: Lacerta agilis; assembly: GCF_009819535.1. NCBI lineage: Eukaryota > Metazoa > Chordata > Lepidosauria > Squamata > Lacertidae > Lacerta > Lacerta agilis. Next base: position 8,663,464 of record NC_046312.1, read on the forward strand.
ACAGTTCTCAGAGTGGTTTTCCAATCAATTGCTTTTCACAGGGAACTCTTGGAATTGTAGCTCTGGGAGAAGAAAATGGCTGATTTCCTTCTCAGAGTAGATCTATTGAAATCAGTGAACCTAAGGTAGCCCATGGGTCGACTCTGAATATAGGCAACGTTGGATACAACGCATAATTTCTAAATTTGCATGTAAATCAGCATATGCAAATATCATGCCAACAAACCTTTTGATCTCTTTTTGGTGCTATATGTTTGCTCCTTTTTGGTGATGTGTATGTGGCCATTCCACGCTGAGTACCTTTTAACAAAGGACTCTTGCATCCAGCAAAGAGGTTCAAACGAGGTCAGCACACTTCATATCCTGTTCTGCTGTGTGTTATCAGTCACATTTTGGAACACACAGGATTCTAAATGAGACTGAGAAATAAGAAAGAGAAAAAGTCATTTCAGGCCAGCTAGGTAGATATTACTACATTTGTTTCTCGAGGAAGTTTTAATAAATTCAGGCAGCTCCACTGATATTAGCATTTAATGACCACCATGTTTATTAATGGCTGTGAACAAACGAGAGCCCTTGCAATGTAATTTACTCTCCCGTTAGCTGCATTAATGATTAGCCAGTAAGAGGGCGGTATTGCTTATTTTAATAAACAATGGCCTGTGATTTATAAAACCACACGATATCTATGTTATAAATAGTTTGTGATTTATAAAACCATATCAGAATCTGAAGTGGCACAACCAGATTTGCAGATGACACACAACCTTGAAAGATTCCATCAACGGTGTCTCTGAAAAATTTCACACATCCCTTGGGAAGGCAGGCAAACTAATGCCAGTATACTGGAAGAAGCAAAGATGACCAGTGTCGAAGCAATGATTCTTCAACATCAACTTTGTTGGACTGGTCATGTGCGGATGCCTGATTATCGTCTTCCAAAGCAACTACTCTATTCCGAACTTAAAAATGGAATGTGTAATGCTGGTGGTCAACAAAAGAGGTTTCTTCTTCTTCTTCTTCTTCCTCTTCTTCTTCTTCCTCCTCCTCCTCCACCTTCTTCCTCCTCTTCTTCTTCTTCTTCATCTTCTTCTTCCTCCTCCTCCTCCTCTTCTTCCTCCTCCTCCTCCTCCTCCTCCTCTTCTTCTTCTTTATTGTTTATACCTTGCCCATCTGGCTGGGTTTCCCCAGCTACTCTGGGTGGCTCTCAACACATTAAAAACAGAATAAAATTCTCTCAAGGCAAATCTTTAAAAAAATGTAGTATAAACACCGACAACTGGGAAACACTGGCCTGCGAGCGCTCCAGTTGGAGAACAGCCTTTACCAAAGGTGTCATGGGCTTTGAAGACACTCAAACTCAGGACGAAAGGGAGAAACGTGCTCAGAGGAAGGCACGCTTGGCAAATCCACACCGTGATCAGCTCCCACCCGGAAACCAATGTCCCCACTGTGGAAGGACGTGTGGATCCAGAATTGGCCTCCACAGTCACTTACGGACTCATTGGTTCATGGAAGACAATCTTACTTGGCTACGAGTGATCGCCGAAGAAGAAGAAGAAGAAGAAGAAGAAGAAGAAGAAGAAGAGCCTTGTTGGATCAGGCCAATGGCTCATCTAGTCCAGCATCCTGTTTTTACAGAGGCCAACCAGGTGCTTGTAGGAAACCCAAGAGCAGAACCCAAACAGGAGAGCACCTGCGCCCCCATCTCCCATCCGTGGTTTCCAGCAACCAAATTCAGAAGCCTTACTGCATCCGGCTTCGGAGGCAGAGCATAGCCATTGCATCCATTGCTAGCCCTCTCTTCCATGAATTTGTTTGATCTTCTGTTAAAGTTATCCACGTTGGTTTCCATCATTGCTTCCTTTGAGAACGAGTTCCATAGTTTAACCATGCAGTGCGTGAAGAAACGCTTTCTTTTACCTGTTCCTGAATGTTCCAACATTCAGCTTTGTTGGGTTGAATAATTTCATTGGCATGGATAATTTTATAAACGTCTAAATACCTTAGAAGAAACAGAATCCAATATACTCTTGACAGGGTGGAGAACTGGGCCGGAATTAACCAAATGCATTTCATCGCAGAATAAAAGTAAAGTTCTGCATTGAGAGAGGAAGAATCCATTGCACAAATGCAGGATAGGTGATACATGTAAAAAAGGGGGGGATCATGGGGTTTAGCAGATCACAAGCTAAGCATGAGTCATAGAATCATAGAGTTGGAAGAGACCACAAGGGCCATCCAGTCCAACCCCCTGCCAAGCAAGAAACACCATCAAAGCATTCCTGACAGATGACTGTCAAGCCTCTGCTTAAAGACCTCCAAAGAAGGAGACTCCACCACACTCCTTGGTAGCAAATTCCACTGTCGAACAGCTCTTACTGTCAGGAAGTTCTTCCTAATGTTTAGGTGGAATCTTCTTTCTTGTAGTTTGAATCCATTGCCCCGTGTCCGCTTCTCTGGAGCAGCAGAAAACAACCTTTCACCCTCCTCTATATGACATCCTTTTATATATTTGAACATGGCTATCATATCACCCCTTAACCTTCTCTTCTCCAGGCTAAACATACCCAGCTCCCTAAGCCGTTCCTCATAAGGCATCGTTTCCAGGCCTTTGACCATTTTGGTTGCCCTCCTCTGGACACCTTCCAGCTTGTCAGTATCCTTCTTGAACTGTGGTGCCCAGAACTGGACACAGTATTCCAGGTGAGGTCTGACCAGAGCGGAATACAGTGGTACTATTACTTCCCTTGATCTAGATGCTATACTCCTATTGATGCAGCCCAGAATTGCATTGGCTTTTTTAGCTGCTGCATCACACTGTTGACTCATGTCAAGTTTATGGTCTACCAAGACTCCTAGATCCTTTTCACATGTACTGCTCTCAAGCCAGGTGTCACCCATCCTGTATTTGTGCCTTTCATTATTATTTTTTGCCCAAGTGTAGTACTTTACATTTATCCCTGTTAAAATTCATCTTGTACTTGTTGTTGTTGTTGTTGTTGTTGTTGTTGTTGTTGTTGTTATGAATATTATTCTTTTGTGCCCCCTTGGCTTGGTGCCCTTTGAGGGGGAACCAGCAGCACTGCCCTAAATCTGGCACTGAAGGAAAGAATGAAGGACCTGGGGAGTTTAGCCTACAGAAAGATGATTGAGGGCTCATCCAGACTTCCTTTTGTTCTGCGTCTGCACTTTAAAGCACTTTGTTTCTTTGCCCTGCTGCGTCCCCTGCAAAATCCCGCTTTTCAATGCTGAGTTGGAACCAATCGTGAAAGAAGTTGGAGTTCTTATTGCCAAATAAATTGTAATGAATCCAAATAAGAACTCTGGCCAAAGTTTTAACAAAAAAACGCCCGAAAAAAACAGAGAAAAATACAGCAAAACTTCTAAGACGCTATATCCTCTTAGGAATCAAAGAAACACACCATTTTTATTTTTCACATACTTCTACCATAAAAAACAAGCTGAAGAAGGCATCCATGCCGAAACGGGGCCCTGTCCTGGTCTCCCTGGTTTACACCTGACACGCATTGGAGAAGCCCTGACAGCCATCTCTAAAAGACTTTAAAGAAAACTTTCATATGAAACTATTGTTGTTTAAGACTGTAATTCTTTACAGAATTGATAATACGTTTGGAATTACTTATGAGTTGGAACCAATGGCAATTCAGGTTTCCAGGAAGACCCTTGTTCTGTTAACAGAGCGATAATTTCAGAGTAGTTCAACCACCAATCCCTCTACCAGGGAACTCTGGGAATTGTAGGTCTGTGAGGGGAACAGGGGTCTCCTGACAAGTCTCCGCTCCCTTAACAAACTTGCAGGATTCTTTGGGAGACTGCTGTTTGAAGTGCTTTAAATGTTCAGTGCAGAGACGGTGTCTCGGTTGAGGTAGTTTGATGTACAGAGTTACCACATTAGAAACTCTACTGCTTCTTACAAACGAAACCCTTCTTACGAGTAACACCTCCCCTCTCCCCCCTGCAAGCCGCAGTTCTGCAAAGCAGGAACTATTCTTTACCAAGTTTCACTATGTGACCCTATTTATATCTCTTTCCTCCTACACATGTGTCTATAATGGTTCTTAAGAACACCCCGTTTCCTGAGGGCACTGCAATTTTTGAATTTTTGATTATTTACACCAGGGGTCAGCAAACTTTTTCAGCAGGGGGCCGGTCCACTGTCCCTCAGACCTTGTAGGGGGCCGGACTATATTTTGGAAAAAAATAATAATGAACGAATTCCTATGCACCACAAATAACCCAGAGATGCATTTTGAATAAAAGCACACATTCTACTCATGTAAAAACACGCTGATTCCTGGACCGTCGTCCACGGGCTGGATTTAGAAGGCGATTGCCTACCCATGATTTACACCATAAAATCTGTCATGGGGAAAGTTGGCAACCTTACATTACCAACCTTGTCACCAGTGTTTTAGAAAACTGGACTTATTCCTGTGCCTTTAACAGGGGCCTGATGTCTTAGCCATATCTTTTTCCAGTTTTAGCTAAGCCCCCCCTCCCCCTCCCCCCCCTTTGGTGTTGAATCAGAGCAAATGGGAAACCCAAATTACCTCTTGTTCTAATTCAGTTTTAAAGAGCCAGTGCGATCACAGACCACACATCCTTTTTGATCTTGATATATTTTGTCTGATAGTACTTTATCCCTTCATTCCTCCCATTTTATATTTTCTCATTATGTTAACCTCCCCCTTCCCCCCACAATTCATTGGAAAATGCTGATTTGGTTGAGGAATAGGAGAGATTAAGGGAGACGTTTATTCCTGATTGCTTTTCCCCTGTTTTTCCACCCAAAATATATTTAGAGGAGCTTACAGGATTTTAAAGACATGAACACAATACAGTATGTATATTTTGGTAGGTTGCCTGCTTGTCTTTTCTCTATGCATTCCGACACCTCTTAAAGTATTTAAACCCAATTTGGCACAATGGTTCCTGAGACTGAGAAGCAGGTTTTCATCTATGTTTGGATACTATTGGATACGATTCTGAATCAAGATGGCAGAATGAACTGTTGGAAACTGGACACATCTCAACAACATCCTGTTCTCACAGTGGCCAATCAGATGTTGACAGACCACACCTGGAATACTGTGTCCAGTTCTGGTCATCACAATTTACAAAGGATATTGACAAGTTGGAACATGCAGAGGAGGGAAACAAAGTTGATACAGGATCGGGAAACCAAGCCTTATGAGGAACGGTTGAGGGAACTGGGTATGTTTAGCCTAGTAAAGAGGAGACTAAAAGGAGATATGAAAGCCATCTTCAAATATCAAACAGACTGTCCCATGGACGATGCAGCAAGCTTGTTTTACCTTCTCCAGAGGGTAAGACTTGAACCAATGGATACAAGTTACAAGAAAGCAGATTCCGACTAAACATCAGGAAGAACTTTCTGACGGTTAGAGCTGTTCAAAGTGAAATGGTCTCCCTTGGGAGGTGGTGGACTCTCCTTCCTTGGAGGTTTTTAAGCAGAGGTTGGGTGGCCACCTGTCATGGATGCTTTAGCTGAGATTCCTGCATTGCAGAGGGTTGGACTAAGTGACCCTCAGGTCCCTTCCAACTCTGAGCCCACATGCAGGGCCTGAGCACAAGAGTACTCCCCACTTGAGATATTGTGTCTGGCAGTGGAGATACAACCTAGACATCTGTTGCTGTGTGTTCTGGCCAACAATAACTCTCCAGGGAGTTTTCCCAGTCTTGGTGCTCACAGCCATTCAATGGGAGGTTTCTGGGATTGATTAACCCTGGGACTTTCTGAATGCAAAATGTCTTGACACCTTGCTGCTCCCCTGTTTATCAACCTGCTGTTAAAACTGAACAGCTGGCAAACAAAACACCTGTCCCATTCTTATGAAATACACTAAACACAGCCCGAACGATCTGCCAGCCGAACCCAGTCTTATGACATGACATGATGGGCGTGTGACTACAATCATAGACCACATGTCCTTTTTTCACTTGGTATGTTTTGCTGTTGACTCAGTAGACCACATAGCTGTATCCTGTGGGCGATTGTGTGACAACTTATTGTTATTTTTTAAAACGATCTTTCTTTTATTTCTACCCCCTTCCCTGTAACCTGTCTGCTGTTAAAACTTAAAATAAATTTATTGTGAGGGGGGAATGATGGACATTACTTTTGTTTATTACATTTCTTACCCAACTTTCTTTTTTATAATAATAATAATAATAATAATAATAATAATAATAATAATAATAATAATTTGAATTTTCAGATTAAAATTTTACAATCACATATCCAACATACAACATAAAAACCATGATTCCAAAGAATCTCCTGGACTTCCCTCCTCCCCTTTGTGGGTCCTATTGTTAATCATTTCCTCCTGCATCTTTTATGATAATCCAAATCTTTTGCATCTCCATTGTGTCCAAAATTCACCATTTAACTACAAGTGTTATTCCAATCCTACTAACGATTTTAGCTATTTACGATGGTTTTTAAGAAAAATTAAAAAAATTCCCCCATTCCTTATTAAAATTTTGGTCTTCCTGATTTATGATTCTTCCGGTCATTTTAGCCATTTTGGCATAACCCAACAATTTAATCTGCCATTCTTCTCTGGTGGGGACTTTATCTTCTTTCCGAATCACCCAACCTTCACCATGAGGTCCCAGGAATCATAGAATCATATAACTATAGAGTTGGAAGGGATCCCATGCGCCATCTGGTCCAACCCCCTGCAATGCAAGAAGGGTTGCAACAAGCATTAAAAATTAAGCCAGGCTAACTTCCTGTTGAGGCGACAGCCTGGGTGATGGGCCATTAAGGAGAACAAAGGAAAGGGGCTCTGTGTGAGACTTTCAACACTATAAAGTGGCAGTGATGTTACCTAGCATCATAATAGCAAGCAGAGGTGGGGGCAGGCATGCTAGATCTCTGCTTGAACCCAAGGCTGCAGCTGTGGGAGAAACAAGACCCTCACGGGGTGTTAATTCCTGTGAACTTCTCCATCACTGGCTCAGGTTAAACAACCCATATATCACAAAGACACCACAGCCTCCGCTGTGCCTCATTCCCGAAAGAAAACCTGAACCTTGGGTAAGCACCTCAAACAGCTGGAATTTTGCACCGCTTGGAGATTAGGCCGGTGTGCAGCAATCTAATATGAAGATGAATTTATTTATTAAATTTTATTTATTAAATTTAAATACTGCCGTTCATCCAATGATCACCTGGATTTGCAATACACACACACACACACACACACACACACACACACCCCATACCATAGTAGTAACAAGCAGTAGCAATAACCTGACAGAGCGTCTACACCCCCCAACGCTTAACCTGGACACAGATCCAGCGCTGAGGACCTTCTGGCGGTTCCCTCCCTACAAGAAGTGAGGTTGCAGGGAACCAGGCAGAGGGCCTTCCTAGTGGTGGCGCCCGTGCTGTAGAACACCCTCCCATCAGATGTCGAGGAAATAAGCAACTATCTGACTTTTAGAAGACATCTGAAGGCAGCCCTCTGTACAGGGAAGCTTTTAATGTTAGATGTTTTATTGTGTTTTTAATATTTTGTTGGGAGCTGCCCAGAGTGGCTGGGGAAACCCAGCCAGATGGGCGGGGTATAAATAATAAATTGTTGTTGTTGTTGTTGTTGTTGTTGTTGTTACCCTGCCCCCAGTTAACACAGTTAAAACAAACGAATGTTGCAAACGGAATCTAAAAAGGAAGGGGGATCAAAGCAAAGAGAAACTAGATATTTATTTACCATTTGGTGACCCCTTATTTCATTTGTTAATGACAATCACGGGACAGACCACTTATCATCCATTCAACAACAGATATGGCTATCAGGTTGATAGTGTCTTCCATTACGATGGACAAAACAAACTCCACCCTCCTGATAACTCCAAGCTGCACAATGAAACAAAATTTAATTTTTAACTGACTTGAATAGGAACGAATATGGGATGTTTCTTATTTGTTACGATGCCTTACTTATTGTTTTCATGTTTAGCTTTGTAAATTTATAAAAACCCTATAAAAATATGCTTTAAAAAGAGGGGAGGAGGAGTATAAAGAAAACATTTTAACTTTTTTAAAATGCAAGATGCACCTCCACGTGGGTTGAGGTGCAAAGGAGTTGAGAGGAGGAGAAATTTCACCCTCCTTTCCCGGCTGCTCCTGGTCTGAGACAATATGTTAATTTTGCTTGGGGATGAGAAGAAGAAGAAGAAGAAGAAGAAGAAGAAGAAGAAGAAGAAGAAGAAGAAGAAGAAGAAGAAGAAGAGGTGGGTATTCCAGCTGTGGCTCCTCCTCCAAGAAAGAGGGAGGGAGCGAAGTTGCCAACAGAGATTCAAATAAGCCGCTTTGGAGACACACCTTCCTGGAGGAATCTGAAGGTGCACAAACTGGCCAAAGACCTTTCCCAGCAAAAGAGCCAGGAGGGGGCGAGGTAGAGAGCTCTTTGCACTACGGGGTTTTGAGAGTGTGTGCTTGGTTTAAAATGACAGCTGTAGTTCTGAAGAACAGGTTACACACAGCAGCAGCAGCAGCCGGGACAAGTCCTTGCAGGGTTAGCTGGAAGCTCCACCCCTTGGCCTTCCCTTCTCGTGGGCTAGTCACATCCCTCAGGTGTTTCCCTTGCTCAACAACCACTTGTGTTGGGTTGTTCTTTCTCTCTGTGTCTGTCTGTCTCTCAGGAGGAGGAGGAGGAGGAGGAGGAGGAGGAGAAGCTCTTCTCAAACCACCCGGGCAAGAGAAGGAAGGAAGCGAATCCTGAGCAGGGAGAGAGGAAGATTCTGCCGAACTGAAGCCTGCTCTCTCTTATCTGTGGATTTGTGGCTTGTGGTTTGGGTGAGCGGCTCAGGAAAAGGCAGAAAAGAGAGGTCTCCTCCCCCCCTCACTCTGCTGCAGTTTCTTCCTGAACTAAGGGAGGGGGAAGAAACTGAAGCGGTTTGTCTGTGAGAACCAAGAACACACAGCCAGGAGTGCTGGGGTGTTTGGCACCAGGCAGCAGGGCTGTGGAAGGCTGCTTTGCCCCCCCCCTCTGTGTGTGTGTTTCCATGCTCCTGTTATCTCCCAAAGGAGGTGAAGGAATCAGCTCCTCTCCACTGTGAAGAAGAGAAGTGATTCAGCAGCTCAGTTCGTCTCCTTCCTTCTTGGAAAGGGAAGGCAGGGCAAAGGGCTGGGTTTGGGTCGGTGCCCTCGACAGCATGGCCCAGAGACCAGGAGCTGCCACTTCAGGCTGCCCACAGACTCAGTAGGACAGCACCCTCCTTCTCCGAAGAGGACGCATCCCTCTGTTTCTCCCTGTGCGACGTCCGGAGCCATGAAGTTCAACGGCTACATGAAGGTGCGCATCGGGGAGGCGGTGGGGCTGCAGCCCACCCGCTGGTCCCTCAGGCACTCGCTCTTCAAGAAGGGGCATCAGCTCCTGGACCCCTACATCACGCTGAGCGTGGACCAGGTGAGGGTGGGGCAGACCAGCACCAAGCAGAAGACCAACACGCCAACCTACAATGAGGAGTTCTGCGCCCCGGTAAACGACGGGCGGCAGCTGGAACTGGCCGTCTTCCACGGCACCCCCATTGGCTACGATGACTTTGTGGCCAATTGCACCGTGCACTTCCATGACCTCCTCCACGGCACCGGGTCCTCGGACAGCTTTGAAGGCTGGGTGAGTCACTGAGCTTCTCCTGGGGCTGTTTGGCACCTAAGGGAGCTTGGCAACTGTGCCCATTTGTAATGTGATGTGTGATGTGTCTACCAGGGCTGGGGGAACCTGTGGCCCTCCAGATGTGGCAGGACTACTAAAACTCCCCTTCTCCCTGGCCATTGGCTGTGCTGGCTATGGATAATGGAAACTGAAGCTAGAAACATCTGGAGGGCCATAGGTTGCCCTATGCACATGTGTATGCTCAATGACTCTCTTCCCTGCTTTGGGGTATTTGATGATTGGGGGGGTGGAATCAAGGCTTTTTCAGGTGTGTGTGTGCACGCGCGTGTGCAAAAAAACTGGTTACCAGGGTAGCTAGAAGCCTGACATCTGGGAACTTAAAAGAACAAATGAATTACCTTGGTGGGCCTGACCACCTTGGCCACCATACAATGGTGGACATTGCTATTGTTTATTACATTTCTTACCCAACTTTCACCATGAGGTTCCAGGAATCATAGAATCATAGAGTTGGAAGGGAACCCGAGGGCCATCTAGTCCAACCCCCTGCAATGCAGGAATCTTAGCTGAAGCATCCAGGACAGATGGCCACCCAACTTCTCCTCGAAAACCCCCAAGGAAGGAGAGTCCACAACCTCCCGAGGGAGTTCGTTCCGCTGCTGAACAGCTCTTACGGTCAGAAAGTTTTTCCCCCTGATGTTTTGTCGGAATCTCCTTTCTTGTAACTTGAAGCCATTGGCTGAAGTCCTACCCTCCAGAGTTTGAGAAAACAAGCTTGGTATTCAGGCGATGGGCATCTACCAGGGAATGTCCGTATCTCAGTGGTAGAGCCTTTGCTGTGCATGCAAAAATTCCCAAGTTCAATTCCAGCATCCCCACATCAGGCTGGGAAAGGCTCCTGCTTGAAGCCCTGGAGATTGAGATGGACCATTGGTCTGAGATGGCCTGAGGCAGCTTCCTGTGTTATTCTGTCCTCCGATCATGTGTCATTTGGAGGTTCATCCTCCTTAAACATGCAAGTACCATCCATACCAACTTACAAAGCCCCATACAGTGTGAGTTTTGGACCAGTGGAGGTCCCTATGAGTCCCAATGGGCAGCAGCCCCCACTGGTTAGTGTACTGGGCTATGCCACTGAGTTTTTCCTTTGGATTACACCATCTTCGGCTGCGGTCTGCTAAATGGCAACATGGGAGGCGGCCTTCTCAGTGGTGGCACCCCAGCTTTAGAACTCCCTACCCTAGCTTGGGCACCTGTCTTTCAGTAACACCTGATGCCAGTATCGTTGTTGTTAGATGAGCTGCTGCTGATTTGCCTGCCTCGGTTTTAGCACCTGCGTGGCGAATTTGAGAGTGTTTGAGTTGTAACCTGCTCTGAAATTGCTCTGAAATTGCTGTGCAGCGAAGAGCACGTAGCAAATGTTTCAAATACACGAATCAAAGAGCCAGTGTGGTGTAGTGGTTAAGAGCGGTGGACTCGTAATCTGGGGAACCGGGTTCGCGTCTCCGCTCCTCCACATGCAGCTGCTGGGTGACCTTGGGCTAGTCACACTTCTCTGAAGTCTCTCAGCCCCACTCACCTCACAGAGTGTTTGTTGTGGAGGAATATTAGCTGCTTTGAGACTCCTTCGGGTAGTGAAAAGCGGGATATCAAATCCAAACTCTTCTTCTTCTTCAATAGCACATTTCGCCATCCTCACCAAAAAGAAGGCAGAACCCTTGACAGGCCTGTTCCCTCAGGACTTTTGTCTGTTTCCACCAAAGCCATGTAACCTAACGGCTATCGCTCCACCTTGTGACAAGGCGTTCCATCAGTTAATTATGTGTTTTCAGAAACCCTTCCTTCGCTCCTTAACCAATCCCAGCCTCTGGTGTTTTTCGGGTGCATCTGGTATCCGACATTTCGCCCAGCCCAGCTTTGGGGCTGGTGCTCTAAATACCCAAAGGTGGTGCCTATCATTCTTGTAATATGTATTTTTCCCCCTGGGTAAGCCAATGTTTATTTCTCCAGGAAAGAGATATGTCTGATTGCTTCTTGGCAGGATCCGCAGGCTTCTTTTTGAACAAAGTCGCACCCAAGTCTATGAGCTACATATTAATGAAAAGAAATTGGAAGAGAAATGAATCAGATGAGTGGGTTTTTCAATCAGAATTCCATTTTCATTGAAATCCGTGCATTTTAATGGATAAAACAAATGGGGCTCATTTAATGGGGGGTGGGGGTGGGGAGGGAGGGAGAAGAGAAAACAGTAAGTTTGAGAGTCACCGAAAGCACAATTTAATATGGTTTTATTCAGCAGTAAATCTCATTGTTTCTACGGGATCTTGCTGCCAGGTAGGTGGGTAAGTGTGTGTGGGATCGCGGTCTTAAAACTTTTCAAAATGATTAGCTAAGTCCTGCGAGTGTCCAAGCAGGATCTATTTTATCCTTTATCCTGTGCATTTCAAAATCTCACACGTTTGCGAAGGTGGAAGATTTGCTGCGCGAAGGCGGCATTTTTTCCCCTGCCAACTATCTTGCACATCTAATGAGAAGGCTAGAGAGAGTGTTTGCAACTCGCAGCCATCGGCAAGAAACGTGGGCCTATTGATTCCCTGCATCAGAAGACATGGGAGTGTTTGGAAATTTCTCAGGAAAGATGCCAGCTATTGAAAACCTTACACTTCAGATGCATTGGCCAGAGGGAGGAAAAAACCCCTCTAAGCTGGCAATCCCCGTTGAGCAGAGAGGCCAGCTCTGAAATACCATTTAACTGTTGCGTGGAAGCGGAGATTGTGCAGGGGCAGTTTGCCACACAGGGGCAAAGGCACGTTGAACGCGTAGACAGCCCTTCTCCTACAGAATTATTAAAGGTACAGCCTCCTTGTAAGGTGGTACCTCAGGTTACATATGCTTCAGGTTACAGACTCGGCTAACCCAGAAATAACGCTTCAGGTTAAGAACTTTGCTTCAGGATAAGAACAGAAATCGTGCTCTGGCGGCGCAGCGGCAGCGGGAGGTCCCATTAGCTAAAGTGGTGCTTCAGGTTAAGATCAGTTTCAGGTTAAGAATGGACCTCCGGAATGAATTAAGTACTTAACTGCAGGTACCACTGGGACACGGGTGGTGCCGTGGGTTAATATATATATATGATTTTTGCAGGGTTATTCTTTATTTTTATTTTTTTGAACACCACATTGCAAAATTCAGAGAAAGTTTGAAACGTACCCGCATTTTGGTTTGTTTTGGGAAGTGTTGATTCAGAACTAGGTTTGCATTGAAAGGAGAGCTGGGCAGAATTGTCCTCCATCTCTAGAGGGAAGCTGTGGGATTCCCCCCCCCCCCGATCTTGTTGGACGCTCTATACTCATCAGCTCCTGCCAATGTAGCTGGCAGTCAGAGATGGTGGGAGTTGTGCTCCAACAACAGCTGGAGGTCCACATGTTCCCCATTCCATAGATAGAGTTGGAAGACACCCCAAGGGACATCTAGTCCAACCCTCTGCAGTGCAGGGATCGCAGCGAGAGAATTCCTTGCCCTGGTTTCCTTATAATCTCCCAAGAAGAGTTTGGATTTGATATCCCGCTTTATCACTACCCGAAGGAGTCTCAAAGCGGCTCACATTCTCCTTTCCCTTCCTCCCCCACAACAAACACTCTGTGAGGTGAGTGGGGCTGAGAGGCTTCAGAGAAGTGTGACTAGCCCAAGGTCACTCAGCAGCTGCATGTGGAGGAGCGGAGACGCGAACCCGGTTCCCCAGATTACGAGTCTACCGCTCTTAACCACTACACCAAACTGGCTCCCAAGTCTTCTGCCGGGGCTGGCTCCTTCATCCTCTTCCTCCATCATTTTTCCCCTGGCACTTAAACATCCCTTGCTTGCAGGCAGCTCCACTGCTGATGGAAGGCAAACTAATACCTCCTCCTTTGCGATGTTCGTTATTTGCCGCGTTTCATAGCTTATTTCGCAGGCCTTTGGACTGTGCCCGTGCAACGGAAACTAACAAGGCTATGTGCTCCCTGCTGAATTCTTCAAATGAGAAGCTGAGCTTACAGGGAAGGTGGCTGAGATATTCCTGAGGGGGCTGGACCACACGGCAGTCCTCCCCACATCCCATAATATACAATGCACCATAATGCCATTGACCTGATTCAGAGATAACAGATAAACTATGGCTTCACCACTGTTCTTGAGGCTTTCAGGCAACGGCTGAGCCTCTTCACTGTGTCCAAACCATCCTCTGCAAACGAGCAGCAACAGGAGTGAGAAGGAGTCAGCTTCAAACATTCCTTCATTGCAGGGGATTGGAATATAGCAGGGCTCAGCAACCTTTTTCAGTCATGGGCCAGTCCACCGTCCCTCAGACCTTGTGGGGGGCCGGACTATATATTTTTTGGGGTGAATGAACAAATTCCTATGCCCCACAAATAACCCAGAGATGCATTTTAAATAAAAGGACACATTCTACTCATGTAAAAACATGCTGATTCCCGGACTGTCTGCAGGCTGGATTTAGAAGGCGATTGGGCCAGATCCGGCCCCCAGGCCTTAGGTTGCATACCCCTGGACTAGATGTCCATTGGGGTACCTTCCAACATCCACAATCCTATGGTACAATCTCTCCCTCTGGGCAGTGGTGTGGATTGGGTCCAGAGGGGAAAGCGAAAGTGAATAGGCCGTGACATAACCAATGCAATTCTGGGCTGCATCAATAAGAGTATAGCATCTAGATCAAGGGAAGTAATAGTACCACTGTATTCCGCTCTGGTCAGACCTCACCTGGAATACTGTGTCCAATTCTGGGCACCACAGTTCAAGAAGGATACTGACAAGCTGGAAGGTGTCCAGAGGAGGGCAACCAAAATGGTCAAAGGCCTGGAAACGATGCCTTATGAGGAACGGCTTAGGGAGCTGGGTATGTTTAGCCTGGAGAAGAGAAGGTTAAGGGGTGACATGATAGCCATGTTCCAATATATAAAAGGATGTCGTATAGAGGAGGGAGAAAGGTTGTTTTCTGCTGCTCCAGAGAAGCAGACACGGAGTAATGGATTCAAACTACAAGAAAGAAGATTCCACCTAAACATTAGGAAGAACTTCCTGACAGTGAGAGCTGTTCGGCAGTGGAATTTGCTGCCAAGGAGTGTGGTGGAGTCTCCTTCTTTGGAGGTCTTTAAGCGGAGGCTTGACAGCCATCTGTCAGGAATGCTTTGATGGTGTTTCCTGCTTGCCAGGGGGTTGGACTGGATGGCCCTTGTGGTCTCTTCCAACTCTAGGATTCTATGATTCTATGAAAACGGCAGCGGTGAAGAGGTCTACCCCAAGAAGCTGGCTGGTAGAAAGGTCAGCCGAGTAAAAGGAAGTTCTTCTTTCTGCTTGCCTGCCTGTCTGCCTGGCTATGTATTTATTTTTCCTTCCAAAAGAGCCCAGGATGTCCAACGACAAATCTGCAAAATGGTACACTGAAAAATAAGAAACATCCAAAACATCTGACATACCCTGACAGCTATTCATTCCAAGATTGCCAGGAAAGGTACGGTACCTTTCCGTTGTAAAATGCCTGGGTATAACTGGAAGGCATTTAAATTCTTCCTGAATGGTCATAATGAGGAGGAGAGATGCCCCTCACCAGGGAGGGCATTTCCCACAAATGGGGAAGATTCTCTCATGTGCCAGCATCAACCAAAATAAAAAATAAAAAATTCCTTCCAGTGGCACCTTAGAGACCAACTAAGTTTGTTCTAAGTTTGCATGCACACGAAAGCTCATACCAAGAACAAACTTAGTTGGTCTCTAAGGTGCTACTGGAAGGAATTTTTTATTTTTTATTTTGTTTTGACTATGGCAGACCAATACGGCTACCTACCTGTAACAGCACCAACCAGGCAGCCCAAAATGCTGTTAGCTTGTGGAACTCTCTCTTGCTGCAAGACTGGAATGGTGATGACTGGCAGCTTAGATGTCTGTGACGGGGAAGGGTTAGACATTCTCCCGGAAGACAGATTTGCTGAAGGCTCTTTGCCATGAAACTAAATTGGATCTTCAGGTTCAAAGGTGAAGTATCAAGTGCTTGTGGGTGACTATGGGGTGGTTGTAACCATCCTTCCTGCCCTGTGAGCTGCCAAAGCATTCTGGCTGTCCATCACTGGAAACAGAACACTGGGCTTGGTGCAATTGGTGTGATCTAGCCAGGCTGTGCATTGTGCTCATACTTATAGATTCTTTCTGAGCCTTTGTCCCTAAAGGAAATGTTGCCAACAGTCCTGCACAGTAAGCAAAGAGTGAGCCATTAAATAATAGCTTTCAAATACAGACGGATGCCAGTAACTTTCAGACACAGGCAGGTCGCTTTGAGAGCTGCGTTATGAAATTTAGAACAGTGTGAAATTCTGAAGGAATTTTTGGGGAAGTGTGAGTTTGTTAGGTTCACCTTTAAATGCGAACTTAATCAAATTTCTCCTGTACTCAGATGAATATTGCGAGGATAGAACACTATGCCTTGACCAAGCCTTGGAAAAGGAGGCTCATGTTCGGCGGCTTCCTTTTTTCATGGCAGTCCTGCAGGCCAGGGAGATAGGAACACATTTATTGGGTTGTTTCAGGGTGGTTGGACCTGGGGTTTTGCCTCCCCTGAATCTGCCTTAGCTGTTTCAGGGGAGGAGAGAGAGCCTGTGGTTTTTGTGCTAGGCCATCTGTAGTTCCACTTGTGATCTTGCTTCTTGTGGCAGGTATTAGACAAAGGTAAACAAAACTCTCGGCCTCCCTCTGAGCCTCTCCGTCCATTATGCAATGTGGGTGGAGTTTGTTTGAACGTATTCGTTTCAGCTGAACAAATGAGGTTTTGCCCACACGTGACCCATAGAGAGAGCCACGCTCCATGGGGAGATGTCGATCGGCTGGTTCTGTAGCAAGAGCGGGATCTTAAGAGGAACGACTTTCGTCCTTAATGTTGCATCACGGACCGAGTTCATTGGTTTCATTTCTGATCTTTTTTGTGTGGGTGGGTGGGTGGGATTCAATCACATGCAGGCAAATTCAGGTTGCACGATTAAAGCAAATTTGGTACTGATGCAGGACAAACCCGTTCTCTCCCCCACCCACCCACTGAACTTTTTTTGCAGTAAGGTTTATGACGGGGGAACACACTGGAAAGTGTGGGGTGGAAATTTACCGATGCGACATTGTATATAACCTCTCTGCAACCAAATCAAGGTCAAGGCACGATAATCAGGTTGCCTGGAAGTGATCAGTGTTGCAACACTGCAGCTTCCTGATTGGCCCTTGCATGGAGGAGCTCGGTGCGCATGTGTTGGCACATACGTGGCATCTCTTCACATGGCAGTTGGATATGTGACTGGCATGGGCATAGCGAGTACACATGTGTCACTAGGGTCAGGGACAGGGACAAATCTGTCCATTTCAGCTCCTCGTTTTTTCCATTCTTGACTTCAGCTCTTCTCATTTCCCCATTTGCAAATATGCGCATGCGTGTGTCCTCACGAAAATTCACCAGCATTTTAGCGTGAATTTGCCTTAACCAGGGACGGATACCCCTGCTTGTTTCGCTTGCCAATCCCTGCCAAATCCCCACCAAGCCCCACTCCCCAAAGCCCCCATCATTCAGCCCGGACACTGAGATCCAGCGCCGAGGGCCTTCTGGCGGTTCCCTCACTGCGAGAAGCAAAACTACTGGGAACCAGGCAGAGGGCCTTCTCGGTAGTGGTGCCCGCCCTGTGGAACGCCCTCCCGTCAGAAGTCAAGGGAATAAACAACTACCTGACATTCAGAAAATACCTAAAGGCAGCCCTGTTTAGGGAAGTTTTTAATTTGTATTTTGGTATTTGTTGGAGGCCGCCCAGAGTGGCTGGGGAGACCCGGCCAGATGGGCGGGGTATAAATAATAAATTATTATTATTATTATTATTATTATTATTATTATGGCAGGGCCATAGCTCAGCAGAAGGGCACATATCAGGAATCACAAGACAGAGGTACCAGTAGGAGAACACTTCAGTCTCCCAGGATAAGATCGCAAAGTAGCTGTCCTACTACAAAGAAATTTCAGAAATAGACTGGAAAGAGAAGTTGCTGAATTGCAACTAATTACCAAACTTAAAACCATGGAGAAACCTGGTCTGAACAAAGACATAGGATTCTTATCTCATTATACATGACAAAGCTATCTTTAGCCATCTCACCCCTTGCCTTTCCCTGGAAGACCAATTGCAGTCGTTAACAGTCGTCAACAGGTTTTCCACACCCATCACCCAATCCCCCATTCCCACCACCCTTCTGAGTAATACCCCTCCCCACTCTCTCACTATATATAAGGGTCTGGTGACTTCTGTTTCAGTGTATCTGAAGAAGTGTGCATGCACACGAAAGCTCATACCAAGAACAAACTTAGTTGGTCTCTAAGGTGCTACTGGAAGGAATTTTTTATTTTGTTTAGACTCCAGCTGAGATAATGATTGTCAAAGGCTCCTTAGAAGAGGAACGCCTTTAAGTGGCACCTGACTGATTTGTAGTGGCAGGGAGTTCCAAAGGGTGTCACATTAAAGCTCCAGTTCTGACACCATGAGGAACATAGCTCCAGATAGGCTGGTATCTGCAGCATATGCGGATCAATGCAGCGATCGATTAGGAATGTAGGGGATGAGGTGATCTCTTAGATATCTTTGTCTCAAGCTAATTGACAGCCAATGGCCTGGCTGTATAAAGCAAGTTCCTTCTACTTTGGGCTTGCTTCCTTCCAGAACTGAGGCCTTGCCACGTCAGTGACTCATGCAAAAATGCAGGGAGTGGGCTCTTCCGAGGAACAGGTAGTTCTGTTGTTGCACATGCCTCTCATTCGATAGTCCCCCACCCCAGAAAGAAGCAGGAGTAGATGTGGCCTCAAGCCTGGCTCTCCCTGGGAAGGGCTCCATTGTCTCCAGTCACCTGTCCCCTCCCAGACACAACCCACTGGAAATTCCACGAGGCACAACCACAAGGACTTAAGAAGTCTCTCAAGCCTTCGCCCCAGATCCTTTGCTTTCTTTCCAAAACAAAACCAAAGCAGCAACGAGGCAGTAAGGAAGCAGACATCTGTAATTACATCGCAACCTCTCGCCTTGGTGCCAGAGGGGCATGTCAGATTAGCACAGCTGTTTTGACATATTTTGGCAGAGGTATTCGTGCGCAGCAGGTGCAGAGCAAAGTGTGCTTGGGCTGCGTTGCACGCTTAAAAAAAAAAACCACTTTGGTTTTTCAGATTAAATTTTTACAGTCCCGTATCCAACATACATTCGGATCCGGGAGGCGCTGTTGTCTAAACCACTGAGCCTCTTGGGCTTGCCAATCAGAAGGTCGCCGGTTTGAATCCCCGCAACGGGGTGAGCTCCCGTTGCTCGGTCCCAGCTCCTGCCAACCTAGCAGTTCGAAAGCACGCCAAAAAGTGCAAGTAGATAAATAGGTACCACTCCGGTGGGAAGGTAAATGGTGCTTCCGTGCGCTGCTCTGGCTTTGCCAGAAGCGGCTTAGTCATGCTGGCCACGTGATCTGGAAAAACTGTCTGTGGAAGTGGACAAACGCCGGCTCCCTCGGCCTGTAAAGCGAGATGAGTGCCGCAACCCCAGAGTCGTCCACAACTGGACTTAACTGTCAGGGGTCCCTTTACCTTTACCTTTAACTTCCAAGCAGCTCAAGGCAGTGTACATGGTTTTCTCCTCCTCCCCATTTCTCCCTCACAACAACCTTGTGAGGTAGATTAAGCTAAGAGATGGTGACTGACTCCAAGCCCACCCAGTGAGCTTCATGGCTGAGAGGGGATTCGAACCCTGGTCTCCTGAATCCTAGTCCAACACTCTAACCACTTGACCATACTGTTGCTAGATGGTGTCTTCATGTTTTTTTGTTTTTGTTTTTTTAAGAAACCGGTGTTGAAAAGTGGGGCATTTAGAAGTCAGTAGATGATAAAGGAGCCATTTTGGGGCTGTTTCACCGACTTCATGCTTCTGAAGCTGGTGTATCTGACACCTCAGGGTGTTCGGCGACTGTTTTCCACAGGAACTGAGCTCCGTGCAGCAAAGCGCCCCTGTGGCCCGTTGAGAAACCCACACTGCAGACGCGTGTGGGTGTTTCTCGCGCCTCGCAAACTTCTGAGATCTTTCCATTTCTCGGCTCTTAATTTTTCCGGTCGGTCATTAGTTTCTTGCACTATTTACCACACAGCTATTTATAGCGGACGCTGCCTTGTGCGGTGCTTCAGCCGGCTGCGCTCGAGAGCAATCTCTGGCAGAAAGAAAGTGCGTGGTGAGGGGGGAGGAAGTCACTTGCAACGGATGAGGCCTAAACCTGCACAGCACCTTTTCCAAGGGCTGGATTCTCCCCACTCTGGCCCCTATGTGTGGAGGTGGGCATGTGTACTTATTTTTATTATGATTAAATTTATTAAATTTGTATACCGCCCTTCATCCAGAGATCGCAAGGCATTTCGCAGAACAAAATACAAGATAAAACACAAGTAAATGATTGAACCAAAACAATAACCCCACCTCTGACATTGCCAGGCATTCGCGTGGGGGCACAAAGTTGGAGCACAGCACACAGTGGAACTGTGGAACTCCCTGCCACAGGAGTCAGTGATGACCCCCAACTTGTTGTTATTGTTGTTGTTCAGTCGCTCAGTCATGTCCGATTCTTCGTGACCCCATGGACCAGAGCACGCCAGGCACCCCTATCTTCCACTGCCTCTCGCAGTTTGGCCAAACTCATGCCAGTCGCTTCGAGAACACTGTCCAACCATCTCATCCTCTGCCGTCCCCTTCTCCTTGTGCCCTCCATCTTTCCCAACATCAGGGTCTTTTCCAGGGAGTCTTCTCTTCTCATGAGGTGGCCAAAATACTGGAGCCTCAACTTCAGGATCTATCCTTCCAGTGAGCACTGAGGGCTGATTTCTTTAAGAATGTATAGGTTTGATCTTTTTGCAGTCCATGGGACTCTCAAGAGTCTCCTCCAGCCCCATAATTCAAAAGCATCAATTCTTTGGCAATCAGCCTTCTTTATGGTCCAGCTCTCACTTCCATACATCACTACTCGGAAAGCTTTAACTATACGGACCTTTGTCGGCAAGGTGATGTCTTTGCTTTTTAAGATGCTGTCTAGGTTTGTCATTGCTTTCCTCCCAAGAAGCAGGCGTCTTCTAATTTCGTGACTGCTGTCACCATCTGCAGTGGTCATGGAACCCAAGAAAGTGAAATCTCTCACTGCCTCCATTTCTTCCTCTTCTATTTGCCAGGAGGTGATGGGACCAGTGGCCATGATCTTAGTTTTTTTATGTTGAGCTTCAGATGGCTTCAAAGGAGAATTGGGCCAATTCATGGAGGAGAATGCTATCCACAGCTGCTATTAATGATTGCATTTCTATTCCACCTTCCCCTCAATGAGCTCAAAGTGGCGTACATGGTTCTCCGCTTCCTCATTTAATCCCGACAAAAGCCCTGTGTGGTAGGTTAGACTGAGTGGAAGTGACTGGCCCAGGGTCACCCAGCGAGCTCCATGGAAGAGCGGGAAACTTAACCCTGGTCTACTCTGCATGTGCCTTGATATGTCTTAATATTGTGGTGTCATCCCAGGCCTGGCTCAAGAAATATTACCGCACGAGGCAAAGGATGAGATCCCTTCTAGGTATAAAAGCTCAACTGGCCTGACAACTGAAACTTCAAGACTGGTGACAGGATGGAATATTTCTGGTCAACCTCAGACATTGCTCAGTATCTTTGAAGCTTCCCCTTATATAGACACTCAAGAGATCGCTCTCTGAAACCTTTGTTCACACAAGCAAGCAGATATACCTGGGCAGAAATGGTTTGGTTTCCTTGGAGTGACAATAATAGCTTCATAACATAGAGAATGGCCCTCTAAGTACTGGCTACCCAAAATAATAATGATGATGATGATGATGATGATGATGATGATGATATCGTAATCATAATAAAAATCAGGAAAAAGGAGTTAGATAAAATCACTATAAATTGTTGTGGCAATTCAGAGGTATAATGTGAAATCAAGCTGGATTCAAGTTTGTTGGTGTCTGTGGCCAGGGGCGTAGCAAGGTAAATTGGTACCCCGGGGCAAAAAAAAATTTGTCGCCCCCCCCCCCGAGGCATGGGAAGGTCAGGTGGTACCCAGTGCAGAAAAATTCTTGTCAACCCCCCCATTGATTCCCCCCCAAAATAGTTTTACGTTATTTCATATTTTCTTACAAAGGAATAATAACAAGTAATTATACTACTTGTAACTGTGGTTCCAATTCTTCTTCTTGCTGTGCATAACTTTATAAACCTTTATCCAGAGGCGTAGGAAGGTCAGGTGGTACCCAGTGCGGAAAAATTCTTGTCAACCCCCCCCCATTGATTCCCCCCCCCCGGCAAAAATGGTTTTACATTATTTCATATTTTCTTACAAAGGAATAATAACAAGTAATAATAATAAAAAACTTTTATTTATATCCCACCCTCCCCAGCCAAAGTCGGGCTCAGGGTGGCTAACATCAGATACATAACATTGGTATAAAATCAAACAATAATTAAATTACCTCCTAAAAACATCTCAAAATCAAATTAAAGTCTAATTAGATGGCTTTCCACAGGGTTAGGTTTGGGAACAGTAAGTGTTCTCTGAACTGAAATTTCAGCCTTCGTGACATAGGAAAACAGCCAAGTGAACAGCTATTTTGGTGGAGGAGGGTCAAGATATTAACCGATATGCATGAAATTTAATATATAGCCAAAGATAAGACCTTTGGAGCAGGCATTTAAAAAAAAATTCAAAAAAAATTCATTCCCCCCCCCCAAAAAAATTGTTCCTTGGTAATTTGTCACCCCCTCCATTATGGAAACCGGGGCAGCCCACCCCCACCCCCCTTGCTACGCCCCTGTCTCTGGCAACGTCTCTCTCTTTGTTGTTGTTCAGTCGTTCAGTCGTGTCCGACTCTTCGTGACCCCATGTACCAGAGCACGCCAGGCATGCCTATCCTCCACAGCCTCCCGCAGTTTGGCCAAACTCATACCAGTCGCTTCAAGAACACTGTCCAACCATCTCATCCTCTGTCGTCCCCTTCTCCTTGTGCCCTCCATCTTTCCCAACATCAGGGTCTTTTCCAGGGAGTCTTCCCTTCTCATGAGGTGGCCAAAGTACTGGAGCCTCAACTTCAGCACCTGTCCTTCTAGTGAGCACTTAGGGCTGATTTCTTTAAGAATCTCCTCCATCATGGGTATTGGGCTTATACTATGGATGGATGTTCCATATTCTTTTTTTATCAGTACTATGGCTTGTCACAGCCTTTGCTAGAACAAGAAGTTTCAAAGGAAGAATTCAGCTGCGGAGTGGCTTCACCAAGGAGTCACCCTGTTGAAACCTCAGCTTTTAAACTGCAGCGCCAGGAGAAACCACAAGCGTCTCAGGTCAAGCTCTTGGGTGCTATTTCCTTGTTCCTTTATCGGGAATGTCCTAATAATAATACAACAGGTTTACTAAGTGCTTCATATTATAATGACACTGTACGGTAGACCAAACATTACCTTCCCATTAAAGGTAGAACGCTCCGTGTTGCTGTCTGAAGTTGTGCGATTTGGTGAAGGTTACCTTATGAGCTCTCAGTTGAATTGAAATTTAAACCAGGAATCTCTTGCACAACCATTTGCCCGTTCTAGCTGCTACGCCTGCTCTGCATATTTCAAATACTTATTTTCTTTCTGTAAGGCTTATACAAAGACATTTGAGCACTCCTTTCTACAAAAGCTTACGACGGAAGGGAAACACCCAGGATTACTTTGCTTTGTGATTGCCCATGGTTTCTGTATGGTAACTTATATAAAATACTTCCTGCATTCCACTTCCTACATTCACTTGAAAGGGAATTTGTTGTTGTTGTTTAGTCGTTTAGTCGTGTCCGACTCTTCGTGACCCCATGGACCAGAGCATACCAGGCACTCCTGTCTTCCACTGCCTCCCGCAGTTTGGTCAGACTCATGTTGGTAGCTTCGAGAACACTGTCCAACCATCTCATCCTCTGTCGCCCCCTTTTCCTTGTGCCCTCCATCTTTCCCAGCATCAGGGTCTTTTCCAGGGAGTCTTCTCTTCTCATGAGGTGGCCAAAGTATTGGAGCCTCAGCTTCGGGGCCAAATAGAGCAGTGATTTCGGAAGAAGGGCCATCTCTGTGACAAATGGGAATATTTGGATAAGCTGGGGAATTTCCAGAGTCGACAAAATCTAGGCCAGATACAATATGAGCTGGAAACTTTTTCTTTGCTATTGTTCTCACAATGGGTGTTGTTGACACATAATGCTAAAAACAGATTTCTCGCTTCTGTAAATTGAAACAGCCAATTTGATGCGAAGTCCGACCCACCTTTTTTTGGATAATACACACAAAGAGATGTTTTCTAGATCCATGTGTGCTTCAGCATCCTTTGGGGCAGGGGAAGAGAACGCATTGCACCTCTGCATCAAGGCCTTTCTTCCTGGGATTCCCAACTGCAAAGGATGAAACACCACCTGTGCCACCATGGTGTGGCAGGACAAGGTGGTTTGTAAATCTCCTCCTGAGCTTTTAGGTGGGGCTGGCCCACCCATGAGGCAAGGTGAGGTGGCTGCCTCAGGTGGCAGGATCCACAGAAACAGCAGGCCTGGGCTCCAAGGAATGCATTGCCGTCTTCTTCTTCTTTTTCTCCTCCTCCTCCTCCTCCTCCTCCTCCTCCTCCTCCTCCTCCTTCTTCTTCTTCTTCTTCTTCTTTGTCACAGCTGTGGCACAATCCCTGCCTCCTTGACAGCCCCTGCCATGCTGTGTCTACAGTGGTCTTATGGTGAATAGGAGGTGCTGCTGGTCTCCTCCCACCAGCGATCGGACGCCTGGGGCAGGGCGCATGCCCTGCGCCCAGGGGAGGGACTCAGCTGCCCTACAGCTGAGGGGGAGGCAGCGGGAGGACCGTTTGGGGCAGTGCGGAGCCTGTGGGTGCCCAAGCCACTGTGCCACTCCCAGGAGAGACACATAGCTCAGGCGTGCTGCAGGCCCCGCAGTGAGTGCCGGCTAGCATTTTGTCACCGCCCTTAGTTGTGACACCCGGGGCGGCCCGCCCCCATCTCACCCCCCTTCCTCCACTCCTGCCTCCCACCCCAGGAAGAAAGTGGCAGGGGCTGCTCTCTGGGGGTCTCCTGGGCTTTGTGCCCACCTGGCATGATTCTGAGCAGGCCACTCCCCCCCAACACCCCCAGTTACAGCCTCTGATTCCCACTTCAACTATCGTGTAAGAAGAGAAGAAGAGTTTAGATTTGATATCCCGCTTTATCACTACCCGAAGGAGTCTCAAAGCGGCTAACATTCTCCTTCCCCTTCCTACCCCACAACAAACACTCTGTGAGGTGAGTGGGGCTGAGACTTCAGAGAACTGTGACCAGCCCAAGGTCACCCAGCAGCTGCATGTGGAAGAGCGGAGACGCGAACCCAGTTCACCAGGTTACAAGTCTACCAAAATCCCCCCTAGGTGGATCACTGCGATCAGCCCCCCGCCAGGAAGAAGAAGAAGAGTTTGGATTTGATATTATCAGTTTCATAATTTTAAATCTGGCAATATATCGTGAATCCTGATGTGTGTGTGTGTGTGTGCTATGCAAACAACACAAGGGGGGGACTGGACAGTGAAGCCAGCCAATGCTTCTCTCGATTCCTGCAGCCTCTATTAACTTTGCCAGCTCAGCTGCTCCTTACCTCCTGTGGGAAGCAGCGAATCACAAGCACAGGCACCAGCAAAAATCACGATGCAGGGGCGAAAACATGAAGCCAGCCGTTGCCTCCACAGAGCTCCATCCTTATTTCAGACATTGTGATATATCAGTGCATTGTGATATATCACGATGTTGAAAAGACAGATATTGCCCAGGGGTGTGGAGTGATCACAGCTATATGTAACATGGAGCCTGGCCTGGCCTGGCCTCCTGCCCTCAGGTGTGCTGTGCTGTTCGTTTCCTCGTTTCGAAGTGAATTTCAACTGCTTTTTGTATGTGGAATTGGGGAACCTGCCATCTTGTCCTTTGCCTCGGGCAGCAAAATGCCTTGTGTCTGGCCCTGTGCAAATAACCTGCGATTGGAATAGTTCTGCATCATGCAACCCTCGGCCTTTGCTAAGAATCTGGCACCTCTGCAAGCGTTCACCTGCATGCAGGCGAAGTCACTTTTTGCACCCTGCAATGCACTCCATGAATCCTGCTTGGGACATGATGATGATAATGATAATTTATTGTTTATACCCGCCCATCTGCCTGGGTTTCCCCAGCCACTCTGGGCGGATCCCAACAGAATATCAAAAACACGATAAAACACCAAACATTAAAAACTTCCCTAAACAGAGCTGCCTTCAGATGTCTTCTAAAATCAGATAGTTGTTTATTTCTTTGGCATCTGATGGGAGGGCATTCTACAGGATGGGTGCCACCACCGAGAGGGCCCTCTGCCTGGTTCCCTGTAACCTCACTTCTCGCAGTGAGGGAACTGCCAGAAGGCCCTCGGAGCTGGACCTCAGTGTCCGGGCAAAATGATGGGGGTGGAGACGCTCCTTCAGGTATACAGGGCCAAGGCCATTTAGGGCTTTAAAGGTCAACACCAACACATGATCGGTCACAATGGCAGCTTGCTTGCAGGACAACAGAAACGGCTTGATGATATATGAAAGATGCAACTTAATGACACCATGTCATGTGCCTCAGAAACTTGAGCTCTAAACAGGGTCAAGTTCAATGTGCTATCATTCATCCATAAAGTCCTGAACAACTTGGGGTGCTTCTGTCTGCAATATTGCCTTAACCTATTTTTGTCCTCTCAACCACTTCGATCTGTGGAACTGGCACTGTTACAAGTGCCACAAAATGTTCATTCTGCACTGGTAAGAAATAAATCTTTGGAACTCCCTGCCTATTGATATCAGGCAGGTGCCTTCACTGTACTCTTTTCAGCAAGGGCTGAAAACATTTTTGTTCATACAAGATACGGAGAACGTTGACACGTGTTTTAATCTGTTTATCACTTTTTAAAAAAAATATATTTTAAATACGTAGATGTTTTAAACCAGGGGTCAGCAAACTTTTTCGGCAGGGGGCCGGTGCACTGTCCCTCAGACCTTTGGGGGGCCGGACTATATTTTGAAGGGGAAAAAAGGAACGAATTCCTATGCCCCAGAAATAACCCAGAGATGCATTTTAAATAAAAGCACACATTCTACTCATGTAAAAACACACTGATTCTCAGACCGTCTGTGGGCGGGATTTAGAAGTCGATTGGGCCGGATCCGACCCCTGGGCCTTAGTTTGCCTACCCATGTTTTAAACTGCTTTTACCAATAATTTCATTGCTTTTTTATTTTTTGTAAACCGACAAAATTCCTATCATCAAGCGGTGTATTAAATCAATACATTTGAAGCATGCGGCCAGGAACAGTAGTTTACTAGCACCCTTCCCAGCACCCTTAACAAACGACAGTCGTTAAATGCATGGACATAGGGGACCCTATGCATTTCTTTGCATTTCCCTTTGCATTTCTAAGTGACCCACCCCATTCTGCATGAGATTTGTTCATTTAAAAGTTGAGGTGACCCTCTGCTGTGTCCATCCAAGTTACACTGAATATCTAAAGAAGCACAAACCTTCCCCCTTTGCGAGTTGTGAGTAAGAAAAGTGTCAACTAACTGGCCCGGCCGGGCAGGATGTAGCACTCAGAGATGTGGTTAACACCCATGTGATTACACAGAGATGTCGCACGGTAACATGAAATGCACCTGGTCTCAGCCAAGACTATGCAACATCCACATTCATTGTGGTTGCCTGCAAAGGAGGGAGACTTCACTTGTTGCATTGCAGAGACACCCTTTTCTTCTTCTTTTTTTACACAACTGGAGAAGCGTCTTCTTGCAGGATTTTTGTTTATTTTATTCATTTCATAAAACTTAGGCAGCCCTTAATTGTAAAATAAAATTTAAAAAACCCCTCAAAGAATATAAAACAATAACATCAAGGGAAAACCGCAGCTGTGCTTGAAAGCATTTTGTTGTTGTCCAGTCGTTCAGTCGTGTCCGACTCTTCGTGACCCCATGGACCAGAGCACGCCAGGAACACGTATCTTTCACTGCCTCCCGCAGTTTGGCCAAACTCATGCTAGTCGCTTCGAGAACACTGTCCAACCATCTCATCCTCTGTCGTCCCCTTCTCCTTGTGCCCTCCATCTTTGGCCACCTCATGAGAAGAGAAGACTCCCTAGAAAAGACCCTGATGTTGGGAAAGATGGAGGGCACAGGGAGAAGGGGACGACAGAGGATGAGATGGTTGGACAGTGTTCTCGAAGCGACTAGCATGAGTTTGGCCAAACTGCGGGAGGCAGTGAAAGATACGTGTGCCTGGCGTGCTCTGGTCCATGGGGTCACGAAGAGTCGGACACGACTGAACGACTGAACAACAACAAGGTCCTACACGGGACATACCAGGAGAGGCGGTCCCTTAGCAGTCAGAGGTGAGGAATATGGCACCTCTTTTTAGAGAGAGGATGATTGTGATAATCAGTTCCTCACACACAGGGCCTCTCAGTATAATCTCTGTTTCTGGTATTCTTGCTAAAGGCAACAGCTGCTGAATGAGACCCCATAATAAAAGCCTGGGGGGGCGGGAATCTTGCCTTCTGTTCCTTTTGAATAGATTTCAAGGGGCTGATCAAACAGGTTTGTCAGGAGACGCAAGTATTTTATATGAATGCTCTAGCTGTCTTTGTAGGGCGAAACTCACCGTGGAAGCTGAGGGCAGACTTTTCTGAGTTACAACTTGAGTCAAAGCAAAATAAGACCGGGGGGGGGGGGGGGAGAGACACAGTTCACAGCCTCTTTTTGTCCAGGGCTGGAAGCATGTTGCAAATTCCTAAGTAACAGCTCAGGAGAAGCAGCAAAACTTAAGCAACTAGAAAATTGGGTGCCTCCGTTTTCCCAGAATTAAAGCTGGGGATGGCTGGGGGGGGGGAAATTGGATTTAGTTCTCACTGAAAGGCAAACCTGCTTGAATGCAGCAGTTTTCATTGACATTGGGCCCCCCGTTTGAATCAAGATGGCGGACCGAAATCTCACTTTGGCGTGACTCAGACTTTGTTGCTTCTCGAGATATTGTCACCAAACTTGTCATGAGTGACCCAGAGGTGTATCTGAAGAAGTGTGCATGCACACAAAAGCTCATACCAGGAACAAACTCAGTTGGTCTCTAAGGTGCTACTAGAAAGAATTTTCGATTTTGTTTTGGCCAGAGGTGAATGTTTGGGTGCCATGTTCCATTTTCAATCAAGATAGCTGACCAAAACATGATTTTGCTGTGACTTGTCTTGGTTTTTTGGCACAGGAGCTCTGAAATTACACTCGCCTAAAAATCACAATATATTTTGGGTTTCCGAAATTCCTCGGCATCAGCAGGCACTCCCCACTTAGTGCATTATATCAGGGGAAACTGCATTACAGATGTTGTTTATTGGGAAGAATTGCATATAAACTTGCTTATATGGGGAGAAATCCGGCGGTGAATTTTCATTAGGACTTTGAACATATAAAATTTGCAAACTGAGCTGGAACGTCGATAAAAAAAATTGGACGCATTTAACCAGTGCTGTTTCTAAGCTCTGAAAGCTGGTGGTCTGCTGCTTTAGCAAGACTTCCCATTTCCTCTGGTGCAAGCGAGGCTCCTTGCAGTCTAGTGCGACCACTTACGCGTTGCCAAAAAAGGAGGTAATGCATCTTTGAAAAAAAATGCTTGTTCATATTTCCCCTATCTTTGTATTCTAGAAACCTTTCTCTCTCTCTGTCTGTCTTGCAAGGTCACTGTACCTCTCCAAGAATCCTGGAGACAGTTGTTTGTTAAAAGGATGCTGGAAGTTGTAGCTCGGTTAGAGGTAAACTAGAGCAGGAGTTTGGTTTTTTTTGGGGGGGAGGCATAGCTGTCAAGTTTTGGATTTGTAAAAAGGGATCAGCAGTCTCACCTATCCCAGGGACAGTCACATGTCAGTGGTGGGAGGAGCCAGAAGCAAAAGTGGGCGGAGCAGCAATGTAAACTCCAAGCGGGCTCGGAGCGGAGTAAAGAGGAGGGCAGCCAGCAAACAGGAGGGCAGCCATGTGCTCCGTGCGATGGAGCCCCATCGTCTTCTTGTCTGATCCCATCAAAACAGGAAAGGAAGCAGCAGCTGCTCAAAGGCAGCCAGGCTCCGCCGCCAGCTAACCCTATTGGCCAGCTAAGGGGCTTGGTGGCAACGGATAGGGGCTGATGCAGGGGGAGGAGTACACCCCCCTGTAAGCACGGGAAATGGCTCCCACTTGCTTTGAGGGCTGAGGCTTTTCTCTCCAAGTAGGCGAGGTCTTCCCACCCAGTCCCTGGCCAGCAGGGGAGGAGCTGCTTCCATTAAAAACGGGAAATTTAAGGAAAATAAAAAATAAGGGAGAGCAGCGGGAAACTGCTTGAAATAAGGGAGAATCCCGGGGAAAACGGGATACTTGACAGCACTGGGGGGAGGGGAGAGGTGCGCTTTAATTGTACGTTGTGGATGTGAGCGCATTACAAATGAAAGCTTAGCTTGCCGTCTTTCTCCTCCCCTTCTCATCACGGCAGTGAAGTTTCTTTTGGCGGCGGGGGGGGGGGGGGGAGCCAAGGTTCATTTTCTCACATCAACCGGTCGTACCTGCTCTCCCACTTCAGTGAGTGCCTTGTTTGGTTGTCAGTGTGCTGCCCTGTTCTCTCTGTGTAAGGTCTCTCTCTCTCTCTCTCTCTCTCTCTCTCTCTCTCTCTGTGTGATGCTTTGAAACCCTCTACCGCTGATGACTAATCTGCAGCCAGTTTCTGTATGGGAGATGGGCCAATTTAAAAGATCCCTCTGCGTTTCGGTCTTGCCACTCGTTTCTCCTTTGTGTTTTTAAAGTGGCATCCTTGGGAGATGGAGGAGGCAGAACACAGCAAATCATAGAATTGTCGAGTTGGAAGGGACCCTGAGGGTCATCCAGCCCAGCCCCCTGCAATGCAGGACTATGCAGCTGTCCCATACAGGGATCAAACCTGCAACCTTGGCGTTAGCAGCACCATGCTCTAACCAGCTGAGCTATCCATGCATGCAGAAAGCTCCAGGTTTGATCCCTGGCATTTCCGATTAAAAGGATCAGGTAACAGGTGGCGTGAATGCAGTAAAAGGACTTGTGCCAGCCTGCCAACCTGGTAACCCTCTTTGAGAGGAACTTTCAGCTGAGCTTGTGAAAGATTGCCATCTTGTTGTTGTTCAGTCGTTCAGTCGTGTCCGACTCTTCGTGACCCCATGGACCAGAGCACGCCAGGCACCCCTATCCTCCACTGCCTCCTGCAGTTTGGTCAGACTCACGCTAGTAGCTTCGAGAACATTGTCCAACCATCTCATCCTCTGTCGTCCCCTTCTCCTTGTGCCCTCCATCTTTCCCAACATCAGGGTCTTTTCCAGGGAGTCTTCTCTTCTCATGAGGTGGCCGAAGACCCTCCAGATACAAATGTAATAATAATAATCAGCCAATACCTTTATGAGTGAGAGAGAATTCTGCCCACTTTTGTTCTCACCCTACATGCCACTAGTGTCAGCCCCTGTCCACCACTGATATGCATCCCCCAACAGATCACCCTTGTTTTTTTTGGGGGGGGGGAATTTCCCCAACCCCTGCTTTATAAGTTTGACCTCAAACCATCTCCTGAAACAATTGCACTTCTGTACAGGTGCCCCAGAAATATGGCATATTCCCCTCCATGCTAAACTTCAGAGTGAATGGGCAGAGTAGGTTGGGCTGGGTGCTTTTCCTCATTATTATTATTTTTTTTAAAAATGTGGCTTGTTAAAACGAAACACTTATTTTGGGTCTGTTTGCAAGTCAGGGCATGAGGGACAGGCTGTGGGAAGAAGCTGAGTCATCCCTCCAGAGAACTTTATTTTCAGAATCTTTCAACTGTTGCGAATATTGCATGCAGCAGCCCGAGGCTTATGTTTACATTTATCAGCTGTGATTAAAAAAAAAGAAATTAACCGGGAGCTTTTTATAGATAGCACGCGATGGGGTGACTTGAACTTTGCAGATCTCAGCAGAATTGCACTAAAAAGAAAGCTAAACAAAAATTTCCACAGATTGTTGAGCTGTATTTTGCTCAAATAACAGCTAAAAACTAATGGAGTCCCTGTAAAGAACCTGTGGAAAATAAGCTAATGGTTCTATTTAAAATAGGGGTGAGCAAAAACTGGATTTGCAGGGTCCATTTTTTTATTTTTAAACTAGAACCTCAAGTTCCATCCACAGAATTCTGATGTAAGATGTTGGCTGGGAAACAGAACTAATTGCTTATTAGTGTTTGCAATGCCTATTTTAAAAAAAGGAACTAGGTGTAGTTCAAGTTCATCCTGTTCAAAAATGAATTCGTTCTGGTTCCAGTGAGTTTCTAAAAGTTCAGTCTTGGCAATCTCAGACCCCCTTCCCAGCATTCAGATTGTTACAAACTGCTGTGCCAGTTTCAGAAAGTAAATCAGGGACCACACACAAGTAATACAGTGTATTTGACAGGTAGAATATCAACAGATGAAGCTTTTACCATAATCATATTTCCATGCTAAAAAAAAGGGTTAACCTGTTTAATTTGGGCCACCCTCACAAGGTGTCATTTGCTTTATTCCTGTGCTTCTTGTGGCAAGCTGTTCCTTTTGGAGGAGAGCAACTCTCTTCCTCAGGGAAGATACAGGAAATGCCTCACATTCCTGCCTCCTGTTGCTTAGCAACAGTGATTTAGTGACTAAGCATCCTTAGCAAAAGTAGCACCTCCCTAGCTGCCTAATAGGTCTTAGAAGGTTGCCTCCACGCTTTACTTTCTAACTTCTTTTATAGATCACCTATTTATTTATTTATTTGCTTGTTTGTTTTGTTTCTTTCTTTCTTTGTTTAAAGTGAAAGCTATGAGTCTGGGGACCCTGCTGGGGTGCAAGTAAGGAGATAATGATTGTGAAAATGACCAGAAGTTGTTCAAAGGTGAACCTGATTCTCCTTTAGTTCACTCAGCCTAATTCAGAAATTTTTGAGCTTCAAAGCAGTGCCTATTGGAAACCTGTTGTACAGCTATTGCCTATCGTTATTCCCTCTGTTTCTAGTGTTCAGGCTGTGAGTGTTAATTGGCTTAAAGGTAAAGGGACCCATGACCATTAGGTCCAGTGGCGGACGACTCTGGGGTTGCAGCGCTCATCTCGCTTTATTGGCTGAGGGAGCTGGCGTACAGCTTCTGGGTCATGTGGCCAGCATGACTAAGCCGCTTCTGGCAAACCAGAGCAGCGCACGGAAACGCCATTTACCTTCCTGCTGGAGTGGTACCTATTTATCTACTTGCACTTTGACATGCTTTCGAACTGCTAGGTGTGCAGGAGCAGGGACCGAGCAATGGGAGCTCACCCAGTCACAGGGATTTGAACCACCGACCTTCTGATCGGCAAGCCCTAGGTTCTGTGGTTTAACCCACAGTGCCACCTGTGTCCCTTGTTAACTGGCTTATGTAGCCAAAATAGCACCATCCATGCCCAGGCAGATGGCCATCCAACCTGTGCTTATAAACCTCCAAGGAAGGAGAGTCCACCAACTCCCGAGGGAGACCATTCCGCTGTTGAACAGCTCTTACTGTCAGAAAGTTCTCTCTGATATTTAGTTGGAATGTATGTTGTGCATGCAGCCTTAGTTACAGACTCTGTTAAGCTAGGGCACTTCCTGGAACAAATACATGAACAGAAATGCTGCTCTCTCTTGATGATGATGATGATGATGATGATGATGATGATTTTGCTTTTCTCTGAATTTTGTGCTGCGTCTCTCTATGCCAAAATATGTTCGAAAATACCTGTATATTCGTGACAGCATGCAAAATTCGTTGCAAAAACCTGTACAGGGTGCAAAATTGCGTAGAAAAATAATCTACTTATTGGGAGAAACGCAGGCGATTTCCTCTGAGTCAACTGGGAAAACTAGAGAAACTGAAATGAATTGATTTGCCCACCCTCCAATTAGCACTAAACTTGGTCTGGAAAAACTAAAGCCCTGATCTTAACTGGTGGCAGGGAGCTGAAAGCAACGGTCTAGTCTGTTCCTATAATGTGATGGTTGAGATTTTCACAGTAGTGGGGGGATGGAAGCAGTCTACAAATATTGGAAATAAACCAATAAATTGGGAGTAAGGAGAACCATATGCAGTACTCTGAGCGCATTTGAGAAAAAAGTAGGGTATAAAGGGAAATGCAATAATTAGATATATTTCAGCATTATAGTCTGGGACCTTTCCTGCCTGCCTTTGAGCAGCTTGCATTCATTCATTCATTCATTCATTCAATAAATTAATTTTTTAATGATAATGATGATGATGATGATAAATTCTTCTTTTACAGGTGGACCTGGAACCAGAAGGGAAAGTGTTTGTAGCAATAACTCTCTCAGGAAGCTTTACTGAAGGTAAGAGGAATACCATTCCCCCCCCCCCTTGCATGCCAGTTATATTTTTAGAAATTGCACATAACACACCATTAGCCTCTAGCTGCTGCAGTCAAGAGTCTCTTATGGCCACTGAGCAGAACGTAAGGACGTCATAATTGCCAGGGGTTCACATAGCTTAAGCATCCTTGTCGGAACAACATCAGGAGGTACCTGGGTGGGAGCAAAGATCTCCTTTAACAAGCTCAAGCTACAGAGAGAGTTTGAAAGGACACACCTGAGCCCTGTTGCTGTTTTTATTTTTTTAAAGAGGAGAGTCAGAAGGGGGGGAACGCAGGGGCGTTCTTAGCCCCTTGGCTGACCAGGGCGGGAAGCCAAGAGGCACCCCTGGGGGTGGGGCATAGCAAGGGGGGCGGAGGGGGCAGTCGCCCCATGTTCCACAATGGAGGGGGTGACAAATTATCAAGGAACAATTACTGCCCTACTAGGGCGGTTCATTAAAAAAAAATTCTTTTTTGAAAATGCCTGCTCCAAAGGTCTTATCTTACTATACTAGGGATTATATAGCTATCTATGAAATTTCATGCATATCGGTTAATATCTTGACCCTCCTCCACCAAAATAGCTGTTCACTTGGCTGTTTTCCTATGTTGTGAAGGCTGAATTTTCAGTTCAGTTCAGTGGAGCACTTAACCCTAACCCTGTGGAAAGCCATCTAATTAGACTTTAATTTGATTTTGAGATGTTTTTAGGAGGTAATTAAATTATTGTTTGATTTTATACCAATGTTATGTATCTGATGTTAGCCACCCTGAGCCCGACTTCGGCCAGGGAGGGTGGGATATAAGTAAAAGTTTTTTAGTATAATTACTTGTTATTATTCCTTTGTAAGAAAATATGAAATAATGTAAAACCATTTTTGCCGGGGGGGGGAATCAATGGGGGGGTTGACAAGAATTTTTCCGCACTGGGTACCACCTGACCTTCCTACGCCTCTGGATAAAGGTTTATAAAGTTATGCACAGCAAGAAGAATTGCAACCACAGTTTCCTCCCATGAATGATGGGAGGTTCAGGAGACACATGAGGAAGAACTTATTGAGGCTGATCAGCGACAGAGCATTTGATTTGTATGCAGAAGGTCCTAAATTAAATAGCCGGCATCTCTCAAGTAGGCCTGTGTCTGAAATCCAGGCAGTGTGGGCACTACTGAGCTAAATAGACCAATAGCACACAGCTGAGCTCCTTCTCAAAGCCCAGGAAGTGCTTACCGAGCTTTGGGAAGGAGGTAGGACGTGGGTGGTGCTGTGGTCTAAACCACTGAGCCTAGGGCTTGCCGATCGGAAGGTTGCCGGTTCGAATCCCCGCGACGGGGTGAGCTCCCGTTGCTCGGTCCCAGCTCCTGCTCACCTAGCAGTGTGGCGTTTCACCCCTAAAGGTTCTCCAAGGGTTAACTTTGCAGGGAAGAGATTGACCAATGGGAGCTCTCCAGGCAGTATGCAAGGGAGAGAGTGGAAGGATGGCAGTTGGAGAGTAAAGGGAAGGCAGTTAGAAGGTGGAGGAAGGGAGGCAGTTACAGTGAGAGTTATAGAGAGAGAGGGAGGGAGATAGAGGACATGCAACAAGCAGAGCTAGAGCGGATTGAATAATTAATAGGAGGCAATAGGGATAGTTATTGAAATACTAGGTAGAGAGTTGGAATATACTTACCTGATGAACCATTCGGTTATATTAACACGTTTTACCTGTTCCGTCGAAACCATTACGCTTTGTACCAACAAATAAAGAAACTTATGTTTCTTTTTACCACAATCCAAATCTGAAGTGAGTTATTCATTGCCAGAGTGAATACTGGCTGGTGGCAGCAGATATACCACATGTCGTAGGGGTAGTCACCAATAGACCGTTAAACGTCCGGGGGTGCTGCTCAGGTCTGAGAGAGTGACCGCGACAAGCAGTTCGAAAGCATGTCAAGTGCAAGTAGATAAATAGGTACCACTCTGGCGGGAAGGTAAACGGTGTTTCCGTGCGCTGCTCTGGTTCGCCAGAAGCGGCTTAGTCATGCTGGCCACATGACCCGGAAGCTGTCTGCAGACAAATGCCGGCTCCCTTGCCCTATAGAGCGAGATGAGCACTGCAACCCCAGAGTCGTCCACGACTGGACCTTACGGTCTGGGGTACCTTTACCTTTAGGGGGGTCTCTAGGACGCTGCCAAAGCCTTGTGCCTCCTTCCCCAAGTCGGGCACCCTGTTTACCACAGGGACTGGTGGACAGGGCGACAAATGTTGGCTTCACTAAGGGCAGCACACGAAAACCAGAAAGGAATGGCTTCACTAGCTTCCCAGAACAGTAGGTGTACTGGGCTCAAAAGATAAACAAATAAAATTCTTTTTATCTGGCACCCCATCAAACCCAGTGGGGCTTACTTCTCAGTAGGCCTGCACAGGGTTGCAAATTCTCACCTGTGTAAGCCGTGGTGAAAACTGAAGCAGGGTGGTTTTAGTTCCATTTTAGCTAATCCAGGACACTTTTGTCTAGGCTCTGCCCATTGGCAGTATGCAGTGCCTGGCAGATGAACCCTAAGGGGGATGCCTCTCTTGACAGAATTAAGGTTGCCCACTCCTGCTGAAAGCATGCATATTGGCGATGGCGATGGCGTGTTTGAACCGTGCTTTGAAGGCTCTGAAGCAGGCCTTGTGCAACCTGGAGCCCTTGGGATGTTTTGTGCGGGAGCTGAAGTTCAAAACGTCTGGGGGACGCCAAGTTGCTCTAATGCACTAAGGTTCCTTGGTGAATTTATAGCTGTGGCGGAATAATGCCTGCTGATGGTTCAGGTTCATTATGGGTTAACCTATCACTCCCATGTTAGGTAGGTGTTCCCTGGGAGGCGGAGCTAGTTGGCATTCTAAAAGGAGGGGGAACAACCTTGAAAGGCGGTTGGGGGTTTGGCAGTTGGGGGTGGAGGTTTAGAAAGAGAAACTGCGAGGTTAGGCTTTGGGGAATGGAAGGAAAGGTCATTACCATTGCTAAAGGGAGGCAGGAAATATTATAACTAAGCTGAATTACATGAGAAGAAGATTTGTACCAGTAATAACCCGAGACATCCATGTTTTCAAGTTACCTAATAAAGTTAAATGTGCTTAAACGTTCGCTGACTGTGGCAGTGTATCAGTACCTTAAGAGGTGTGACTAAGAGGAGAGAACAAAGCTTTCCTGTGGAAGAGGAAACTGTTTGCTTATTCTTCTGTCCTACAGAGGGCTGGACAGTGAAGCCAAGTGTGCCACTTATTTGCCTAAAGGGAAGGCAAACTGCAGTAGTTGGGAACTCTGGTAGGGAGATCCCATAGGTGGCAAGAGGTTTTCAAACGTAGAGCCCTGAGGTACCCCAGAGACAACTCCCATATGAACACTGAAGGATTCATCCTAGTTGTCAGTGAAACCAAGGGAGAGTCACTGTTGGGGAAGTATTGAAGGGGAGGGAATAGGATCCCTCACAATAGCGAAGGTGAGATTTGAATGAGGATCTTCCCAGAACACACTCCTTTCTCTGCCATGCTAATATAGCCTTTATCTGTGGCTTAACAGAGCAAATGATGTTATGTGCACAGTGGAATATTGACTCAGAGTCCCGTCCCCAGCTTTAAGACAAAAACAAATGGAAGCTGTAGGCAGCACAAGCGGATCAAAGGGAGTAAATTCAGAATTTACAAATGCATTTTTTATGGGGCTGGTTCCTGAATATTTCATGCTCGGCTATATTTGCAGAAGGTGTACCTACCTCTGAAGTGCAGAAGAATCTGTCTGACACGTTTCTTCCAGTCTGAGCAAGTGAGATGTGCTTGGAAATGCTGACAAAGCCCCGAGAAGGGGGGGGGGGTTGGTGATAAATAATATGTTTTGAGAAGGAGACAGACAATTTTCAGCTTGCCTTGGGTCCTGCAGTGTAATCGCTCTTCCCTTCCGCAAATGCAGAGCATGTTTGTCACCTTGTGACTTTGGGCTGTGGTAAACTTTGGCCACTCGTCCGTTTCTGTTTGCAAAGCTTTTTGCCACCGCTAAAGATATGTAGGTCACATCCGCAACATAGATTTAAAGCACGCACGCCCCCCCCCCAAGAATCCTGGGAACTATAGTTTAACCCTCACAG
Source organism: Lacerta agilis (assembly GCF_009819535.1). Lineage (NCBI taxonomy): Eukaryota > Metazoa > Chordata > Lepidosauria > Squamata > Lacertidae > Lacerta > Lacerta agilis. The sequence continues at coordinate 8,701,769 of NC_046312.1, forward strand.
AACTACAATTCCCGGTAAAATAATCCATGACTATTACAGTGGCATAAGAGCGCCCTAAATATGTGTTGTAGGTAATCTGCTCAAAGGCAGAAAAATGCTTAGCAACATGGGGGAACCTGAAGCAAAGAGCCAAAAACTCCCTCTCCTTAATCTGGCCCAACCTCATCCTTGCAAAAGAGAGAGAGAGAGGTAAAACTGGTGTCATATGCAATGCCTTGCCCAGAGATGCTGCATGACTTCTCTGCCTCCGCAATGACATTTTTTGGGTACTCTAAGGTGGCAATCTTAGAGAAAAGCAATGACAAACTTTTGGGAGAAAAGCAATGACAAACCTAGACAGCATCTTAAAAAGCAAAGACATCACCCTGCCGACAAAGGTCCGTGTAGTTAAAGCTATGGTTTTCCCAGTAGTAATGTACGGAAGTGAGAGCTGGACCATAAAGAAGGCTGATCGCCGAAGAATTGATGCTTTTGAATTATGGTGCTGGAGGAGACTCTTGAGAGTCCCATGGACTGCAAGAAGATCAAACCTATCCATTCTTAAAGAAATCAGCCCTGAGTGCTCACTAGAAGGACAGATCCTGAAGCTGAGGCTCCAGTACTTTGGCCACCTCATGAGAAGGGAAGACTCCCTAGAAAAGACCCTGATGTTGGGAAAGATGGAGGGCACAAGGAGAAGGGGACAACAGAGGATGAGATGGTTGGACAGTGTTCTCGAAGCTACTAACATGAATTTGGCCAAACTGCGAGAGGCAGTGAAGGATATGTGACCCTCTCTAGTAAGCGCAGACTTTTCCCATTAATTGTGCAAGTGTTACAGCAAAACAAAATGAAAAATATAAAAGCTCATACCAAGAACAAACTTAGTTGGTCTCTAAGGTGCTACTGGAAGGATTTTTTATATTTTTCATTTATTTTTTTTGTTTTGACTATGGCAGACCAATACAGCTACCTACCTATAAGTGTTACAGCAAGTTATTTAGTTGCTTGTTTCATTTATATCCTGCCTTACTCCCAGGGCAGGACCCAAGGTAGCTCAGGGCATAAATTAAAACAGGTGTAAAACACGCAATTACAGATATGAAAAACAACAACGCAACACCAGTTAAAGAAGTGAATCTATTTTAAAAAACGGCACTGGAAACACTCTTTTTTTAAAAAATGCAAAAGCACACTCACAAAAATCCCGACACCCACTCTTAGGGGTTCCTGTGACAACAAGGAGCATCTGCTGGGCTGCTGTGAGAACTGGATGCTGGCCTAGATGGGCCGTTGGCTCAGTCCAACAGGCTCTCCTTATATTTTCATGAGATTTGAAATTTGCACCTTAGCTCAGCTTGCCATACCAATTTGGAATTTTCACACATGCAAACAGGGCGGCTGGATTTGCCTGCTCATGCCACAATAGATCTCAACTTTTCGTCGAGAGAACCTTTCGCTTACTGCTTTTCCTGGGGGAATGAGGCAGTTGGCTGGGCAAACCCAAGTGTTTTTACTCTTCTCCATGTTTACTGATTATACGTCTCCTGCCCATGTCAGTGTAGCAGTTCCAAAAAAAGAGGCAGGCAGGTTGCTGTGCTTGCAGGCACCTGGGACATCGTTGTGTTACATATTCAGGGGTCGGGGTTGCCTGAGCTTGGGTCTGGACTAAGGATTCTGAGCTCCTGTGTTCTGATTCGTTACATGATGTCCAATCACAGAACATTTCAGGATTTGGGCCTCTGCCATTGGCCCTTAAACTCCGAGTCATGATTCGCAGCTTGGAAGTTTAGACAGCCAATCACGCTGAGAGTGGGAGTGGTCCAGGCCCTCAGAAATGTATATAAGCAGTTGCTTTGCCCCTGTTGTTCAGTTATGTACTTCAATAAAGGTTCTTGCTGTTATCACTGTGTCTTGCCTTGTGGGAGCCCACCTACACTTCAGTTGTTAGAGATGTTCAGGTTATCTTGTGAGAAATAAGGGACTATTAATCCTGTTAAGTCGTGGGTTCACACAGCAGACAACACAGTGATTTCCAAACAGCTCTTGTTTATTATAAGGCTGGAACAGGACTGAGCTGAAGGCCTCAGCAACCTGCTTATATAGAACTCAGCTACAAGGGTGAGAACTTCAATACATAACAAATCCTATAATCATTGGCCTGGTAGGCTTTGCCAAATGCACTTGTTCTGAATATGAAATGGACTGGGGAGGAAATATTCCTGCTTCCCTTCCTCTATGTAGGAGTCAAGGTGGGAGAGGGAAGTGATAGAAGCACCTGACAACCAGATGAACCAGTGTTGCATCCTTGTCGCCCATGTGGCGTGTGGAAATCACAGATAATCCATCTAAGGTATGCTGCTGGACCACCTTGGCCTACACCTGCTTAGGAATTTGGCTCCTTTGGGAAAACCCGGATGCTGCAGGAAGGTAGAGGAGAGCTGGTGTGAGTCAGGAGGAAAGCTCTGCCGTTTTCCGATGAAGTATAAAGCCTACTTTGTCGTCGCTGAGGAAAATGGTCGAGCTCTTTGGCTCAAAACCAATGGGTTTGTGTGTGTGTGTGTGCGTGCGCGCGCCCTTCAGTTCTGGGAGACAGGGAGGCATCTAGAAAGCATTGACATGACAGTTTATTCCATTTTCATGACATGTTGCAATTTCCACACTATATTTGAGCTTGCACACAAGGTAAAAGCCTCTTCCACAACTATCGTGTAATATGATGGAACCGTTGTGGAATATAGCACAATTTTAGTACTCATTCCCATTTTATATTTTTCATATTACGTTTTCTACAGTGGCTCCCCGTTTGTGGAATGCTCTCCCTAGGGAGACTCGCCTGGCGCCTTTATTATACACCTTTAGATGCCAGGCGAAAATGTTCCTCTTCAACAAGGCCTTTGGCTGATTGACATCCAATGCCCTTTTAAAATGTGTTGTGGAAGCGGGGAATATTGGTTAGCTTTTGTTCCTATATTTATTTTGTGTTTTGTGTTTTTCATATTGTCATTTTACGTCGTGATCCGCCCTGAGATCTATGGGCATATGGCAGTATTCAAATAAATAAATAAATCTGAAAACAGATCTCCCCCCCCCCCCCGGAAGGCAATAACATGGAAATGAGCGTTATACTTGCACCAGTATTCCACTAGAGTTCCGAAAGAGGCTTTTACGTTGGGAATATGGGTCCCAAGACTTTGCGGAAGTCGGCTGTTAGCCCCCAGTGGACCAAAAGCAGGTGTGCAGCTGGAACCAGGCACGGATCAAGAACTAAAGCGGCAATTCAAATGCAGAATCATTGGCAGAGTTCTCGCATGCAAAAAGACAAGACCTAATAACACAGTTTTGTTTTGTTTTGTTTAAACACACACACCTTGCAATACATTTCCATGTATGTACAGTGGTATCTCGGGTTACAGATGCTTCAGGTTACATACTCTGCTAACCCAGAAATAACGCTTCAGGTTAAGAACTTTGCTTCAGGGTAAGAACAGAAATCGTGCTCTGGCGGCGCAGCGACAGCAGGAGGTCCCATTAGCTAAAGTGGTGCTTCAGGTTAAGAACAGTTTCAGGTTAAGAACGGACCTCCAGAACGAATTAAGTACGTAACCAGAGGTACCATTGTACTGTCCGTCTTCTTCTTCTTTGGCGATCACACGTAGCCGAGTAAGATTGTCTTCCCTGAACACGGTCTTAACAGTGAGTCCATAAATAACTGTGGAGGCCAATTCTGGATCCACACGTCCTTCCTCAGTGGTGACATAGGTTTCCAGGTGGAAGTTGATCACGGTGAGGGTTTGCCAAATGTGCCTTCCTCTTAGCACATTTCTCCCTTGCGTCCTCTGTTCTAGCATCTTCAAAGCCCATGACACCTTTGGTAGAGGCTGTTCTCTGATTGGAGCACTCGTAGGCCAGTGTTTCCCAGTTGTCGGTGTTTATACTACATTTTTAAAAGATTTTCCCTGAGATTGTCTTTAAACCTCTTTTGCTGACCATTACGCTTTCGATTCTTAAGTTTGGAATAGTGTAGTTGCTTTGGAAGACGATAATCAGGCATCTGAACAACATGACCAGTCCATCGAAATTGATGTTGAAGAATCATTGCTTTGATACTGGTGATCTTTGCTTCTTCCAGTACACTGGCATTAATTTGCCTGTCTTCCCAAGTGATTTTAAGGAGACATCGTTGATGGAATCTTTTGAGGAGTTGGAGATGGCGTTTATAAGTGGTCCACATTTCACAAGCATGCAGTAAGGGTACTGTCAGTGCTTCACCTTAGCCAGGTGCAAGTAAATACTGTCATTGCACAAGCAGAGTCACACCGACTGACCTGGAAATCCTGTATAGTTCTTCTGGGTCAGGAGAACTCCATGGCTGGCCCGAGTGGGTGGGGGTGTTCCGGAGCTTTGGAACAAACACTTGATGCTCCAACCAGTAGGACTGGTGGCTCACCACCCAGGTGAGTGGCACACAGGTGTGCAGGCTCCTGGTCCTGTGGGTTTTCAGCTATTCTAGATACACCTGCAGTTAAGATTGCGAGCGATCAGTTTGACCTTGAACTTTCAGTTGTTTATTTGAAGGGCTGTCATGGGACAGTCCTCTGTTAAGTTCACCGTCCTTCCCACCATGGCGAGAGGCCTTATTTCTGTCAGAATTGTGCCCATTGTTTCCAGATTTGCATATCAATTAGCACAAGCAAATGCTATGCAAAGCTATTCTCTTTTAGCTTTCTTGGGTAATACAGAAGTGTCAACTCTACTTAATCTTAGGCCTTCTGGCAGAAGGGGTAAAATCTCAAGACGAGGGCTCAGAAGCAAGGGCTTGAGGGCTGGATATATTTTGCCATTCAATCACTCCATCCATCCCATGATATTCACTGGGCTTCAGTCCTGCAGCACTAGGCATTTCCATGAACTTCCTCTGATCTGTCAGGAGCTATATTCCGCCCTAAGTAAGCCCTACTAAGCCCCTCTCCTATCCCACCAGGCTCCATCCTATGATCTGCCAGGTACTACCTCTTAGCTCCCAAGCTTCACCTGCTGTGTCTAAAGGTGTGAGTCTTAGGAGACCTGGCGACTCTAAAGCACGTCTCTCTCTCTCACCTGCTTATAAGATCCTGCTCTGTCTAAAGCTACAGAGAATGGGTGTTATGGAAATGCAAGGGGAATGAAGAGGACATCCATACGTGCAGCCAATTGTAATTCCAAACTTATTTCCAAATTTCCCAGATAATGAACCTTCATCCTTTAGGGGAAACTTCTCAATATGTATATCGGGAGGTTTATTAGTGGTCTAGACAAATGGAGAGGGAGAGAGTAGCTTTTCCATGAATATCAATCAGAATGGTCTTTACAATAAATATAATTGTGTGGGGGTCTTATTGTTTTTGTTTGTTATTATGGTATCTAGTTTTGAGTTCTTAGGTTGTAAAACACTCTGTGAGCTTCTGATGAAGGATGGTATAGAATGGAGAGAGAGAGAGAGAGAGAGAGAGAGAGAGAGAGAGAGCTTTTTTTCTTTTAAAAAATGTTTAGGGGTACTCTCATTCCATCTGAGACTCAGGAAACACAATGACAGGAAATGAGGCTGCCATCGGGGTTAGCAACAGAACTGACAATTAAATTTTTTTAGTTTCTTCTCCCGCTAACAAAATGTTTAGATACGCTTTCCCGCAGAAAAAAGCACTGTGTGTGTGTGTGTGTGTGTGTGTGTGTGTGTGTTACAGTGGACCCCCGGGTTACGTTACCTTCAAGTAACGTAACTTTTGGGTTGTGAACACGGGAAACCCAGAAGTGTATACTTCCAGGTTTCGCCGCATGCGCAGAAGCACTCTATTGCGCCGTGCATGTGCGCAGAAGTGGCGCCTCTAGATGCAGACTTTTCGGGGTATGTACGGACCCCCAGAACGAATTAAGTTCGTATCTGGAGGGTCCACTGTATACATTGAATAGTTCCCCCCCCCAGAAGAACCCGCAAGTCAGGAACACATGGACTAGCTTGTAAATAAGCTTGCTTTGCACCTGCCAGTTTCCATAGAATCATAGAATTGTAGAGTTGGAAGGGACCCCAAGGGTCATCTAGTCCAACCCCCTGAAATGCAGGTTTTGCCTCCCCCTGCCCTCATTCTTTCTAGGCTGGAAGCCCTAGTGATTGGGAGCTATTCCTTCTTGCACTTTGGATATCTAACATGGGTGTCACACTTCCATAAGCACTCTCAGGGGACAGGGACCCAGTCACGGGTGCAGAAGGAGCACAGATCAAACAATCTAGGGTCAAGCAATGAGAAGCAGTCTAGTTGCATATATGATGTTGCCCATTGACAGTTAGAAGCAGCTGGAAAACTGACTTAGGCACTCACAGTCTTTCTTACAATCATGTGTATTCCTGTTTAAATTATAGTCATGGGCTAAATGTACACTGCTATAAAAAAGGCTCTGGAAATGCTCTGGAAAATCCGTTTTAAAGCTCACAATGGAAAATTTCATAGAGTTCTGATTTCAACTCTAGAGCGCCATCTGGTGTGACAGTGTTATAACGCATTTATAATGTTTTATTTTTACTAATGTAGCTGAGTCCCTGGTATGTTGTCTAAGTCATGGAATGGATTGTTGACATCGATGTGTAACGTTGGAAAATGTTGATCACTATCTTTCCACAAGGGCCGGCATTGATGCCTAAATCAAGCATCGCCTGAGCTCTGCAAGTACAGCTTTCTCCCGATTGAAGTGCAGAGTGTTTGAGGACTGGGACATTGGCAGGGAAACCAAAATGCTTCTTTACAAAGCTATTGTACTACCAACCTTACTGTATGCTTCTGAAACACAGACCACTTATAAACGCCATCTCCAACTCCTCGAAAGATTCGCTCAACGGTGCCTCCGAAAAAAATTACATATCACTTGGGAAGACAGGTGAACTAATGCCAGCGTACTGGAAGAAGCAAAGTTCACCAGTGTTGAAGCAATGATTCTTCAACATCAACTTTGTTGGACTGGTCATGTTGTTCAGATGCCTGATTATCATCTTCCCAAGCAACTACTCTATTCTGAACTTAAAAATGGAAAGTGTAATGCTGGTGGTCAACAAAAGAGGTTTAAAGACTCTCTCAAGGCAAATCTGTAAAAAAAAATGTAGTATAAACACTGATAACTGGGAAACACTGGCCTGAGAGCGCTCCAGTTGGAGAACAGCCTTTATCAAAGGTGTCATGTGTCGGAATACGCTGCGTGGATCCGTCAAAAGATCCGCGGTTGTTTCATTTGCTTTAATGGGTTTTTGAGAACTACTTTTAGTATCTTTACGCGTGAAAGCAAAAGTGAAAGTAAGAATGAATAGTTGGTTTACCAATAAGATTAATCCGCCTTTTCTTTGTAGTTCCGGCAATATTTGAAGTTATCAATGAACGTTAAACCTGCTTCCCGCCTTTTTGGAGGGCAGCAACAGTGGTTTTATTGGTTGGAGTGTCAATCGTGATGTCACATTTGTTCCCAAATAAAAGGCTGAGGCTCCCCTCTTGGGCACGTTCTTCTTTAGTTCTTTCAGTTCAGGTCAAGTTTAGTTTAAGGGATTTTGGGAGCGGGCTGGTTGGGTTGGATGGGTTTTTGCTTTTAGTTAGGTTTAGTTCGCGGAAGATATTCGGTTTAGCTTTAGTTAGACCTTTAGGTTTAGTCTAGGGTTAGAATTGCGGAAGATATTCGGTTTAGATTTAGATTAATTTAGTATCGCGGAAGAATTGGCACGCAGGGACTTAGAGCTCAGGGAAACTTAGCTTAGGGCCAGAAGACGAGCCTACGCGGGTTTTGCCAAAGCCAAAAAAGAAAGATCCAGTGTCTGTCATCATTTGGGGAAAAAGGGGGTAAAGGTTTTAAGAATTTTAATTTCAACGCAATGTCCTTGGTTTGCTTTACGTGGTTCAGATTCAGGGCGTCCTTTGGTTTTCGAGGCATCCATTAGTTTTCGAGGCATTATTTTAGTTAGAAGGCATTCAAGAACTCATACACCTTCGGAGTCATTTTCCGTCTTACTCAGCTTCCTTCAGATTGTGAGACTTGGCCGACGCCCGTGCTCGTAAGCACGTGGAACGCTGGCCGCTTTTCCCCGCTACTGGTACCTCGTGCATGGGCAGCTTAAGTTTGTACACGAGGAGCTCCAGCACCCGAACCCCGACAGTCATGGGCTTTGAAGACACTTGAACTTGGGACAAAAGGGAGAAATGTGCTAAGAGGAAGGCACATTTGGCAAACCCTCACTGTGATCAACCTATGTCCCCACTGTGGAAGGACGTGTGGATCCAGAATTGGCCTCCACAGTCATGTATGGACACACCGTTAAGACCGTGTTCATGGAAGACAATCTTGCTCGGCTACGAGTGATCACCAAATAAGAAGGAGAAGATGTTATCTAATTCATGGAATGGATCATTGACATCAATGGACTTGAGTAATTTGATTTCAGTGGGTCTACTCTGAGTAGGACTTAGCTGGATACAACCAATGATTGCTAAATTTGCATCTATGCATATGAATCAGCATATGCAACTCCTTTCCTTGCTTTCTTTGGCAATATGTAAGTGGCCACCCTAGACAAACAGATGTCAGTCCAAATTCTTCACTGTGCAAGAATCCAGTTCCCAAGGCTTTTTTGCTGATGTGCGATGTCCCAGTGTGATTTGGAAATAGCTACCTGGCTCTTTCCTTGGCCAGTCATGGAGCAGAATGACAGACAAGTGTGTGTAAAGGCACTTATAAGAGCTGTGTGTCAGTGTGGAAACAGGAAGTTTGCGATGTGGAGCTTTAAAAATAGCCATTCTGAAGAACTGGAAGAAATTAATAGCAGGTTTTGGAACCCATAATGCAATGCCTTAACGCTCCTCTTGGTGTTTCTGAGAACACTGGGTTCCCCCCCCCCTACTCATATGCAAATTTAATCAGTTAATCATCTTGAAACTCAGCTAATCTGGTGGTAGCCTTAATACAGTGTTATGTGCACCTCACTTCTCCAAGATTTCAGGGGTGCGGTGCTTACACAGGTTTGATTTCCTCTGGAAGGAGGTCACTGGAGGCTTCCCGGTGATTGGCAATGTTTGCATGTATTTGCAGATATACAGGTTGAATATAGGTGGAGGCACACGGCTTAAAGACTGCAATACATCTGCCCGAATCCAACATGTTGCCCAGATGTTGCTTGCTGGCCCAACTGGTGGGGGTTAATGGGAGATGGCCTCTGCCAACAACATCTGGAAGGCCACAGTTTCCGAACAATATAGTATGATTGCATCTTGTGGGGTGGGGGTTATATTCCAGGGATGGTGCGTGTACGGAAAAAGTGTATACTCGAATCTGGAACTGCCCTTGCGCGAGCATCCTTACTTTCTGGCACGCTGCTCTCGCAAGCTCTTGCAGGGCTGTCTGAGTTCATGCATGATCTCCTGAGAGCATCCCAGAGCCTGGTAAGCAAAGTGGTCAACAGGGTGGAGAGCTTAAAAGCTCTTAAAAGCACTGAGAGAGCCAGTGTGGTGTAGTGGTTAAGAGCGGTGGACTTGTAATCTGGGGAACCGGGTTTGATTCCCCGCTCTTCCACATGCAGCTGCTGGGTGACCTTGGGCTAGTCACACTTCTCTGAAATCTCTCAGCCCCACTCGCCTCACAGAGTGTTTGTTGTGGGGAAGGAAGGGAAAGGAGAATGTCAGCCGCTTTGAGACTCCTTCGGGTAGTGATAAAGCGGGATATCAAATCCAAACTCTTCTTCCTCTTCTTCTTCTTCTTCTTCTTCTTCTTCTTCTTCTTTCCGCTTGGGGGGGGGAACCTGGCACAAAAAGAGCTTTTAGGTTCTCTGCAGTTGATTTGCACAATTTCAGCCGGCCGGCTCCCAGCTGCACAAGGTTGAAAGTTGGGTGCTCATACGATGTGATCACACTGCAGCAATTCAGACACAGCTTCGAGACACGAGAAAAGGATCTGCAAGCAAAAAAGAAAGGCTAGGGACCATATGATCCCAGAAGTGGAGATCCTGGGTTTCAGAAGATGATTGGGTGGCTGATGGAGCAGAGAGAATGAGGGGGAGGAGTGGAGACAAGGAGAAGTAAGGAATGAAGGTGCTTAAAGATAACGTGTTTTGAGATAACTTGTGGTTGAAAATTAAAGGAAAAGAGTAGCAAATAACCAAGCACTTGTACTGATAAACATTTGCCTCCCTGTTTTGTCTCCTTTATCTTTGTACACGCAGGAACTCTCCAGAGGGACAGAATATTTAAGAACTTCACCCGGAAACGCCAAAGGGCTATGCGGCGGCGAGTCCATCAAGTCAACGGGCACAAGTTTATGGCTACGTATTTGCGGCAACCCACATACTGCTCGCACTGCCGGGAGTTTATCTGGTGAGAGACGCTTCAAAATGGAGAGTCTTCCCATTGTCTCTTGCTAATCCCTTCGCTAGGGACAGCCCTACCTGCAACAATTTCTCTCCGCAGATCAAAGAGAAGGGACCACAACAGAGGCACAAAGTGCAGCTCTCTGACCTAAGATAGGGGTGGGAAAGATAGTCAGAGCCATCGTGTCTGCTTAGGAAGATTTGTAGGCAGCCCATAGAATATCCAAAGGGAAGGGGGAGAAATTTGATTCACCCTAAATTTAAAGGTGGATTGGCCTAATTTGCCCTGTCTGAAACAACATCTGTGCCGAAACGCAGCCATCGTTGGAAATTTGCACTCATCCAAATTTGGTTCTTCAGCCAAGTAACATGCATATAGAAGGGTAAAGAGTTGTATCCAACTGAGATGGAGTATGCCCATTGAAATGAACCGACCTAAGTCCCCTGTATCCATTAATGTCCAGTGGTCCTCTATGAGTAGGATGAACTTTGGATTCAACCCAAAGGGTGCATAAGAATGCATATATTATTAGTGAAAACAACATACCGAAATGTTCGAGAGAATTGCCTTGCAAAAATATTACTGTTAGGCCAAATTTGTATACAAAAATGTGTGCAGCATGATAAATTCACACGTAAATGCTGATGAATTTTCATGGAGACTTTAGAAAATTAATCTGCAAACTGATACGGAAGGGTGGAGAATTGAGAGAAACCAAGATTGACATAGAGACTGAGCCATCCCTAAATATTCCACACTGCAGGGCTCAACATCCTGTGAATCATCATCGTCATTTATTTCAGGGCCAAATGCAGCCCTTGAGACACCTCTCTCAGGCCATTGGGACCCTGTCTAGGCTATACCTGTTTTTAATACCGTGTTTTAATTTAATTTTAAAATGATGTTTGAATGGTTGCATGGTTTTATCTTGTACGTAAACGCAAAATAAAAACACAAAATGCATATTATTATTACCGGTATTTTTAAGCACAAACAAGTGAACCCCTCTTCCCCTGCCTTTACTTCTAGGTGAAACCACTACCCCTTTCAGCTCTAAATTCAGGCTTTGTCCTTATTAACTCTTGATGAATTGTGGGAGGGGCCCCACCCCACCCATTTGCCATCTCATACAGAGCCCATAGAACCATAGAGTTGGAAGGGACCACGAGGGTCATTTAGAACCAGGCAGAGGGCCTTCTTGGTAGTGGCACCTGCCCTGTGGAACACCCTCCCCTCAGATGTCAAGGAAATAAATGTCTTATCGTGTTTTTAATATTCTGTTGGGAGCCGCCCAGAGTGGCTGGGGAAACCCAGCCAGATGGGTGGGGTATAAATAATAAATTGTTGTTATTATTATAGTCCAACCCCCTGAAAACCTTTGCCTGACATGGGCCTTGAACCCATGGCCCTGAGATTAAGAGCCTCATGCTCTACAATCGGAGTTATAATTTCCCTTAATGACCTATTGTAGTCTGGCTTATGTTTTAATACTTGCCGGAGTGCTTTTGCCTACTGGGGATGGATTCTTTCTTCTTCTTCTTCTTCTTCTTTATTGAAAGATATATGAAAGTTTGAAAAAGTGAGGTGAAAAGATAAAATTATAAGTGCACAGGGTAACATCCATATACAATATAAAAATAACATCCATATACAATACAAAAAACCCCCAACATTATGACCATTGCTGTTGTTGTTCAGTCATTCAGTCGTGTCCGACTCTTCGTGACCCCATGGACCAGAGCACGCCAGGCACGCCTATCCTCCACTGCCTCCCGCAGTTTGGCCAAACTCATGTTAGTAGCTTCGAGAACACTGTCCAACCATCTCGTCCTCTGTCATCCCCTTCTCCTTGTGCCCTCCATCTTTCCCAACATCAGGGTCTTTTCTAGGGAGTCTTCTCTTCTCGTGAGGTGGCCAAAGTACTGGAGCTCAGCTTCAGGACCTGTCCTTCCAGTGAGCACTCAGGGCTGAATTCCTTAAGGATGGATAGGTTTGATCTTCTTGCAGTCCATGGGACTCTCAAGAGTCTCCTCCAGCACCATAATTCAAAAGCATCAATCAGCCTTCTTTATGATCCAGCTCTCACTTCCGTACATTACTACTGGGAAAACCATAGCTTTAACTATACGGACCTTTGTCAGCAAGGTGATGTCTCTGCTTTTTAGGATGCTGTCTAGGTTTGTCATTGCTTTCCTCCCAAGAAGCAGGCGTCTTTTAATTTCGTGACTGCTGTCACCATCTGCAGTGATCATGGAACCCAAGAAAGTGAAATCTCTCACTGCCTCCATTTCTTCCCCTTCTATTTGCCAGGAGGAGATGGAAGTTTGTTATTGTAGTTAACCTACATCTAACCCAATACAGTGTTTATAAAAACAGATTTTTGATCTGCGATCATTCCTCTTGCTTGCCTGTATCGGAGTGAAGAGGTGCAAGACAGATGAATCCATTGGTCTTTAAATTGCTAAGAGATGCCTCTGCCTGATGCAGTGACTCCCATGGGGGAGACAGCTTTGAGCCAAGAGAGTATAAAAATAGCGAGCCTTCTTTAAATGTATGGGTTTCGTTTTTTTTTACATATGTGAGAGAAGCCTATGAACCTGCTATGTCTGTCCAGGAGGGGAAAGCAAAAAAGGATTGGCCCTGATTGCGTCAGTCTGCTCTGACTCTGCTCAAGGAGAGGTGGGAGAGTCTCCAAAAGAGCTGTTTTCACATTCGCATTGTAAACTGTGTCACTGCTGCTTTTGCAGCCACTGTGTTGTCGTGTACAAACCTGACCTGATTTTGGCTCTCTGATCTGATCCTGAGTCATGCGTTTTCTCTGTTTTGTCTCCAACAGGGGAGTATTTGGGAAGCAAGGATACCAGTGCCAAGGTACCGTGCCTCGTCTCTCTTTCTCTCTCTCTCTCTCGCCGAAATGCACATGCCACAAATTGGCCTTTTTTCTATCGCCGCACAGACCCCGTTAAAATGAATGAATGGGAGATATTAAGTAGCGGGTGGACATAGCAGACGACACAGTGATTCTCCAAGCAGCTCCCTTTATTCTCAGGCTGGAACAGAACTGGACTGAAGGGCTCAGCCAGCCTAATTATATAGTACTCAGTAACATGCAACAGTAACAACTCTCTCTAGCTACCCAATCCGTGAACGGCACTCTCAATCCTTCATTTGCATGTTGTGGACCTGAGTGAGAACTGCAGCCACGGTGGGCAGAGTGAAACTATGTACACAACACCCCCTAGTGGCCTAGGGTGAGAACTTCAATACATAACAGGAGATGTATGCAAGGCTGGTTGTAGGTGAACCAGGCCCATGTTGAAGTTTAGGCTGAGGTTACGCATATCTCTGGGTGCGCTGGTAGCCAACATTAGGCATACAAGCTAAGGCCTTTTTTATTTGAAAGGGTCCATTTGGAGTCTATGTGACGCAGATGGATGTCGCCAAATAATTGCTCTGCCTCTCTGTTGATAGTTACATTATCTTAAATATCCTAAAGATATTAAAAACAAAACGCGGACAAGAAAATGCTGTATGTAAAATCTATTTTTTAACGACATACAGTAACAGTTGGATTAAGATGTTCTTTTTTGTTAAACGAAATTAATTAATAAAAAAATTAAATTAAAAAAAGATAGTTATATTGGTTGCAATTTATAGTCAGACTATTCTGGAGTAGTCCCGCCTGTCACTTCTTCTCACCTCTATGTGGTGGACAATGAACCTATGGAACTCATTGCCACAAAATATAGTTAGTGGCAACTTAGAGGGTCTTTGTTGGGGTGGGGAGCAGGGGAAGGATTAGACAAATTGATGGAACATAGACCTGTCATCAGCTATGAATATTGCAATTGCCTTGATGTTTGTACCCTACCCCTGTAGTTAAAAGCAGCTTGGGGGATTTCATAGAATCTTAAAATTGTAGATTTGGAAGGGACCATGAGAGTCATCTAGTTCAATCTCCTGCAACGCAGGAATCTTTTGCGCAATGTGGGGCTCAAACCCACAACCCTGTGATTGTGGTAGAGCAGTCTGATGCTCTACCGACTGAGCTAGGGTGCTGTTAGGGGATCAGCACAGGGGCAAATGGTTAAGACTACCCCTTCCTCCTGTGCTTTGACTCCAGTCCAAGTACCCCACCACCTCCGCAGCTTCTTTGAGAACAAGATAAAAATGTTGGTGCTTCCATTTTCCAGGGCAACTAGTAGATGTCGACCCTGATTTGTGTAGGACTTGGGCTTCCAAGTGATTCTTGTCGATCTCATCTTCCTGTTCTGTCTCAACCCTTATTCCCCCACACCTGCGTCTGTTTTCCAGTTTGCACGTGTGTCGTGCACAAGCGCTGCCACCATCTCATTGTCACGGCTTGCACGTGCCAGAACAATAGTCACAAAGTGAACACAAAGGTAAAGCCACAGTTACACATTTGGGGTTCTGTAGCTTATTGCAATGCAGTTTATTCACCTCTCTGTCGATCCGCCTGTTTCTATAGAGCAACACACTTTGTTTAATGCATTTCCGGGTTGTAGGTTTGCATGTGTACTTGGTGCCAGGATCTGTTGGTTTTGTGTGATAAAAGCAGGTGTACCCTGCTGAGATGGAGTAACTTCATCCTATGTTCCTATGCCACATCCACCTTTGTCCTGAAGCCCAACACAACCCCCTTAGGTCCATTCACTTCAATGGGCTTAATCCTCTGACTTATGTCAATTCTGACCCTCGGCCCACCAAGCAGAATTGTCCACAAAATTGTCCGGCAGTGACTTTCCAGGGTTTCGGGCAGATGTTATACCTGGTCCTTCCTGGAGATGCCAGGGATTTAACCTGGTCCTTCCTGGAGAGGCTCTCTATGAGCGATGGCTCTCCCCACCTTTGTGGGGTGCTTTGCCCTTGAGTGGCTGGTTTTATTTGCTAGTGTGTCTGGGGGAGCAGACCAGCTTCAACCCTTTGCCCTTGTCCCAGTTGCAATGGCAATTTGCAGTGGAAATAAATCTTTTTTTGTACCAGCACATAACAGATGCCGCATCTTGTTTGTCCCCCAGTTCCTTTCCATATCTGTGAAATGGGCATAATAGCTGTCCGCATCACAAGGTTGGAGTTAAGACTTTAAAGACAGCCAATCAATAAAATAAAGGCTTGCTAGGCAATGAAGTTAGAAAAGCACTGCATTGTTTCTGAAAGGCAATGGACGTTGTAGTCCTCCGTTGGCTATGAATGGTATTTTTTTTGCTGGGAGGGAGAGGCGGATATTCTTGTGTGTATTTTTACTTGATTTCCCACCTCCCCAACTAACCAGCCTTTCCTCGTTGCTACCTCCTCAGATTTCTGAGCAGAGATTTGGAATCAACATCCCTCACAAATTCCGGATCCACAATTACAAAGTGCCCACCTTCTGCGACCACTGTGGGTCTTTGCTTTGGGGCATCATGAGGCAAGGTCTACAGTGCAAAAGTAAGCCAGAATTCATATTACTTTCTCACTTGTTGTGGTTGTTTTTGCAAAAGGCCCACTGCCCCTTCCTTATTTGATGGTTTGGATTTCCTGTTTGCTAGGGAAAGCGGTTGATCATTCATTCAAGTTTGTACTTCCCCCCAGGCAATGAAAAGTCCCTAGTCAGAGCTCCCTAGGGTTGGGTTTCTTTTGGATGAGAGAGCACCAGAGAACTACAGTGTCTTTGTAATAATTGTTTTATTTGCAAATATACATAAGTGGGAAGTGCTGTGGCTCAGTGGTATAGGGCAGGTTCAATCCTGGGCATTTCCAGGTGCGGTTGGGAATATCTCCTGCCTGAAACCTTGGAGAGCCTCTACTGAGTTAGAGGGACCAATTGGTCTGATTCTGGACTAGGCAGCCTCTTCTGTTCCTATCTAAATCAATCTTCAGAACCATGAGGGCTGGAATTGTATTATAACTAAGGGAGGCGCCATAGTGTCATGAGCAAGTGGACAGTAAATCACACTGTGCGAATTGGAGTTAACTCTTTATTAGCAAGAACACGATCTGCACAGACTTGGCTGAGTGTCATGAGTACAGCAACTCATCCCTGGGAGGTCTTGCCCCATGGATCAGTTGCTGAGACTGAAAGTCCCTGCCTCCCCACAGCTGTCTAAGTCCCTGTTTCTCCAAGGCTCTTCCCAAGCAATGGGACACTGCACCTGCAGACACCCGTGACTCTTCCCCAGCCAGACCCATCTCTGCTTCTTGGACTCCCTCCTCTCCTGCTTCAACTTCTGCCTCTGATTCTGGACTTCTCTCTGTCACAGACTCTCCCCGCTCACTAAGCCTTGTTGCCTCTCCAGCTTCCAACACCTCCTCCTCCCTGTCTTCTCCTCACCATCCCACCACCAATCCCTGGGCTCTGGGCCTTCTTCTCTTGGAGGTTCCCCAACTGCTTCCTCCCACTGTTCCTCTGCATCCAACCAGTCCATGACGCGTAGCTCAGTAGCAGGGCATCTGCTTTGCATGCAGTACGTTCCAGGTTCAATTCCTGGCATCTCCCAATAGGACTGGAATCGTCAGCTGTCCGAAACCCGGGAGAGATGTTGCCAGGTCAATGTTGGCTATATTGAAGTAGACAGACCAATAGTCTGGCTCAGAATAAGGCAGTTTCTGCTGTTCCTATGAAACATCGTATTTCAGTATGGGGAACCAGAAGAAAACCTTATAGTAGTAGGGTTGTTTGTTTGTTTTTAATGCATCAGCCAGGAGTAAGCACCTGCACTGGAGCAAATGAGACCCCCACATTTGTCCTCTATAAGGTGGGGCTCATGTCCCTTTTTTGAAACCTGGAGAGCCAGTCACAACCGACAGCGCTGAGTTAGCTGGGCTGATATTCCGATCCCAGATAAGGGAACTTCCTATATGTTCCCCAGGTGGTTTGCTCTCTCTCTCAACTCACCTCAGTTTGAAATTGGGTAAGAAAGACAGGCAGGAAAATACAGGTTCTCATAACTGACTGACATTGAGAAGTCTTCAACCCGGCCTTTGGCTGATTAACATCCTATATCTTTCTAAATGTGCTTTTTTGGGGGGGTATGCTCTTGTTTTTATATTGTATTTTATGTTTTTATCTTGTATGTTTATGCTGTGAACTGCCCTGAGATCTTCGGATGAAGGGCAGTATACAAATTTAGTAAATCACATAACCTAAATAAACAGCCGGGCAGAGGTCCCTGAGGCAGATGCCATTGCCCTTCTCCAATTCTAATTCAGGTTTATGGAAATATTACCTTGTGCATTGCTCAGTGCATTGATTCTGCCCCTCTCGCTCTTTGTCCCATTTCTTTCTTTGTCCCTCTTTCAGTATGCAAAATGAATGTACATATTCGTTGCGAAGCCAACGTAGCACCGAACTGTGGCGTGAACGCTGCGGAGCTGGCCAAGACGCTGGCATGTATGGGCTTGCAACCAGGAAACATTTCTCCAAATGGGGTAAGGCTTTGTTTATCCCTTCCTTCTGGCCCTCCCGTCTTCTCCATGTCAGGAGCTCGAATCGAATCCCGCAGCACAGAGGAGTGCACAGGCCAGATGAACAGTCACTCGCTGTGTTGCTTTTTCCAAAGAGCTGCTCCACGGGGGTGGGGGGTGGACCTGTGGCTCCGAAGGTGTCCTTGGGATACAGTTCCCAATAGGCTAAGCCAGCATGTCAAGGATGATGGGAGCCGGAGTCCAAAACTCCTTCAAGGCACCAGGTGGGCAGAGGCTGATGGCAACACCTAGGCAGTGTTTGAAACAGCTGTTGTTGTTCAGTTGTTCAGTCATGTTCGACTCTTCGTGACCCCATGGACCAGAGCACGCCAGGCACCCCTATCCTCCACTGCCTCTCGCAGTTTGGCCAAACTCATGTTAGTAGCTTCGAGAACACTGTCCAACCATCTCATCCTCTGTCGTCCCCTTCTCCTTGTGCCCTCCATCTTTCCCAATATCAGGGTCTTTTCTAGGGAGTCTTCTCTTCTCATGAGGTGGCCAAAGTACTGAAGTCTCAATTTCAGGATCTGTCCGTCTAGTGAGCACTCAGGGCTGATTTCTTTAAGGATGGATAAGTTTGATTTTTTTGCATTCCATGGGACTCTCAAGAGTCTCCTCCAGCACCATAGTTCAAAAGCATCAATTCATCGGCAATCAGCCCTCTTTATGGTCCAGCTCTCACTTCCATACATCACTACTGGGGAAACCATAGCTTTAACTATACGGACCTTTGTCGGCAAGGTGATGCCTCTGCTTTTTAAGATGCTGTCTAGATTTGTAATTGCTTTTCTTCCAAGAAGCAGGCGTCTTTTAATTTCGTGACTGCTGTCACCATCTGCAGTGATCATGGAACCCAAGAAAGTGAAATCTCTCACTGCCTCCATTTCTTCCCCTTCTATTTGCCAGGAGGTGATGGAACCAGTGGCCACGATCTTAGTTTTTTTGATGTTGAGCTTCAGACCATATTTTGCGCTCTCCTCTTTCACCCTCATTAAAAGGTTCTTTAATTCCTCCTCACTTTCTGCCATGAAGGTTATGTCATCAGCATATCTGAGGTTGTTGATATTTCTTCCGGCAATCTTAATTCCGGTTTGGGATTCATCCAGTCCAGCCTTTCACATGCTGAATTCTGCATATAAGTTAAATAAGCAGGGAGACAATATACAGCCTTGTCGTACTCCTTTTCCAATTTTGAACCAATCAGTTATTCCGTTAGAATCATACAACACTATAAATCCCAAGGGAGCAGAAAAGACTATTTATGTATGTGACCACAGCAGCTCGGATGTTATTGGCCCAGAGATGGAAAGAAGATAAAGTCCCTACCAGAGAAGAATGGCAGATGAAGTTTATGGACTATGCCGAAATGGCTAAAATGTCTGGAAGAATCAGAAATCAGGAAGACCAAAAATTTAATAAGGAATGGGGAAAATTTATAACTTATCTTAAAGACCATTGCAAACAGTTTAAATCGTTAGTAGGATTGGAATAACACTTGTAGTTAAACGGTGAATTCTGAACACAATGGAGATGTAAAATATTTGGATCAACATAAAAGATAGATGCAGGAGGAAATGATTGATAATAGGAATCACAAAGGGGAGGATGGAAGTCCAGATTCCTTGGAATCTTGTTTTTATGTTTTATGATGAATATGTGACTGTAAAATTTTAATCTGAAAAACCATATTATATATATATATATATATATATATATATATATATATATATATATATAATCATACAACACAACAAAACTTCACAACAATGCAACACTAAAATATATACCAGGTAATTAGCAGGCTTGTTAATCCCACCACAGAGCCTTGTTTTTAGAAATATTTTTTCTGTGGCGGGGGGGGGAGTGATATGGGTGCCCCCTTTGCCTGAAGTGGCAGCAAGGTTTTCTTTTGCAGAAGTTAAAAAAACAAACGAAGAGAATTTTTTTTGCCACCTTTTGTATTAGTTTCACCCCTGAAAATTCTAAGAATAAGCCTCCCCCAAATGTCACCAAATACAGTATCTTTGTGAGGGACAAGTGTATCCACAAAAGTTGAGGGTGGGTATTCAGCTCGCCTCAACCGCAAAGCCTCAAAACCAGGGGTCAGCAAACTTTTTCAGCAGGGGGCCGGTAAAGTGTCCCTCACACTTTGTGGGGGGCCGGACTATATTTTGAAAAAAAAAATATGAACAAATTCCTATGCCCCACAAATAACCCAGAGATGCATTTTAAATAAAAGCACACATTCTACTCTTGTAAATACACCAGGCAGGCCCCACAAATAACCCAGAGTTGCATTTTAAATAAAAGGACACATTCTACTCATGTAAAAACATGCTGATTCCCAGGCCGTCCGCGGGCCGCATTTAGAAGGCGATTGGGCCGCATCCGGCCCCCGGGCCTTAGTTTGGGGATCCCTGCTCAAAACAGTCCCCCCAGTTGCTGCTAGCTTACTCCATCAGACGGAGCAAGTTTCTGTCCCTCATTGTTACAGAGGGGAAAAATGCAAACGTCATGTGGGTGTGAATACGTCAACTATGGCGCTTCCTTGCAAAAAATAAAATAAAATAAGCGATGGCTTGCTGCCTTCTCTCTCCCCTTCCCAGAAACTGGTTTCCAGGTCAACATTGAGGCGACAGAAAAAAGAGAGTGGAAAGGAGGGCAACGAGGTGGCTGAAGTCTCGGCGAGCAAGCTCAAAATTGAGGATTTGCTGTTCATTAGAGTTCTGGGAAAGGGCAGTTTTGGAAAGGTAAGGGTTCCTCGTTGACACCTGAAGTATGGGCAGAACTTGCTCCTCAGTTGCTTCTGTGCAACTTCCATTTCATTTCCACAGGGTCTGCATGTAGGGGGGAAGGAGAACTGGGTTGCACCCAACTTCCCGGCCTTGCGTACAGTCATACCTCGTGTTGTGTACGCTCCTTGTTGCGTATGTTCGGGTTACGGACCTCCGCAACCCGGATGTCCTCCGCGGAGCACGTGCGAAGCGTGGGTGCGCAGAAGCATTCTGAGCACACCGCGCATGCGCAGAAGCGCAAAAAACCACAAACGTCTGGGTTTTTTCTTTTTTTTGTACAGTGGTGCCCCGCTAGACGAATGCCTTGCTAGACAAAAAACTCGCTAGACAAAGGCATTTGTCTAGCGGGAGGCTGCCCCGCTAGACGAAAAAGTCTATGGGGCTGCCTCGCAAGACGATTTTTTTTGTCTTTTTTTTTCGTCTAGCGAAAGCGTGGCTGTCATTGCCGCTTCGCTAGACGAAAAACCCGCTAGACGAAAAAAAATCGTGGAACTGTACGTTCGCGTTACATACGCCCAGGTTACATAGCGCGAGCCGGAATGGATCACATATGTAATATGGGGTACCACTGTATTTACTTATTTAAGGACAATTGCAACCCAGTTAAGATAAGGTTACCAGATTTTCTTCAATGAAACCGGGGACACTTTTCAACTTCAATGGATTTTGTATGGGGACTGGTTTGTAAATCCGGGGACGTCTGGTAACCTTAAGTTAAGATGGAATAAAGATATCCAAGCAATGTACGAAACTCAATATATAAAGAAACAACAATTTAAAACCATTCTTCTTTGCATCACTTTGCATTATTTAATTACTAACCTATTTCTATTTGCGCCCATAATTTAATTATTTTTAAGGTGAGAGAAAAACAGAAGAAATCAGAAGCTCCTCCCCATCACCAAATGAGCTCAAATCCTAGCATTCTATAGATTAAAAAGTCCCTCTACCCAGTTCCCCCACAACATCCATAGTTTTATAAACTCGTGTCTCCTTCCCCCGCAAACTAAAAACATTTCTTTCTGCCTGGTTAGGTGATGCTGGCCAAAACAAAACAGACGGGATTACTTTATGCCATCAAAGTGCTGAAGAAGGATGTGATTCTGCAAGACGACGATGTGGAATGCACTCTGACAGAAAAGCGGATCTTGACCCTGGCCAGGAACCATCCATTCCTAACCCAGCTCTACTGCTGCTTTCAGACACCCGTAAGTATTCTTTTCAACCTCCACAGCAAAATCAGCATTAGGAACATTACTTCCTAAGTAAGCTCTAAATCTTCCTTATAAAACAGGCCTGTGGACCATAGAGTTTTCTGGGTTTGTTGGAGTTATTCTCAAATTAGTATAGAGAGGATCCTGCTGGTATAGCTCAGTCGGCGGAACATGAGACTCTTAATCTCAGGGTCATGAGTTCGAGTCCCACGTTGGGCCACAGATGATTTCTGCCTCGCGACTCTACAGTTCTATGATTCAATCCGCAAAAAGCCTGGAGCTCTGGAGATGAATCTACTTGTACCGTTTCTCACTTTGTAAGGAGCAGGCTGTGTTTTCCTGAAAGTGAGCACTAGGTGGCAGGCGACGCAAGAGGAAAGATGCGGCCCCGCCAGTCACGGGCCCTTAAAAAAAAAAAATCCCAGGAAAGGTTATCTGAGGAAACGAAGCAGCAGCTGCCTCGTTGGGACCTCACAACCACACTCCATATTCTTGCCAAAGGACAGGCTTCTGAGTCCCTCAGCATTAACTTTCCTCCTCACAAGTATTTCAATAAAACGGGATTACTAGTTTTCCCTGGGAGAGAGGCTGATCTTCCTCTTTTCATACGTTCCCCACGATGCCCACCAAGGAAACCGGCTGCCTCCATCCATGCCATACCTTTAAAGCACACAACTTCCCCCACCCCAGGGCCGGCCCACCCATGAGGCAAGGTGAGGCGACCGCCTCAGGCGGCAGGATGCACAGGCCCAGCAGATCCAAGGAATGCATCAACTCGCTGTTGCTGCCACTGTTGCCAATGTACGTAGCTCCTCACTCGTCCCGTCTTCCCTGGCCAGGGGTGGGGTGGGGTGGGGTGGGAGCCGCCATTTTGTGGTTCGCCTCAGGTGCCAAAATGTCTTGGGCCACAAAGAGTCCTGGGAGACGCAGTTTGCCGCTCACACAGCCACAACCCCCGGCACCCTTAACAAGCTACATTTCCCAGGATTCTTTGGGGGAAGCTATGTGCTTTAAATGTGTGGTGTGTACGCAGCCGCGGTTGTTGCTCACGGTGAGCAAGGCTGTTTTCAAAACTTCTGGTGTTGATTCGGGGGGGGGGCGTCTTTGGGCAAGACAACCCATCTGTGCCCCCACCCAAATGAGTCCACCTCCTCCCTGCAGCAAGTACTGGGGGTGGTTCTAGTTGTAGTAGCATGGGGATAATGATTTCAGCAAGTGATTTCAGCTTTCTGACATAGCAGGCAGGAGACAGTTTCTTCATGTAACACTCTTTATTCAGGCAAACAAGACTGGGGACTGGGGAGAGGGAAGCTACATTTATAGGGACAGAAGACTGGCTAGAAAGGATACATTTTGGAAGGAACAATCTCAAGCAATCACAAAGCTGCCTTTTGGTGGGAACCAATAAGACTGAGGATCCAAATGCAGCAACTTGAATGAACCAATAGTAGCTGTTCCTTCCGGAACAGGAAGGCAGTTACTTTCCCCTAATGTGAATACAGACAATAGGAATACAAATATGATAACCCTTGAATCAATACCCACGCTTATCAGTGACCCCCCCCCCCTAAAGTATAGGCCCTCATTACATGTCAAGTTGTACCAACTCTTGATGCCAGGACTGAAAACATCACCCTTGCCTCTTTTTCCTTTCCTGTTTCCTGTTTCAGGAAGTTTTTAATGTTTGATGTCTTATCAAGCTTTTAATAGTCTATTGTGAGCCACCCAGAGTGGCTGGGGTTACCCAGATGAGTGGGGTGCAAATAAATTCCTCCTCCTCCTCCTCCTCCTCCTCCTCCTCCTCCTCCTCCTCCTCTTCTTCTTCTTCCCTCTCCTCTCCTCTCCTCTCTCATTTGCATCACACAAATGCTTTCCTGCTTGACACAGGACCAGCTGCCACGTCACCAGCGGCAGACTAGAAAAATAACCCAAACTGAATTGCCAGGAAAGATAGGGTCACAGAAACAGCCTCCCGACCGTCGTTGTTGATACAATAATAATATTCATTATGATTCATTATGGAACCATTCCCAGTCCCTCCCTCCCTCCCTCCCTCCCTCCCTCCCTCCCTCCCTCCCTCCACAGGTCTCTGCTCACAACAATGATTTCTTTTTTCATTTTATCTTTTAAAAAGATTATGTGCTGTTGCAGAGCGACTCAAAGTCCCTTTGCACCAGGCTGGGGTGGTTTGGATTGGGCAGTGGGGTTGCCTCCCGCTGGTTGGTTGCCAGTTGTGGCGGGATGCCAGAGTCACACTGCTGGCTCGGAGCTCCTCCTTCCTCCTGCCAAACAGGCAGGTGAAAGTGATGTGGGTGGCATCCTCGCCAGCAGTGGCCAATGAAAAGCGCTCAACCGGGGCATTTGCGGGAGGCTCTTGGGACTGAACCCAAGACTTTGTGCATGAAAGTGTCCACTGAGCTACCAGCCTCGCCTTTGAGAATTCAGCTAGATTAATTTCTGAGTGCCTAGGAGCCTCCTAAACGTTTCTTGTTTTTTATTGCAAGCCCTTCGCTCATTTACAGTAACTTTTTTTCTCTGCAGCTTTTTCCCCCTGCTTGATTCCAGCCTAGAATCAGGTTTCTCTCTCCCTCTGCCTCTCTCTCCCTCCCTCTCCCTCCCTCCCCCCTTCTCTCTCCAGTCTGGTCCCCATGCCCAATTGCATGGCCTTTGGATGCCACACAGCTTCCTGTTGACGCCAGCTTTTCTCCGCCATTTCTTAGTACTGCCAGCTTCTGTCCTGGATAATACTGTTACAGGCGCTGACCCCTCACTCTCTGCCGAGTTGTAGCAAGATCCCAGGGGGTTCCAGGCACTCACCCAGGGTCTGTGTTCCTCTGGAGAACTGAGATGTGGTGGAGACTGTCGTTCCTTTAAGAAATGTGGTTTATTCACCTATTTACACCTTCAGTATGCATGGAGAAAGTCCAGGGACTCAGCTGCACAGCTGCTATTATAACGTTATAAGTGCATTATAAAAACAAATAAATGGTTTGTGTTGTGTAGACTCCAATGATGTAAGTAATGGGCCCCGCCTGCTCCCTAAAATATCACTGGTTTTAGATACCCATTACGTCCGTAAATTACCATATAGCATATATTCTGTTGTAGTGTGGGGTTAGTGATTTCAGTATGTGATTTCAGCTTTCTGACATAGCAGGCAGGAGACAGCTTCTTCATTTAACACTCTTTATTCAGGCAAACAAGACTGGAGACTGAGGAAAGGGAAGCTATATTTATAGGGACAGAAGACTGGCTAGAAAGGATACATTTTGGAGGGAACAATCTCAAGCAATCACAAAGTTGCCTTTTGGTGGGAACCAATAAGACTGAGGATCCAAATACAGCAGCTTAAATGAACCAATAGTAGCTGTTCCTTCTGGAACAGAAAGGCAGTTACTTTACCCTAACGCGAATACAGACAATAGTAATACAGATATAAAAACCGTTGAATCAATACACAACATATTCAATACCAAAAAAAGGCGGCAATTTGTTGTTGACAAAGGACAGCTGGATATATAAAGGGCCCCATTACCTTCAGTAGCTTAGGGCCTCATCAAACCTAAATCTGGCCCTGGACTGAGGGAGTGTCTGAGAGCGGCCCACGGGGGCTTTGCCGATGCTTCTCAAGCATTCAACACTTCCAACACTTAATGATTATTTAAAATGAATTTAATCAAAGCAGCATGTGAAATTTCAGGCTGCGTGGGACATGGTGCCTCAGTGCATTGCCAGAGTTACCAAACGGACTCCCGTTGAACATGGTGTCTCGATGTCTCCTGTTAGGACCGCCTCTTCTTCGTCATGGAATTTGTGAATGGAGGGGACCTGATGTTTCACATCCAGAAATCCCGTCGGTTCGACGAAGCCCGGGCCCGGTTTTACGCCGCGGAAATAATTTCGGCCCTCATGTTCCTCCACGAAGGAGGCATCATTTACAGGTGAGCAAAAACACCATGCAATACATTGTTGTTGTTGTTGTTGTTGTTGTTGTTGTTGCTGCTGCTGCTAATTAAATTAAATGAATAAATTACATTTATACCCTGCCCTTCAACCAATGATCACATGAGTGCGCCCACGATCCAGCCCACAGAGAGGGCTCCGTGGCAGTGAACCTGCCCAGGCAAGGTAACCCTTGCCAACCCCTGGACTAGATGATTCTGTGATCCTGTTGTTGTTCAGTCGTTCAGTCATGTCGCTGTTGTTGGTATAGTTCCTCTGTGTATTCTTGCCACCTCTTCTGTGATCCTAGACAGCCCCAAATATTCAGTGAGGGTGTGAATCAGGGCTGATAAGAGGCATGACTCAGGAGGCTGTATGGCCTGTGGAAACTCCCCATGGTTAGGCAGAGAGGCCTGGAGGGTCATATTTAGTCCCTGGACCGAAGGTTCCCCATCCTTGTTCAAGGACAGTGATGTTTTTATAGTATATTTGAGTGAAAAAACAGACACATGAGAGATGTTTGCAGACTGGATGAATGCAACTGTGATGGCCTGGGAGTCAGACTCTGATGCTGAACCTGAGGGATCCCAGCCTGCACAGGATTCCCCGCCTCCAGAACCAGCTGAGCCGGGGCCAGGGCTTGAGCCTGAAGGATCCCTACCTGTGCTGGATCCCCAGGTGCAGGCATCAGCGGAGTCTGCTCTGGCTCCTGATGGGAGGGAGGACCCATTGCCTGCAGGTGCTCCACTCCCAGCCTCTTCAGAGGAAGCTGAGGCAGCCCCTGGGTCCAGTAACCCACCAGCCTCTCCTGAGCTACAGAGGCTCAGGGCAGAGAGGCGAAGGGAGTTAAGTGCCTACAGGAGGAGTGCTCACCTCCAGGCCCGGAGGAGAGGCGAGTCTCCGGAGGATCGGGGCCGCCCTAAGCATAGGGCCAGATAAAAGCCAGCCAGACCCAGCCCAAGTTGCGTGAGCAACTTAGTTGCAAGCGTGTGCTCAACCTGCAACCTTGTGCCTGAACCTGCCTTGGACCTCGACCTGCTCCCTGCCTCGCTCCCTGCTGGACTGACCTCCTTTGGACCCCTAGACCCAGGACTGGACTTGGACCTCGCTTCACGGACAAACCCTTGGGGCCAGCACAGTAACTCACAGAGCCTTAGAGAAAAGACCACATGGAGTCGCAAGAGGGGCAAGAGATCAGGTGCGAGAGTAGGGGCCTTTCAGGAATGCAAGCATGTGCACTTTTTCACTGGCCAAGTGTTGTCGGCCATACAGATCTTCCTCCCTTCTGCATCTCAAGCAGGGGCCGCGACACTCTCATAGAAGCCAGACTCTGAGACTGTTTTTAACCAGGGAAATTGCATAAATAACTCTCCCGTTCCGGCATAACATTTTGCCTGTAAATATGGAAGCAAAATCTGGTTGCTGCGGGCACAGGCCCCCTCTGGCAAGGCGAAAGGAAGGAAGAAATGTCCTGTTAATACAACACTCGCGTCTCGTTCTCACTTCCCCTCTCGCGCTTGATGCCAAAGCCTGAAGGAGAGGAGACGCCAAATGGTTATGCAACCGAGACCCTGTTTCAAAGAGCGACGAGCGACAGCCATTGACATTCAGTCAGTCCTCCAAAGAAATCTGTTTACACCGATCGGAGCACCCCCAGGCTACTGCTTGCTCTGGAATGCATTCTCCCAGAGAATGTGGAATAAATTATATTATGTCCAGGAGCCCTTCAGTGCATGCAAACACAAACACACACACTTGTGCCAAGTGTCACAATAAATATTTGAAGGGAAACTGATGGCAGCAGACTGATCTTGCAGAGAAACGGGCCCTCATATTACTGTTTAATGCACACCCAGAAACAAACACACATCCAGGTATGAAGAAGAAGAAGAAGAAGAAGAAGAAGAAGAAGAAGAAGAAGAAGAAGAAGAAGAAGAAGAAGAAGAGTTTGGATTTGACATCCCGCTTTGACCCAAACCCCCCAAAACATGGATGGCTTTCCTTCCTAAAATAAAGCTCAACGACCTCGATCTGAACCCCGCAAAAGGGGGTAGATCACTGCCAGTTTTTAACTCTGTGAGTAGATCGCAGTCACTTGGAAGTTGGCCACCCCTGCAATAATGGAATACTGAATGGTATAGTTTTTGTAAAATATGCAGGGATTTTTTTATGATATGTAAAGTGAACCATGGAAAGAGAAGAAGGGAAGTCATTGATATCTTAAGGATGTAAAATGAGTACTGTATTTTAAATTGTAAAACAGAAAATTTAGTAAAAATGAGAGAGAGAGAGAGAGAGAGAGAGAGAGAGAGAGAGAGAGAGAGAGAGAGACTAGATGACCCTCGGGGCCCCATCCAACTCTGCTATTTGATGATTCAATGAAAGTCTGGAGAGACCCTTATTTCACATTTCTCCTGCTTTTCAGGCCATGGTTGTCTCCCAAAGTGGCCCTCACAGACCCTGCCATCAGGCTTAGAAAATAAAAGGCAGGACACAGAAGGAAAAGTGGAGGGGAGGGGAAAGTTAGAACAGCAGGTGGGGAGGTCAATTCTTCATGGCCAGAACAAAGTGGCGAGTTCCCAGCAAGCAAATTTATTGAGTTTGGAGCAGGTTAATCTCCCCTTCCTGGTATTCTTGCTCGCATAGCACCTGGCAACTCATCATCATCATCATCATCATCATCATCATTATCATTATTTATACCTTGCCCATCTGGCTGGGTTGATTTGATGGAGCAAGCTTGTTTTCTGCTACTGCAGAGGATAAGACCCAAGCCAATGGCTTCAAATGTTAAGAAAAGAGATTCTGACTAAACGTTAGGAAGAACTTTCTGATGGTAAGAGCTGTTTGACAGTGGAGCGGACTCCCTCGGGAGGTGGTGGACTCTCCTTCCTTGGAGGTTTTAAAGCAGAGGTTGGATGGCCACCTGTCAGGGGTTGGACTAGATGGCTCTTGGGGTCCCTTCCAACTCTACAATGTTCAGTCATGTCCGACTCTTCATGCACACCAGGCTCTCCTGTCTTCCACTGCCTCCCGAAGCTTGGTCAGACTCATGTTGGTAGCTTCAAGAACACTGTGTCCAACCATCTTGTCTTCTGTCGTCCCCTTCTCCTTGTGCCCTCCATCTTTCCCAACTCCATGGACAAAGACAACTCTACAATACTAGATTCTAAAATGGGCTCCCACCCAGGGCTGTCTCATCATAGATGCTGGGGGGCGTGCCGCGCCAGGGCGCCGGGCCCCCCAGGGGTGCCCCCGCGACCCCGCCGGCATACTGGGCGCCCCCCCAACCCGCACCCGCCCCCACGGGCGGGCGGGCAGGCGCTCGCGCACCGGCGGGCGAGCTGCAAGCCGGCCACCCTCCGGAGCCCCAGCTGGAGCACTGGGAAGGGCGCGCAAAGCCCCGCGCCGCTCCAGCGCCACGCCCCTCACCCCCCACTCGCCCACCCCCCCTCCCGAGGGGCGGCCAGCGCGGGAGGGAGGCGGGTGGAGAGGCAGCACGCCGGGGGCGCAGAGGGATCGTTGCGCCACGGCTGCCGATCCTTTTAAGACGGCCCTGCTCCCACCCCTTTTATTGGGCTTACTTTTTAGCAGATTAATCTACCAGCGAAATGGTGGTTATAGTTATGACCTTGATTTGCACACTTTACAAAAGATTCAAAAGGTTTCCTCGTATTTTGCTCCTGCATTTTGTGGGTTGGCAGGGCCCACATCTCGCCTTAACCTCTTTCCTTGAATGGTTATCTCCTCCCGACTGAGGTTTACAAGCTAGCTTGTCTTTCTCGGAAAGTTTTATTATACGACCTGGCAGGATCCCGCTCATTGATCTCAGGGCTTCGGGGTTTATTCTCTTCTCCTTTTATAGCTTTTTTATATACAGGACATGCTTTTTATCAACAAGTTCATAAACTCGATGGCTGAGCTGCAGCTGCTGACATTTGGAAGGTGCCTTATATAATAATCCTGTGTGTGGGTTATGTGTGGTTTTTTTTTTTAAGGCAGAAGATTTGTAATAAAGGGCAGATAGGACACAGTCGTGGATTTCTTTCTGCTCGGGGAAAGGCAGTTCGCAAGAAAAAGATATTAAATGAGAGGAAGGAAGTGTGTTTGCGAAATCCTTCCCCTGAATTTATTTCAGTCACCATTTCTGTTTAAAATGACAACAGCAATCTTGCTTCCGATCCCCTTTGGGTGCAAATGAGGGAGCTGACTTAGCAGTCCGATCTGATACATGTTTACTCAGAAGTAAATAACCCTGATTTCAAGAAATTCCATACCTGTCTTATGCCAGGCCCCAGCACTGTCTTCAGCATATGCGCCGCCGGGGTGCAAAAATCCGCCCAGCGCCCCCAAATTTAGCTTTTAGCCCCCAAATTAACTTTTATTATGCTTATGTCAGACACCACGCTTAGGCCTTATCTCTTGTTTACGAAAGAAGGGAGGAAAAAGAAACAAACTTTTTTATTTGCTCATTTATTTACAATACACTTAAGTATACAACATCACCACACTTAAACTTATAAGTATTGTTTAGGCACCTACTTAGGAGAAACACCAGTCGTGTCAAAGGTGCCGCAGACCCCGCTGCTGCATAGCAGCTCAGTACAATACGTAACATATTATTTTGATGTAAGAGTTAATTTCGCGTGCACGGCGCTGTTGTGAATGACAAGCGCCGTCGTTGAGTCTGACAAGCGCCGCCATTGTGAATGACTAGCGCCCGCGTGTTTGGTAAATGAGCACACAAAGTCGAAAGTCCTTTAGTGAAACAGAAGGTATACATTTCGGTAATACCTAGGTATATATATGTACAGTCATACCTCATGTTACGTTTGCTTCAGGTCGCGTTTTTTCAGGTTGCGTCCCACGGCGACCCGGAAGTACCGGAAAGGGTTACTTCCGGGTTTCTTTGCTTGTGCATGCGCAGTAGTGTTAAATCGCACTTTGCGCATGCACGCAAGCGTCAAATCACGCCGCACACCTGCGCAGATATGGCACTTCAGGTTGCGGGCTTTTCACGTTGCGAACGGGCTTCCGGAACGGATCCCGTTTGCAACCAGAGGTACTACTGTATTTTGTTTTTCTAGCTTGATGAAAATTATTTATTATTTCATAACAGGTAGATAGTTAAGAGCTTAGACAGCTTTAGCGGCGGGTGCCTGGCGCCCCCAGAATTCGGCGCCCAGGTGCCCCGCACCCCCAGGTAAAGACGGCCCTGCCAGGCCTGGAGATACGGATCTGCTACGAATCGTAGGCTCTCTCAGCCCAGGAGGGGAAATATTGCTTGGCCTAAACCAAACCAAATTACACTACTTTGAAGAGGGTGTGATTTTGGCAGGGGGGAGATGGGTTGGATGAGGAAGCCTGGATTTCCCAAGAAGCTGTCTCCCCCATGAATTTCTCCAATCCTCTTTTACAGCCAGCTGAGTTAGAATCATAGAATCATAGAGTTGGAAGAGACCACAAGGGTCATCCAGTCCAACCCCCTGCCAAGCAGGAAACACCATCAAAGCATTCCTGACAGATGGCTGTCAAGCCTCCGCTTAAAGACCTCCAAAGAAGGAGACTCCACCACACTCCTTGGTAGCAAATTCCACTGTCGAACAGCTCTTACTGACAGGAAGTTCTTCCTAATGTTTAGGTGGAATCTTCTTTCTTTTAGTTTGAATCCATTCCTCCATGTCTGCTTCTCTGGCGGCCATCACTGCCTCCTCTGGAAGTTTAACTATGCGCTGTGTAAAAAAAATACTTTCTTTTATCTGTTCTGAGTGACTCCACTCAGGACCTAGGGTGGAGAGCACCCCACTCCGGACATATCCTGGGGAACAGGATAATCTAATCTAAAAAGAAACAGAAGTCCACAAGAAGCTTCCTGTCCTTAATAAATGTCAATAATGACTAGAGAGGGACATTTTGGGTCGTTTGAAGAGTGATGAGTCCTCCCCCCCCCCCCCGGTCTTCTCTCAAGATTCCTGCAACGTTTGCAAGACTCGTTCCCAGCCCATGTTAGCCGGCAGGCTGATAGCTGCAAATGTTTCCAGATTATATTTTTCCACACAGGCTTCAACATGTGTGAATCGGTGGCTGTGTTGAAAGCTGGCATGTAATACAGTGGCTTTGGGGAGGGGGGGGGAGGAGGCGTGAGGTTGGCACTGCACTTATTCCGGCTCCTATGAGCTCCTCTTCTTTAGAAAAACCAGCACCGAAGAGGCTCGTTGGGCTCGTCGTGCAATCTGAATTTGTCACCTTCTATTGCTCTGAATTTGTCACCTTCTATCGCCACTCTTAATATTCTTCTGCCCGCCTCGCCTCCTTTCTCTGCTCCTCTCACCTGCCTTGGCAGGCTTCTCTTAACCACTTGACACCACCTGAGCCTTCCCTTATTCTGCTTAGTCTTTTAATGTTCGCCTTCCCTTGTTTGGGCATGTTCTGTGCAATGTTTTAATAGCCCTTCTGGGTCATAAGCGCCTTGGGACGTGGCTGGCTGAGCACAGCAAGTCTCGCAGAGCATACTGTGGAAGAGGAAGCGTAGGAGAAGCAGGGTTCACACCCTTGGTGGATCATGATGGCTCAGATGCTGGCAAGGCTCTTACCTGGCCAGCTGCTGGTTGCCTTTTCCTAAGCACAGAAGGGTCCCCAGCCAGCTAAGCTCTTGGGCATATGCGTGGCTTTAGTATCAGTTGGCACCCATCTGTCTTGGGAGACAATGGAGGTGTTGGAAGGTTGCGGTGCCTGCAGTGGCTGTAGAGACCGATACGGGAGAGACATGTTCTGTTGCAGCCGAGGCAGATGAAGGCGTCCAGTTGTGCTGCTGCAGATGCGCCATGGCATTTATTCTCTCAGTGCTCCTCCCAGAGATCATTCCTCCTCTGTTCACGGCTGTGGATGCACACGACCTGTCTGTCTGTCTCCAGGCACTGCAGTCATCCGCAAGGGATTTTCCCGCACGGCGGGGTTGATGTTACCAGCCTTCATGTCATGTTTGCAGGCATCTTTGTAACACACAGTTGGTCTGCCAATAGGCCTGGTGCCTGAAGCCAGTTCCCCGTGGAGCACGCAGGGGCGGAGCTACCTGCCGGAGCGGCGCAAAGGCGGGGCTAGCTGCCCAGATGGCGAGTGGGGGGGCGCGCAGTGATGTCACCCGTCCTCACAGCTGACACCCTGGCCTTCCTCCGCCAGTGGGAGCATGTCCTTAAGGATCCTGCCATCTTCCATTCTGTGGACATGACCAAACCGGCATCAAAGTCATGTGAGACAGGAGTGTGACCATGCGGAGAGCGTGGGCTTGGGAGAGCGAATCTTTGTTTGCCATATTCACAACTTCAGCAGAGAGTCCAAATTGAAGAGTCCTCTCTGGGTTACAAGCACCAAGTTGCCTGCATCAGCTGAAATACATAAGAGGAGCTCTGCTGGGTCAAGTCAAAGGCCCATCTCACCCAGCATCCTGTTTTCACAGTGCCCAACAAGGTGCCCATGGGAAGCCAGCAACAACTGATCATCCACAGGGATGATCTAGAGGGATGAGCGTGAGAGAAACATGTCATGGGTGAGGAGCTGGAAGGGGAAGGCAAAATGTGAGAGAAAATGGGCTGGAAGTAGAGATGAAGATGCCCTGAAGAATGGAAGGCTGATAGTTTGGAAGTACCGGCTAAGCCTTTCACCACATACCTGTAATTCTCCCAGATCTCAGGTGGTGGAGTGGAATAAGGATATTCAAGTGGCTGGAGGGGGTGATACTAAACTTGCTGAACCAAATGGTTAGACCTGACAAAATAAATATAAAAAAATTCCTTCCAGTAGCACCTTAGAGACCAACTAAGTTTGTTCTTGGTATGAGCTTTCGTGTGCATGGAACACTTCTTCAGATACGCATTGCTTCTTCAGGTATCTGAAGAAGTGTGCATGCACACAAAAGCCCATACCAAGAACAAACTTAGTTTGTCTCTAAGGTGCTACAGGAAAGAATTTTTTTATTTTTTTATTTTTTTTTACTACGGCAGACCAACACGGATACCTACCTGTAACTGGTTAGACCTGTTTTGCCATAGTCAAAACAAAACAAAATAAAAAATTCCTTCCAGTGGCACCTTAGAAACCAAATAAGTTTGTTCTTGGTATGAGCTTTCGTGTGCATGCACACTTCTTCAGATACCTTGTGATCTGCTGACAATCTGCAATCTGGTTAGACCTGGTTTGTGGCAGCTCCTTATAGCCTCGTGCACATATAAACCATCCACTGTTTTGCATCCTAGACCAATAAAGTGCCTTGGCTTAAAAATTAGGGCCATTTGAATCACTGAAGATTCATGGGTTTTCCCCGACCATGTGTGAGGCCTCTGAGTGGGGCATAATGATCCACCCAGCTGAAGCATGCCATGTAGTTTGGTTCTGAATATTCAGAGAACAGCCACCTAGCACCGCTCCCAGTGGCCATGTTCTTAAGGAGCATCCATCCCGGGTTGTCTGCAGGGAGATTAGGTAACATCTGGCTGTTTTTAACGAGCCTTCTTCGCTCCAATTGGCGCGCAGAGAGACTAGACGAGGTCAAAGCAAGAGTTGCCCCACACTTTCCCAGTGCATTCCCCCCCCCAAAAAAAATATTGCTTTCCCTATTGCAAAAAAAAGGCCGGTCTTTTGGGGAAGTGGGTTTGTTGCTCAAGAGCTCTCAATCCGCTTTAATCCACAGACTTGATTTGCCGGTATGTGACTGAATCGCACTCAAAAATTGCGACAGTCCAGAAGTGCCCTGGATGGTGTCAGAAGCGGAGCTAGCTGTTCCAGCGCCCGGAGCGGCACACATGCTGTGCACCCAGGGGCGGGGCCATGGGGGGCAGGACCAGCATCCCGGGGGGGGATGGAGACGCCCATGGGGGTGGAGCGATCCACCCATGGTGGGCTGCTTCCTGGGCTGGGGTGGGGGGAGCCACGCCACTTTGCCAGCAGCCTTCCTCCCTTCCCTCTTCCTTTTGACAGCTCGGGGAAGGAGCCTGGGAGCGGGGGGGGGGGGGGCAACAGCACACCTCCCACCCACGACTCCCAAGCCTCCCCTGAGCTGCCAAAATGAAGGGGGGAGGGGGGGAGGCCGCTGGCAAGGCGGTGGAGATCTGCCCCTTTCCCCCGACGGCTCAGGGTAGGCTTGGGAGTCACAGGCGGGCAGCGCACCAAATGTCAACCCCCCCTCAGTGATGACACCCAGGGTGGGCTGCCCCCACTGCACCCCCCCTTCCTCCACCCCCGAATGATGTCGATTTTAGCATTTCAGCTGGAAGAGCATCACTAACGGCATGCATTTAAAGTGCATCCAACACACATTTAAAGCATGTGATTCCCCCTGAAGAATCCTGGGAACTGTTGTCGTCCCCCCCCCTTTACAGAGCTACATGCCCCAGCACCCTTTGGAAAACTACAGTGCCCAGAATTCCTTGTGGAAGTCGCGTGCTTCAAATGTGTGTTGGGTGTCCTGGAGGAAAACTTTTGGTGTGCCTACTGATGAGTGCTTTGGAAACCATGATTGGGAGCGGTGGGGGGGCGGGGAGGAGAGAAGCTGGTAAAGAGAAGTGGAGATGGGCATTTGAAGCCTCCTTTGGCATTGTAAGGATGGTTGTATCACAGAGCCGGTTTCTGAGTCACAAGTGGAAAGGGTTCCTGATCCATCTCTCTCCCCCCTCCCCGGCGCCAACCTTGTGATCTGCTGACAATCCGCAATTACTGTAAATGCAGCTGAGTAATCTGCGTCCTGGGAAATGTGCGTGTGTGTCTGTGAACATCTTGGAAAGGCGACTTTTCAGATGCTGCTGACCTTTCCCCTGCCAGCTGGCAAACTGCAGAACGCTTGGCTTGTGGAGAGGAGGCCAAAGCTCAGCCTGAGAGAACAGGCTTTGCCCATGCAAGGTCCTGGGTTCAATTTTCAATTTCCCATCACAGGTTCTGCAGCATCTGCACCTTTACGTAGCTCCTGCTAGTCAGCCGAGAACCAGGACTGGTCAATGTGGTGTGTCCCCCCCCCCAGATATTCTACAGCTCCCATCATTCTTGACCATTGGTCATGCTGACTAGGGATGCTGGGAGTTGTAGTCTGCCAATGTGGAGGACATCACAAAGACTGTCGCCAGGGCAGACAACGCTGGCTGGCTGGCTGAACCAATGGGGCTGACAGCATAAGGCAGTTTTTGTGTGCTCATAGGGACCCAGGTGGCGCTGTGGGTTAAACCACTGAGCCTAGGGCTTGCTGATCAGAAGGTCGGCGGTTCGAATCCCTGCGACGGGGTGAGCTCCCGTTGCTCGGTCCCAGCTCCTGCCCACCTAGCAGTTCGAAAGCACGTCATAGTGCAAGTAGATAAATAGGAACCGCTCCAGCGGGATGGTAAACGGCGTTTCCGTGCGCTGCTCTGGTTCGCCAGAAGTGGCTTTGTCATGCTGGCCACATGACCCGGAAGCTGTCTGCGGACAAACGCCGGCTCCCTCGGCCTATAGAGCGAGATGAGCGCCGCAACCCCAGAGTCGGACACGACTGGACCTGATGGTCAGGGGTCCCTTTACCTTTACCTTTTTAGGTACCGATAGGGCATTTACAGGCCAGTTTCCCTTCACTGAAATCTCTGGTCTAGAGTTACGAGTTGCGATGTGAACCCAGAGCTCAGCGCCCTTTGCAACTCTGCTCAGCTTGTTTGTGTTCTAATGGGCTTCATGCTGTATCTCCAAATAAACTCGAAGCACACTTCACATGGAACTATTCCCACAACCAGTCCTTTCCCGAGAAGTGCTGGGTCAGGGTTTCAGCAGGAGCTGTTTTAGCAGTTGGCACCATGCAGCATGCTGGAGGCAGGGAGGCAAAATGATGTTATTTAAGACCTGGAAGAGCACCCAGTAAGCTCTCCCTATCTGGAGATACTGGGGATCGAACCTGGGACCTTTGGCATGCAAAGCAGATGCTCTACCACTGCACTCTACCTGAAGGAGCGTTTCCATCCCTATCGTTCTGCCCGGATACTGAGGTGCAGCACCGAGGGCCTTCTGGTGGTTCCCTCACTGCGAGAAACGAAGTTACAGGGAACCAGGCAGATGGGCCTTCTTGGTAGTGGCTCCTGCCCTGTGGAACGCCCTCCCATCATATGTCAAGGAAATAAACAACTATCTGACTTTTAGAAGACATCTGAAGGCAGCCCTGTTTAGGGAAGCTTTTAATATTTGAGGAATTATTGCATTTTTTATATTTTGCTGGAAGCCACCCAGAGTGGCTGGGAAACCGAGCCAGATGGGCGGGGTATAAATAAATAAATAAATAAATAAATAAATAAATAAATAAATAAATAAATAATAAAAAACCTTCCCCTAACTTTTAAGATGCCCCTATTTAAACCTTGCAGTAACACCAGGATACGTCATGGACTAGCCGGATGCAGAGGAGTGGATGGAGGAAACAACTGGGGAACCACCAAGGGAAGAAGACTCAGAGCCCAGGGAGTGGTGGTGGGACGACCATGAGTGGTCAGAGGGAGAAAAGGGAGAAGCCTGGGAAGAGGAGGTCCCGGAAGCGGAAGGGGCAACAGGGCTTAGTGAGCTGGGAGAATCTGTGGCAGAGAAAAATGCAGAATCAGAGGCAGAAGCTGAAGCTGAAGCAGAAGAGTGGGAAGAGGGAAGCCAAGAGGCAGAGATGAGTCATGAGGCTGGGGAAGAGTCATGGGTGTCTCCCTCTCTGGCTGCAACAAGCTCCCCTCCCCCCTAGTCTCCCAGGACCAGGAAAAGCATGAAGAGGGAGGAGCAGAGACAGGCAGGTTGGCGTGGTCTCAGATTGCTTGAAAGGTCAACACCGCATGTCCGGAGAGCCGGGGTGATGGTAGTCGGAGCCCTACACTCTCTGGAGGGCCACAGCCTCCGCTTCACAAATGTATCTCGACGGGAAGCCCTGTTGAAGTCCATAGGGATTACTTCTGAGTAGGCCTGCCTAGGATCGCACTGTAATTCCTTGGCATGATTCTCTCTTCTGAGCTGCCTCCCGCAACTCAGTAATAGGAGTGAGTCAATTTTTTTGGCACCTCTGAAGGGTGGCATCTCACAGCGCACGTTTCCAAAAGCGTTTCCACATCAAGGAGCGGTGGTTTGACATGCAGAGGAGGCAAGAAGCAACAAGCAGCAAAGAACAGTCTGCCACAATCTGACATTATGGCGCTCTATGCTCAGATCCCCACGCTTGCCATTGTTACACACTTCAAACTTGCCTGATAGTTCAGAGACAGGGCACCTGCAATGCGGGCTGGAGGTGCCGGGTTCAAGCCCTGGCATCTCCAGAAAGGGTTGTGTTGGGAGCTGCCCAGAATGGCTCCTGCAACCCAGTCAGGTGGACAGCATATAAATGTTGTTGTTGTTGTTGTTGTTGTTGTTGTTGTTACTTAATGCAAGGCAGATGCTCCTCCACTGAGTTATTATGACCCGTTCCCATATATATTTTAATCTGACCAAAGAGAGAGAGAGAAAACGCACGGGCGAGATGGCTGCTTTATGAGAGTTGCAATTCAGTCCAATGCAGAGTTAAGCAAACCCTAATTCTGCATGGGACAGAGGTGATGGTTTGTTTCCATTGGAATGTACATTTTTGGCTCCATAGATTCCCCGCTGTAAAATGGGTACATTGTTTCCCAGAATCTCTCCGTGCTTAATTCCTTCATAAGGCGCAGTGCATATATGTGCATTTATACATGTGATTTAACATGCAAATTCCATGTTGAAGGTTGGATTTACTGTGGTAAAGTTCATTTTCGACGGGATGGGGTCGTGGGGGGGATCTGACCCACCTAGCGCCTGAGAAGTGTGATTGTCAGTACCAGGCAAGCTACTTTCCCCTCTGTGATTTGGTTTCCTTCTCTTTGTGCTCCCGTTCTGATTTGACTGTTGCCTTGCCCTTTGTGGGTGCTATTCTGGTAGCTGCTGCACTTGTGAACTGAAGTGATAGAGGCATGAAACTGTAGAGCTGGAAGGTACCCCAGGGATCATCTAGTCCAACCCTCTGCAAGGCAGGAAACACAGCTAAAGTGATGAGCTGCCCTCTTACTCAGAGTGTCCTTGGCAGGGGTGGCCATTGTTGTTGCATTCCCAGCTCCTGTCATCCCAGGCAGGCAGCATGGTCAATGGTCAGGGAAGAAGGGATATGGAGGCCCACATCATTCTTGTCCCCCTGCCACACTGGGAAGCATACACGGGATTATTCCACCCTGACTAGGAGGATTCCTGCCCATGTTCCTGGAGTCATGAGATTCTTAATCTCAGTGGTTGTGGGTTCGAGTCCCACATTGGGCAAACGATTCCTGCACTGCAGGGGGTTGAGCTAGATCAGGCATCCCCAACCTTTGGCCCTCCAGATGTTTTGGACTACAGTTCCCATCATCCCTGACCACTGGTCCTGTTAGCTTAGGGATCATGGGAGTTGTAGGCCAAAACATCTGGAGGGCCGCAGGCTGGGGGTGCCTGAGCTAGATGATCCTTTTGGTCCCTTCCAACTCTAGAATTCTATGATTCTATGAGCCATTCACATGCCTTTTCGAGTTGTATGTGAATGAAGAGCTGCCGTGTGGAATTTTAGCTCAGGAAACGTGCCCAAAAGCTTTTATCTGGGATACACCAGACCTACTTTGTGCTGCCATCAATGTGTTTTCCAGGTTGCAGAGGCCTCCAGGTTGCAGATTTGCTTCCCCACACCCCATCCCCACCCCTGCTTGGCATGCATAAAATCGCAGCACTGTTAAGAGCAAATTGGCTCCCGTAGTTGTGTTATTGGATAGGCTAGAAAAAATTCCAGCAGCTCCCGTCCAGTGAGATGAAAGAATCTGCTACATTTCTAGGTTGTTGGTTATTTGGTCAGCAAGAGGTTTGCCCAGTCCACATGCCACAGACTTCCAGGAAGGATTTTCCCCGTCCCGGTTTGTGTCTGTCATACATTCAGTGAAATTGCATCCCCACTCCCTGGCACTTCTGAGAAATGTCTGCGTGTCTCGGTCAGTATGAAAGAGCAATTGTTATACGTATATTTAGACCGCAACCTTTAGCAGAATTGCAGGCTGTGAGTTGAAACGTGGTTGTTTTAGAAGCCATGGGATGGTTCAAGGCAGGCATCAGAATTCAAAACAGCCTCACTGCAAAGATCTGTTGCTGGTGGACAAGCTTGCTTTTGTGGAGACTGGGCTAGACTGACAAATGATTTGCGTAGGTGCCATGCAGCTTTGTATATTCAAAGGTGGAGAGGTGGGTGTGCTTTTTTAAGAGTCCTTTCAGTGGGACTCTGAGAAGCACATTGCCAGAGATTGTTCGAAGCTAAACTTACTACTACCACAAGCCATTGGACGGAGGGCTTAATGGCCTCATGTCTTTCATCAAAGGTGGACACCATCCCAGTGGTCAGGGATGATGGGAGTTGTAGTCCAACAAAGCTGGAGCCCTCCGTTTGAGAAACACTAAAGATGGACTTGTGTTCCTATTGCCTCCTTATTTCCCCTAAACTTTGAAGTGTTTTCTCTCTCTTCACCCCCACCCCTCCAATCTTTTGGTGTAGTTTCAGAATATTTGCAAGAGACAATATGTTGTTTGATAAAAATAGCTTGATGGGTCTGGGTTTGGTTACATTTTCCAGAACAGTAGCTGTAATGGCCTGCTCCACAGAGGGCCTTTATTCCAGATTTGTTAAAACATTTCTGCTTCTGGCTCCACCCACAATCAGTTCTGGCCCTCCCCTCTGTCAGAATGTGAATCCCCTGACAGACTACCCTCAAGGGAACTCAACCCCTGGCAGAAATAAGGTTGGCCGCATCCATCCTCTCATGTAACATCTTGTTATAATGGGTTGTACTGTACGCTGTAATCACTTTTTTTTTGGCAATATTTTTGACAGCAGTCCTTGCGTTTGTTTTGCAAACTTGCCGATTCCCCCCAAAACTATCTAACCACATCAACGAAACAAATAGATTCTGCTGCAGTTTCATGCTCCCGTGTTTCGTTCTGGATGCTGTAGTTTGAGCGGTTCGCAATAAATGCGTCGGAAAAAGTGCAAGAACCCTTGCAATTGCTTCAGCGTGTAGGAATGTCCATTGAAATCCCTCCTCGGCAGCTGCCTTTTCTATGGTGCTCTGTTAAATGGAATAGATTTGGGCAGTTGCAACGCTAATATTCCACTCGCTAATGCTGAACAGATATTCCTTTCTTCTCCCTCTCCCTCAGAGGACTCGGGCTGGCCAGTCTTCTCATGACGGCTTAGCAATTTCCTCCTGCGGTGTGGAACTTACCACGTTTGCCGTGTCCAAAGTTAGCTACCCAATTATCCAGCAAGCGAGGTTCTTCCAACTGATGAGAATAGAACACAAATGCCAGCAGGGCCAGTTCTGCTTAATTTGGCTCCCTGGATTCACAGCTTCAAGGTCTGTGGTTTGCAAAGGAACATGTGACACCAACCTCTCTCTTCCTCCCCTCTTCCCATAGTCCCTCCTTCCTAGCATCGCTGCTAAAGAATGCTCAAAGCATGCACGCTCCAAACTGCAAAGAGAAATATAGCCTTGCAGAGCAGATGACTCCAGCCCACTGCCTGCTACAACCCAGCACCCTGGACAGTGTGCTGACCATAGTACATAAGAAGGGGCATTCGAACATTAGGGAAGGGGGAAGGGCTGTGGCTCAGAAGGTCCCAGGTTCAATCCCCGCATCTACAAGTAGGGTTTGGAGAGAGTTCCATGGAAGACTCAGGTGGAATCTACGCATATATTTTAAATATGCTGTGAAAATGCTTTGAATTTTTTTTAAAAAAATATATATTGAATCTGTCATTAGCTGACCATCACCATCTTGTGTCACATTTGTATAATGTACAGTGGGTGGTGCTGTGGTCTAAACCACAGAGCCTAGGGCTTGCCGATCAGAAGGTCGGCAGTTCGAATCCCCGCGACCGGGTGAGCTCCCGTTGCTTGGTCCCTGCTCCTGCCCACCTAGCAGTTTGAAAGCACGTCAAAGTGCAAGTAGATAAATAGGTACCGCTCCGACGGGAAAGTAAATGGCATTCCCGTACGCTGCTCTGGTTTCACCAGAAGCGCTTAGTCATGCTGGCCACATGGCCCGGAAGCTGTACGCCGGCTCCC
The DNA here is from genome assembly GCF_009819535.1 of Lacerta agilis. NCBI lineage: Eukaryota > Metazoa > Chordata > Lepidosauria > Squamata > Lacertidae > Lacerta > Lacerta agilis. The sequence goes on from NC_046312.1 coordinate 8,743,642, forward strand.
TCGGCCAGTAAAGCGAGATGAGCGCCGCAACCCCAGAGTCGTCCGCGACTAGACCTAATGGTCAGGGGTCCCTTTACCTTTTATACACCAATTGGTTTTTGTAATGTTACGCCTGTATGCCTTGACCCAATAAGACCAGACGAAAATATTTCAGGCAGCAAAGTTTTCAGAAAAAAGTCTCTTTATTGCAATAAGGTGCATTCAGTAAGCAAAAGGCAAATGCACACCCCACCTCCTGTGGGGCAAGCTTAAGTACTCTCTATGACATAGTAAAGCTCCTCCTAAATCCCTCCTCCTGGCCTATCAGAACTAATATTATAATACTGCGTTAGCAAATCAGAACATTTCCTTTGTCCGGCTGCCTTTGTCTGTTTCAAGCTGCTTTAGCCGCCAGGAGGTGCTATATGCTATTATTACAGTGCCTAAATGCCTAGCCGTTGACCTCCAACTGCACCTGGGACCTTATTTTGGCTTCTGCTGATGTTCACAGGAAATGGCTCGGTCAGGGGGTGAGTTGTGGTTAGCTACCCAGACAGAGTGTGGAAAAAGAGGAAGTCTGTGGTCGGCCGTTTACTGGCATTCTGCTGAACTGCTGAACTGCTGAAACTGCTGATATGTCTAAGTTTATCTAAGAAGCTGCAATGTAAGGATTTTAGCTGGCAAAGTTGAAGCAAAGTTCAAGCAAAGTTGAATCTCTAAAATGGAGTGGGGGCATCTCCGAAATGGGGTTCAGGGGCTCGTATCTTGGTGCCTCATTTCCCCCCTTTCAATCGAGAGGAGCAGCTTGTTCTGCTTCCTCTTCAGATTGACCTACTGAGATTTCCTCTATAACTTGATCCATCCAGTGTTCAAACACCCCTATAGGGTCTTCAAAATGTTCATCAGGTTCCCATGTATCATCATCTGGTGAATAACCTTTCCATCGTACTTTGTATAGTATTTTACTATCTGTGGTTTTCATGTCCAGGATCTTCTCCACTTCAAAGACATCCGTATCATATTCATTGATACCTCTGCCGCTTTCCACTATCCCTTCTCCTCCTGCAGCCACCTTCTCCTCAGCCCCACTCACAACCGCTGCCATGTATGAGGCGAACGTTGTAATGGTGTCCTTCTCCAGTCAGTCCCTTGGACTGTAAGCAGTTGCGTGGCAACCACAGGTATATTTGGTAAGCCTGCGGTTCCTGTACATAAAAGGACTTCCCACCCCCCTTTGGTGACTCTGGGTGGCGTGTCCCCTGGTGTGAAAGCTTCAAATTTCCTTGTGACTACACTGGAGAAAGTCGAATAAGAGCCAGTGCCTCACCCCAAGTTCATTCCTCGAGGACTAAATTCTGGTTTACTGTTACAGCTGAATATGGCCCATATTTCTTATGGAGGGTGATGACATTTACTGGAGGACTGGAAGGGACTAATGAAATTAGTGTGAGAAGAATAGGATCAGTGAATATTTTACCTATTCTGACTTCTTGAGAGCAGTTGCAATGTAGCAAATAGTCAGGAATAACTTTCTAACAGTAAGAACTGTTTGGCTGTAGAATGGACTCCCTATTCTCTTTTCCAGTGAAAATACACCCATAGGTATAAAAGACTAGGCCCTCCCCCTCTGGTTCCCAACTATATACACGCAAGGGAATAGAAAGGGATATTGTTACTTTGACAAAGTCAATTTCAAGGGGTCAACAGGATTTTCCCTTCCAATTTCCCGTCCAATCCCAACAGCCTAGACCAACATTGTTCAAATCTCTAACACTCCCAATCTATAGAGTTATGCCCTGTCTAACAACTGGTCGACAAACCACTAATAACAATGTCCTTCTGACCAATTTTTCTGATGTGGTTCTGCTGGAGATGGTCTCTGTTGCATAAAATGGAGGTTTCCGGTGGCCCGTGCGTCGAGTGACAGCGTCCTGTGTGTCACAGCAGGGGCTACTTCAATTCGGTCTCCCGTGCGCTGGGCGTCCTTGCCGGTCAGACGCAGCAGGGGAGACTGGTGCACCGTGCGTTGAGTACCTACTCCTGGCTAGGCACAGCAGGGTGTCGACTCCAGGGGGTCACCTCCGCCTTTCACCGCCGTTGGGGTGGATAGGAGAACCGTGTATGGACCGTGTAAGAAGGTTGCGCTTCCACTCCTTTACCCACAAGCTATAGCCAGGCTGGAACTGATGGACTGGCTCAGCAAAGCTGCACGGTGTTTGCTCGAGGGCCCACCTGCTGAGGGAACGACAACACACAGACACAGAGAGACAGACAGACAGATAGAGAGATTATTTGTTTGTGGAAGGTGATATGCTCTTCCACCTGTCCAGTCCAGCTGGTTTTTCACGAACAAATGGAGGTGGCCTCCCATACAGGAGCTCGAATGGTGACAGTTTAAGTCTCTTGGTGGGGGCGCTTCGAATTCGGAACAGAGCTATAGGGAGGACATCTGTCCACTTCAGTCCGGTCTCTTGGGTTAATTTGGCCAATTGGATTTTCAAAGTCCGGTTCATCCTTTCAGTTTTTTCCCGAACTCTGTGGCTTATAGGCAGAGTGCAGTCTCCACTTTATCTGAAGTTTCTTGCACACTTCCTGCACTACCTGATCGATAAAGGCTGGTCCATTATCACTCCCTATACTCCTGGGCAGTCCGAACCTGGGTATTAGTTCGGTTAGAAGTTTCTTAGTTACTTCCCTGGCTTTTTCAGTCCGTGTTGGGAACGCCTCTACCCATCCGGTCAGCGTACAAACAAACACTAGCAGATATTTGCAAGTCCTTGCAGGTGGCAACTCAGTAAAATCCACAATCAGATTCTCCATAGGGCTGTATCCCACATGTTGTACACCCGGTGGGGGTTGCATTCCTTGCTTGGGGTTATTTTTGGCACAAAGGATACACCTCTGGGAGATAGCAGCAGTTAATTGTGAGAGGTTAGGCACATACAATTTTCTCCCGAGATGTTCCCTAGCAGCAGTGCCACCCAAGTGTGTGGACTCATGATAGTTTCTCACAATTTTGCTGGCCAAGTGTTGGGGCACGAACACTCGGTTGTCTGGGAGGAGTAGCCATCCATCTTGCAGTCGGGCTCCCTCCTGTTGTGCCCATTCTTGCTCTTCAGGAGAATATTGAGGTTCCAAGTCTTCAGTGGTTATTTCTGGGATGAGTGCAGCCATGGTTGGAGGTGGTGATTGCATAGCTGCTTCTCGGGCAGCCTTGTCTGCCTTATGGTTGCCTCTGGTGACCAAATCCTTGCCTCGCCCATGTCCTTTGCAATGCATTACAGCAATCCTCTCAGGGGCCCACACCGCCTCTAATAGACTTTCCACTTCTTGTCCATACTTCAAGGCTTTTCCATGGGCTCCTATCAGACCTCTTTCCTTCCATAGAGCTCCATGCGCATGCAGGGTTAAGAAGGCATACTTTGAATCCGTATATATATTCGCCTTACATCCAGCTGCCAATTGCAGGGCTCTAGTGAGTGCAATTATTTCGGCCTTCTGGGCAGAGGTTCCCGGTTGCAGAGCTTCTGCCTCTACAATCTCATCGTTGGTCACCACAGCATACCCAGCCCTCCTAACGCCATTGGATACAAAGCTGCTCCCATCTGTGTAATATACAACATCAGGCTCTTTCAGGGGTTCATCTTTCAAGTCTGGTCTGCTAGAATAGACTTCGTCCATCACCTGGAGACAATCATGGTGTTCTATTTCCTCGTCGTCTGGTAGGGGCATCAGGGTGGCGGGGTTAAGGGTATTCACCACTCTTAGGTGCACTCTTGGGTTTTCACACAGCAGGCCCTGGTATTGGGCCATTCGGGGGTTTGTCAGCCAGTAGCTCCCTTTGTACTCCATGAGGGTGAGAACAGCATAGGGTACATTTACATTCATTTCTTGGCCAAAGGTGAATTTATCTGCTTCTGTCACCAAGACTGCAGTGGCTGCCACTGATCTCAGACAGGGTGGCCATCCTTTAGCCGTTGGGTCCAGTTGCTTTGAAAGATAAGCTACAGGCCGATTCCAGCTTCCTAGCTTCTGAGTCAAAACTCCAGCTGCCACGCCATTCTGCTCATGCACATACAGTTGGAAGGGCTTCTCTGGGTTTGGCAGCCTCAAGGCCGGAACCTCCATTAGGCATTTCTTAATAGTCTCAAAAGCCTCTTGCTGCTCTGGTCCCCACACAAAGGGTCTTCCTTCACTCCTCCTGTACTATCATTCAGGGACACTGAAGCCAGGTATTTAGCACCACCCTGCATTTCCCTAGGAAGTCCCACAACTGCTTCCTAGTGGTGGGCTCTCTTATGAGACATATGGCTTCTTTCCTCTGTGATGTGATATATTGAAGCCTAAATACTTGATTTCCTTCAGATACAATTTATGCCTTTCTCTGAGAGGCTTTGTATCCTGTCTCCCATAACAAGTATAACAGTTCTTCTGTAACTTCTTTTCCTTTTCTTCCAAGTTTTGGCCATCTTTACCAAAAAATTTTTAAAATCCTTGTGGCCAGAATCAAAGGGGTTTGAATAAGCCAAGATTCAATAATCAGTTCAAGTGTTTCTGGGCTCCTTCTGCCGCCCATCGTGGCAGGAAAGTGAGAGTAGTGTTTTAACTGAGACTGGCATAGCCTAGGACCTTACATTAAGAATTATATGCAGGATATTTTTGGCCAACTCTGGGGATTATCTTCAGCCCACACCCCTGGTGGAGCTTGGAGATTTTCAGGTATTTATTCTGTCACTTTTCCCAAGAGTAAATGGATGGGATTTTGTGATCAAGGCTGCCAAAAGTTCCTAAGAGTATTCTCTAGGCGCCATTAGTGACAATATGCTGGTCACTCGTGGAAATAGCTGCATTTCTGGTCCTTTGGGACAAAATAATTTGTGCCTGTACCTTGAGGGGACGTCTCTTTCCAGTGAGGGCACTGGGTATTTGGGCATATACAGGAACTGATGGGTGAGGTGGCATCCTTCAATTTGACATTCCAAATGCCTCCCTGAACAAATCACTTGTGGCTCCCACAATGTTCACTGATTCTAGGCTTTTGGATTGTACAGGCGTGGTTATAACAGAATACTGGGCTCCCAGCGAAATATCTCTGGTTGGTCCCTCTGGGGTATCTTCCTCCAAGCCCTCTTCTTCTTTGTCCTCTTCCTCTTCCTTCTCCTCTATTCTGGGGCCATTCTCACTTCCAGTGTGTCTCCCTTTTCTACATATGACACACTGCTTCCTTCCTAGCAACTGACCTTTTCACCGGCCTCTTCCTCGGGTCAGACCCCTCTGGCCTCACCCGGGTCACCAGTCCTAGGACGCTTGTTGCTTGGCCTTTCATCCTTACATACTCCTTCAATGCCTCTTCTACTGCTTTCTTCCAAGCGGCTGACCTCTTCACCGGCCTCTATCCCGGGCCTCTGGGCCCCTCTGGCCCTCCCGAGTCGCCGGTTCCCCTTAGGCCAAAGCTGCCGCCATAACTGCCGCCTTCTCCTTCATCCACTTCCTCTTTTCCTTCTTCTCCTCCTCCCCTCTATAGTCATACACTCGCTGGGCAATTGCCATCAATTCACTCCGGGACTTTCCTTGAAACCCATCCTGCTTTTGTATCTTTGTCCTTATATCTTTAGTGGATTGTGCGATAAATGAGCTATTGACCATCGCCGCATACTCGGGGAGGTCGGGGTCAAATGGAGTCCAGATTCTATAGGCTTCCATTAACCGTTCCAGAAAATCTCCAGGGCTCTCATCTGCCTTCTGGGTCACAGCCGAGACCTTGGACAGGTCTGTTGGCTTCCTAGCTGCCCTTCGAATACCTTGTAGGAGAGTTTCCCTATATGCTTTCAGGGCGTTTCGGTCTCCATCATTGTTTGCGTTCCATTTGGGATCAGACGATGGATATCGAGTGGGCCAATCTGTTTCTAACACTCTCTGTTCCTTCAAGTGTTCTAATGCTTGTTGATCTATCCTCCTTCTTTCCTCTGTGGTAAAAAGGGTATTCAGCAACTGCTGGCAATCTGGCCAGGTTGGTTCGTGGGCAGCGAAGATAGATGCCATTAAATCCACCATAGCTTTAGGTTTTTCACTAAAGGGTGGTGTGTGTACCTTCCAATTCATCAAATCTGTGGTGGTAAAGGGAACATACTGCATGGTGTACGTCCGAGGTGGGGGTCCACCATCGACTAAAGGTGCATCAGGTGGGGTGGATTGTTCCATACCACCCGAAGGGGGGCAATTAGGTCTTCTGGTGGTGCTTCCTTGCACCCTTTTGCATAGTCTTTCAGTGCCTGATTACGGGCCCTGCTGTAGGCTGCCGCTGCACTTCTATGCTTAGGATTGGAGGACCTATACCGGCTTATCTTTTCCCTTAATTCTCTGAGGTTTGGGTATATTTCTTCCAGGGTTTGGGTGTTAGGGACCTTCACCCTATTCCCCTGTCCCCCTTCTGCCCCAGCCGGTGGGTCTGCGTTCTGAGGCTGTTGTACTAGGGGCGCATAAGGGGGTGGCCGCGGAACCATAAGCTCCTCTTCTTGACTGTCCAGTACTGGCGGGTGTTTTGCTAACTTCTGTACACTGCAGATCTTAGCCCTTGGTGGCAATTTTCTGCACCCTCGCAGGCAAGGGGGATTATGGTCTACAGCATCCTTCCACGTTGAGATATATGGTATCTGGTCTGGATGATTGTCAATTATAGTCCGCCATAAGGGATTAATGAGATTCTCATCAAAGCTTCCCTCGGAGGGCCAGCCTGTACCCTGTGTTGGCCAGTCTACTTCACACAGGGATCGTAGGCGTTCTTTCCTCAACGGGAATCCCCAATCGTCGCCCTCTGTGGCTTCCTTCCAATGGTCCAGAAAACACTGGAGGGGAGTCCCTTTGCTGGACCCTCCTCCCATCCTGGGCTGCTGAGGTACTCCGCTCCTACCAAGGTACAATCACACACCTTTCTCCACACGTCGCTTGGCTAGTGGCACTAACGCCCCGGCCTCTCATGCATACACACAATCACTGGAGTACCTTATTCACACACCACACACATATACCTCCCAAAGTTTTCCCCCTTTTGTCCTTTCTTGCCTACCTACACATATCTATGTATCTACCTGCCCTACCTGTCCTACCTGCCCTACCTGTCCTACCTCTGCGTATATGGGTTCGCCAGAGGACCCCTTACCTGCTGGCTAATACCATACGCTGGGGAGAGATCAAGTCCCCCTTCCTCTAATTAATATAGAGGGTCAGTACTCACCAAAAGCCGGCTGTCTTCCCTGTCTCCCCGGTTCTTTGTCCGTTGCCACTCCTTGCAGGGCGGAGGGGGGTCAAGATGCCTTCTGATCCCTTCCAACTCTTAAGACTGAGGTGGTGCGCGTAAGGTCACAGGGCTGTTAACCTCCCACGCCCTGCATAGTAGGCAAGGGGCTGCCTCTGGTCGAGGGCTTAAGGCCCGATCCGAGTCACGGCACCAGAAATGTTACGCCTGTATGCCTTGACCCAATAAGACCAGACGAAAATATTTCAGGCAGCAAAGTTTTCAGAAAAAAGTCTCTTTATTGCAATAAGGTGCATTCAGTAAGCAAAAGGCAAATGCACACCCCACCTCCTGTGGGGCAAGCTTAAGTACTCTCTATGACATAGTAAAGCTCCTCCTAAATCCCTCCTCCTGGCCTATCAGAACTAATATTATAATACTGCGTTAGCAAATCAGAACATTTCCTTTGTCCGGCTGCCTTTGTCTGTTTCAAGCTGCTTTAGCCGCCAGGAGGTGCTATATGCTATTATTACAGTGCCTAAATGCCTAGCCGTTGACCTCCAACTGCACCTGGGACCTTATTTTGGCTTCTGCTGATGTTCACAGGAAATGGCTCGGTCAGGGGGTGAGTTGTGGTTAGCTACCCAGACAGAGTGTGGAAAAAGAGGAAGTCTGTGGTCGGCCGTTTACTGGCATTCTGCTGAACTGCTGAACTGCTGAAACTGCTGATATGTCTAAGTTTATCTAAGAAGCTGCAATGTAAGGATTTTAGCTGGCAAAGTTGAAGCAAAGTTCAAGCAAAGTTGAATCTCTAAAATGGAGTGGGGGCATCTCCGAAATGGGGTTCAGGGGCTCGTATCTTGGTGCCTCAGTAAAAACAAACAAACCTCAAAGCGGTTTACAAAGACAACAGAACAACAGGATTTTCTGCCAAATCAAAACATAAAAATTATTCTTTCGATCATTCAAAACATAAAATCAACAATAAACTAACAACAGGATTAAAACAAACATCCACATTCTACACATGTGGATAGGCTTGTCTAAACAAAAATGTTTTTAGCAGGTGCCAAAAAGAGTACAGTGAAGGCCCCTGCTTGACTTCAATAGGCAGGGAGTTCCAAAGGAACTAAAATACTGGTATCTTACAGATGGGGAATGGTTGTTACATGGCACCTTTAACAGTGCCAGTTCCGCGATCGAAGAGATCAAGTGGGCATATATGGAGATCTTGCAGGCAAACTGAACCCATTTTTTAAAAAAATAGGGTTGAGGGTCATTCCATCTCCCTGCTGAAGCAATATAGGCGTTTTATGTCCATGGAGCTATTTGCTATCCTAGGGTTGCCATATTTTGAACAGCAAAAAAGAGGGCACATTTGCCCACTTCTGCTTTTAACCACGGATCACTATGACAACTATCATTTTAAATACCCCTACTATATGTAGGATATAGAACAGGGGTGAGCTAACTTTTTCAGCAGGGGGCTGGCCCACTGCCCCTCAGACCTTGTGGCGGGTCGGACTATATTTTGAAGGGGGGAAATGAACAAATTCCTATGCCCCACAAATAGCCCAGAGATGCATTTTAAATAAAAGGACACATTCCACTCATGTAAAAACACGCTGATTCCCAGACCGTTTGCTGGCTGGATTTAGAAGGCGGTTGGGCCAGATCTGGCTCCTGGGCCTTAGTTTGCCTACCCATGCTATAGAAGCTGTGATATATTGCTGGTAGCAATGTCCTTAACTTTCAGCAACAAAATAATAACAATAATTTCTCCCTCACTTGCCACATGAAAGCATTTGGGCTCATGTTCACATCTTCTGTGAATGTAAGTGTGCACAGAACAATTTATTAAACCGTTTAACATGTACTTAAGGGCAGGAAGGTGTTGACTCTTGCCCTCCCAGACTCCTTCTTCAAGATCTTGTTTCTGAGCCAGCGTCCTTTTAGTTCAGTCGCATGAGAAGGGGTTTATACAGAATGTAGCTAGTTTAAGAATGTAGATGCTGCTCTGTTGTGATTCTCTGCTGCAGACAAGCTTAGCCGGGTGCTTTAGATCGAAGTCTAATGCAGTAGAAAATAAAATAAAATTTATTTTACTGTAAATTTAAAAAAAAACAAAGCTAAGAAATCCGGACGTTTTTTGCCAAATTTTAAAAATCCGCCTGGACAGAAATTTTAATCCTGAAAAAGAGGGTGTGTCTGGCAAAAAGAGGACATATGGCACCCAGACCTGGAAAAAGAGGATGTGTCCTGGGAAAGGAGGACATATTTCTGCCCAGCACTGAGCCTCTCCACAGAATCAGAGCACAGAGGCCGTTTCATACAGTAAAGAAACAAGAAAGAGCGGTCCAGGAAAAGAGAACGAATTCTAGCTCCTCCAGAAGCACAGGGGGTGTATCTGAAGACGGATGGGAGCCAGTGTTTCCGTTGTTATGGCGACAGGCAAGAAACACAGACAGGCCTTAGGCGGGCTGTGCTTTGCCCTTTTCAGAGAGAAGGCGAGGGATGCCAAGCCGGACTAGAGGACTCAGGTGCTTCACCTAAGCGAGCCTTGAAGCAAAGTCTCCCAGAGGCTGGAGATGGTGTCAGGAAGGAGATGGTGAAAGTTAAGAGGATGACAAAGTCAAGCGGAGAGGCACCCAAAAGAGCTGGGGGGGTGGGGGGATAGGGGAGAGAAGAAGAAGAGTTTGGATTTGATATTATTTCACTACCCGAAGGAGTCTCAAAGCGGCTAACAATCTCCTTTCCCTTCCTCCCCCACAACAAACATTCTTTGAGGTGAGTGGGGCTGAGAGACTTCAGAGAAGTGTGACTAGCCCAAGGTCACCCAGCAGCTGCATGTGGAGGAGCGGGGAAGCGAACCCGGTTCACCAGATTACGAGTCTACCACTCTTAACCACTGCACCACACTGGCTCAAACAAACAAACAAACAAACAAGTGAAAGCAAAGTGATCAAAAGAGGAAGGAGATTTTTGGGAGCTGTAGTTTGTTGAGGGGGAATAATAGTTAGGAGACCCTGTATTATCCCTCACAGAGCTCCCTAGGAAAAGGGATTGATTGTTAAACCATTCTGGATATTGTAGCTCTGCAAGCGGGACTTGGGGTCTCTAAACATGCAACGACACTTCCCAGAATCCTTTGGGGGAAGCCATGCTTGTTTAAAGTTACATGAGTAACTTTAACATGAGGAACCTTAACATGAGTCCACAGTGTGATGCAGCAGCAAAAAAGCTATTTTAGGCTGCATCAACTGAAGTATAGTGTCCAGATCAAGGGAAGTAATAGTACCACTCTATTCTGCCTTGGTCAAACCACAGTTCCCAGGATTATTTGAGGTAAGCCATTCACTGTTTAAAGTGGTATGATACTGCTTTAAACAGTATACAGTAAAAAGGTAAAGGACCCCTGGATGGTTAAGTCCAGTCGAAGGCGACTATGGGGTTGCAGCGCTCATCTCGCTTTCAGGCTGAGGGAGCCGGCGTTTGTCCACAGACAGCTTTCCAGCTCATGTGGCCAGCATGACTAAACCACTTCTGGTGCAATGGAAGACTGTGACGGAAATCAGAGCGCATGGAAACACCGTTTACCTTCCCGCCGCAGTGGTACCTATTTATCTGTTTGCACTGGTTATCCAGTGATGGCCAAACTTGGCCCTCCAGTTGTTTTGGGACTACAACTCCCATCATCCCTAGCTAACAGGACCAGTGGTCAGAGATGATGGGAATTGTAGTCCCAAAACAGCTGGAGGGCCATGTTTGGCCTTCACTGGGTTTATGCTTTCAAACTGCTAGGTCGCTAGGGTTGCCATATTTGAACAAGTGAAAATCCGAACACAAAAGTTGTCGAGCTTTTTTGGGGGGGATACTGCTTCTGGCTGCAGTATTCTGTGTATGTCCGGACATATGGCATATGCAAATTACAGACGTATGGCAGCCCTAAGGTTGACAGAAGCTGGGACAGAGCAACGGGAGCTTACTACCATTGAGCGGATTCGAACTTCCAACCTTCCGATCTTCTCCCCTCCCCCCCCCCCGCCCTATGGCAATGTGGGACGGGGAGCAAGCGAGATCACTCCAGTCAGGAGTGGGTGACTATTCACCCCTTGAGATTTCAGGGGGAATTTTTTTATGGCAATGGGTTAGAAACTGGGCAGTTGCAGAGGAGCTGTTTCCCCCCGTTTCCAGTTCTATAGTGTTGTAGTGGTTTTAAAATTTGCCTCTCGGAACAGGCTGTCACAACAAATAAGCTAGAAAAGGAACAACAAACCAAAAATGACTGCAGTGCAGCTTTAGAAAAAAAAGCCTCCCCAAACATTTTGCTATTGGAAACTTTATCTGTGAGCAAGGCTTGAACTGGATGACTTATTGGGGGAAATTTCTTTTCCCCTCCCCTCCCCAGACGTAATGTATTGACTAGGGTGGTAATGTTGGTCTTCTTTTGCTTGTCATTAAGATCTGTTTCTCTTTTTCCTTGTTCCTCGTTCCTTCTCTTTTGAATTGCTGACTCTGCTTGGCTCTTCTCCCCTTTTAAATCTTCTGCAAGTAGTTACCGGTATTTGTCTCCTGCCTGGGCCTGGGCCTGTTTTCCAACCTCACTGTCTGAAGTTGGATCCCATTGCTCTTTTCCTCTTCCTGATATTGCAGCGAAGGTCTCATTCAGCACAGCGGTGTGATCCTGGGGGGGGGGGGCGACGGCACGATCCTCCTGTGGAGAGCCAGTGTGGTGTAGTGGTTAAGAGTGGTAGACTCGTAATCTGGGGAACCGGGTTTGCGTCTCCGCTCCTCCACATGCAGCTGCTGGGTGACCTTGGGCTAGTCACACTTCTCTGAAGTCTCTCAGCCCCACTCACCTCACAGAGTGTTTGTTGTGGGGGAGAAAGGGGAAGGAGAATGTTAGCCGCTTTGAGACTCCTTCGGGTAGTGATAAAGCGGGATATCAAATCCAAACTCTTCTTCTTCTTCCTGGCGGGGGGCTGATCGCAGCGATCCACCCAGGGGGGATTTTGGCACACACCTCCAATTGGGATTGCATTGGGGCGAACCGCCCCCACTGCACCCCCCTTGGTACGCCTCTGATTTACACCACACATTTATAGCGCAAGGAGACCACGTGAAACAACCACGGCTATAGTTTACCTCCACGGTGCCACAATTCCCAACAGAGGAGCCATTATTGGATGCTGGGCTATATTGGTTTTTGCTGACTTTTTATGTATAAAGTGCTTCCCATCACATTTGCTTTCGACTACATCGTAGGGATTGATGGTTGTTCCCAAATGACAGTGACTCAAAGAACACAATAGGTGCTGTTCAACTGAATTTTACTAAGAGCAGACTTACTGAAATGCACGGCCCTAACTTACCTCTGTTGATTTCAGAGGGTCTACTCTGAGGAAAGTTGAATACCACCTGCATGGTATTCATGTAACTCATGATAGGATCAGTGGTTCCCATTGTGGGCAGTGACACCCTCTGTGGGGGGGATTACCTGGGGAGGGCATTAAGAGGCTAGGGGGCACCAGGGGGGAGCTGTAAATAACTCTGTCTCTGAAAAGTGGATATTGCTGAATTAAATGAAATAGTTTTCACTGGATTTTGAATAAATGTGTAATCAATGGTCACTGTTTTGAATTTTATTGTGTTATTTATCTTCCTTGGTGGGTCATGCAAACTGCTATTTTGAATGATGCTTTTTAGGGGGGGCGTAGTGGGCGCTGGGGATGAGTTTATGGAACCAGGCAGGGTGGCCTGAAAATATTTGGGAACCACCGGTCTGGATGATTCAAGCATCACTTGGGGAGGGCAGGGGGAACCACTGAAAACAGAATTTGTGGTAGCATCTATGTTGGTGTGTGTGTGTGTGTGTGTGTGTGTGTGTGTGTATTCGGTTTTACAATTGAAAATACTCATTTAAACATCCTTAAAATATCAATGACTTCTCTTCTTCTCTTTCCATGGTTCATTTTGCGTATCATAAATCCCTGCATATTTTACAAAAACTAAACCATCCAGTATTCCATTATTACATCCATAAAAAACTTATTCGCACTGTTGAATTTATCTTAATGCTGCCCACATTTTCAAGTGTACACAGTCCCCCCCCCCAATATATTCAATAAATGTTTCCCAATCTTCTCTAAACGTATGTTCTTGTTTTCTTATTCTGTATGTTAAATCTGCAAGCTGCGCATATTCCGTCAGTTTAAGTTGCCATTCTTCTTTGGTTGGGGCCTCGCTCGATTTCCATCTTGGGGCTAACAAAACACGGGCCGCAGTAGTGGCATACATAAATAACCTTTTTTTGTTGGTGTCGATCTTCAACTTGTTGTCACGCTTCCTTTTTGTCTCAATTTACCACCTGCCAACTGACGTGTGTCTCCGCTGTTGCAGAGATCTGAAGCTGGATAACGTGTTGCTCGATCACGAGGGCCATTGCAAGCTGGCCGACTTTGGGATGTGTAAAGAAGGAATCCGCGACGGGGTCACCACGGCGACCTTCTGTGGAACACCTGACTACATCGCCCCAGAGGTACAGGAAAGATGTGGCCTGGGCAGGAGCCCTGCTCTCTCAAACCCTGCATTTCCCCACCAGGCTAGGCTCGGCAGTGCAGAAACCGAGCTAGGCCAGCTTATGTGGCAGAATAAATTATTCCAAATTAGAAATATTTGCACAGTATTTGCGAGGCGTTTGGGTATATGCTTGCACAGGGTTTACATATGTAGTTGCCTCAAACCCGTGAGACTCTTCTGCATGCAGTAGGGATGTTGTTCTGCCAACAGGACAGCGGTTCTGTGCATGCACCCAGAAGCTCACTGCATGCAGATAAAGCAGTGTGCATGAGTAATGAACAGTTTACTTCCATCACTTCTTGTCGTAAGTCGTTGCTTGATGCTGCAATCATCCCATGGTGACCAGGCAAATGTGAACCAGGACTTGATTGCTTGACATTTATGTGGGTTGGAGAATGCTGTACTCGAATTTCCATCACACTGCAAAGGATTTTGATCATGCAACATGTGTTAATTAGCTAGCCAATGCCAGGACGTCTGTGCTGTCTATGACTGTCCTTGCAAATCAGTCCCTTCAGGCGTTAATACAATCATCTCAGCAATTACCGCCCATTTGCTGCTGTAAAAGGTTAAAGGTGTGCCTGTTTAACATATATTTAAGCTGGTCTAAACCACTGAGCCTCTTGGGCTTGCCAATCAGAAGGTTGGCGGTTCGGATCCCCGCGACGGGGTGAGCTCTCGTTGCTTGGTCCCAGCTCCTGCCAACCTAGCAGTTCAAAAGCACACCAGAAGGTGCAAGTAGATAAATAGGTACCACTCTGGCAGGAAGGTAAACGGTGTTTCCGTGCGCTGCTCTGGTTTTGCCAGAAGTGGGCTTAGTCATGCTGGCCACAAGACCTGGAAAAACTGTCTGCAGCGAGATGAGCACCGCAACCCCAGAGTTGCCTGTGACTAGACTTAACTGTCAGGGGTCCCTTTACCTTTACCTTTCTTTATCTACCAAAGCAACTTGTTGGATCTGATTGCCATTAAACTCCCATCTTATGGTTTTTCTCCTTTCCATACCTGCCAGCCAAGATTTCACTTCCTGCTTCTGAAGTGGGTTTGAGTTTCTGAAAGCTTATTCTAAAGTTCAGTTGGAAGAGCATAGGACTCTTAATCTCAGGGTTGTGAGTTCGAGTCCCACATTGGGCAGGGGGTTGGACTAGATGACCCTTGCAGTCCCTCCCAACTCTCATGATTCTATGAGAGAAGTGTGCCTGAGTCTAGTTGATCCTTGTGGTCCCTTCCAACTCTACAATTCTATGACTCTAATACATTTGTTAGGTTTCACTTGACTCCTTGCGATTGCTTTTGCTGCAAGAGCCTAACATGGCTGCTCTTCTGGAAACAGTTACGAAATCTCACTGGGCTTTGATCTGTGATCCTCTTTCACATATGCATGCCATCCCTCGGTGTTGCAGTCCTCAACAGGCACGGAATGAGAATGACTGTGTAGCACTGTTGATTTTGACCCCTGCTCATCTCACGGCAGATTTTACAAGAGATGCTGTATGGCCCCGACGTCGACTGGTGGGCAATGGGAGTGCTGCTCTACGAGATGCTCTGTGGCCACGCTCCCTTTGAAGCTGAAAATGAAGATGACCTCTTTGAGGCCATCCTTAAGGATGAAATCTCCTACCCGTCTTGGCTCCCAGAAGATGCTGTTTCAATTCTGAAGGCCGTATGTATACACTTCCACTTGGCATGATTGTCTTGTTTGCACAACTTTCTTCTGACTTACATATTTTGCTAAACAGTAAGAGTCGTCCCCCTTTTCTTCCTAATGTCTCAACAAACGAAACAGATGTGTAAAAATGTTACATGGAAAAATAGGAGAGAGACATTGCATATACTTTTGTAAAACAAGAAAATCCTTAATTAAAAAAAACAAAAAAACAGCAAGAGTCGGTAGGAATTTAAAAATATCCCTGTTCATCCAGGCATTTGCAGAGGAGGGCAGCCAAGATGATAAAGGGTCTGGAAACCAAGCCTGATGAGGAATGGTTGAGGGAGCTGGGGAGGTTTCACTGAGAAGACTGAGAGGTGATGTAACAGCCGTCTTCAAATATCTGAAGGGCTGTCACATGGAAGATGGAGCAAGCTGGTTTTCTGCTGCTCCAGAGGGTAGGATCCGAATCAACGGATTCAAATGACAGGAAAGTAGATTCTGACTAAACATTAGGGAGAACTTTCTGATGGTAAGAACAGACTCCCTCGGGAGGTGGTGGACTCTCCTTCCTTGGAGGTTTTTTAAGCAGAGGTTGGATGGCCATCTGCCAGGGATGCGTTAGCTGAGATTCCTGTCTTGCAGGGGGTTAGACCAGATGACCCTCAGGGTCCCCTCCAACCCTACAATTCTCTGATTCTATGATTCTATGAAAGATACTGTTCCTGGCAACCTTGGAAATATCAGCTGTGGGGATATATGGCTGTTTTAAAATGTTCTCGGGTGTTGTCTGTCTCGCCAGAGTGGTGCATGCTCTGGTTATCTCCCGCTTGGACTACTGCAATGCGCTCTATGTGGGGCTACCTTTGAAGGTGACCCGGAAACTGCAATTAATCCAGAACGCGGCAGCTAGACTGGTGACTGGGAGTGGCCGCCGGGACCACATAACCCCGGTCCTGAGAGATCTATATTGGCTCCCAGTACGTTTCAGAGCACAATTCAAAGTGTTGGTGCTGACCTGTAAAGCCCTAAACGGCCTCGGTCCTGTATACCTGAAGGAGCGTCTCCACCCCCATCATTCAGCCCGGACACTGAGATCCAGCGCCAAGGGCCTTCTGGCGGTTCCCTCACTGCGAGAAGCAAAACTACAGGGAACCAGGCAGAGGGCCCTGTGGAACGCCCTCCCATCAGAAGTCAAGGGTATAAACAACTACCTGACATTCAGAAAATACCTGAAGGCAGCCCTGTTTAGGGAAGTTTTAAAACTGTGATATTTTAAATGTATTTTAATATTTGATGGAGGCCGCCCAGAGTGGCTGGGGAGACCCAGCCAGATGGGCGGGGTACAAATAATAAATTATTATTATTATTATTATTATTATTATTATTATTATTATTGCCATTGTTTTGATTCTGTAAAATTGCATTGTTTTGCTCTTTTGGTAGTTCATCTGGGCGAATGGACCATGGTCCCACCAGTCTCAGTCTGCCCCCAGCCAACCCCCACCTTCCTTGCTTACAACTGGTCAGGATGTGGCTGTCTGCCTGTCACTGCCTCGGTCTCTACCTAATGCAGATCTTCCCTGCCTTTTGCAGGGAACAAGCCACTACTGGGCAATAACTGTTTTCATGAAATGTTGAGTTCACGAGTATTGTCCCTCGCAGCTACCCAAAAGGGGTGTGGGGCCAGGGAGGCAGGAGCAGAAGCGTAGAATTGGAAGGGACCAAGAGGATCACCTAGTCCAACCCCTAGCAATGCAGGAATCTTTTGCTCAACATGGGACTTGAACCCACGACCCTGAGATTAAGAGTCTCATGCTCCACCGACTGAGATATTCCAAAAGACAAGTCTGCAGTTCCAAGTTTGCTGCTCCTTTGAAGGCAACCTCTTTCCCTTGGGCAGCAGAGCTGTTTTTCTTAGGAACCATCTGACTTTCTCCAGATTCCTCTTTGTGCTGAAGTCTTTCTTAGAAGGTCACTTCTCTTCCTGGAATGTTCCTGAGAACATTCTCTAGCAGGAAAGCGGCAGTGACCTATAATGCACAAGGGGGAAAACTGAGCAAGGTTCCAATAATTCCTAACTTGCTCTGGCTTCAGTTATTTGTTTTTGATGAACAATTTATTGTCAGCTTTCCAAGGCAAATAACATTTCCAAACAATAGAATAATCACTGGCCACTGTAAAAACAGGATGCTGAACTAGATTGGTGATAGGCCTGCGCCAACAGGTCTCTTCTTACATTCTTATAAAAGAATCTGAACACCGATAGCCTACAAATCAATATGGCTGACTTGTTGTTCAGTCGTTCAGTCGTGTCCGACTCTTCGTGACCCCATGGACCAGAGCACGCCAGGCACGCCTATCCTCCACTGCCTCCCACAGTTTGGCCAAACTCATGCCAGTCGCTTCAAGAACACTGTCCAACCATTTCAAGGACAGGAACGGATTCCCAGGGACTGCAGGCTGTGCTTCCTGGTTGATCCAAATCAACTTCATGGCAGGGTCACGAGAGGAAAGGGAAGAGTTTGCACTGACCACAAGATTTGGTTTGGTCCTCAATTCAGGGCTTTGTAAAAACAGCCTGATTCACCTCACACTCATTTAGTGGCTGACCAGTTTGGTTTGGGGGTCCAAATCTAATTTGTCATCCCCACTTTCCCCACTTCACTCCTGGGAATTCTAGGTGGATATAACTTCTTTCCTTTTTGACAAAAGTGGGTGGAATTTGCAGGCTGGACCCTCCAGAGTGTGTGAAGCCTGTCAGATTTCAGGCAAATAAATCTGAGGGCTTTTGTGACAGGCAACTCTAAAATGTGACCTTTAAGTCTTTAAGCTTTTTTTTTAACTGGAGGGAAATTGCATGAAGTTTTTAGGCAAAGGTGTCCCTTCTGAGGGCATAAGCCAAATGTAGATGGGAGAAATTCACATTTAAACTCAGTAGGAATTACATCTCAGTAGGCCGGTGCAGAATTGGGCTTTTAACCACCTGCTTAGCTTACTTAAGCTGTTCCCAAGCTGAGTAGTAAAACAGCAACCTTTCAAAACTAGTAAGGGGTATCTGCTTGGCAAAACAGAGTTCTCCATGCAGAGCAGATTTCACTAAGGGGAGTGTGATTAGGTATTTCTCAACAGGAAAAGGTACCAGGAAGGAGATCAAATCAGTCTGTGGTTTACAGTGTCAAAAAGGAGAGTTCTCACTGACTCACAAGGGGCAAAGTTCACGCTCTGGGCTGCAGATGGGAATTTCTGGTGTGAGCTGTTGCTGCTGCAAAGTTCACGCCCTGAATTTTGGAGAGCTCTTTTGGATATTTGGATTTTGGAGAGTGGGGTGGTCTCCAGGGCACCCAGTACATTTCCCAGCAGAAATGGAACCCCAGGTCTGACTCCAGTCCGCTTCAGTTTATCTGTCTTACTTTCCAACCACAAGCAAAGCACATAATGAGCAGCAATTTTCCCTGCTTCTCTCCACCCACTTTCCTTACATAATAATCAGATGAAATTGCTTACAGGACATTCAGCCTCCAGTCCTGGGGCAACGTGGAAGGAAGTCTTAATTAGAGTAATTGCTCTGTTTAAATAACTATTCTCTCTTTGTTTAAAGGCCAATGGATGTTGGAGCGAACCTCTCCTCTCCCCTTCTCCTGCCTTTCTCTTCCCTTCTGATCTAATCCATCCCTCATTCTTTCCGGCCATTCATTTAATGACTATCTCTCCCAGATATTTCTCCTCCTTCTTTATTTTACAAGGGCAATTAGAGGGCAGATTCTGGCTCATCTCTCCTTCTTTCGTTGTCACTGCTTTTGTAACAAGGAATTTACAGCACTTTGCTGAGGGCAACAAGGGGAGCTAGCTTCCCACACACATACTTTGCAATTTTTTTTACAAGGCACCATGAAACTTTTCACCAACGTCATTAAATCAGCATCAGACCCAGCATGCATAACTACAGTATCCAGATTTTTTTGGCAGTTTTGCAGAAGCTCAGGGGCGAAATGTGGCCTTCCATACCTCCCTATCCGGCCCTCGGGATCCTTCTCAGGCCACACCCCCTTCTCCCCAGGCCATTCCACTTCAGAAGCCCTGGTTTGCACCCTGCTTTGCTGTTTTTGCCTGGCTGGAATGTGTCGTTGAACTCTGGTAACGTCTCTTGCTTGCCTGGGTGGAGGGCAGAGAGGAGTCTGTGTGCAAACTAGCCTTCTGTACAAGGGCAAAATTAACATTCATTGCTCTGCCAACTTTTGCATCTTGCCCTGCCCACAACTTGCACAGGAGTGGCCACTGAGCCTAGAAGGAAAAGCAGGTCTCCAGCTGAAAAAGGCTCCCCACGCACTGGCTTAAAGTGATTACAAGCAGAGGGTTGGACTAGATCAGTGTTTTTCAACCTTTTTTGGGCAAAGGCACACTTGTTTCATGAAAAAAATCACGAGGCACACCACCATTAGAAAATGTTTAAAAAAATTAACTCTGTGCCTATATTGACTATATATAAAGTAATTCTCTTGAATAGGAATCAAATAAACACAAAGAAAGTATTTTATAATTACTTTATTATGAAATAGTAAGTAAACAGAAATATGAAAAATTATAAAATACTTTATTCAGTGTGCAACCAGGGCCTGTTTGGCTGAACACAAAGCTGATATTCTGGCTGGAATTTTTCCCAAGGCACACCAGGCAACATCTCGCGGCACACTAGTGTGCCGCGGAACAGTGGTTGAAAAACATTGGACTAGATGACCCTTGGTGTCCCTTCCCACTCTACACTCCTATTATTCTAATAACAGAAGTATTTAATTTGGTTCAGAAACGGTATCAATTGGTCATCAAATGTCTTGGCAAACAGCAATGGTTTTTAATTCCTCCTGAACTCTAAATGTGAGGGGGGCGGAAAACAGGTGCACTTCATTAGGCAGGGCATTCCACAATTCCACAAATGGGGAGCCACCACTAAGAAGGCCCCGCCACTCGTTGATGTCAACAGGGCTTCCCCCAGCATCTGCAGATAAGCAAGGGAAGACCCCTGTCAGAATTTCTGGAGACTCACTGCCCGTCAGA
The DNA here is from genome assembly GCF_009819535.1 of Lacerta agilis. Classification (NCBI taxonomy): domain Eukaryota; kingdom Metazoa; phylum Chordata; class Lepidosauria; order Squamata; family Lacertidae; genus Lacerta; species Lacerta agilis. Next base: position 8,764,137 of record NC_046312.1, read on the forward strand.
GCAGACAGTTCTCAGTTACATGGACCAAGGATACAGCAGCTTAATAGGACCTGATAGTGGATGGCTAAGAGCATCACTTTCTTCCTTGCTAATCCTCTCTTCTTCTTTTTGCAGTTCATGACCAAGAACCCCAAAATGCGCCTAGGCAGCAGTGCCTTGGGTGGAGAGAATGCTATCCTACTGCACCCATATTTTAAGGAATTGGATTGGGATCTGCTGAACCAGCGTCAGATAGAGCCGCCTTACCGTCCTCGGATTGTGAGTGTTTAGAATTTTGTCAAGTGTGCATGTACTCAGAAGTAGATACTATGCATTACATGAAAAAGTTCCCCAGATTCAATCCCTGGCAGCTAAGGATTGAACCTGGTACCTTCTGCATGCAAAGCGTAACCACATTCACATCAATGACCTGGTTTGCTCATAACACCAAACCACAGTTTACTGTGTTGCATTGGGCAGTGGCCCAACTGAACTGTGGGTTATTAAACGGTGGCTCAAAGTTATTGGTGAACCCTGCTCAGTAGCTTAACAATGCTTTGTTTGCTGCCAGCAAACTACAATCTGAAACTAGCGTTTGTTTACAAACCTTGGGTGTTACGTGTGAATCAAGCACCCTCAGTTAACCATGGTTTACTTGGTCATCCCATCCCATCACCAAGTGACAAAACAAACATTGGAGAAACAAGAATTGTTTGATAGTCTGTGGGACAACCTGTTAAGAAAACCATGGTTTAGAGTTATGTGCAAACCAGGCTAGTATATTGTTTTCCTGGGATAAGCCTTTCATGTAATATTTTGGGCTAGATGGTTGTTGGTTTTTTGGGTTGGGTACACACTATACATTTAAAACACATGCCAAAAATTTAGGAACTGTTGTTTACCTATATACCTGTAGAGCTAGTATCCCAATACTCTTTGAAAAAAACTACAGTTCCCAGGATCCTTTGGGAGTAATGTGTTTCAAATTTGCTTTAAATGTCTGGTGTGCATGCAGCCATTTCTGTAATCCAGGGGTGCTTTTAACAGAAAAGCTGAGTACAGCTAATTTCTAATTCAGGTGAAACTCGAAAAATTAGAATATCATGGAAAAGTCCATTTATGTAAGCAATTGTTTCCATTAGCTACTGGAGTTTAATGTATGAGATAGACTCATGACATGCAAAGAGAGATATGTCAAGCCTTTGCTTGTTATAATTGTGATGATTATGGCGTACAGCTGATGAAAACCCCAAAGTTGAAATTGTTAATTTGGGGTTCTCATCACATGTACACCATAATCATCATAATTATAACAAATAAAGGCTTGACATATCTCACTTTGCATGTCATGAGTATCTCATATATTAGTTTCACCTTTTAAGTTGAATTACTGAAAGAAATGAACCTTTCCACCATATTCTAATTTTTCGAGTTTCACCTGTATATAAGCCTAACAGATTTGACCCAGGCTTAAATTACTCATGCTAAGGTCCTGTAGAAATCACTGTGTTAACTACCTTTTCACACTGGTTTCTATGTGGTGTAAGTACTTAGTCAGGATCCTGCCCAATTTTTAGAAAATCACAATGCCAATTTTTCAAAATCCTCAAAATACTGAGAAACTAATGTGAATGTCACCCTTGTTAATAGGTAGGGGTGGAGCGGAAGAGAACGAAAACCTAATATATTTGTTTTATATTTGCATATGACAGAAATCGAAAGAAGATGTGAGCAACTTCGATCCCGAATTTTTAAAAGAGGAGCCCATATTAACTCCCATCGAAGAAGGAATTCTTTCTATGATTAACCAAGACGAATTTAAAAACTTTTCTTACACAGACCCAGAACTAGAGTCGTCTTAGCCACATTTGGGGGTGCCGACTGGCCTCTCCTCCTGAGAAAGAGGAACAGTGGCAATTTAGGCTTTCCTGAAAATTTGTCCAGCTGGGAGATCGAAACCCGACAGCCTAATATTAATGCCTTGCAGACAAGAGAAGCACTGTTAGTTTAATATCGGAGCAGAGGGACTGTCCTGGAATTTTTGAAGCAGCAAGAACAAATATTTATAGCAGGGCAACGAATCTCCTTCGGTAAATGGATGGTGTGGATGTGGGAAGAAGAAGTTATTTGACCTCGTTGACTCGGGACAGCTGGCTGGGAAATTCGACTTTGTCTGGGGAGTCACCAGAAGGGTGAAATAAACTCTGAGCCAGGCCAGTTTTTATACAGCACTGACTTCCTGCAAAGCACCTTCCACAAAACAGGGGTAACAAAAAGAGGGGAGCCAATGACTGGGTCGAACTGCATCAAGAAAAACGTTGTGCATGGCATTACCTTGGTTAAAGAATTTATATAGTATACAGTTCTTCCTCCGAGGAAGAATGCTGTCGATCCCCTCCTGGGCAAAAAAATGGGTCTCTGAAATGTTTCAGGCTTCCATTTGAAGAGATATTTCATTGCACAGATTGTAAAAAACATTTTTTTTAAAAAAACTATCCTCGAGGCAAGGAAGTCTTCCATGGTATATAGGCCCAGATCCATGCCCGGTTCTGATTCGTTGTATGCTAGTGGTGGCTCCGGATGGGAATGTACTCTCTTCATTTCCATCACGTGCGTCCTGTCAACTAAAATTAGGATAAAACATGTTTTCATATCTTCTCTGAGAAAGAGAGAGAGAGAGAGAGAGAGAAGGAGGAGGAGGAGAGAATGAATCTTCCTTGCTGAGTTGGGGTGCAAGTTTGTGGCTGTTGTTAACAGAGTGAGACCACCTGCTACCTCTCTGTGTTAGAGACTTCCCTTTGTGCCACAATCTGTAGGCGCAGGTCCGTGCTTTCCAGCCATGCGTCAAGAGCAGGGTGTTTTTCCCCCCTCTCCCACTGCTTTCCTCGGGAAACCTGGCTGTTGACTGCTGAATCTGAGAAAACACCAATCCGCAGGAAACCCAGTTGACTTTGTTGTGATTCACCAGTAAACTGGTGGGACAAAAACAAAACCTTGCTTGGACCCATGCCTACAAAGTCTGGATAAGCCCTTACTAACCGTAAGATGAGAGGGAATTTATTTCCTGCGTTTGTCAAATAACTGAGATGATCTGGGGATCCCTAATCATTTTCTTCTCCCATCCTCCGTGCTTCTTGTCCCGTTTAAAACAGACTGTGTAAAGATCTCTCTGCCTTTTACCTCAAAGAGGATTTTTATCCTGATTACCTGGGGGGTGGGGGGGAATGGATGTTTTCTTCAGGGCTCATTAAAAACAGAAGGGGAAAAAAACTGAAGCCAAAATGGTGGTCCCTCAAATTATTTCGTCACTGGTGGCATGACCTTTCCACCAGGTTACCCAGCTTGCAACTCAGGACCTCATTTTGGGACATAGCAGGGAAATTTCACACAAGCGGAAGGTCAGGTTCTTAAGCCACAGCTGCTTGGTTCTTAATGTGCTTCTGCATACCAGTTGCAGGGAATCAGAAGTGTGGGGGGGGGGTTGTTGGTTTCAGGGCCCCCTTGCAGGCTTCCAGTGGGCACCTGGTTGGCTAGTTTGAGAACAGGACGCTGGACTAGATGGGCCATTGGCTTACAGGGTTCCTCTTGTTTTCTTACGTTCTTAAGTTGATTAAAAGTATATTTATTTGAAGGAGGAACATTAGTTTGTATGGGTTAAGTGGGGTACTGATTTCGGCTAGCAGACTGTATTCAGTACAGGTGTGTGATCCCCAACTTATGTGTGTGTGTGTGTTATATTCCGGGCCCCAACGTGAAATTGTGTATAGTGGGGAAATTGTGGGGAGGAGAGAGAGCAGGAGGAGAGAGAGGCAACTTGGAAATTGTCTGTGGGCCTCTTCCCCTATCCTTAGCCTGCCTGCTTGCCTGAGGGGAGCCAGAGCACATGGCAACAGCAGCTGGACACAGAGTGTGAGGGCCAAGAAGGGCACACAGCAGAATGGATGTCAGGAGGAGACGCAGATGCGTGGCAGAGCGGCAGAGCCAGAGAGAAGTTGCTTCCTGATCCATGCCACTGGTCGATCAAAGGCCACCTTCCCCGGCTCGGGCAGCAGCCCTGAGCAAAGAAAGTCCTATTTCTTTATTTGCGCAGCATGACTTTAGCCAGCTTGTGCCATCAAAACCATGCTCCTTGCCACCGAACTCCCAGAATTTGGCTTCTGCTGCATCACTGCGAACCACCCTGAGTGTGGCATTTACCGAGAGGTAACCCATCGCGACATACCTGGTTTCCTTGATCCATCTTCAGGTTGGTCCACTTTACATAAGCCCAGCAAGTCATGAAGGAGAATGGTACCTACTCGCCTTCATCCCCAGATTTCTGATTGAGCAAGGGTAGCCAACATGGCACCCTCTGAATGTCATGGACTACAACTCCCATCATCCCTCGCTATTGACCATACTGTCAGAGACTGATGGGAGCTGGAGTCCAACAACATCTAGAGCAGTGTTCCCCAACCTTGGACCTCCAGCTGTTTTTGGACCACAGCTCCCATCATCCCTAGCTAGCAAGGCCAGTGGTCAGGGATGATGGGAGTTGTAGGCCCAAAACAGCTGGAAGCCCAAGGTTGGGGAACACTGATCTAGAGGGCAAGATGTTCGCTATTCCTGTCCTGTATACAGAACCTCCAAGTGCACCTATTTTCCAGGGACGTTCCCAATTTAGAGAAGCCGTCCTGGTTTCTGATTTGATCCCGGAAAGTCCCACTTTTCCTTAGGATGTTCCTATTTTCATCGGAGAAATGTTGGAAGGTATGGAGTTATGCGACACCCACACACACACCCCGAGCCATCTGAAGGCAACCCTGTATAGGGAAGGTTGGTTTTTTTAAAATGTTTAATGTTTTATTATGTTTTTATATATGTTGGAAGCCGCCCAGAATGGCTGGGGAAACCCAGTAAGATGTGTGGGGTATAAATCGTAAAATTATCACTATGGAATGGGGTGTCCCTATTTTCATCAGAGAAATGTTGGAGGGGATGTGTATATGGTTGCATGCACCTATGGTAAGTGAATGGCTCAGCCGGTGGAAGTCTGTATTCCAGCAGCAATGCTGCAGAATTATTTCACCACTGGCACTAAATGCTGCTGAATGTGGGTTTGTGAGGTGGCAGCATAATGCTCTTGCGTTTTTTAACAGAGCACTGACTTCTCTCCCCCTCCCCTGCCCCACTGCCACTGTGCAAATTTAAACGTGTGCCAACGTACTGCAAAAACATGTTCTCGTGTGCCACACTGAGTACTTCCAGGCGTCCAGTGAGCCCAGTTAGAACCAACCGCTTCCTTGCAAACTTCCAATGGTAGGGCAAGCCAAAAGCCGCCCTTTCTCCATCTTTGCAGGCCCAGAAAAGTCTCATCTGGAAATTTCCTTTCTGAGTTTGCAACCGAGCCAGAAAGTGTGGGGTGGGGATGGGGGAGGAGGAACCGCAACAAGCAACAACATTGCCCTTACTGGATATTGCCATAAACGTTGCGACATAACTTCTCGCCAGGGGATTCGCTTGCTGTCGCACACACCCTGCGGTTTGCGGGAAGGAGCGAGCTGTAAAAGTTGAGTAAGCGTTGCGGCTAAACCTGACTCAGCGTTTTAGCGACACTAATAGGCTGGCGGCTTATCTGCTGCTGTCTGAATTTGATCTTTCAACCTCTCCTCTTAAGCCTGCCGGAGGTTTTTCCCTTTCTTTCTTCCAGTTCCGCTTCCACTTAATCTAAAGATTCTTTGTCCCTGCCCTGTTCTTTACCCCCAGACAAGTTTGCACACATCACAATCCTGTCTCTCATTTTGCTGAAAAGTTCACCAGGTACCATGTGAAGCATGGACTGCAAGAAGATCAAACCTATCCATTCTCAAAGAAATCAGCCCTGAGTGCTGACTGGAAGGACAGATCCTGAAGTTGAGGCTCCAGTACTTTGGCCACCTCATGAGAAGAGAAGACTCCCTAGAAAAGACCCTGATGTTGGGAAAGATGGAGGGCACAAGGAGAAGGGGACGACAGAGGACGAGATGGTTGGACAGCGTTCTCGAAGCTACTAACATGAGTTTGGCCAAACTGCGAGAGGCAGTGAAGGATAGGCGTGCCTGGCGTGCTCTGGTCCATGGGGTCACGAAGAGTCGGACACGACTGAACGACTGAACAACAACAACAACCATGTGAAGCAAGGGGCTCCTCTCAGGCCCCTAATCCATCCAGCCCATCAGGAAGTAGCCAATGCGGTGTCCTTTGGAAATTGTCGGACTACAACTCCCATCATCCCTGGGCCTTTGGCCATGCTAGCTGAGGCTGATGGGAGCTGGAGTCTGACAGCAACTTGCAGTTATTGTGCTGACTACCCCGGTCTATATGGGCAGGCAGGAGCCCTCCAGAGACTCAGGCACACTTCTCTCATAGAATCATGAGAGTTGGGAGGGACTGCAAGGGTCATCTAGTCCAACCCCCCTGCCCAATGCAGGGCTCGAACTCACAACCCTGAGATCAAGAGTCTCATGCTCTAAACAACTGAGCTAGCCAACTGACGGTATGGGACCCACTGCTTTTTAGCTAACATTAGATGCCCCGGGGGCCACATGGGAATAGGTCAAAATGCAACTCCTCTGCATTCCAGTGCTGCGGTTCTAGACTGCAAGTCCAAGGGCAGGTACTGCCTTATTACTGATCATGGTAAATTGCCCTGGAAGCCTTTCTTTTAGTCGAAAAGAAGGGTAATAATACTTTAATAAAGAAATGCATATGCCCCGGTCAGGACAGCCTGTTCCTTCCTGCCTCCACCTATTTCAAATGCCCTGCCCTTGGACATAATGAACAAGTTGTGTCTGCAGAGTATCCGCCTTGCATACCTGATAGAAATAATGATTGATTGATTGATTGATTGATTGATGTGCATGAAGGGAACAGAAAGATATTGATGTGGCTTACTTTGATGGAGCACATGAGGACTTGGAGTGGCCATAAACTTGACATGAGTCAACAGTGTGGTGCAGCAGCTAAAAAAAGCCAATGCAATTCTGGGCTGCATCAATAGGAGTATAGCGTCTAGAGCCAGGGAAGTAATAGTACCACTATATTCTGCTCTGGTCAGACGTCACCTGGAATACTGTGTCCAGTTCTGGGCACCACAGTTCAAGAAGGATACTGACAAGCTGGAACGTGTCCAGAAGAGGGCAACCAAAACGGTCAAAGGCCTGGAAACAATGCCTTATGAGGAACGGCTTAGGGAGCTGGGTATGTTTAGCCTGGAGAAGAGAAGGTTAAGGGGTGATAGGATAGCCATGTTCAAATATATAAAAGGATGTCATATAGAGGAGGGTGAAAGGTTGTTTTCTGCTGCTCCAGAGAAGCGGACACGGAGCAATGGATTCAAGCTACAAGAAAGAAGATTCTACCTAAACTTTAGGAAGAACTTCCTGACAGTAAGAGCTGTTGGACAGTGGAATTTGCTGCCAAGGAGTGTGGTGGAGTCTCCTTCTTTGAAGGTCTTTAAGCAGAGGCTTGACAGCCATCTGTCAGGAATGCTTTGATGGTGTATCCTGCTTGGCAGGGGGTTGGACTGGATGGCCCTTGTGGTCTCTTCCAACTCTATGATTCTATGATTCTAATACAGAAGTGTGGCTTTGAACTTTTCCAGACCTATGCTTAAACCCAGTTAGGGTCCTGCCCTCCAGAGCAGGAGAAAACAAGCTTGCTCCATCTTCAATGTGACAGCCCTCTAGATATCTGAAAATGGCTATCATGTCTCCTCTCTTCGAGGCTAAACGTACCCAGCTACTCTGGTGGAGGAAAGGGGGGAGAGCGCAGCGCCCCCGCACCATCGGGGAGGGGAGTACCATCGCAACCGCCCCTGACATGTGTCACTCACCCCCCCACCCTGCCAGCGCCACGCCCTGCGCAACACGCCACACCCAGTGGCGAAGCTGCATGCTCTGCTGCTTCAGGGGCGTGATGCACATTCTGGGGGTGTGGAGCGTTGCCTGTGGGTGCATGGTGCCCAGCGCGGGTGGGTGCACGACGCGTGTCCAGGGGGGCCGCCGAGATGGCACCCTACCGGAATAGTGGTGCCGGGGGCGGTCTGCTCCCTCCACACCCCTGTTCCCCTGCCAGTGGCCACGCCCCCAGGATGCTCGCCAGTCACGCCCCAACCTGCTCTCCGCTCCCAGGTGCTGGAGCATGCAGCTCCGCCATTGCCCAGCTCCCTCAACCATTCCTCATAAGGCTTGGCTTCCAGACCCTTGATCATCTTGAACGCCCGCCTCTGCACACCTTCCGGCTTGTCAACATCCTTCCTAAATCGTGGTGCCCAGAATTGGACACAGTATTCTAGGTGTGGTCTGAGCAAGGCAAAATAGAGTAGTACTATTACTTCCCTTGATCTGGACACTATACTTCTGTTGATGCAGCCTAGAATAGCATTAGCTTTTTTGCTGCTGGATCACACCAATGACTCCCACTAAGACCCCCAGATCCTTTCCCCACGTACTATTAACAAGCCAGACGTGCCCCATCTTAGATTTGTGCTGCTGGTTCTTTCCTGCTAAGTGCAGAACCTAACTTTTGTCTCTGTTGAAATTCAGTTGGGCTGGTGTTCTGCCAAGGGGCAGGGTTCTTTTGGGATCTGGATCCAATGAAACACACCAATGGAAGAAGAACAAATATGCTTTTATTCCTAGATACAATCAGCAGCAGACAAATGTAGCATACCTGATAAAAGCCCAAGCACAATCTCCCCTTCTGCCGCCCGGGGCCCCAAAGGAGCGGCGAGAGAGACCCCTCACGCCAGGAAACCCACAGCACCCGGTACCTGGTCTGTGGCAAAGCCCAATCGGTCCCCTCCATTCCTTCGTTTATATAGTTAACTTAATAGGTTTGATTGATTCCACCTGGCTATCAGGTACCATTCCCGACTGGTCAGGCACCTGGGTGTGGCTTGGCTAAGGTCATAGGCAGCTGAAGGTTTTCTCAACTAATTGTATCTTCCTCACCAACAACTTTACTTTGCTAATTTCAAGACTGAGGATGGAAAAGGGAGGAGGATATGCAACCTGACTCCTCGTGATTACAAAGATCTTCCGCGAGTTTCCACTACAGCTGGTGCCCAGTTCTCCAACCAGTTGAATCCTGATTCTGCCTTCTGTGACACAAACTACGCATCCCGGTTTGATGTCATCTGCAGATTGGATGACAGTCCCCTCAATTCTTTATAAAGACAAGAAAACAATGGCAGGCACATTCGCTCACTTTTACAGCCTCTATTAGATAAGTATAATGAGATAGGGAGTTAATCCCCTCTCTTTCAAATCCGACAATTAGCAAGAGCGTTAGAGGGCTATGTATCGTAGATACAGTTCAGCGCTGGCATTAGAGGGATATTTAAACCATCATGTTCTGACCTCAGTGATTATTGTGTTAAGTGATGCTTCTGGAGGTCATACTATAAATGGGGCCAAAATAAGCAGCTCACTCCATAGCTTTGCATCTTAACCATTAATCCATTTCATCTTTGGGATCACTTCTATCCCAGTGACGAAGCCAGATAGGCAGAAGATTTCGTGCAAGTGGTGCAGTTGCCTTGGATCCCTCCAGAGAGCCACCAGGGTGACATGAGGCCACGACGGTGAATGTTTTGCACCCGGTGTCACCTGCAAATCTCCACTAAAGTCACGGGCCTTGCATGTGCAAAAAGATTTTTTTTTATTTAAAAAAAATGGAGATTTCACACCCATCCAAAATTGGCTGTGAAATCTGGATGTGATGTTCTCAAAGAGGTCTAACGCTTTCAGGTTTCGCTTTTGGAGTTTGAATCTCTGGGAGCCTGTGAAAAATTCACTATGCTCATAACGCCAAGATCCAAAGGTTTCTGCATATGTTGGGGAGGTATGTTTTAGGAAAACCCAACTCAGCAGTGGGTTTTGAGAGCCAGTGTGGTGTAGTAGTTAAGAGCGGTATACTCGTAATCTGGTGAACCGGGTTCGTGTCTCCGCTCCTCCACATGCAGCTGCTGGGTGACCTTGGGCTAGTCACACTTCTCTGAAGTCTCTCAGCCCCACTCAAAAGGAGTGTTTGTTGTGGGGGAGGAAGGGAAAGGAGAATGTTAGCCGCTTTGAGACTCCTTCGGGTAGTGATAAAGCAGGATATCAAATCCAAACTACTACTCCTCCTCCTCCTCCTCCTCCTCCTCTTCTTCTTCTTCTTCTTCTTCTTCTTCTTCTTCTTCTTCTTCTCCTCTTCTCCTCATCTGATATTGATGTTGCATGCATCATGTCTGCTGTTCAGGAACGAAGAGCTTAAATGCTTTGCTCAGCCCAGAGACACTTGAGAGGGGAAGTGTAAGGCTGCAGTCCACAAACCGCAGGAAGCCTCTGGGGTAGTCCTGAAGACGTCAGTGGTGTTTCAGAAAGGCAGGTCTAGAATCAGTGGCTGGTCGGGTGGAGCCAGGGAGGTGAGGCATCATTGCTTGACTCTGTCTGGGTAATGTTCTTTTTGCAAATGTTTTTCCCTCCTGCACTATGTGCCTAATGGAGACTGACTCATCATAGAAGAGTATGCCTTATGAGGAACGGCTTACAGAGCTGAGTATGTTTAGCCTGGAGAAGAGAAGGTTAAGGGGTGATATGATAGCCATGTTCAAATATATAAAAGGATGTCATATAGAGGAGGGAGAAAGGTTGTTTTCTGCTGCTCCAGAGAAGCGGACACGGAGCAATGGATTCAAACTACAAGAAAGAAGATTCCACCTAAACATTAGGAAGAACTTCCTGACAGTGAGAGCTGTTCGGCAGTGGAATTTGCTGCCAAGGAGTGTGGTGGAGTCTCCTTCTTTGGAGGTCTTTAAGCGGAGGCTTGACAGCCATCTGTCAGGAATGCTTTGATGGTGTTTCCTGCTTGGCAGGGGTTGGACTGGATGGCCCTTGTGGTCTCTTCCAACTCTATGATTCTGTGATTCTATGAGTACGTGGCGCAGCCAGAGCGTTCACAAATGGGAGTGCAGAAAGACTCCAGGGTGCAAAATCAAAGGAAATTTGTGATTCAGTGAGGTGGGAGATAGTGACTCAGAAAATCTTAGAAAGAAGTGATCAAAGATGACCTCAGCCATCGTGCTCAGTGAAGGTCCGGATCCTGGTTTGAGGAGTCCCTGAGCTTTCTGAGTATATCTCTCTTCTTCCATCAATCAGCTCTGGTGGACTTACCTGGCTGCGGAGGCAGAACTACCACTGCAAGAAATCTAGCCCCCTCCATTGATTTCCCACAATGCCCCTAAGATGGGCTGATCTGTCAATACAGTACTGGTTCCTGTCGAAATTTCCCGTTTAAAAAGTGCTGTGTTAAATGGGAGCATGCAATTAAACAATAACCACCCTGCTTTTTAAAAAAAATTATGGGAGAAGTGATTAAACCTTGAAGCCAAATGCTTCGCTGAAGATCGAAGTGCCAGATCCCATCAGCGTATGAACCTAAGAAGCTTTTAATTTTTTAATTTTTTTACAGCTGACAGTAAAACGGGAAATGGAAATGGGAAATGAGAAGGGCAATCTTCCGCACACAAAAAGAAAAGAATGGGGAAGGCAGGATGAAAGGAAGGCATTTGAAAACTGGAAGCAGATTAAGCCTGCCTGTCTGATTTGTGGTCTTTCCCCTCCTCTGCTTAGGGCCATAAACAGAAATTACACCTAAGTGACCTCAGAGGCTCTCTCGGCTGGTCATCCTCAGGTGCTTTTTCTCCTTACATCCCCTCTGTTGTATTATAGATTGGAGACATACACTTTGACGCTGGGATATTGACACTCAAGATAGATCTGGGTGGCTTCCAACATGTATAAAAAGATAATAAAACATTAAATCATTTTTAAATCAATTTTTTTAAAAATCAGATATCTTCTAAGTTGTATAGTTATTTATCTCCTTGGCTTGGTTACATAATTCCATACCCTTCGACATTACCCCAATGAAAACAGGGACGCGGGTGGCGCTGTGGGTTAAACCACAGAGCCTAGGGCTTGCCGATCAGAAGGACGGCGGTTCGAATCCCCGCAACAGGGTGAGCTCCCGTTGCTCGGTCCCAGCTCCCGCCAACCTAGCAGTTTGAAAGCACGTCAAAGTGCAAGTAGATAAATAGGTACCGCTCCGGCGGGAAGGTAAACGGTGTTTCCGTGCGCTGCTCTGGTTCGCCAGAAGTGGCTTTATCATGCTGGCCACATGACCCGGAAGCTGTACGCCGGCTCCTTCGGCCAGTAATGCGAGATGAGCGCCACAACCCCAGAATTGCACATGACTGGACCTAATGGTCTGGGGTCCCTTTACCTTTTACCTTTAAGGAAAATCGGGACATTCCAATTATGGCTTCTGTAAATCCAGAACTATCCTTGGAAAATAGGGGTTTGCTACGATTCTATGATTCTACACTAGTCCTGCATCATCCCCAAGGTTGTTTGCCCTAAATTCTGATAATTCAGTGGAAGCTCAGGAGCAAAAACAATGATGCTCAGACACGGAACATTAAAGTGTGGACCATGCCTGGAAAGCATGGATGAGAGGGAAGTGTGAACAAACTCCCTGCCCACTCCTTTTGTTGCAGGCTTGTCCCATTTGGCAGATTCCATCCCAAATTTGTTGGGTTTTTTAAAGCCTTTGAACTTTGACAATTTGGACTTCCTGATCACTCAGAGATGAATATGTATATGTGAGTACTTCTTGTATCTGCTCTCTTCTTCCCCCACCCACAGACATTGACCTCAGTTTGGCCACTCTTGCCAAACCAAAAGCAATTTCTGGCTTGCGTCATTTTCACAGGCCACAGTCTGTTACAAAATCCTGCAGTGCCGGTGAAATTAATTTGAATTGCACAGGAGCTTCCACCTGCAGTTGCCAAATTACAAAAAAAAAAAACCCACAGTGGCTCCCGAGCATTTAAGGCAGAAAGAAGCTGGGGGATTGAACCTGTGACCTTATGCAGCAAAGCAGGTGCTCTACTACATATGGGACACCTGCATATTCATGCATTCCTGCATTATTATTATTATTATTATTATTATTATTATTATTATTAATTGAATTTATTTACCGCCCTATACCTGGAAGTCTCAGGGCGGTTCACAGAACAAAATCAAAATATAAAACCACAAAATATATAATCAAAATAAAAACAACCCAATAACCCCCAGGGGATTGGACTAGAGGACCCTCAGGATTCCTTCCAACTCTACAATTCTATGATTCTATACTGAGCTACGACCACACTATGCATAATTTTATACACTATGCATAATTTCATACCCCTCTATCATGTCCCACTCCTCTTTTTGCTAAAGTAACCCCCCCCCACACACACACATACACATCTTTTAACCTTTCCTCTTAAGTCAACCTGGTAAAAGCACTCGTTGAGTAACTGGTGCTGCCTCAGGAGCCGTCATTCTCTACCATGCACCACCTGAGGGACGTCTAGCAAAAAAACCAAAATAGATCCTGCACGCCTGAAGTGTCTGTCTGTGGCTGGTGTAGGAGCTGGAAATATATGCTGCTTGCTGGTGAAGGTAGAAGAATAAGAAGATGTGTATGTTTACTGAAAGGACGCGGGTGGCGCTATGGGTTAAACCACAGAGCCTAGGGCTTGCTGATCAGAAGGTTGGTGGTTCGAATCCTCGTGACGGGGTGAGCTCCTGTTGCTCGGTCCCTGCTCCTGCCCACCTAGCAGTTCGAAAGCACGTCAAAGTGCAAGTAGATAAATAGGTACCGCTCCGGTGGGAAGGTAAACGGCGTTTCCGTTCACCAGAAGCGGCTTAGTCATGCTGGCAACATGACCCCGAAGCTGTACGCCAGCTCCCTTGCCAGTAACATGAGATGAGTGCCGCAACCCCAGAGTCGTCTGCGACTGGACCTAATGGTCAGGGGTCCCTTTACCTTTACCTATGTTTACTTTACCTCATGGCCACCTCATGAGAAGAGAAGACTCCCTGGAAAAGACCCTGATGTTGGGAAAGAAGGAGGGCACAAGGAGAAGGGGACGACAGAGGATGAGATGGTTGGACAGTGTTCTCGAAGCTACTAACATGAGTTTGGCCAAACTGCGAGAGGCAGTGAAGGATAGGCGTGCCTGGCGTGCTCTGGTCCATGGGGTCACGAAGAGTCGGACACGACTGAACGACTGAACAACAACAACAACATGTTTACTGATGTTTTATTATGTTGCAAATGACATCTGGATTATTATCTTAAAACGAACATCACTTTGAGGCCCTCGCAAGCCAATCACGCAGGGAGCTGCAATTGTTTTTCTGGGGCTGTTGGGCATTTGTAGGGTTTGTTGAGCAACTGGCATGTCGAAAACCTTGCAAACCACAACAAGTTGAGAAAGATTTGGGAAGTGGCTTGTGGCCTGCATCCATAACATGAGAAAGCAACAACGCATTCTTGAGACTTGACACGAGCATGCGCTGCTGTTGTGGGTCTACAGTTCTCCTCTGACAGCAAAGAGGAGAATCGTAGAATCACAGAGTCCAAACCTAGCCTCAAGTCAAGAAATCCAGCACTAGGGCAGCCTTTTCTCAAAGACTGAAGGAGAGCCCCCCTCTCCCAGGTCGATGTTAAATAGCTTGGTTCATCATGAAGCCTCCCCTCACACTCAACCCAAATCTACATCTTGTAGCTTAAAACACACATTAGATCTAGTTTTGCATAATGGTGGTCATATTTAAAGCATATTTCATATGACGTTAACGCTCCCCCCCCCCCCATAATTACAAGAAACCATTAAAATCGAAACAATTGAGTAGTGGGTGGACATAGCAGACGACATAGTGATTCTCCAAGCAGCTCTCTTTATTCTCAGGCTGGAACAGAACTGGACTGAAGGGCTCAGCCAGCCTGCTTATATAGTACTCAGTAACATGCAACAGTAACGACTCTCTCTCTAGCTACCCAATCCGTGAACGGCACTCTCAATCCTTCATTTGCATGTTGTGGACCTGAGTGAGAACTGCAGCCACGGTGGGCAGAGTGAAACTATATACACAACACCCCTAGTGGCCTAGGATGAGAACCTCAATACATAACAGAAACAGTCAAGATTGTCAGCAAAATTACAATACGCAAAGTGCCGCAGGGTATGCAAAATTATTGTTACGAAGGTTGCGTGCCACCCCCAATCTCTGCCCAGCAGTAACAAGATTCCAGGGGGTTCAAGGAGCTCACCCAGGGTTTACGTTGGGGAAACTGGGGCACAGCAGGAGCTGGTATCTTGAAGAAATCTGGTTTATTTTGCACGTAATTTACACCTGAAGTCTTCAATGGAGGGGATGCCGATGGTGTAATGCCTGTGTCGTTTTGTGGTCCTGTGTTTTTTAAGATGTGGCATCCATTTTGTATTATGCCGCACACGCCACCACAGCCATTTTGTGTAATGCCATGCCCCCATGGCAGCCATTTTGTGACTGGCATCCATGGCACTCAACATTGCAAATGGGCGTAATGCGCCAAAAATGGTTGGTGACCCCTGTTGAAAGGTAAGGTTAGGGGCGTAGCAAGGGGGGGCGGGTGGTGGGCTGCCCTGGGTTCCACAATGGAGGGGGTGACAAATTATCAAGGAACTTTTTTGGGGGGGGGAATTGATTTTTTTTTTAATGCCTGCTCCGAAGGTCTTATCTTACTATACTAGGGATTATATAGCTATATATGAAATTTCATGCATATCGGTTAATATCTTGACCCTCCTCCACCAAAATAGCTATTCACTTGGCTGTTTTCCTATGTCGTGAAGGCCGAAATTTCAGTTCAGTGGAGCATTTACTGTTCCCAACCCTAACCCTGTGGAAAGCCATCTAACTAGACTTTAATTTGATTTTGAGATGTTTTTAGGCGGTAATTTAATTATTGTTTGATTTTTATACCAATGTTATGTATCTGATGTTAGCCTCCCTGAGGCCGACTTCGGCCGGGGAGGGTGAGATATAAATAAAAGTTTTTTATTATTATTACTTGTTATTATTCCTTTGTAAGAAAATATGAAATAACGTAAAACCATTTTTGCGGGGGGGGGGGGAATCAATGGGGGGGTTGACAAGAAATTTTCTGCACCGGGTACCAATTTACCTTGCTACGCCCCTGGGTAAGGTATTTCCTCCCCGCAGGTTCACAATCTAACAGGCGTGATCTAAAAGGAAAAGGGAACGAGGAGGAAAGAATAAAGCAAGCATTGGAGGAGCTGCTTCTTTACTGCCCAATGGATGTGGCCAGTTGGTCTCCCCCATACCATAATATTCTTTCAGGAGGCCGGGCGCAACTTCCCATTGGCCCTGGGTCAGCTGGCTGTTAGCAGAAGCCAGAGTGAGCCTCTGTTCAGATTAAGAGTGGTAGACTCATAATCTGGTGAACCGGGTTCGCGTCTCCGCTCCTCCACATGCAGCTGCTGGGTGACCTTGGGCTAGTCACACTTCTTTGAAGTCTCTCAGCCCCACTCACCTCACAGAGTGTTTGTTGTGGGGGAGGAAGGGAAAGGAGAATGTTAGCCACTTTGAGACTCCTTCGGGTAGTGAAAAGCGGGATATCAAATCCAAACTCCTCCTCCTCTTCTTCTTCTTCTTCTTCTTCTTCTTCTTCTTCTTCTTCTTCTTCTCCTTCTTCTTCCTGTCTGAGGGAGAGAAATGTATAAATGGCCTTCTCAGCAATAGAAGACAAATCTGTCCATTTCAGTTTCACTCAAGTTTCTATTTCCTCCCCAATCCTGAGTTCGGCTCACCGTATATTTCTGTATCACCTTGCAATTATTTTAGCTCGTTTTTTTTTAAAGCTGGACATTTCTGCATTGCTTCCAACATGCAGTTTTGTGAGCAATGTTTCCCGATGCAGTGCATCTTTGTACGTTGTTTTTTAGTAATCTGCATTTTAATGCATGCTTGCACCATATATATATATTCATTCATTCCTGCATGCCTTTTTGGGCTGGACAACTGCATCGCAAAATTCAACGAAACATGGCTTTTGAAGGACACCCGGAGTTCGTTGCACGTGTCGCTCCAGGAACCGCAAATTAGGTAGCTTGGCATTGATAGCCAAACCAAATCCCACTCCCATCCCTAAAGAGTAGCAAAGGTGTCCTGAACTGACATTTGCTCCACATTTCGGTGGACTGGGTGACGTGGAAGTCACATGCTGTGTTAGATATCGATTCTCTCTCTCACCCGCCCCGTTTCGAGAGAGAGAGGGAGAGATGCACAAATGTCCAATTGTGGCATTCCCCTACGAGATCACCCTCACAATCACAGCGCCCCACAAATGGACAAAGCCATCTCTATCTATAAACCGATCCCTATTCTGCCGGTTTGCCTGCATTTAACTGCACTCTTGCATTGTTAAATGAATGAACGAGTTTAATTAATCCCTGCCAGAGGGAGGGCAGCAACTTAGGCAGCCCAAGAGCAAACAAGGTCAGCTTTGCCATTGGCAGCCGCTGAAGAGCTGCGCATCAGCGATGTTTGGGGCGTGGGGGGGGGGATAATATCATATGCTCTTTATTTTCAGCGTGGTTTTTGCTGCTCGCCTCCGAGCGATGACCTCTTCATGAGGACATTGCAAAGCTGAGCGGCAGAGGAGCGCAGCTTCTCAGCGCACAAGATAGGTCAGTGGAACCGAGGATGCCATAGGCTGCAGCAGAGCCTGGGTATTGCTGGAGGAATGATGGCCGCCGCAGAGCTAAGTTGTTGGCTTTGCAAATGTATATGCCAAAGCTTCAGTCTTTGCAACATGCCCTTTGGCTCAGAAGCAAGCTTCTTACAGGGTTTCCAGTGCCGTCGTTTTGCACCAACGGCTGCTTCGAAAGCATTTCAGATGCAGATGAAAAACAGAAGTAAAATGGAATATGCCCAAAGGCAAAACGCAATCCATAATGGGGCACATTGAGATTAGGCTTCAAAACTGATATCATTTGCGGGTGGGGCAATTGTGCAGTTAAAAGTTGAGTAGGTGCTCTCGAAGAACGTAATCGCTTCCCTTCAAAATCAGATAAGGAAAATACAGCAGGAGCAGTAACCAATAAAAACAAATGAAGCAGGGCCTAAACCAGGGGTCAGCAAACTTTTTCAGCAGGGGGCCGGTCCACTGCCCCTCAGACCTTGTGGGGGGCCGGACTATATTTTGAAAAATATATATAGAATCATAGAGTTGGAAGAGACCACAAGGGCCATCCAGTCCAACCCCCTGCCAAACAGGAAACACCATCAAAGCATTCCTGACAGATGGCTGTCAAGCCTCCGTTTAAAGACCTCCAAAGAAGGAAACTCCACCACACTCCTTGGCAGCAAATTCCACTGTCGAACAGCTCTTCCTAATGTTTAGGTGGAATCTTCTTTCTTTTGGTTTGAATCCATTGCTCTGTGTCCACTTCTCTGGAGCAGCAGAAAACAACCTTTCTCCCTCCTCTGTATGACATCCTTTTATATATTTGAACATGGCTATCATATCACCCCTTAACCTTCTCTTCTCCAGGCTAAACATACCCAGCTTCCTAAGCCGTTCCTCATAAGGCATCGTTTCCAGGCCTTTGACCATTTTGGTTGCCCTCCTCTGGACACGTTCCAGCTTGTCAGTATCCTTCTTGAACTGTGGTGCCCAGAACTGGACACAGTATTCCAGGTGAGGTCTGACCAGAGCGGAATACAGTGGTACTATTACTTCCCTTGATCTAGATGCTATACTCCTATAGATGCAGCCCAGAATTGCATTGGCTTTTTTTAGCTGCTGCATCACACTGTTGACTCATGTCAAGTTTATGGTCTACCAAGATTCCTAGATCCTTTTCACATGTACTGCTCTCAAGCCAGGTGTCACCCATCCTGTATTTGTGCCTTTCATTTTTTTTTTTTGCCCAAGTGTAGTACTTTATGAACAAATTCCTATGCCCCACAAATAACCCAGAGATGCATTTTAAATAAAAGCACACATTCTACTCATCTAAAAACACGCTAATTCCCGGACCGTCCGCAGGCCACATTTAAAAGGCGATTGGGCCACATCCGGCCCCTGGGCCTTAGTTTGGGGACCCCTGCCCTAAACAATACCCAGGCTCTGAGCCAGATTGGGGATGCTATGCCATTTCTGCCCTCTTCCTGGCTGTAGTTTGCCTCTGAAGGTGCTATTTGCAGTAAATAGCAGCTTTCAGGGCAAACAGCTTTGTGGTGGTGGGGGGATAACTTTCAGCGGTAAACTGACAAGAGGTTACAATCCAAATCATGAGCCAGTGCTGGTCCTACTATTAGCCAGTGAGTAGCATAAGGTTACCAGATTTTTTTCCGATCAATCCGGGGACACTTATTGTTTGCTATGTACATGTGAACGCTGAGAAAGCTGTAAATCCGGGGACTGTCCCCAGGAGACGGGGACATCTGGTAACCTTAGAGTAGCAACCACCTCAGATGGAAGATCCCAGAGGTGATCTGTTGCCCTCAGGTGTAGTGAAGAACACTGTCAGACCCTCCAAGCATCCCTATTTTCCAGGGACAGTCCCAGATTTACAGAAGCCACCCCTGTTTCTGATTTGATCCCGGAATGTCCCACTTTCCCTTAGGATGTCCCTATTTTCATCAGAGAAATGTTGGAGGGTATGGAGTTTTCTGAAGGCAGCTCTGTACTGTATAAGGCAAGCTGAGACAAAACTGCTAAGAAAAATAATAAATCTGCATACTCCCAAAGCAGCGGTTCCCACTTTTCTCCAGAAAACGTTTCCCAAAAGCAGATGAGCGCTTGCTTCATTCTGTTGCCGCTGGGCCAGTTCATGTGAGAAGTAAATGCACTGATGTTGCAGAAACCGCAATTTCTCACAACCCCCGGTTATCGTAATGTGTTTGCTTTGCCGCCAACATTAATGTCAGAAGCAATTGGAGCCTGTGAGATTTAGCAGGAGCAGAATGATTGGCCTTCTTTTAACAAGTATAAACGGTTCTTGGTAGAATTTTAAATATCGTATATACTAATATATACTAATAGGGAAACTCCAAGTGCTGCTGGCCATTAAATAGGCAAAATGGCATCATATAGGCGAAAGAGGATAGTGCTGGCTGACTTGGGAGAAGCCAAAGTTTTGCAGAAGAACAAGAAAATCTTTGCATTTTAAGTATCTTCTTCTTTTTAATGGGCCCAAAGATGACGTACTGAATAGTTGTGGGAGAGAGAAAAAAAATCAGAAAGCCAGGAAGGAAGGGGGTGGTGCTGTGGAGTATTTGAACAGAAGCATTCCACATTGTATATATCAAATTCTACTTGTGTATGCTGAATTCTGCAATGGTGTGTGTGTGTGTGTGTGTGTGTGTGTGTGGTTGTTTGGTAGTGTTCCTGCCCGCTTTGCTCGCCAACCCCACCTTACCCCATGTCTCCACCAGCCCCCTCTGCATAGCCAGCCACTCTCTCCAACTGACATATCAATATCTAGGGAGTCAAGACTAGTCCTATCAGGTAGGTAGGTAGGTAGGTAGGTAGTTTATTTCGGCCATTTGGCCCATATCACATAGCAAAAACACATTCATCATAATACATGCAAAATAAAACAATTTAACAAATTTAAACAATACGTTACAAAACCAATTTTAAAATAACCCGTTTACACCCTTCCATCTAAGTCAAACCGAAATCTGAGTAGTCCAACTGAACTAATTTTAAGTTAGTTATTTTCTACATTGTCATAAATGAGCAGACAACCGTTCCTCTTCTTTGTAAATAGCACATTAATAAAAAACCTAGCGACCGCATGGGATCAATTCGGTTCCTTGTCATTTAATAAGTAAATTAATTTAGCATCCTGGGTTCCATCATGGGTTTTCTTCAAAAGTGGAAACAAAGATTTTGACCGAGCTGCCGAATGAATTGGGCAGCAAAAAAATATATGTTGTAAGGATTCTATGGAACCGCTGTTCCAGTCGCAAAGGAGGGAGATTTGGCCATTGGAAAGTCTATTACCCAACCAGACTAGTCCTATCACTACTCTGTACTATGGAACCTGCTCCCCCAGGAGCAGTGATGGCCACCAACCTAGATTTCTTTAAAAGAGGACCAGACAAATTCATGGGGAGGGTATGGATGTTGATGTCTCCTAGCCATGGTGGCTATACTCTTGCCTCCTTAGCTGGAGGGAGCAATATGAAATGGGAAAAGAATTAGAACACCATTTCTGAACAAATGCATACACCAAGGAAGGGCGACCAAGAGGACCAAGGGTCTGGAAACCAAGCCTGATGAGGAACAGTTGAGGGAGTTGAGTATTATTTAGCCTGGAGAAGAGGACTAAGAGGAGATATGATGTTGTTGTTGTTCAGTCGTTTAGTCGTGTCCGACTCTTTGTGACCCCATGGACCACAATACGCCAGGCACTCCTGTCTTCCACTGCCTCCCGCAGTTTGGTCAGACTCATGTTGGTAGCTTTGAGAACACTGTCCAACCATCTCGTCCTCTGTCGTCCCCTTCTCCTTGTGCCCTCCATCTTTCCCAACCCATCTTCAAATATCTCAAGGGATGCCACATGGAAGATGGAAGACGCCTGTTTTCTCCTGCTCTGGAGGGTAGGATTGAATGGATTGAAGTTACAAGAAAGGAGATTCCGACTAAACAGTTCAAGAAGGATACTGACAAGCTGGAACGTGTCCAGAGGAGGGCAACCAAAATGGCCAAAGGCCTGGAAACGATGCCTTATGAGGAACGGCTTAGGGAGCTGGGTATGTTTAGCCTGGAGAAGAGAAGGTTAAGGGGTGATATGATAGCCATGTTCAAATATATAAAAGGATGTCATATATCTATCTATCTGTCTATCTATCTATATCTATCTATCTATCTATCTATCTATCTATCTATCTATCTATCTATCTGGAGGGCTCCTGCCCATATCATATAGAGGAGGGAGAAAGGTTGTTTTCTGCTGCTCCAGTAAAGCGGACACGGGGCAATGGATTCAAACTACAAGAAAGAAGATTCCACCTAAACATTAGGAAGAACTTCCTGACAGTGAGAGCTGTTCAACAGTGGAATTTGCTGCCAGGGAGTGTGGTGGAGTCTCCTCCTTTGGAGGTCTTTAAGCAGAGGCTTGACAGCCATCTGTCAGGAATGCTTTGATGGTGTTTCCTGCTTGGCAGGGGGTTGGTCTGGATGGCCCTTGTGGTCTCTTCCAACTCTATGATTCTATGATCTGGAAGGGCTTTCTGACAGTAAGAGCTGTTCGAGTGTGGACAGACTCCCTTGGGAGGTGGTGGACTCTCCTTTCTTGGAGGTTTTTAAGCAGAGGTTGCATGGCCATCTGTCATGGATGGTCTAGTAGAGATTCCTGCATTGCAGAGGGTTGGATATGACCCTTGGGGCCCCTTCCAATTCTACAGTTCTGTAGTTCTATGCATATTCCCTGGATATTGACCATGCTGTTTGGGGCTGATGGAATTTGGAGACCAAATTCTTGGAGGGTCACAGCTTCCTCATCCCCACCTTGGATTGTTTATAATTATCCATGTTTCGCAGTTCCTGGTTAAAATGAGGATTCAGTGCTTAACAACGGGAGGGCTGGTTGGTTGATGCCATCCTTCTTATAACTTTGGAAATAGTAAATAAAATTGGAACTGAAAATAGGGGGAAAGAATTCTCATGGGCTAGAAACTTGGGTTTTAAAATGAGATTCTCAAGATGCTGAATATCAGATTCAGTCAATGCTTTTTTTCTTAAAAAATGTTTAGGGGTACTCTCATTTTGACTCAATAAAATCACCATTTTATAGTTCAAATCAGGAAAAATAAATACAGCAAATGGACAAAAGTACAAAGATTCACAGAATGTTTAGGGGTATGCATACCCCTGCGTCCCCCCAGAAAAAAGCACTGGATTCGGTGTTTGCATGGTGCCTACCTCACAGGGTTGGTGTGCAGTTAAACTGGGGAAGGAGGGAGAACCATGTATCCCACTTTGAGCTTCTTGGAAGAAAGGAGGGATATAAATGTAATACAAAAACAAACAAAAAGTGGCAAAACCAGAAAGGCCCTCATCCCAATTATGGAACGCTTTCCTCACAATGGAGCTGCTTTTCTGGTGTACAACCTGAAAAGTAATAGACATCTTTTTATTTTTTATTCACTCACACATTTTACTGGTTTGGGCTGAATAAACATGTCCTATTTTGGTGCCTTTCTGATGTTTGCTTTTTATTCCACTTTATTTATACAGTTGTTAGCTGGTTCCTTGCTGTCTTTAGGCAACGTTTTTTCAAAGCTGTCTTGAGAATTTTGATTTAAAAGCCAGTTAGAGCTTATTTAAGCAAAGAGGCAAACCAACAAACAGTGCCATTTATGCCGGGGGGGTTTTGTAAGTCAGAGGCAAAGGTCCCCTCACTTTTAGAAAGGGTTCTGGGCCATAGCCGGCGTAAGCAGCATTTTTTCTGTGAATAAACCTATAATTTTTTCCCCTTTGCTGGAAGCAGAAAATGACTAGGCTGTCTTGACAAGACAAACTGGTGAGGGTGGGAACAAAGAGAATATCTGGAGCTGTTTTTGGTGCTTGTTGCTGTTTTGTCTTGAGAAAGGAAAAAGAAAACCTCAGTCTTAAAATAAGAGGATAAACTGAGGAGTCATTTTATGGCTCGATTCTGGACGGTGCAAATGCTAAGTTGCTAACAGCAGGCAAAGAACGGAGCAGAGTACAGAAGCAGGTTTGTTCACTTCGTTTTGGATGACGGCCTAAACAACCCTTTGGGCCAGTGGGCACACTTGAAATTTTTGGAAGGTGACTTAGGTTCCAGTCACAAAATGGCTGCTGTGTGTGTGTGTGTGTGTGTGTGTGTGTGTGTGTGTGGCAAAACACAAAATGGCTGCTACATCTGAAAGAGCAGAAAACACAAAATGGTGATGATGTGCCCCTCCCATCAAGGGGAAAATGGAACCCACATCAGCTGCCGCCACACTTGCTCACAGAGAAAAAAGCTCTTTGCACCTCTCCTCTGTTCATGATGAGTGTCCAACCCTGAAATGTGGGCATGTTTAAAGGCACATGTTCAATTTATTTATTTATTATATTTATATAATGTAGGGTCTATGTAACGAAGGGATGCCATATATCAAAAAGTGAAAATCTGGACATGAAACTTTTTTTAGTTTTGCCCAAAGTTGTTGAGCTTTTATTTTTATTTTTTTTTTGCAAAATGTCTAATGATGATGATGATGATGATGATGATGATGTGGCTGGGTTTCCCCAGCCACTCTTGGTGACTTCCAACAAAATATTAAAATACAATAACAAAATATTAAAATGCAATACAAAAAAAGAAATGAAGTTCAGCTATTTTTAAGGAAATCCGCCAAAACCTACACTTCCAATATGGGTTGGCATACGTCTGGATTTTCCTGGACATTTCAGTGATTTCCGCCCAGACACTGTTGAGAGCCAGTGTGGTGTAGTGGTTAAGAGTGGTAGACTCGTCGTAATCTGGTGAACCGGGTTTGCGTCTCTGCTCCTCCACATGCAGCTGCTGGGTGACCTTGGGCTAGTCACACTTCTCTGAAGTCTCTCAGACCCACTCACCTCACAGAGGAGGAAGGGGGAGGAAGGGAAAGGAGAATGTTAGCCGCTTTGAGACTCCTCCGGGTAGTGATAAAGCGGGATATCAAATCCAAACTCTTCTTCTTCTTCTTAGCTGAATCCTGGCTATGGGAAATTCTAGACGTATGGCAACCCTATAGAATGCTACCTTTTCCTCCAAGGAATTCCAGGTGGCGTACATGGTCCTCCCCTCCCATTTTTATCCTCACAACAACCCTGAGGCATGGGCGTAACCAGGGGGGGGCAGGAAGGGGCAGCTGACCCCCCAATCAATAAAAATCAACACAAATGTTCCCCCCTTACAAAAATCCTGGCTATGCCCATGCTGAGTGGTGTGCAATGTTTATTGCTTAGCCAGTGAAAAACAGCAACTGAGCAGGAAGAACAAACGTTTTCTCATGCCTTGTGGATTTCTGACATGATATCTACTGAAGATTTTTGCAGGGCGTCCTGCTGGCAATGCCCGGTTTAGAATCTAGAGATCTTTCACAGGCAGAAACACAACAGACCTAGCATTTCCCAGCATGGAGATGTGACAGAAATCTCTTTAATGTCCGCACATTGTGCAAAGGCATCAGTACTGTCTGAGATGAGTACTGTTGTGGAGTCGGGAGGCGGCTATTGAACGTCAGCCCTCATATCTTTTATACTTCGCTTGGTCAACAGCAATTAAAAAGTGGTGTGCAAGCTTTTTGGTTAGACAGGCCTCAACAGCAGACTAAATGTGTACCCAGAGGACGGATCTGCAACATGCGCTTACTGGTCGACTTTGGCCGAATCTATAGACAAATGGCAGGAGGTGTTGTTGTTCAGTCGTTCAGTCGTGTCCGACTCTTTGTGACCCCATGGACCAGAGCACACCAGGCACCCCTATTCTCCACTGCCTCCCGCAGTTTGGCCAAACTCATGCTAGTCGCTTCGAGAACACTGTCCAACCATCTCATCCTCTGTCGTCCCCTTCTCCTTGTGCCCTCCATCTTTCCCAACACCAGGGTCTTTTCCAGGGAGTCTTCTCTTCTTATGAGGTGGCCAAAGTATTGGAGCCTCAGCTTCAGGATCTGTCCTTCCAGTGAGCACTCAGGGCTGATTTCTTTAAGAATGGATAGGTTTGATCTTCTTGCAGTCCATGGGACTCTCAAGAGTCTCCTCCAGCACCATAATTCAAAAGCATCAATTCTTCGGTGATCAGTCTTCTTTATGGTCCAGCTCTCACTTCCATACATCACTACTGGGAAAACCATAGCTTTAACTATACGGACCTTTGTCAGCAAGCTGATGTCTCTGCTTTTTAGGATGCTGTCTAGGTTTGTCATTACTTTCCTCCCAAGAAGCAGGCGTCTTTTAATTTCGTGACTGCTGTCACCATCTGCAGTGATCATGGAGCCCAGGAAAGTGAAATCTCTCACTGCCTCCATTTCTTCCCCTTCTATTTGCCAGGAGGTGATGGGACCAGTGGCCATGATCTTAGTTTTTTTGATGTTGAGCTTCAGACCATATTTTGCGCTCTCTTCTTTCACCCTCATTAAAAGGTTCTTTAATTCCTCCTCACTTTCTGCCATCAAGGTTGTGTCATCAGCGTATCTGAGGTTGTTGATATTTCTTCCGGCAATCTTAATTCCGGCTTGGGATTCATCCAGTCCAACCTTTCGCATGATGGCAGGAGGTATTGAAACCTTAATTAGATTTTTCTCATGGCCAGCATTAGCATTTTCCTGGCATTCAGTGTACAGAATTGAGATGTGTCCAAGCGAAACAATGAGCTTCATTAATCTTCCAGAGCTTCCTAGTCTTCAGGTCGACATGCCCCAAGCTCACTTGCACAGCCAAAACCTAACGCCATGTGACACATAGGCTCAGCTGGCATGGTTATAGTGGTTAGCTAGTAGCTGGCAAGTCCCCAGTTGAAACCTGAAAGCAAACTGGCAACCAATCTGTGCAGTCCTGTTAAGCCATACATAGTTTTGGCTTATTTTGTCATGTAAACCAGGCAGCAGAGATGTAGAAATCTGCATCTGTTGGATTACAGCCTGCTGGCTTACCACCTGTTCCTTATGCCAGTGTTTTTCAACCACTGTTCCGCGGCACACTAGTGTGCCGCGAGATGTTGCCTGGTGTGCCGTGGGAAAAAAATTGTTTATTTGATTCCTATTCAAGAGAATTACTTTATATATAGTCAATATAGGCACAGAGTTAATTTTTTTAACATTTTCTAATGGTGGTGTGCCTCGTGATTTTTTTCATGAAACAAGTGTGCCTTTGCCCAAAAAAGGTTGAAAAACACTGCCTTATGCAGTTCCTTTTCAAGTTAATAAAGAACACAACTTCTTTCTCTCTTTTATATGTTTGTTTGCCTAGCCCACAGACTGCAATAAGGAAAGTGACAAAAGGTCATTTTCTTACCATCTCAGACAATGCCTTCCTTATCCCGAACCTCTTCAGGTGGCAAGCATAATAGCCTGCCGTGCAATTATGAAAACAAACAGGAGTCCTGTTTTGGGGCACCAATAACGCCAAAAGTTTTTAGTCTTCCCTACAAATTGGGGCTTTTACAGTGGTGCTATCAGGGTAGGACTTGCAGAACCAGGTTGCCACATTTTGCAATAAAACAGAGCCCCTGCTCCCTGCTGGAAGACCATAAAGTCTAGATTCTAAAATTATCTAAATGCACCAGCAGGCCTTTTAGTTTCTGAATAAACCACAAGGAGAGAGGGAGGAAGACTGTGGTTTCTCCACGGTTTGGAGAAGCAGGTAGGGCGAGAGATGCTTTTTCTCCCTCCTGTAATAGTAGAACTCAGCCCATCACAGACAGTACTTATTTGGCAGAAAGAGAAACAAATGCAAATACTTTTCCAGTTCTTAAAGTCCTTGGGAAACCTGCAAGCAGGATCTCAGTGAAACAGCACATTTCCCCACTTGTTTTTCACAGCTACTGGTATTTTGAAGCATACTGCTTCTGGCAGAGAAGGTAGAACATATTCATTGTGGCTAGCATTCATGGACAGCCCTTATCCCTTCATGGGCTTGTCTCATCCTGATGGTAACTAAATTAGAAGGTTCTAAAGGGAGATTGGATAAATTCATGGGAAAGAGCCTTGAGCTGTTTAGCAGAAAAAGTGTGAGCCTTGGGCTGTGAGGTTCCAATCCTGGCTCAGCTTAGTTGGTGGAGATGGGCAAGCAACGCTCAGCCTGACCAACCTCACAGGGTTATTGGGGGGTGAAAATGGATAAACTCTTGTATGCTATTCTGATCTCCTTTAGACCAGCCTTGGGCCCTCCTGATGTTTTGGACTTCAGTTCCCATCATGCAGCATGCCCAATGGGAGTTGTAGTCCAGTAATATCTGGAATGTACCAGGTTGAGGAAAGCTGGCATAGACAAAAGGGCAGAGTAGATATGCAATGATAAAGGGCAAGGCAAACAGATAATGGGGGTGTGGGGGGGGAGGATTTAGTTGTCCTCACCATTCCTTCCCAAGGGCAAGTGCAGGTATCCATGAGAGTGATGTCATCAGTTTACAGAAGTTGAGAAATTTTGCAATAGAGCTTTGGTTGCATCTATAAGTGTTTTTCTTTTTTTCTTTCAAGGTAGCGCAAAGGTTTATTTTTTGTGCTTTTGGTATTTTAATCGATGCAGCTTTCCTGGAACAGCCTGCCTGGAGGGTTGAGACAAAAGTCTACATCTATCAATCAATAATAATAAAAAATTAAGAACAAGAACTAAGATTTGGGGGCCTGAGAGAGGTGGTCCCTTTGGTTTTTGGTTTTGGTTGCATAAAGTGCTCTGGAGCCTTTCAGCTGCTCCACTGAAAGGTTAAGTGTCTTATGAGAATAGCAACAGGATTTCCATGCATGCCCTTGAACGCCCTTCTACGGAACCAGCTCCCTAGCAAATGTGGAAACAGCAGTTCAAGGCAGGGGTGTAGCAAGGTAAATTGGTACCCGGGGGCAAAAAAAAATAAAAATCACCCCCCCCCAAGACATGGGAAGGTCAGGTGGTACCCGGTGCGGAAAATTTCTTGTCAGCCCCCCCCATTGATTTCCTCCTCCCCCCCCCGCAAAAATGGTTTTACGTTATTTCATATTTTCTTACAAAGGAATAATAACAAGTAATAATAATAAAAAACTTTTATTTATATCCCACCCTTCCCGGCCAAAGTCGGGCTCAGGGTGGCTAACATCAGATATATAACATTGGTATAAAATCAAACAATAATTAAATTACCTCCTAAAGACATCTCAAAATCAAATTAAAGTCTAATTAGATGGCTTTCCACAGGGTTAGGGTTGGGAACAGTAAGTGCTCCACTGAACTGAAATTTCAGCCTTCACGACATAGGAAAACAGCCAAGTGAACAGCTATTTTGTTGGAGGAGGGTCAAGATATTAACCGATATGCATGAAATTTCATATATAGCTATATAATCCCTAGTATAGTAAGATAAGACCTTCGGAGCAGGCATTAAAAAAAAAAACTTCAAAAAAATTGTTCCTTGATAATTTGTCACCCCCTCCATTATGGAATACGGGGCGGATCACCCCCACCCCCCCTTGCTATGCCCCTGGTTCAATGTGCTCACGTTAGTGCTTAAAGCCCTAAACGATTTAGGCCACAAATACCTGAAAGACACCCCTCTCCTTCCCCTGAAGACTCTCCAGGGTGTTAGGAAAGTGGGGAGAGGGGGGGGCTCTTGTTGTTCCACTTCCCTCAGATGTTTGGTGATTGTGGCAGTCCAAGAAAGGGCATTTTCTGAGGCAGCCCCTATGTTGCGGAATTCCCTCCCCACAGAGGTGCGTCTGGGAAACCAAGCCTTCTTAGGAATGGTTGAAGGAGCTGGGAATGTTTAGCCTGGAAAAGAGGAGGCTGAAAAGAGATAGGATAGCCCTCTTCCAATATCTCACGGGCTGTCATATGGAAGAGGGAGCAAACTTGTTTTCTCATGTTCTGGAGGTTAGGACTTGAACCCAAGGCTTCAAGTTACAAGAAAGGAGATTCCGACTAAACATCAGCAAAAGCTTTCTGATGATGAGAGCTGTTTGGCGGTGGAACAGTCTCCCTCGGGAGGTGGCAGGTGGGTTCCTTCCTTGGAGGTTTGCAAGCAGATGTTGGATGGTCATCTGTCAGGGATGGGTTAGCTGAGATTCTTGCATTGCAAGGGGGTTGGACTAGATGACCCCCGGGGTCCCTTCCAATGCTACAATTCTATAATTCTATGACTACACAACTTTTGGCAAACGCTGAAAATGCACCTCTTTACCCCTGGCATTTGACACCTAAGACGTGTGTTTTCAGGGCTGTGGGGATTCTTTTGCTGGCGCCTCCCGTGTGCAGGACGAGATTGACCTCACACGGGATGCCAGTTGCAAGGGAAGGCAGCCTGCGGACAGGACGGCCGGTAATTCCGGAGCCTGCTCACACCGTGCCGTGAATAAAGAAGAGCCGCTGGCTGCAATCTGAAGGTTTTGAGTTCGGTGAGTTCGATGAAGGTTGCCTCATTGAAAATGGTTGCAAGTGTCTGTCTGGTTCAAGAAACTCCGAAGAGGAAAATAAAGCTAAAGGTGGCCAAAACTGAACGGCCAAATAAAAGGTTTTAAAAGCAAATGGAAATAAAACTAAGAAGACTGCAGTCTGGAGGGTAACGGCTTTAGCTGCCCTGCGTGGATGGATGGTTTCACTTTCACTTTGCCTAGGCTTGTCACGCAATGTTCTCTCTGGGCTTTTCCGCACGTTCTCCACACCACAAACAGGGAGCGGCAGCTTTTTATTGAGTGAACAACCAACGTCATAATCGATACACAAACCAATCACAACACTGTTGCTGCCCTAAATTGGGCGGGAAGCAGATTAACTGACCACTACCAAGTTCAAAAGTTTGGAACCAATAAACTCTGCGGAAGGATCCCAGCGGCAAATCGCCTGCTGGATCCTGCTATCACTTTTCCTTCCAGGTGGAAGGATACAGTAAAATTAAGCATAATCAAACACAATCAAACACAAATAAACACAGGTGCAAGCGCACCTGAAAAGCATATTCCCACACAGGGCACGACCTATTCCTGCAGATGTACTCTGTTTTAACATTGTAGCCCACCCTGGGGCCTGCTGGTGAAGTGCGAGTAATAAGTCTAACAGCAACAACAACTGCTACTATTTCTCATCTTCTTCCTCCAATACCTGCCATACCTTGTTCGAATCAGAGTAGTCACCGGAAATCATGGCAGGTTTAAGTGGGCTCCTTTGCCTGTTTTCAGGGCCCACCCTATTATTGCGAATGTAATACCACAGAGCCTAGGGCTTGCTGATCAGAAGGTCGGCGGTTCGAATCCCCGCGACGGGGTGAGCTCCCGTTGCTCGGTCCCAGCTCCTGCCAACCTAGCAGTTTGAAAGCACGTCATAGTGCAAGTAGATAAATAGGTACCACTCCGGCGGGAAGGTAAACGGCGTTTCCGTGCACTGCTCTGGTTTTGCCAGAAGCGGCTTAGTCATGCTGGCCACATGACCCGGAAGCTCAACGCTGGCTCCCTCGACCAGTAACACGAGATGAGTGCCACAACCCCAGAGTCGGACACGACTGGACCTAATGGTCAGGGGTCCCTTTACCTTTACCTAATATTTTAAATGCTTTGGGTTTTGAATTTTAACATGGCTGCAACTCTCTCCAGGGCATGCTGTTGAGGGATGGGTGACGACGACGACAACAACAACAACAACAACAAAACAAGGCAGCATTCCCCGAATTCAACAAACTAGATAAAAACATGCCAATTCCACTTGACACATGCTTAAAAGCGATGTCTGTCACACACACCCCTTCAAAAACCAATTCAGCCACTGCCTCACTTATGTAATGATGGCTCAGGAGGCATTAAAAGCAGGCGCGATGTGTTAGTGGAAAGAGTTAAAAGCCCCAGCAAAGGGCTTGTCCTCAAATCCCCCCAAGAGGACTGTAATGAAAATTCCCATTCGTACTGTAGCTGGGCAGAGAGGGAGTGGCCAGGGCTTCCACCGGAAATGAAGTTCGTTCAATACTGATTAAGTATCCCAGCTGGGCTCACCTCAGATGACCCTTCATAGCAGGCAGGGGCTCTGATTGGGCAAGGGAGCTGCTGTGCTGTCCACGTTTGAACTCCCCTCAGCTGGCCTTAAACAGCTGCACAGGAAACGGCCAAACCAATGGGAAATAGTGTTTTGCTTGTGAATGACTTTGTCAGATTGGCTGCGCATTGAGGATAAGGTGGGCATGTCATGTGCCCCTTCTTTACAGAGGGCAGCCTTCTGCTTCGAGGTGCCCAGTTTAAAGACAAAGGAAATTAAGAAGTGAGAGGAGGGCCACATTCTCACCCGACGTTTAAAGAAGCACGATACCAGTTGTAATAGAATCATAGAGTTGGAAGAGACCACAAGGGCCATCTAGTCCAACCCCCTGCCAAGCAGGAAACATAATAATCTCTATATATAAAACGCAAGTGTCTCTGCATCCAGTCCCTGTGTCTCTGGGTTTGCGCTACTGAGCATGTGCCCCAGGGACACAGGGATTGTATGGAGAGACATCGGGCCGGGAGCAGCAGCGGCAGTTGAAGCAGGGCGGTTGAAACGGAATGCTGGCGCTCCAGAAGAGAGGGGAGGCCGAGGAGGAAGGTCACGCCGCTGCCGCCGCTACAACAAGAGCCCCAAGGCCTAGCGGCCCAGAGTAGCCAGCCCCCGCGGAGCGCCGGCGTCCCGCCGGGCCAGGGCGCGCTCGAACCCCGGCCCCGTCTCCGGAGAAGGGGAAGAAGACATGATGGAGGCCGCGGGAGAGGAGACGGAGGCCGGCCGGCCGCAGAGAGGGAGGAGGAGCGAGAGGGAGGGAGGCGGGTTCTGTTCTAGCGCCCGTTATTTTAACGGGCTGAAACCACTAGTAATATTATAAGCATTTATTACTTATACCCTGCCCATCTGACTGGGTTGCCCCAGCCATTCTGGGCAGCTTCCAGCAGAATGTAAAAAACACAGCAAAACATCGGACATGAAGAACTTCCTAATACAGGGCTGCCTTAAGATGTCCATGGAAGGTCGTATAATTGTTTATCTCCTTGACATTGGATAGGAAGGCATTCCGAAGGGCAGGTGCCACTACCGAAAAGGCCCTCTGCCTGTTTCCCTGTAGCTTCATTTCTTGCAATGAGGGAACCACCAGAAGACCCTCTGAGCTGGACCTCAATGTCTGGGCTGGACAATGGGGGTGGAGATGCTCCTTCAGGTATACACTGGGCCCAGGCCGAAAGGTCAGCACCAACACTTTGAATTGCGCTCAGAAACACAGAATCATAGAATTGTAGAGTTGGAAGCAACCACGGGGATCATCGAGCCCAACCCCCTGGAATGTAGGAATCTTTTGCCCAACTTGGGGCTCATACCCACAACCCTGAGATTAAGACATTCTGCAAACCAATGTAGGCCTTTTAGGACCGATGTTATATGGCTCAAACATTCATGGCTTTCCCCAGATAATTCTGAAAGCTGTCGTTTGTTAAGGGTGCTGAGAGTTCTCGGGAGACCCCTATTTTACTCAG
Organism: Lacerta agilis; assembly: GCF_009819535.1. NCBI lineage: Eukaryota > Metazoa > Chordata > Lepidosauria > Squamata > Lacertidae > Lacerta > Lacerta agilis. Next base: position 8,797,199 of record NC_046312.1, read on the forward strand.
AGAGCTACAATTCCTATAGTTCCCTGGGAACAGAGAGTAACTGCTAAACCACTATGAGGATGGAGTGCAGACTAGCATGATCAACCAGAACCCCACATATTTGTTATTATGTTTCTTGGCAATGTTATATTTCTTCTTCAGTATAAGGTCTCAGGGTGGGTTACTACAATGTAAAAATACAGTATCAAAATCAGTTAAAACAATTTACGTCAGAAGAATAGGGCGGATCCTAAGAACACGCATCTAAAATGTATCTCAAAAAAAATCACTATATCAGTAGTTTTGACATTGAGTTCTAGGAAACTCCGGTGGCGGAGTAGAAACTTACTGGGGACTTTCCACTGAGGTCAGCAATGAGCGTATAAGTTTCCCTGAACATGTCGCAAAATAAGCAACATGCTTACAAAATACGCTGGTTATCTGCAGAAGTCCGAATGTGATAAGTGCTTTGTGGGATGAGACCAAAGAGGCATTTGCATCCAGCAATTCGCTTCTTACAGCGTGGCTGTTCACACACACACACACCCGGAAGCTTGGAAGTGGGGCACTGGTATCTGGGGGAATGATGCCAATCAGCACTGAGGTTGTCTTTATCTCATAAGAGCGAATGATATCTTGATTAATCATCTACAGAAGAAACGCTTCATTTACTTTACAACCCTCAGGGGTGGCCCATGGACAGCAGTCTAGACTGTTGGCATCACCTGCAGAGCCCCATCTAGGAATCTGAGGAATGTAGTCAATTTCCCCAGTTAATGCTAATTGAGAAATCTTTCATATGCTGGAAGGCACAGAGCTACTATAATGCAACAGGTGCATTTTCAACCATGTCAGCAGATGAACCTTGGGTGGGGCACAGTAAGTGTCGCAGGACTGGAAAGTGTTGGGAACCTGTCAAGCAACATGACCTTGACCCAATAACAGTGCATGAGGGGTGGATTTTATTCTGCTTTAGCCTGCCCTGCTCTGTTGCCTCAATGCTGCCACATTATTGCTGTCCAGAGAGGCTATAGTGCAGGGGTCAGCAAACTTTTTCAGCAGGGGGCCGGTCCACTGTCCCTCAGACCTTGTGGGGGGCCAGACTATATTATGAAAAAAAAATATGAACGAATTCCTATGCCCCACAAATAACCCAGAGATGCATTTTAAATAAAAGCACACATTCCAATCATGTAAAAACATACTGATTCCCGGACCATCCGCAAGCTGGGTTGAGAAGGCAATTGGGCTATAGTGCAACCCCAAAAAGGGGGGCCCCACAAAAATAAACCAGAGCATTGGTGGTCTCAACATTTACAGGATTTTACCAGGACGTTACTGGGTATACAGTACACTGATTGGAAATGAAGCAGTGTGATTGCCCAATTGTTTGGCAGGAGCAAATATCATTGAGAGTGGGATTGCCTCAATTGCATCATGGACACAGATAATCATGGATGTGAAATAAAAGCAATGTCTGGAGGAGCACAGACAGTAACAGATCCTCAAGAATGCAGAGTGTTTGCCTAGGAAGAAATGAGCATTTGTAACTAAATTATCTGGTGGTTCATACATAACCTGTAATAGCCATTTGGGAGCATGGTGGTGGAAGAGAAAACATTCTCTTCTGTTGTTGTTGTTGTTGTTGTTGTTGTTGTTGTTGTTGTTGTTGTTGTTATTCCCACCATTATGCCTTGCCTGGAGGACATTCTTCTTGCCCCAAGTAACCAGCAACGTGGCTATTTCTAAGCGATCTTCAGCTCTGAGCAAGTGGACCCAGGTGGGGTGGGTAAATGATCTACTCCAAATCCAATTATCATCTTTTTGTCTTCAGGAAATATTTGCACACAAAGCAGAACTGATGGGACCCCCTTGATCAAAGGAAAGTGCTACAATGGGTGCTAAGTGGGTTGAAATTGCATTTCAAGCTAGCTGTCAGGGCCTCTTAGGCTAACACAGGCTGAGCAAACAATATAGACACCCTTGGCAGCCAGAGATGGCCCGTTGGGTTAATGTGTTGAAAGGAAGTCAAGAACATTTTTCAAACATTTCCATATCTAATGCAAACATATGTCTGTCTCTCCATCCCAACAAGCTTAAATGCACCAAGAGTATACGATGAGGAGCCCTTCTTGGATCAGATCCATAGTTCCACCTAGACATCAGCTTTCCTTCCCACAGTGCCCAACCAGATGTGTCCAGGAAGCTCAGAAGCTGGTTTGTTGAAGGCAACAGACCTACGGTATTCTATTTGCTCCAACGCTACTGGTACTCAAAGGTAAAAGTAGGGCATGTTGATGTGCCATCTTCCTGCATCCCAGTCCACATCACTGGGACTGGGATAGGTGTGTCCAAGAATCTTTCCTCACCGGGTAGCCCTGTGTTGAGGGTAGAAAGTCAGCCACACAGATGGAGAGCTCATGATGTCATCAAAGCAGTGTCCTTCGCTCTGGGGGACCATCACCGCAGCATGGTCAGGTTGCGGGGACTGGCGGCACACCTGGCTCGGGTCCCCAGAGAGCAAAATAATCTGATTCTTTCTGCAACCAAGGCAGCTGGAATGGTATATGCACCAAAATGCAGGGAGGGTTCAGTACCAACGAAGGAGAAACAGCAGATGAAACTGAAGGAGTATAGAATAAGAGACCAGGAACAAAGAGTATTTAAAGAAGAGTGGGAAATGTTTGTAGAATATTTAAAGAATCATTGTACACAAATTAAAACATTAGCAGGACATGAAAAAGAACTAATATGGAGTAATTAGAATATGCAGCAGCAGAGGATAATTAGAAGGAAACCTAGAAGGGGCAGGGGAGGGAAGCCAATGAATAAATGTATTGTTTTTTGTTGGCAAATGTGAATGTGGAAACTTGTAAAGGTGAAAATTATATTATTATTATTATTATTATTATTATTATTATTATTATTATTATTTTAAAAAGATGGCACACCTGGCTCAGAAGAAGGCTATTCAAAGGGCATCTCCCATACAGAAGCTACATGCAAAACTGCTTCCATCATGGCTAGTCGCTGGACAAATGAGAAGTGTGCTGGGCCCTACAATTGGCAGGAGTGGCTCTGTTGCCAGCACCACCTCCAGCTGCTGCCAGATTGGCACTGGCAGGGTCTTCTCAGTGGTGGCTCCCCCTCTGCGGAATGCCCTCCCTGGGGAGGAGCGTCTGTCTCCCTCACCACTGAATTTCAGGAGAACTTTGGAGACATTTCTCTTTACCCAGGTATTTGATGACTGATAGATACTGCCCATGGCAACCCTGAACTTAGTAACTGTCAAGATATGTGATTCGTTTTGTAAGAAGGAATGTTTCAAGATGGCTTTTAACTGTCCTCAAATGTTTGTCAATGTTTCATTTGGTTTAAATTCTTTTAAATATGTTTCGCTTTGTTTTAGGTTGCAATGTGGCGGGTGGCGGGTTAGGAATTACTAAACATCAGTTGCTATTATGAAACTTATCAATTGAGCCATACTGTCTGTTTGATTTCTGAACATGAGGATATGTGATGGGTCAGATTAGAAAAGAAAGAGGTGGATTATTGGTTTTTTCCCCTTTTTAAAAAAACGTATGTTTCATTCTTCGCAATGGATATAGAATCTGTTTTGATGCTTTCTGCTCTGGGCTCCTTTGGGAGCAGTGGTGAGATCCAAGTATAATAGCTAATAAATAAATTTGTGTCACCAGTGGAAAGAAACCTTGAATCTTTTCAATTATTGCAAGCAAAGAACTGTCCTGTACAAATGGATGCATATGAATGATGCTCTTGGCCAGGCTTCCTCAACCTTGGCCCTCCAGATGTTTTGAGACTACAATGCCCATCATCCCTGACCACTGGTCCTGCTAGCTAGGGATCATGGGAGTTGTAGGCCAAAAACATCTGGAGGGCTGAGGTTGAGGAAGCCTGCTCTTGGCATACCCTCCAAGTGTCCCTATTTTTCAGGAAGAATCCCAGGTTTACCGAAGCCATCCCAGTTTCTGATTCGATCCTGGAGTGTCCCACTTTCCCATAGGACACCCCCGTTTTCATCAGATAAATATTGGAGGGTAGGGTAGGATATCCCTATTTTCATCAGAGAAGTGTTGGAGGGCATGCAGTTATGCAACCCTCAAGCCAATGAGATAAGTAACTATACAACCTTTAGAAGACATCTGACAGCAACCTATGTTTTTATGTATGTTGGAAGAAGAAGAAGAAGAAGAAGAAGAAGAAGAAGAAGAAGAAGAGGAGTTTGGATTTGATATCCCACTTTTCACTAGCCGAAGGAGTCTCAAAGCGGCTAACATTCTCCTTTCCTTCCTCCCCCACAACAAACACTCTGTGAGGTGAGTGGGGCTGAGAGACTTCAAAGAAGTGGGACTAGCCCAAGGTCACCCAGCAGCTGCATGTGGAGGAGCGGAGACACGAACCCGGTTCCCCAGATTACGAGTCTACCACTCTTAACCACTACACCACACTGGCTCTCTGGAAGTCTCCAAGAGTGGCTGGGTCAACCCAGTCAGATGGGTACGGTATAAATAATAAAATTATTAATATGGAATAGGATGTCCCTAACGTCATCAGAGAAATGTTGGAGGGTATGGAGTTGTCTATTAATTTACCTAACACAATGTTACCTTTCCTGATCTTGGGCAGGCTGGCCTCCTTGGTAACAACACAATGTTCTGTATAGGCAAGTCACATTGCAGAGGTGAAGAATCCCACAGCTCCCTTTATTTCCCTTGCATAAGAGCCCAGCACAGTATCTGGCTTAGTTCAATCACAAGAGTCCTCAAGGAGCTTTGCAGAAACCCATTTACAAACAAACAAACCTACTCACCGTCCTCATCTGACCTGCCATCATCTTGGCCCTAATTGAGGTGTTCCCTCTTGCATCCCAAAAATAACAGCCCTTCTTGAATTGCGCTCTGCCAACTGCTGGGCAAAAATTGGACCCTTGCCAAATCGGTGTTTCACGGGATTAGCCTGCTTAGATCAACTAACCCAGTTGTGCAATGCTTAGGAATACAGAGTCAAGTCAATTACATCACTCATGAGAGAAGAAAGCTATTCTAAAGCAAGCAGGATTTTTGAGTCCCTGCCAAAAATGTAACATGGGTGTATTCGCATGCATTCAAAAGGGAATCGTGCTACACTAACAGAAAAAGATTGATTCTGCCTCTTTCCCACCTCCACTTTTTTCTTTTTAGGCAACAAGGCCAGATAGATATTTCGAGTATTTTAAAGGAAATTAGAGTCCCAAGGTGCAGCTGCTTTTTTCAAATCATAATGTAAGATTCAGCTTGCTTTCCCTGTAGCTCTTGGCATTATGTGGAACATAGGAGGCTGCCTTGTGCCAAGTGAAAACCCTTGGTCCATTTAGCTCAGTTGGTTAAGAGAGTAGTGATGACAACACAAAGGTCACAGGTTCTATCCCCGGACGGGATAACTATATATTCCTGCATTTCAGGGAGTGGGACTAGATGATCCTCGGGGTCCCTTCCAACTCTACATTTCTATTAATCTATTTCTAGGACTCTAGGACGGGCTCTCCAGGGTTTCAGGCAGACACCTTTCCCATCTCTGACTGGAGATGCTGGGGATTGAATATGGGACCATGCAAGCCAGATGTCTTACTACTGTGCCACAGCTTTTCCCATCTGCCTGTTCTCTCCCATAGTATTTTGTGTGTTTGTGTTGAGGAGGGATCATCGATGCCTACTTCTTCTTTGGCGATCACTCGTAGCCGAGTAAGATTGTCTTCCATAAACATGGTTTTAACAATGAGTCCGTAAGTGACTGTGGAGGCCAATTCTGGAACCACACATCCTTCCACAGTGGGGACATTGGTTTCTGGGCGGGAGCTGATCATGGTGTGGTCTTTTACGACTGCTAGGTGGTGACCCTACTGGGCACGGTAATCCAGTCAGGGGAAAAGGGAGGCAGACTATGTTTAGATCACCTTTTCTAGTCCCTCCCCCTTTTTGGGGTGAGCAGAGTGGGTCCTAAAGAGGGCTTCTCAGTCATGGATACAGCTGCCGAGCTGCTCAACTGCCTCGTTCCTTGAGTCAGAACGACTGAATCTGTATCCACCGCCCATGTGCTGGTTCATGAGTAGGGGCTTCCAGATTTCAAGATCCTGTCCCCGTTACCATTTGCAGATTGCCATGGGACTTTGGGGGTTTGGATTTGGGATGGGTTTTTGGAATATGCCTGTGCGTGAATTTGTTTTATGTGTGTACATCAGTGCACGCTGACCAACGCACAGTCTTCGCAGTAGGGCTCTGTTCTGATGGCATGAGTACTCATGACGAACCAGTAGATTACTGTCTGCTGCAGCCTTCATCCGCCTTCACAGCCATTGTAACATACCGCTTGTTATCATCCACCTCTTCTGCCGTTGAGAACTTCTTGGATCATTCTTTGTCTAGCTCCTTCCCTTTGACCTTACCGCCTTGGGTGACCCTGCTGGGAATACGAGATTCCCAATGGCTTCACTCACAAGGGTCATAGGAACGTGCAAGCCCACTCACCACAACAAGGTGATGATCCAGCGAGTGATGATCCTTCCTCTGCTGAGGAAGAACGGTGGGAAAGGGCAGTTGTCTCTTGTGCTGTTTGTGAGCATCCCAGAGGCATCTGTTTCGTCACTGCAGACCTTTGATCTCATCAAGGCTTTCCTTATGTTCTTAGTATAGCTCAGTGCTGGAGCAGGTGCGCTGCAAGAAGACTGCCCCAGGTTTTAATCCCAAGTGCCTCCTCTTAAAAAGGGATCAGTCAACAGCTAATGTTGACTGATCAACTCTGCAGGTCAGAGTTGGCAAAGCATTGCTGCCGGTTCCTGAGCTCAGTGCAGGGTTCATGCAGTGACACGAGCACTGGATTGGCAGCTCCACTGTTCCGACCGCCCCATGCCGAGCTCCTCCCAAAGTCCTCCAAACTTGGGGTTTGGAAGGGCGGAGAGCAACACTGCCCCACTGACTGCTACTGGAATCTGTTGGCAGCCTGGCAAAGCAGCCAGCAAAAATCACATTGACAAAAATGAACGGGGGGAGTGGAGACAACTGAGCAGATACCTACTATATTGACTGGAAAGCTCATGAAACTAGAGGAGCCCTCTTCCAATATCTCACGGGCTGTCATATGGAAGAGGGAGCAAACTTGTTTTCTCATGTTCTGGAGGTTAGGACTTGAACCCAAGGCTTCAAGTTACAAGAAAGGAGATTCCGACTAAACATCAGCAAAAGCTTTCTGATGATGAGAGCTGTTTGGCGGTGGAACAGTCTCCCTCGGGAGGTGGCAGGTGGGTTCCTTCCTTGGAGGTTTGCAAGCAGATGTTGGATGGTCATCTGTCAGGGATGGGTTAGCTGAGATTCTTGCATTGCAAGGGGGTTGGACTAGATGACCCCCGGGGTCCCTTCCAATGCTACAATTCTATAATTCTATGACTACACAACTTTTGGCAAACGCTGAAAATGCACCTCTTTACCCCTGGCATTTGACACCTAAGACGTGTGTTTTCAGGGCTGTGGGGATTCTTTTGCTGGCGCCTCCCGTGTGCAGGACGAGATTGACCTCACACGGGATGCCAGTTGCAAGGGAAGGCAGCCTGCGGACAGGACGGCCGGTAATTCCGGAGCCTGCTCACACCGTGCCGTGAATAAAGAAGAGCCGCTGGCTGCAATCTGAAGGTTTTGAGTTCGGTGAGTTCGATGAAGGTTGCCTCATTGAAAATGGTTGCAAGTGTCTGTCTGGTTCAAGAAACTCCGAAGAGGAAAATAAAGCTAAAGGTGGCCAAAACTGAACGGCCAAATAAAAGGTTTTAAAAGCAAATGGAAATAAAACTAAGAAGACTGCAGTCTGGAGGGTAACGGCTTTAGCTGCCCTGCGTGGATGGATGGTTTCACTTTCACTTTGCCTAGGCTTGTCACGCAATGTTCTCTCTGGGCTTTTCCGCACGTTCTCCACACCACAAACAGGGAGCGGCAGCTTTTTATTGAGTGAACAACCAACGTCATAATCGATACACAAACCAATCACAACACTGTTGCTGCCCTAAATTGGGCGGGAAGCAGATTAACTGACCACTACCAAGTTCAAAAGTTTGGAACCAATAAACTCTGCGGAAGGATCCCAGCGGCAAATCGCCTGCTGGATCCTGCTATCACTTTTCCTTCCAGGTGGAAGGATACAGTAAAATTAAGCATAATCAAACACAATCAAACACAAATAAACACAGGTGCAAGCGCACCTGAAAAGCATATTCCCACACAGGGCACGACCTATTCCTGCAGATGTACTCTGTTTTAACATTGTAGCCCACCCTGGGGCCTGCTGGTGAAGTGCGAGTAATAAGTCTAACAGCAACAACAACTGCTACTATTTCTCATCTTCTTCCTCCAATACCTGCCATACCTTGTTCGAATCAGAGTAGTCACCGGAAATCATGGCAGGTTTAAGTGGGCTCCTTTGCCTGTTTTCAGGGCCCACCCTATTATTGCGAATGTAATACCACAGAGCCTAGGGCTTGCTGATCAGAAGGTCGGCGGTTCGAATCCCCGCGACGGGGTGAGCTCCCGTTGCTCGGTCCCAGCTCCTGCCAACCTAGCAGTTTGAAAGCACGTCATAGTGCAAGTAGATAAATAGGTACCACTCCGGCGGGAAGGTAAACGGCGTTTCCGTGCACTGCTCTGGTTTTGCCAGAAGCGGCTTAGTCATGCTGGCCACATGACCCGGAAGCTCAACGCTGGCTCCCTCGACCAGTAACACGAGATGAGTGCCACAACCCCAGAGTCGGACACGACTGGACCTAATGGTCAGGGGTCCCTTTACCTTTACCTAATATTTTAAATGCTTTGGGTTTTGAATTTTAACATGGCTGCAACTCTCTCCAGGGCATGCTGTTGAGGGATGGGTGACGACGACGACAACAACAACAACAACAACAAAACAAGGCAGCATTCCCCGAATTCAACAAACTAGATAAAAACATGCCAATTCCACTTGACACATGCTTAAAAGCGATGTCTGTCACACACACCCCTTCAAAAACCAATTCAGCCACTGCCTCACTTATGTAATGATGGCTCAGGAGGCATTAAAAGCAGGCGCGATGTGTTAGTGGAAAGAGTTAAAAGCCCCAGCAAAGGGCTTGTCCTCAAATCCCCCCAAGAGGACTGTAATGAAAATTCCCATTCGTACTGTAGCTGGGCAGAGAGGGAGTGGCCAGGGCTTCCACCGGAAATGAAGTTCGTTCAATACTGATTAAGTATCCCAGCTGGGCTCACCTCAGATGACCCTTCATAGCAGGCAGGGGCTCTGATTGGGCAAGGGAGCTGCTGTGCTGTCCACGTTTGAACTCCCCTCAGCTGGCCTTAAACAGCTGCACAGGAAACGGCCAAACCAATGGGAAATAGTGTTTTGCTTGTGAATGACTTTGTCAGATTGGCTGCGCATTGAGGATAAGGTGGGCATGTCATGTGCCCCTTCTTTACAGAGGGCAGCCTTCTGCTTCGAGGTGCCCAGTTTAAAGACAAAGGAAATTAAGAAGTGAGAGGAGGGCCACATTCTCACCCGACGTTTAAAGAAGCACGATACCAGTTGTAATAGAATCATAGAGTTGGAAGAGACCACAAGGGCCATCTAGTCCAACCCCCTGCCAAGCAGGAAACATAATAATCTCTATATATAAAACGCAAGTGTCTCTGCATCCAGTCCCTGTGTCTCTGGGTTTGCGCTACTGAGCATGTGCCCCAGGGACACAGGGATTGTATGGAGAGACATCGGGCCGGGAGCAGCAGCGGCAGTTGAAGCAGGGCGGTTGAAACGGAATGCTGGCGCTCCAGAAGAGAGGGGAGGCCGAGGAGGAAGGTCACGCCGCTGCCGCCGCTACAACAAGAGCCCCAAGGCCTAGCGGCCCAGAGTAGCCAGCCCCCGCGGAGCGCCGGCGTCCCGCCGGGCCAGGGCGCGCTCGAACCCCGGCCCCGTCTCAGGAGAAGGGGAAGAAGACATGATGGAGGATGCGGGAGAGGAGACGGAGGCCGGCCGGCCGCAGAGAGGGAGGAGGAGCGAGAGGGAGGGAGGCGGGTTCTGTTCTAGCGCCCGTTATTTTAACGGGCTGAAACCACTAGTAATATTATAAGCATTTATTACTTATACCCTGCCCATCTGACTGGGTTGCCCCAGCCATTCTGGGCAGCTTCCAGCAGAATGTAAAAAACACAGCAAAACATCGGACATGAAGAACTTCCTAATACAGGGCTGCCTTAAGATGTCCATGGAAGGTCGTATAATTGTTTATCTCCTTGACATTGGATAGGAAGGCATTCCGAAGGGCAGGTGCCACTACCGAAAAGGCCCTCTGCCTGTTTCCCTGTAGCTTCATTTCTTGCAATGAGGGAACCACCAGAAGACCCTCTGAGCTGGACCTCAATGTCTGGGCTGGACAATGGGGGTGGAGATGCTCCTTCAGGTATACACTGGGCCCAGGCCGAAAGGTCAGCACCAACACTTTGAATTGCGCTCAGAAACACAGAATCATAGAATTGTAGAGTTGGAAGCAACCACGGGGATCATCGAGCCCAACCCCCTGGAATGTAGGAATCTTTTGCCCAACTTGGGGCTCATACCCACAACCCTGAGATTAAGACATTCTGCAAACCAATGTAGGCCTTTTAGGACCGATGTTATATGGCTCAAACATTCATGGCTTTCCCCAGATAATTCTGAAAGCTGTCGTTTGTTAAGGGTGCTGAGAGTTCTCGGGAGACCCCTATTTTACTCAGAGAGCTACAATTCCTATAGTTCCCTGGGAACAGAGAGTAACTGCTAAACCACTATGAGGATGGAGTGCAGACTAGCATGATCAACCAGAACCCCACATATTTGTTATTATGTTTCTTGGCAATGTTATATTTCTTCTTCAGTATAAGGTCTCAGGGTGGGTTACTACAATGTAAAAATACAGTATCAAAATCAGTTAAAACAATTTACGTCAGAAGAATAGGGCGGATCCTAAGAACACGCATCTAAAATGTATCTCAAAAAAAATCACTATATCAGTAGTTTTGACATTGAGTTCTAGGAAACTCCGGTGGCGGAGTAGAAACTTACTGGGGACTTTCCACTGAGGTCAGCAATGAGCGTATAAGTTTCCCTGAACATGTCGCAAAATAAGCAACATGCTTACAAAATACGCTGGTTATCTGCAGAAGTCCGAATGTGATAAGTGCTTTGTGGGATGAGACCAAAGAGGCATTTGCATCCAGCAATTCGCTTCTTACAGCGTGGCTGTTCACACACACACACACCCGGAAGCTTGGAAGTGGGGCACTGGTATCTGGGGGAATGATGCCAATCAGCACTGAGGTTGTCTTTATCTCATAAGAGCGAATGATATCTTGATTAATCATCTACAGAAGAAACGCTTCATTTACTTTACAACCCTCAGGGGTGGCCCATGGACAGCAGTCTAGACTGTTGGCATCACCTGCAGAGCCCCATCTAGGAATCTGAGGAATGTAGTCAATTTCCCCAGTTAATGCTAATTGAGAAATCTTTCATATGCTGGAAGGCACAGAGCTACTATAATGCAACAGGTGCATTTTCAACCATGTCAGCAGATGAACCTTGGGTGGGGCACAGTAAGTGTCGCAGGACTGGAAAGTGTTGGGAACCTGTCAAGCAACATGACCTTGACCCAATAACAGTGCATGAGGGGTGGATTTTATTCTGCTTTAGCCTGCCCTGCTCTGTTGCCTCAATGCTGCCACATTATTGCTGTCCAGAGAGGCTATAGTGCAGGGGTCAGCAAACTTTTTCAGCAGGGGGCCGGTCCACTGTCCCTCAGACCTTGTGGGGGGCCAGACTATATTATGAAAAAAAAATATGAACGAATTCCTATGCCCCACAAATAACCCAGAGATGCATTTTAAATAAAAGCACACATTCCAATCATGTAAAAACATACTGATTCCCGGACCATCCGCAAGCTGGGTTGAGAAGGCAATTGGGCTATAGTGCAACCCCAAAAAGGGGGGCCCCACAAAAATAAACCAGAGCATTGGTGGTCTCAACATTTACAGGATTTTACCAGGACGTTACTGGGTATACAGTACACTGATTGGAAATGAAGCAGTGTGATTGCCCAATTGTTTGGCAGGAGCAAATATCATTGAGAGTGGGATTGCCTCAATTGCATCATGGACACAGATAATCATGGATGTGAAATAAAAGCAATGTCTGGAGGAGCACAGACAGTAACAGATCCTCAAGAATGCAGAGTGTTTGCCTAGGAAGAAATGAGCATTTGTAACTAAATTATCTGGTGGTTCATACATAACCTGTAATAGCCATTTGGGAGCATGGTGGTGGAAGAGAAAACATTCTCTTCTGTTGTTGTTGTTGTTGTTGTTGTTGTTGTTGTTGTTGTTGTTGTTGTTATTCCCACCATTATGCCTTGCCTGGAGGACATTCTTCTTGCCCCAAGTAACCAGCAACGTGGCTATTTCTAAGCGATCTTCAGCTCTGAGCAAGTGGACCCAGGTGGGGTGGGTAAATGATCTACTCCAAATCCAATTATCATCTTTTTGTCTTCAGGAAATATTTGCACACAAAGCAGAACTGATGGGACCCCCTTGATCAAAGGAAAGTGCTACAATGGGTGCTAAGTGGGTTGAAATTGCATTTCAAGCTAGCTGTCAGGGCCTCTTAGGCTAACACAGGCTGAGCAAACAATATAGACACCCTTGGCAGCCAGAGATGGCCCGTTGGGTTAATGTGTTGAAAGGAAGTCAAGAACATTTTTCAAACATTTCCATATCTAATGCAAACATATGTCTGTCTCTCCATCCCAACAAGCTTAAATGCACCAAGAGTATACGATGAGGAGCCCTTCTTGGATCAGATCCATAGTTCCACCTAGACATCAGCTTTCCTTCCCACAGTGCCCAACCAGATGTGTCCAGGAAGCTCAGAAGCTGGTTTGTTGAAGGCAACAGACCTACGGTATTCTATTTGCTCCAACGCTACTGGTACTCAAAGGTAAAAGTAGGGCATGTTGATGTGCCATCTTCCTGCATCCCAGTCCACATCACTGGGACTGGGATAGGTGTGTCCAAGAATCTTTCGTCACAGGGTAGCCCTATGTTGAGGGTAGAAAGTCAGCCACACAGATGGAGAGCTCATGATGTCATCAAAGCAGTGTCCTTCGCTCTGGGGGACCATCACCGCAGCATGGTCAGGTTGCGGGGACTGGCGGCACACCTGGCTCGGGTCCCCAGAGAGCAAAATAATCTGATTCTTTCTGCAACCAAGGCAGCTGGAATGGTATATGCACCAAAATGCAGGGAGGGTTCAGTACCAACGAAGGAGAAACAGCAGATGAAACTGAAGGAGTATAGAATAAGAGACCAGGAACAAAGAGTATTTAAAGAAGAGTGGGAAATGTTTGTAGAATATTTAAAGAATCATTGTACACAAATTAAAACATTAGCAGGACATGAAAAAGAACTAATATGGAGTAATTAGAATATGCAGCAGCAGAGGATAATTAGAAGGAAACCTAGAAGGGGCAGGGGAGGGAAGCCAATGAATAAATGTATTGTTTTTTGTTGGCAAATGTGAATGTGGAAACTTGTAAAGGTGAAAATTATATTATTATTATTATTATTATTATTATTATTATTATTATTATTATTATTTTAAAAAGATGGCACACCTGGCTCAGAAGAAGGCTATTCAAAGGGCATCTCCCATACAGAAGCTACATGCAAAACTGCTTCCATCATGGCTAGTCGCTGGACAAATGAGAAGTGTGCTGGGCCCTACAATTGGCAGGAGTGGCTCTGTTGCCAGCACCACCTCCAGCTGCTGCCAGATTGGCACTGGCAGGGTCTTCTCAGTGGTGGCTCCCCCTCTGCGGAATGCCCTCCCTGGGGAGGAGCGTCTGTCTCCCTCACCACTGAATTTCAGGAGAACTTTGGAGACATTTCTCTTTACCCAGGTATTTGATGACTGATAGATACTGCCCATGGCAACCCTGAACTTAGTAACTGTCAAGATATGTGATTCGTTTTGTAAGAAGGAATGTTTCAAGATGGCTTTTAACTGTCCTCAAATGTTTGTCAATGTTTCATTTGGTTTAAATTCTTTTAAATATGTTTCGCTTTGTTTTAGGTTGCAATGTGGCGGGTGGCGGGTTAGGAATTACTAAACATCAGTTGCTATTATGAAACTTATCAATTGAGCCATACTGTCTGTTTGATTTCTGAACATGAGGATATGTGATGGGTCAGATTAGAAAAGAAAGAGGTGGATTATTGGTTTTTTCCCCTTTTTAAAAAAACGTATGTTTCATTCTTCGCAATGGATATAGAATCTGTTTTGATGCTTTCTGCTCTGGGCTCCTTTGGGAGCAGTGGTGAGATCCAAGTATAATAGCTAATAAATAAATTTGTGTCACCAGTGGAAAGAAACCTTGAATCTTTTCAATTATTGCAAGCAAAGAACTGTCCTGTACAAATGGATGCATATGAATGATGCTCTTGGCCAGGCTTCCTCAACCTTGGCCCTCCAGATGTTTTGAGACTACAATGCCCATCATCCCTGACCACTGGTCCTGCTAGCTAGGGATCATGGGAGTTGTAGGCCAAAAACATCTGGAGGGCTGAGGTTGAGGAAGCCTGCTCTTGGCATACCCTCCAAGTGTCCCTATTTTTCAGGAAGAATCCCAGGTTTACCGAAGCCATCCCAGTTTCTGATTCGATCCTGGAGTGTCCCACTTTCCCATAGGACACCCCCGTTTTCATCAGATAAATATTGGAGGGTAGGGTAGGATATCCCTATTTTCATCAGAGAAGTGTTGGAGGGCATGCAGTTATGCAACCCTCAAGCCAATGAGATAAGTAACTATACAACCTTTAGAAGACATCTGACAGCAACCTATGTTTTTATGTATGTTGGAAGAAGAAGAAGAAGAAGAAGAAGAAGAAGAAGAAGAAGAAGAAGAAGAAGAAGAGGAGTTTGGATTTGATATCCCACTTTTCACTAGCCGAAGGAGTCTCAAAGCGGCTAACATTCTCCTTTCCTTCCTCCCCCACAACAAACACTCTGTGAGGTGAGTGGGGCTGAGAGACTTCAAAGAAGTGGGACTAGCCCAAGGTCACCCAGCAGCTGCATGTGGAGGAGCGGAGACACGAACCCGGTTCCCCAGATTACGAGTCTACCACTCTTAACCACTACACCACACTGGCTCTCTGGAAGTCTCCAAGAGTGGCTGGGTCAACCCAGTCAGATGGGTACGGTATAAATAATAAAATTATTAATATGGAATAGGATGTCCCTAACGTCATCAGAGAAATGTTGGAGGGTATGGAGTTGTCTATTAATTTACCTAACACAATGTTACCTTTCCTGATCTTGGGCAGGCTGGCCTCCTTGGTAACAACACAATGTTCTGTATAGGCAAGTCACATTGCAGAGGTGAAGAATCCCACAGCTCCCTTTATTTCCCTTGCATAAGAGCCCAGCACAGTATCTGGCTTAGTTCAATCACAAGAGTCCTCAAGGAGCTTTGCAGAAACCCATTTACAAACAAACAAACCTACTCACCGTCCTCATCTGACCTGCCATCATCTTGGCCCTAATTGAGGTGTTCCCTCTTGCATCCCAAAAATAACAGCCCTTCTTGAATTGCGCTCTGCCAACTGCTGGGCAAAAATTGGACCCTTGCCAAATCGGTGTTTCACGGGATTAGCCTGCTTAGATCAACTAACCCAGTTGTGCAATGCTTAGGAATACAGAGTCAAGTCAATTACATCACTCATGAGAGAAGAAAGCTATTCTAAAGCAAGCAGGATTTTTGAGTCCCTGCCAAAAATGTAACATGGGTGTATTCGCATGCATTCAAAAGGGAATCGTGCTACACTAACAGAAAAAGATTGATTCTGCCTCTTTCCCACCTCCACTTTTTTCTTTTTAGGCAACAAGGCCAGATAGATATTTCGAGTATTTTAAAGGAAATTAGAGTCCCAAGGTGCAGCTGCTTTTTTCAAATCATAATGTAAGATTCAGCTTGCTTTCCCTGTAGCTCTTGGCATTATGTGGAACATAGGAGGCTGCCTTGTGCCAAGTGAAAACCCTTGGTCCATTTAGCTCAGTTGGTTAAGAGAGTAGTGATGACAACACAAAGGTCACAGGTTCTATCCCCGGACGGGATAACTATATATTCCTGCATTTCAGGGAGTGGGACTAGATGATCCTCGGGGTCCCTTCCAACTCTACATTTCTATTAATCTATTTCTAGGACTCTAGGACGGGCTCTCCAGGGTTTCAGGCAGACACCTTTCCCATCTCTGACTGGAGATGCTGGGGATTGAATATGGGACCATGCAAGCCAGATGTCTTACTACTGTGCCACAGCTTTTCCCATCTGCCTGTTCTCTCCCATAGTATTTTGTGTGTTTGTGTTGAGGAGGGATCATCAATGCCTACTTCTTCTTTGGCGATCACTCGTAGCCGAGTAAGATTGTCTTCCATAAACATGGTTTTAACAATGAGTCCGTAAGTGACTGTGGAGGCCAATTCTGGAACCACACATCCTTCCACAGTGGGGACATTGGTTTCTGGGCGGGAGCTGATCATGGTGTGGTCTTTTACGACTGCTAGGTGGTGACCCTACTGGGCACGGTAATCCAGTCAGGGGAAAAGGGAGGCAGACTATGTTTAGATCACCTTTTCTAGTCCCTCCCCCTTTTTGGGGTGAGCAGAGTGGGTCCTAAAGAGGGCTTCTCAGTCATGGATACAGCTGCCGAGCTGCTCAACTGCCTCGTTCCTTGAGTCAGAACGACTGAATCTGTATCCACCGCCCATGTGCTGGTTCATGAGTAGGGGCTTCCAGATTTCAAGATCCTGTCCCCGTTACCATTTGCAGATTGCCATGGGACTTTGGGGGTTTGGATTTGGGATGGGTTTTTGGAATATGCCTGTGAGTGAATTTGTTTTATGTGTGTACATCAGTGCACGCTGACCAACGCACAGTCTTCGCAGTAGGGCTCTGTTCTGATGGCATGAGTACTCATGACGAACCAGTAGATTACTGTCTGCTGCAGCCTTCATCCGCCTTCACAGCCATTGTAACATACCGCTTGTTATCATCCACCTCTTCTGCCGTTGAGAACTTCTTGGATCATTCTTTGTCTAGCTCCTTCCCTTTGACCTTACCGCCTTGGGTGACCCTGCTGGGAATACGAGATTCCCAATGGCTTCACTCACAAGGGTCATAGGAACGTGCAAGCCCACTCACCACAACAAGGTGATGATCCAGCGAGTGATGATCCTTCCTCTGCTGAGGAAGAACGGTGGGAAAGGGCAGTTGTCTCTTGTGCTGTTTGTGAGCATCCCAGAGGCATCTGTTTCGTCACTGCAGACCTTTGATCTCATCAAGGCTTTCCTTATGTTCTTAGTATAGCTCAGTGCTGGAGCAGGTGCGCTGCAAGAAGACTGCCCCAGGTTTTAATCCCAAGTGCCTCCTCTTAAAAAGGGATCAGTCAACAGCTAATGTTGACTGATCAACTCTGCAGGTCAGAGTTGGCAAAGCATTGCTGCCGGTTCCTGAGCTCAGTGCAGGGTTCATGCAGTGACACGAGCACTGGATTGGCAGCTCCACTGTTCCGACCGCCCCATGCCGAGCTCCTCCCAAAGTCCTCCAAACTTGGGGTTTGGAAGGGCGGAGAGCAACACTGCCCCACTGACTGCTACTGGAATCTGTTGGCAGCCTGGCAAAGCAGCCAGCAAAAATCACATTGACAAAAATGAACGGGGGGAGTGGAGACAACTGAGCAGATACCTACTATATTGACTGGAAAGCTCATGAAACTAGAGGAGAAGGGACAGATCGGGGTTGCTGTTGATTAAGTGCATTTGTTTCTGTTGGGGTAGAAGGGAAGGATCTGGCTAACTTGGGAAATGTCACAAAACGCTGACGGACACACAAACTTTGGATGGAGAGATTAGTTCAGTGCTGCTGAAAGTCAGTACAGCTGCCTTGAGGGAAGAGAGAAGGTCAGTTTGGCTGGGGGAAAGAAAATATTGATAGGGCTTTTGGGAGTGGATATGGCCCTTGGGGTGCGGGGCATGGAAAGGTAGGGCAATCCTTGCATTTTGATTCCAAATATCTTGCCGAATGATAAAGTAATTTATTCATGTTGATGTGGTGCCATGCATGGAGAAATGTGAGGCACACCCGCTTACAGGCCTGGAGTCTGTTTTGGTTCCACGCCACAAATGAGCTGATAAATGATTGCAGCCTGTTTAGATTGTAATATGAATTGACATACATATATAAAAATTGCTCAGAGCCCATCTGCTGAGGTTACATAACACTGAGATCGCAAGCAGTTTTAGGAGCTGGATTTACTGCACAAACAGAAACATTTCTGGTAAGACGATTAAGGGGGAGGGGAAAAGGGGGAAGTGAGGCTGCCATCACTGTACACACAAGTGTGTAATGTTCCAAAAGGCGCAAGAAGTCAAATATGCAAGTCAATCTGTGTTTGCTTTTGAACAGATTCTTGCATAAATATGATGAGAAACTTGTATAAATATCTTTTCTTTTTCTTTTTGCAAGGAGGTAGGTATCTTAATTTTGATGGGCGCAGTAAAACACCTGATAATATTTCCATATCACACTCTTGGCACGTCAATCGTTCCTTCAGAAATAAGAGGTGCTTTTAATACTGTGCCTTTGGAATTGAAACCCACTGTGCGTCTCCATCCCCATCCTCCAATTCTCTTTCCATTCAGCGTTACATAACTGCCAGCATTCAGGAAATCCAGGCCGTGAGTATCCTAAAATAACCTCTCCTACTGAGCGCTCATTAAAATGACTATAAATAAAGACTAGCCACAACTGGGTTTGTTTTTTAATGAGATCATGTGGCCGCCTTGTAGTAAATTGAATTGTGTGTTACTAAGGAAACTGTTAAGCCATTGCAGTGCTATGTCTAAAAAAAAACCTCTAGTGAATACACCTGTAGGGTTTTAAATGCTTCTTTTTATAGACATCTTGGAGTTCTTTTGTTGTGTTTGTTCTATAAAAGACAAATCATTTACTTTGAGCACGTTACATAAGGGCACCGTGAATGCTCAGGGTTGGGTTTTAAATATCAGCACCCCAAGGGATGAAAACTTGCCCACCACACTGTTTATTCTCAGGGGTAGCAGAGTTCTCACACTCACACCGGGTACCTACAGGTGTTTCTTTCCACTGAGGCTGCCAGCTTGTCTACCTGCCCCAGCTGCTATACATTTAGCAGAGTCTGGGGCATCTGCCCAAATTGGCAGGTGGTGACATTTCACCCCCAAGCCTGGAGAAGCTGGTCCCGCATCACTTGATGCCGGTCAACCTGCAGTGCAATAAGGGCACAGCAGCAGAGGCAGGTTGAGAAGCTGGCAACCCTAGAAGACTGTGCCTCCGCCAAGCAGGATTTGTGCAGGGAGAACATTTGAGTACATTATCATTACATTTATTTATCTCCCTCCTTTACCCTGAACCAGGACTCAAGGCGGCTTACACAAATTAAAACAGCACATTTTTTTTAAAAAAAAAACTACCATCATATAAATTATCATTAGAAAGTAGTTAAAATCAAATAGAATTAAAACAATACAATAGCCATCTTCAAATATCTCAAGGGCTGTCACGTGGAAGACAGAGCAAGCTTGTTTTCTCCTGCTCTGGAAGGTAGGACTAAAACCAATGGATCAAAGTTACAAGAAAGGAGATTCCGACTAAACACCTGGAAGGACTTTCTAACAGAAAGAGCTGTTCGGCAGTGGAACGGACTCCCTTGGAAGGTTGTGGACTCTCTTTCCTTGGAGGTTTTTAAAGCAGAGATTGGATGGTCATCTGTCATGGATGCTTTAGCTGAGATTCCTGCATTGCAGGGGCTTGAACTAGATGAACATTTGGGTCCCTTCCAACTCTACGATTCTATGATTCTATGAAATCTATTAAAATGCGGATGATGGAAACAGCACAACACTATGACAGCCCTTTCCTTAAAAAACAGTTAGTTCCCTGTTGGAATAAAACAGGACAGCAAGGAGGGAGCCAGTCTGGCTTCTCTAGGGAGGGAGTTCCAAAGTCTGGGATCAGCCACCACTGAGAAGGCTCTCTCCCACATCCCCACCAAGCATGCCTGTGAGGGTGGCGGGGACCGAGAGAAGGACACTGCTTTGTGTGAGAGGGTGTTGCTTGAATGATAAAATATTTAGTTGTTGCTTCTGTGGCTCATAAGTGAGAGCTGGGCTAGAAGCAGGAAATGCCAGAGAGTGAGTGCCATGCCTGATTTCTGCTTGAATCAAAGGCTGTGACTATGGGAGAAGCAATACCTTCTGGAGTGTTAATACCGTGAGCCCCTCCATCGTAGGCTCAGGTTGTATATATGTGTAAATAAACCATAGATCATAAAGACACTGCAGTCTCCGCTGTGCCTCATTCTAAGGAAAATGAACTCTGGGTATGTTTCTGGAACCCCTGGAATCTTGCACTGCTCAGAGATTGAGGTGGCATGCAACAATACTGAGCTCAGTGGACCACTGGCCTGGCTCCTATGTTCCTTTGATAGCAGCTGCAATCCAACAACATGTGAGGTCCTCACATTCTCCATCCCCAAGTAACAAAGTTAGAACTACAGGCTTCTGGTTCACAGGAAATTTCACTGGTTTGCTAAGAGCTATTGTGAAATGGGCCCCTCTGTCTGTCTCACTTACTCTGCAAGACGGCAGAAGACATTGCAACAGCATTTAGATAGAGGCCATGATACAAAAGGGAAGTGAGTTGGTTTAGACTGAGCGGTTTGATGCCAAAGCAGAACAATAGGGCACAACCAGAGAAAATATATGATTCATAACTCAGAGTGGGGGGAAACTTGTGTGTGTCAATGAAGCTAACTGCATCTCTCTTAAGATTCAAAATGCAGCCTGATAGCCCAAATGGACCTGTTTCATGAGTCACACTTTTGCCTAGATTAACCATTATGCTAATTGTGCTAGAGATTATGCCCACACCCACAATGCAATTACTGGCTGCATGTAGATTCCTTCTGGGAGTACATTAAACCAATGATCCATCATCCATAGCTTGCAAGCACACAGTCTGGACATGCAGCACACTCTTCTCTACAGGATTTTGCATTGCTTAATAGCTGAAGGGCTCTTACTGGCTAGTGGCTACTACAAGTGGGTGATATCATATATGTCAACAGCACCTGCCTGGGTGGGGGCTGAAGGAAGCAGCTCCCCCACCCCACCCTGTTTTGCATCAGGCTAGGCTAGTAAGTGCTCTGGTCCATGGGGTCACGAAGAGTCGGACACGACTGAACGA
This sequence comes from Lacerta agilis, assembly GCF_009819535.1. Taxonomy (NCBI): domain Eukaryota; kingdom Metazoa; phylum Chordata; class Lepidosauria; order Squamata; family Lacertidae; genus Lacerta; species Lacerta agilis. The sequence goes on from NC_046312.1 coordinate 8,818,554, forward strand.
CTGAACAACAACAACAGGCTAGTAAGTGAGAGAGAAGTTTGCATTTATGGAAGTTAGCAGCTGCAGGTTTGTTTATGTGGAATTATGATGCTCTCAAGTTTAACACACAGAGACACACACCTCAGATTCAAGATATATTGATCAACATGCTATAAATGTTGAGAACACGAGAAGAGCCTTCTGGATCAAGCCTGCTGCCTGTATGACCCAGCATCCTGTTCTCACAACGATGCCTGGGAAGCCCACGAGCAGGAGCCAAGCACAAGAACACTCTCACTTCTCGCAGTTCCCAGGACCATTTCGCTCCAAAATAGGCTTTGAAGTGGTTCACAAGTATGAAAACCAGTGGTACAAGCATTGAAATATGAACACCCACCCTTAGAATGCATAATAAGCAGTCCCATTAAACCATTAACACCTGTAATTAAAACGCCCGTAAGGATGCACACTCATACAATGTTATATTGGGAAGGATGTAGGATATAAGTCAAAGCCTGGTCCGGACTCTGGTGCTGACAAAGCAACTATTGTGAAACTTTGCATTTCCTCCAGCCGGTCATCCAGTTGGAGGAAACTCTTATTTGCTTACTTTATTGCCCCCTCGGGTCCAAATTACGTCAGGAGTTTGTTCCTGTTGGCTGCAATATATCATACAGTTCAGCTTCCAGTGTTGGTTAAGCTGCAGACCTTGTTTACTTAGTTCTGCTGACTTTAATTTATTGCATTTTGTAAAACCAAGGGTTTGCCGCTACCTGGGTTTCATCGCAAGTAAGTTGTAGGCAGGCAATGCTCATGAGGACACCAAAGGAGATGCAATGCAGCAGCGGTTGCTTAATGTTTTAAACGGTGGTGGGGCAGGTGGGGCAGCCCAAGAGGTCCCTGAAGGTTGGGACAACTAGTTCTGGTTTTCTCCACCATCCTCCTCCCTTGCAAAGATATTATGCACACTTAAGCAACTGATCTGTAAGGATGTTAACAGGGCTCTGCCCCACCCTGCCCTAAGTGACCAGCCTCCCAGGCCCATCATGAGCGCATTTGCAAAGGAAATAAACACGCATTGCTTTCTATTCTGTTGGCTGCTAGGCGTTGGAAGGCAGCAGCTTCTCAGCATACGGTATTCAGAGGTAAAACTGTTCCAATCACAACCTCTAGATTGGAGTTCAGGAATGGAGCCAATATTGAATTCAAGCCGGTCTTGATAAACAAAACACTTTACCTGATGTTAAGAGCCAATGTGGCATAGTGGTTAGAGTACTGGGAGATTGGAGTGTGAATCCCCATTCAGCCATGAAGCTCATTGGGTGACCTTGGGCCAGTCACCGTCTCTTAGCCTGACCTACCAAAAAGTTGTTGTGAGGATGAAATGGGGAGGAGAACCATGTACCCCACCTTGAGCCTCTTGGCAATAAATCATTAAATAAATGGTGGACAGCAGGTGATTGATGGGTGAGTAGATCTGCTCACCTGCCAAAGTGCCCCTCATGGGGTGGGGGGACATCTGATCCAGCCCCCCAGCCCAGCCTAAGACCTTCCTTTGCATTCAGCCACACATGCCCGCAGTGCCAAGACTTTTTCCAATCTCTTCCTCCTGTCGCTTCAGTTCAATTCAGCACAGAGAAGCAAGAACCCCCATTATTGCTTACCTTGTGCAAGGCGAGCCAGTAGCAAGCTCATTCCTGCAACGTGCTCTATGTAGGGTTTCCTTCGCGCTTGACCCGGAAGCTGTAGTTAGTGCAAAATGCTGCAGCACGATTGCTGACAGGAGTGGGGCCTTGTCAGCATATGACACCTGCACTCAGAGACCTGCACTGGTTGCTGATTTGCTACTGGACCAGGTTCAATAGTTGCTGAGCTTCCTGGTTCTGTTGCAAAAACCCAGACGTATTGCCGATGTTTTGAAATTTCCCCCAATGGAAATTTCGCCATTGGAATTGGATATATGGCGACCCTAGGTTCAGGGTGCTACAATTAGCAACTTGGGACCAGTGTAGCCTACCTATGAGATGGCCTTACCTCACATGTGCCCAATTCTGACCTATTATTCAATCGGCAGAACTGGCCCCACTACAGGTGCCACATAATACCCGCTTTGCATTTTTAAGAACCCCATCATTTAGTGTAGCAGCGCCTACAGTTTAGAACCCCCTGCCTCTTGAGATCAAGCAGGCACATTCACTGTAATCTTTTTGTTGTCTGCAAGAACATTTTTGTTCAGACACGTCTACCCAGATGCTTCGGAAGTCGAGGTAATTGTAATCTGTTTCAGTATTTTAACTTTTGTGTGTTTTTATGCAGGGTTGTAATTTTTCTTCTTCTTGGTTTTATTGTTTCATCCCTTTGCAAACCACTTTGAGGTTTTATACAACCAAGCAATATATAAATTTTATGAAACAAATAAGGGTGGGGGCGGATGTGCACGCACATGTGTGTGTTTGTGTGTTCTTGCTTTTTGTGGACTTTGCAGGGGAGAGGTTGGATTTCCATTCCAAGGGGCAGAAGGATCAGATTTTAGAGGCCTGTGAGAATAATTTAAAAAGAGTTATGACAAACCTAGACAGCATCCTAAAAAGCAAAGACATCACCTTGCCGACAAAGGTCCGTATAGTTAAAGCTATGGTTTTCCCAGTAGTAATGTACGGAAGTGAGAGCTGGACCATAAAGAAGGCTGATCGCCAAAGAATTGATGCTTTTGAATTATGGTGCTGGAGGAGACTCTTGAGAGTCCCATGGACTGCAAGAAGATCAAACCTATCCATTCTTAAAGAAATCAGCCCTGAGTGCTCACTAGAAGGACAGATCCTGAAGTTGAGGCTCCAGTACTTTGGCCACCTCATGAGAAGAGAAGACTCCCTGGAAAAGACCCTGATGTTGGGAAAGATGGAGGGCACAAGGAGAAGGGGACGACAGAGGATGAGATGGTTGGACAGTGTTCTCGAAGCTACTAACATGAGTTTGGCCAAACTGCGAGAGGCAGTGAAAGATAGGCGTGCCTGGCGTGCTCTGGTCCATGGGGTCATGAAGAGTCAGACACGACTGAACGACTGAACAACAACAACAACAACAACAACAACAACAACAACAACAGAAATGACATTTTAAAAGTTCCAGGTCAAACAATGTCACACGCAGCTGGGACAATAATAAACAGCTCAACGTTTAGAAATGCAGAACTTGGCCAGCTGTATCAGAAAGCTCTTCATTACACAAGGCACCACCCATTTCTAAAAGTTGTCGAATGTGGCTATGGCCATGGGACAGGCACCTTTAAATGGGGATTAAGACAAACTAATGAATGACAGGTCCACCTGGGGGTATTTATTTCACTTCATTTTCATATACAGTCGTACCTTGGTTCTTGAACGGAATCCGTTCCGGAAGTCTGTTTGACTTCCAAAAACGTTCGGAAACCAAGGCTCACCTTCTGATTGGCTGCAGGAGCTTCCTACACTCAACCGGAAGCCACGGAAGCCACATCAGACATTCGACTTCCAAAAAAAGTTTGCAAACTGGAACACTAACTTCCAGGTTTGCGGTGTTCAGGAGCCAAAACATTTGAGTCACAATGCGTTCGAGAACCAAGGTACGACTGTATTAGACTTAATAGTTGCTTGTCGCTCAAAGGTCTCCAAGCAACTTACAGCAAAAAGAAAAAAAGAAACAAGATACACAATGTATAAATATTTGTCCCTATTCAACCCCAAACTAACAAAAAGAGTTTCAGTGGGGACAAATGTAAGGTTCTGCACTTAGACAGGAAGAACCAGATGCACAAATAGAAGATGGGGCACACCAGGTTTTTTGTTGGGGGTGGGACAATCTGTTAATGAATTCCAAGAATGTTATACTAGGAGATTCCAGCAAGTATTCAAGACAGGCTGGCAGTGGCGGAGGAAGGCTCCGCGCTACCCGAGGCGGCAAAAGGAAACGCCCCGGGGGCGGGGCGCCGTGACGTCACATTGTGCCGTCACGATGGAGTGCCGCCGCCGCTTCCGCAGCCCCCTTTTAAGCCGCAGAGCGAAAAAGTGGCTCGTGGGGCTGCCAAGCACGATCAGCGGCTCCCCACCGATCACGCTCGGCAGCCCAACGAGCTGCCTTTTCACTCTGTGGCTCAAAAGGAGGCCGTGGAAGCAGTAGTCCGACAACAGAGTGCGCCTGAGCGAAATGTCGCGCAGGCGCACCCCGTCGTCGGGCCGTGCGCTTCCGCTCCAAGGGTGACGAAGGGAGCGGCAGCGTGTGGGAATGGTGGGAGGGGCTGCCGTTTGTCACCCCCACGCGCCGCCGTTTGCTCTGTTGCCCCGGGAGCAGCAGCACCGCACACACCGTGCGCTGCTGCTGCTCCCGGGGCGATGGAGCGAGCGGCGGTGCATGGGGGTGACAAGCGGCGGCCCCTCCCACCACTCCCCACACTGCCGGTCACCTCGGGAGCAGCAGCGCTGCACGGACGGGGTGCTCCCTCGGCCGTGCGCTGTTGCTCCCGGGGTGACTGAGGGAGCGGCGGTGCGTGGGAGTGGCGGGAGGGGCCGCTGCTTGTCACCCCCACCCTTCCGTCACTCGGGGCGTACCGCCCCTACCACCCCCCTAGCGATGCCCCTGCAGGCTGGCATTTAGGACCCTCTAGCTCAGTAATGACGGAGAGGAGTTCTCCAGAGTTTTAGACAGGTGTCTTTCTACCTGAAAATGCCGGGGATTGAACCTGGGACCTTCTGTGTGACGAGCCGATGTTCTGTATCTGAACTACGAACTCTCCCCTTGGACCAACAGCCAGTTGTGTTGTTGTGTTGCTTGTGCACATTGTCCTTCATTTAAAAATTAACTGCAGCGAGGCAAAGGTTAGGTCGCATGCAGTGACTTGTCAACTGTCTCCGTCAAGTGATGTGAGTGACGTTTTGTGCTTCTGGTGACCTATCGCCAGCATCATGTGAGCAGATTGCATAAACTGCTTTCAACTTGTTGTATCCTGTGTCTGGGGGATTTTGAGCAGTGTGTGAAAGTCAACAGCAGGACCCTCCTTTTTTTTGCATGCTTGTTCCATCCCTGCCACTGTTTCTCCTGTTAGTGACCGCCTGTCACTATGAAATGAGTAAATTGGTGTTTCTGTTTTTTTTTGCAAACTCTTTTTATTTTCATCAAAAAGAAAATGAACACTCAACAGTCATTATACAAATGTTTACAGTATTGCATAAACTCCGCCGAGTTTTTCGGACTTCCTTCCTTCTTTACTCTGGTTTTCTAATTTTACATCTTTCTCTCGCTTTACCTTCTTTTATACATGTTTTGTTTTCTTGTTGTGATTATATTTCTTTCCATATTTTTACTCTGCTGCAAGATTTCTGTCATACCTGTAAATGCCTTCAAATTTTATATTCTTTCATATAATTTATAAATTTACTCCATTCCATTTGAAACCTCTGATCTCTTTGTTCTCTTATTTTTCCAGTTAATTTCGCCAATTCTGCATATTCTAATAATTTCCTTTTCCAATCATCTATTGTAGGTACTTCTTTTACTTTCCACTTTCGCGCCAGTAACATTCGTGCCGCTGTGGTGGCATATAAAAAGAATTTTTGGTCTTCCTTTTTAATCTCCTCCCCCACTAAGCCAATTAGGAAAGCTTCCGGCTTTTTAATGAATGTATATTTAAGTATTTTCTTTAATTCATTATAGACTGCTTCCCAAAACTTTTTAACCTTTTCACATGTCCACCACATGTGGTAAAATTCTCCATCTTTCAATTCACATTTCCAACATTTTTTGTCATACTTCCTATACATTTTCGCTAATTTTACTGGCGTTAAGTACCATCGGTACATCATTTTCATGATGTTTTCTTTCAAGATTATGCAGGCTGTAAATTTCATGTGTTCTTTCCAGAGTTTTTCCCACATTTCCAATTGTATATTATGACCCACATCCATAGCCCATTTCACCATTGCCTCCTTCACTTCTTCATCCTTTGTGTACCATTCTAGGAGATAGTTGTACATTTTCGAAAGTAATTTTTCCTTTCCTTCTAATATTTCTACCTGGAATTTCGATTTTCTATTGTCAAAATTACATTTTCTCTTATCCTCATTGAATAGATTGTACACTTGGTGATATTGAATCCAACCTGTCAAATTTCCAGCCACCTGATCATATGATTTGATTTTCCATCCTTTCTCTGTTTCAATTAATAAATCCTCATACGTTATCCAATTTTCTTCCTCTGTGTTTATTTTTTTTATTGTCAGTATCTCTGTGGGGGACAACCATCTGGGTGTCTTTCTTTCTACCAGGTCTTTATACCTTTGCCACACCTCATAAAGTGGTTTTCTGAATACATGTGTCAGAAATTCTTTGTGAACTCTCACTTTGTTCTGCCAGAGGTAGGCGTGCCATCCGTACCTGTTGTTAAAACCTTCCAAATCTAACAACTCCTTATCTTTCAGCACCATCCACTCTTTTAACCAAATCATGCATGATGACTCATAATAAATTTTTAAATCTGGCAGTCCAAATCCTCCCCTCTCTTTTTTATCTATCAAAAGTTTGTGTTTAATTCTCGGGCGTTTGCCCTGCCAGATAAATTTTGACAGAAATTTCTGCCAGTCTTTTAATTGACTTGTGCCCTTAATTACTGGCACCATTTGAAAAAGAAATAAGAGTTTTGGTAGAACCATCATTTTAACGCTCGCTATTCTTCCCCACAGTGATAGGCTTAATTTATTCCAGATTTCTAGATCCTTTTTAATTTCTCTCCATATTGGGTCATAATTATCGCTAAATAAATTTATATTTTTTGGAGACAGCCAAATTCCCAAATATTTTACCTTTTTAACAATCATAATGCCATATTTTTCTTGTAAATCTTCGGTTTCCTTCTTATCTAGATTTTTAACCAGTATCTTTGTTTTCCCTTTGTTTAACTTAAAACCCGCGAGCTTTCCAAACTCCTCCATCAATTCCAGCACTTTCCCCAAACTTTGCATTGGTTCCTCCAATGTCACGACCATATCATCCGCAAATGCTTTTACTCTGAATTCTCTTTTGCCAACCTTAATACCCTTGATATTTGCTGTATCTCTTATCTTATTTACTAAAATTTCCAGAACAATAATAAATAAAAGCGGTGAAATCGGGCAACCCTGTCTTGTACCTTTTGTTATACCAAATTTATCTGTCAATATGCCATTAATCACTAATTTTGCCGTTTGTTCTTTATATATAGCCAATATCCCATTCATAAATTCAGTTCCTATCTCCATCTTTCTTAGAATTTTTATCATAAATTGCCATGATACGTTATCGAATGCCTTTTCGGCATCTATAAAAATCAGTGCTGCTTTTTTATCTATTTTTAAATCCAGGTACTCAATTAAATCAACAACTGTTCTTATGTTGCTTTTCATTTGGCGTCCAGGGAGGAACCCCGTTTGATCTTTGTGAATTATTGTATTTAAGACTTTTTTCAACCTTCCTGCTAATATATCAGTAAATAATTTATAATCTAAATTCAATAATGAGATAGGCCGATAGTTTTTCACATTCAACAAATCTGTGCCTTGTTTGGGGATTAATGTTACAAATGCCTCTTTCCACGAGTCCGGAACTCTTCCGCTGGTTAAGATCTTATTCATCACTTCCAACAATCTCGGAATTAATTGCGGTGCCAAATCTTTATAATATTTAGCCGATAAACCGTCGGGGCCTGGGGCTTTCCCCCCTTTTAATTTCTGTATAGCACATTTCAGTTCTTCCTCCGTGATTGGGGCATTTAATTGCTCCTGGTCTTCTTTTGAAATTTTCTTTGGTTTATTCTCTTCTAGGTATGAATCCATTTCTTCTTCCTTCTCCTGCTCTCTCTGGTATAAGTTCTTATAAAACTCCTGAAAGGCATTTCTAATTTCTTTTGGATTTTCTATTACAACTTCTTCTTTTTTAATTTTATTTATTATATTCTGCTCTTGTCTTTTTTTTAGCTGCCATGCTAGAAATTTTCCCGATTTATTTGCATACTCAAAATTCTTTTGTCGCAGCCATTTTAACTTCCATTCAATCTCCTGATTTATCAATGCATCAAATTGGTTTTTTAATCCTTTGATACTCTGTTTTAATTCCTTATTTTCCGGTTTTACAATTAACTGCCTTTCTTTATCTTCAAGATCTTTCAGGATTTCTTCCTTCCTCTTTTCTCTTTCTTTCCTTCTTCTAATTTCTTGTGCAATCAGAAATTGGTGTTTCTGAAGTTGGGGAATAGGGTACATTTTTCTCATGTTACGCTGGCAGGATTTGTAGCCTGTGTGGACGGTTGCTGTCCATCTAGAGGCACTGTTTAGATTTGGGGGCAGGAGAGGAGCGGGGAAAATTCCCTGCCAGGTTTTAATTGGATATATTTCATATCCATATTTACTATACCATTTATATGCAACATACCCTAGGTTCAACACCCAGAGCAGGGGTCCCCAAACTAAGGCCCGGGGGCTGGATGCGGCCCAATCGCCTTCTAAATGCAGCCCGCGGACGGTCCGGGAATCAGCGTGTTTTTACATGAGTAGAATGTGTGCTTTTATATAAAATGCATCTCTGGGTTATTTGTGGGGCATAGGAATTTGTTCATATTTTTTTTCCAAAATATAGTCCGGTCCCCCACAAGGTCTGAAGGACAGTGGGCCGGCCCCCTGCTGAAAAAGTTTGCTGACCCCTGACCCAGAGTCTCCAGGTAGGACTGGGAAAGACTCTCTGTCTGAAGCTCTGGATAGCCTGATGGGCTGTTGCGCTGACTGTGGCCACCATACTTTTCAAGAGCTGTGATACCACTTTAAACATTCAAGGCTTCCCCCACAAAGGATTCTGGGAGCTGTAGTTTGCTAGGGGGGTGGAGAGTTCTTAGGAAACCTGTATTTCCCTCACAGGGCTACAATTTACTGACCTGAATGAACCTCAAACACACTCATTCATTTGCACGGTTCTCAGTTGTGAAAAAGCCTGAGTTCCACTTCCGGTATATACACACAGCTAAGGCCCATGGCTCAGTGGTAGAGCATCTGCGTTGCAAGAAGGACATCCCAAATTCAATCCCCCACAGCATCTCCAGGTAGGTCTGGGAGAGATTTGAAACCCTGGAGAGCTGCTACCAGCTGATACTGAGCTGGTTGGACCAGTGGTTTTGACATGCTGTAAGCAGCTTCCTATATTCTTGTGTAGACTTTCAGATAAATGTCCAAGGGACTGGGAGAAGGGACGGCAGCAGGGGCGTACCCAGGATCAAAACTGGGGGGGGGCAAGCCATGGTCGCCCCCCCTTTCAGGAGCCGATTACAGTGAGGGAGAGCATGCATACCGTGCGCCCCCTCCCCAACCCGCCCCCGCCCCCATGGGCGGGCGGGCGCTTGCGTGCCACCGGTGCAGCCACTGCCCCCCATGCCACTCCCGGGTGGGCTGCGAGCCGGCCGCCCTCGCCTCCCGCGCGGGGAGCCCCAGCTGGAGCGCTGGAAGGGCGCACAGAGCCCCGCGCCGCTCCAGTGCCACGCCCCTCATCCCCCGCTCACCCCCCCTCCCGAGGGGTGGCCAGCGCAGGAGGGAGGTGGCCCCAAAGGCGGAGAGGCGGCTCGGCAGGGGCGCCGGAGGGATCGCTGCGCCATGGCGGCCGATCTGCCTAAGACGGCCCTGCTTACCTCCCCGCTCTCCCCTCCCCAGACTCTGCTTCTGGGGGGGGGGGCAACTGCCTCCCTGCCCCCCCTGGGTATGCCCATGGACGGCAGGTGCAATTCTGATTTAAAGGGACTGTAGAGAAAGGAAGTGATTGATAGCCTGAAGCAGCGGTTGTTGGGGAGAAATATCGAGCCATAAGAGCCAAGTCCGGTTGTCTTCCATTTGAGGATGATTTGGAGAGCTGCACAAACGCAGTCACTTTTGGCTTCAAGTTGACTGTGAAATTTGAATGCCTGGGCAAAATTCGCACCAGGCACTTTCCCCTTAATTCCCCCCCCCCCGACTGCATTTCCTGCCTGGGGTTCTCCTGACCTTTTGCCCTCCTCAGATGAGTAATTATCTTGCATAAGCAATGCCTTTTCGTCAAGAAGTTCTACTAACATGAAAGATGAATTTAAGAAGTGTGAACTTTGCACACAGATAAGAGGCAGGAAAAGTGAGTGAGTCACTGGCTGCTATTAGCCTGCATTGTCAACCCCACTTCCAAACACCCGCTTAAAAAGGGCAGGGCCTGCAAAACAAGCCAGCAACCTACGATTTGGAGTTTTATAAGGTAAACAGAAGGAGAGGTAGTCTAAAGAACTTTCAGAATGGACCCTGGGATGGTCTGGCACCATAATTGTATTGGGGAGTGCTATTGTGTTCTCCACCTGAATGTTCCCCACCTCTCCACCCCCTAAACCTGTTCTGGGTTTGCGCCAACTCTCTGGAGCAGATTTGGCAAGGTGGGGTGGGTGCGTGAAAGGGAGAGGAGGGATCCTGCTGTGCTATCAGTAACCCTTGGGCTAACACGAAATTACCGTATTTTTTGCTCCATAAGACGCACTTTTTTCCTCCTAAAAAGTAAGGGGAAATGCCTGTGCGTCTTATGGAGCGAATGGTGGTCCCTGGAGCTGAATTGCCCAGGGGCCAAAAGAGGATCGTGCTTTTTATTTTACAAAGAGAAAAGGGAGTGTTGAAAGGACCCCGCTCAGCAGCTGATCAGCAAGAGATCAGGAGAGAGATAAGAGTCCCTGCTCCCTTTCAGCCCCGCCCTCCTTTGTTGAATGTGCTGCAGAGGGAGGTTGTTTGTTTCCCCAGGACATGTGACTGGCTGATTAGATTATCTGTCTGGAAACTGTAGAAATGGCTCCCTTTCCTTAAGATTTTTCAGAAATGTGAGTTAAACCTCATAAAAATGGGGCTTTTCCTCTTTGCTTTTCCCCCTTTGCAAAAGGAGCTTTGCTTTTCCCCCTTTGCAAAAAAAAAAAAAAAAAAAAAGCTGCAAAACCTAGCTGATCCTTGGGGAAAAAAACCCAGGGCTTTTCCCTTTGCAAAAAAAAGCTGCAAAACCTTTAGCTGATCCTAAAAAAAGCCTTTTGCCTTTGCAAAAACAGCTGCAAAACCTTTAGCTGATCCTCAAAAAAGCCAGGGCTTTTCCCTTTGCAAAAAAAAGCTGCAAAACCTTTAGCTGATCCTAAAAAAAGCCTTTTGCCTTTGCAAAAACAGCTGCAAAACCTTTAGCTGATCCTCAAAAAAGCCAGGGCTTTTCCCTTTGCAAAAAAGCTGCAAAACTTTTAGCTGATCCTCAAAAAAAAAAAAAAAAAAAACACAAAAAGGGCTTTTAGAGGAGGAAAACCAGAAAAATATTTTTTTTCCTTGTTTCCTCCTCTAAAAATGAGGTGCGCCCTATGGTCCGGTGCGTTCTATGGAGCGAAAAATACGGTAGAAGATGCCTGCTTCTTGGGAAAAAAGCAATGACAAACCTAGACAGCATCTTAAAAAGCAAAGACATCATCTTGCCGACAAAGGTCCGTATAGTTAAAGCTATGGTTTTCCCAGTAGTAATGTATGGAAGTGAGAGCTGGACCATCAAGAAGGCTGATCGCCGAAGAACTGATGCTTTTGAATTATGATGCTGGAGGAGACTCTTGAGAGTCCCATGGACTGCAAGAAGATCAAACCTATCCATTCTCAAGGAAATCAGCCCTGAGTGCTCACTGGAAGGGCAGATCCTGAAGTTGAGGCTCCAGTACTTTGGCCACCTCATGAGAAGAGAAGACTCCCTGGAAAAGACCCTGATGTTGGGAAAGATGGAGGGCACAAGGAGAAGGGGACGACAGAGGATGAGATGGTTGGACAGGGTTCTCGAAGCTACTAACATGAGTTTGGCCAAACTGCGAGAGGCAGTGAAGGATAGGCGTGCCTGGCGTGCTCTGGTCCATGGGGTCACGGAGAGTGGGACACGACTGAACGACTGAACAACAACAAAGTCTGTAAAGTCCTTTAGATAATGATGATCATATTGGAAAAGTAAGTGGTAATAGCCACTCCAACGAGAGCAATTGTGTGTTCATGAAACTGTTGTTTATCTAAACACACTCCCGTTTTATAGCGTGAACTAAAGTTATTTCCATTGATTGGCTTTGCTGAGCTGAAAGTGTGCACAAGCAAATGGTTCTGTCTGTGGAAGGCAGTGATTCCCCAAATTAGAAGCATCTGCCCTGTGGATGCCCTTGGAGCCCCCATGCAATATGATGGCTCTATGCTCTGCTTCCACATTTGGATGCAGCAATGCTTCTGACTACCAGTTGCAGGAAACCACAGGAGGGAAGAGGGCTCTTGTGCCTGAATCCCAATTTGCTGGTCTCCCACAGGCCACTGCAAGAATAAGATGCTGGACTAGATGAGTCACTGGCAAGATCCAGCAAGCTCTTTTTATGTTTCTATATCCCTCTCCATATATGGGCATTGATGTCATTTCAAGGATGGGAATAAGGGAGGATCCTGGATCCCAGAAGCATCAATATTGGCCAGAAAGCACAGTATATATTTATATCTATAATTATTAATTTACACTCCACCTTTTTCCCTTACAGGGGAAAGGCGGGGAGGAGAGAGAATCTGAGCACACAAGTGAAGCTACCCCCAGTTTTAATCCAGGAAAAAAACAACTTTGTGTGTCTTTTGAGTTTCCAAAGTTTGGAAAACACTGGTGTAAGGTGTCCCATTAGCAGTACAAGAAGAGCACTTTGTGTTATGGTAAATGAAAGATTAAGATCTTAACAAAGAATAGAAGCATTTCAGATTCATGGTGTGAAATGGGGAAAGGCTGTGCTTTCCAGTAAGGTTCAAAGGGTGGGGGCTTATTTCTATTTCTGCCAGGGGTAGGCAACCTAAGGCCTGGGGGCCAGATGTGGCCCAATTGCCTTCTCAATCTGGCCTGCAGACGGTCTGGGAATCAGTGTGTTTTTACATGAGTAGAATGTGCCCTTTTATTTAAAATGCATCTCTGGGTTATTTGTGGGGCATAGGAATTCGTTCCTATTCCCCCCCCCCAAAATAATAATATAGTCCAGCCCACCACATGGTCTGAGGGAAGGTGGACTGGCCCACAGCTGGAAAAGGTTGCTGTCCCCTGATTTAGGCCCTGTTCATCTCTTTATACCCTTTTTGTGAGGTGCTCAGGCTTTCCAAGCCTGTGGCAAGCAAGTTCATCTGCACATGAATAGCTAAGGATTTGAATTTGGTTGTCTTTGAGCAGCTGTGTTCATGCTAGCTCAGATGGCAGAGATTTGAGCCACATTTTCTCTTTCCCCCAACTGAGAAAATGCAGCAAAGCTAAGTTCCCTTTGGCATCACTCCCCAACACTGAAACCACATTATACTACCCACCCATCCTGCCTTTCAAGAATCCAAAGAACTGTAATTTACCCCTCCCAAGGCTAACCCCCCCCCCCCAGGACCCTTCCCTGAATTCTCTGGGGAAAATAATGTGCTTTCGAGGTGTGCACACAGCAATATTTCAGGAAGGGTTGTGGGTCTGCTGATCTTCAAGTCTCTGTAAGGGAGTTGTAGTTTATGCTTGGAGAGGATGGAGATTTGAGGGATGGAGTGTATTTATGGGTGTTTGATTGCATCAGGGCAAGGGAAAGAGGATCATCGTGTAAGGTCAGGTTTTATGAGTAGGTAGCTTCTTTTTCTGCATTGAGGTTCTGGCGAGCCAACCCTGTTGGTGCTGAGAGGAAGAAGGGGTGTGTATTTTGCTTGTCAGTGCTTGGAAAGTTTTTTCAGTGGGTGGAGTGCTCTTTGCCCTCTGTGTCCACAAATGAAGCACCTCTCAAGTGTAGACATGCTTTCAAGTTCTGTTCCAGAAAACCGCAAGCTGCTTTGGCATCTTATCAGCGTTTCCTCAGTGAAATGTAAAGCAGACAAGCTTCCTTCAAAGACAGCTTGCCCACAAACAGTAAATTTTCCTCTGTATTGCGCTGATGCAGAAAGAGTATTTAGCATGTCCCCAGGTGGAGTCTATGTTCACGTAGGGGAATTGTGAGGCCCTTGAGGTCTGGCCAGTACCTCACACAGACTGAATGTGCAATCCCTAACACATGTTCCAGCATCCTCTGAGCAGGGACACTGTGGCAGGTGGGCAGAGGCTATTTATTTCCACATCTTGGTGTGAGAATGATTGCTTAGCTAAGCTGGGGTTAAGCAAAACTGGAAGAGAAAGCTTCCCAACTTCTTGCAGAGAACTTCTTATTTCCCAGCTTCTTTGAAGAAGAGGTACCGGTAAGTATGTGTGAGCCCAGGGAAGCTAGTCTCATTCTGGTTACAACAAACCAGTCTTCTCCAACCTGCTCTCTGGTTCTTGATCAGAGCTGTACTCAAAAACATCTGAAGGGCAACAAGATGGGAGAGATTACTTGCAAAATGGTGCCTGGGTTCCCCCCCCCCCCAGGATGTTTTGGACATGTTGGTTCTGTGCACATTAGCGGCGTTATCCCTGTTACCAGTGGCAAAAGAAACTCTTGCACTACACTTTGTGTGTAACTCAGTGCTTGCTTTCTCCAGCAGAGGTTATTTGCAAGTAGACAGCATGGGCATAGTCTGGATTTACCGGGGGGGGGGCAGGACACCCACCTGTCCTGTTCCAGAACCAAGCTACCTGCAGCATGGTTGGTCAGAAGCATAGCTGTCAACTTTCCCTTTTTTTGCAGGAAATTCCCTTATTCCAGCGCCGTTTCCCATTGCAAAAAAAGGGAAAGTTGACAACTATGGCCGTTTCCCAATGCAAAAAAAAGGAAGGTTGACAGCTCTGGTCAGAAGCTATGCCTATTGCTCAGTCGGGTTGCCAGTTGTGTTTCTAGAATGCGCCACAAGTGACTTCATTGAGCATTTCAATTTCAAATATTCTGATTACTTCTACTTTTAGTTAAGCATTTATTTATTTAATTAATTGATTGATTTGGGGGGGGGCTTCTGGCTATGCTCATGGTAAACAGTATAAAATGATCATGTGTACAGCAGACTAATGGGTTGAGAACGGAAGCCTATGCTTTGAATTTAAAGGCTTTCCCCACATCGCCCACAACCTTCCAAAACAGGCTTTTCCAAAGCTGGGTCATCAGTTGTTTTGGGACTACAACAACCATCATCTCTGACCGCTGGTCCTGCTAGCTAGGGAGGATGGGAGTTGTAGTCCAACAGCAACTGGAGAGTCAAGTTTGGGAAACCCTGTATAAATTTAATATACCATGGTGCCTCTTCCTTAAAAGCCCCGAACGCTACACAGGACAGCTGCCAACCCTGCTGTGCCCTTTCTGAGTCGGCAAGGCGACCCTGTGAAGCAGCCTCTCTCTCCACCGCGGTTCCCCAGATGTTGTTGGGACTACAATTCCCATCATCCCTAGCAACTAAGACCAGTGGCCGGGGGTGACGGGAGTTGTAGTCCGGCAACGACACCTGAGGGTGCCCCCGTTTGAAGCCGTGAGGGGAGGGGAAGGAAAGCGCGCGCAGGAGACAGCGACGTCGGCCTTCCGTCCCGCCCCTCACACAGCGCTACACGTGAAGCGCGGCGGCTCGGCCCACCCACTCGAGCGCGGCGGTTGGCTGGGCCGCGCTAGGCCGCGAGGAGGGGGCCGGGCCGCCTAGGCCTCTCCTGACTGGCGCAGGCCGCGCTCGTGACGGGAAGGCGGAGGCCCGAACCCGCCTCGTCCCCGCCCGCCTCGCCTGCCTTTCCTGCGACTCCTCTTCCCCGTCTGCGCCGACGCCGCTGACTAACCTTCGCCGGCCTCCCTCAGCCAAGTCGCCTCCTCAGTGTTGCTGCCGCGGCGCGTGAGGCTTCCGCCCGAGCCCTCTCTCGGAGGAGAGAGGCCTCCCTTCTCCACCCCACCCCCCGGCTCTTTGGGAAGAAGAAGAAGAGCCCGCCGGCCTGCGGCAGAAGCTCCGTCCGGGCAGTCAAGCTGGCTTCCGACGACGACGACGAAGGCGGCGCTGCCGCCGCCATGGAGCCCTGCGCCACGACGGGCGGCTCCAGCGACAAGAAAAGGTGCGGGTCTGGGCGGCACCGCTCGCCTCCTTCACACGCCCCCCATTCCTTGTTTCGGGTAGAGGGCCTTTGCTTGCTTGCTTACCCCGATATCATTGGTATTATTAGTATTCGTATTGCTTTGTCCCCCCGGAAGCTGAGCGCGCGCGCGGAGTTAGATGGTGGGAAGGACAAAAATCTTCTTCCCTCTCTTTCTCTCTGCTTTCCCACCAGCCTTTCTCCTCTTGTTCTCCCTCCAAGTCAGGCCATTGGGATAATAATAGTAGTAGTAGTAGTAGTAGTAATAATAATAATAATAATAATAATAATAATAATAATTAATAAATATGCTTTCTTCCCACGTCCAAATCCTCTTCTCTCCCCGCCCCGCCGCCGTCTAAATCTGGTTTCTCCTGTTCAAGGTTTCGGATCCCTTTTTATTATCATTATCTCTTCTTTTTTATGCCCAGCTGGGCTTCAGAGAAGATGCTTTGCCATTTTGCAAAAGCGGGGAGGGGGCGTCTTGGGACGCTCCTTCCAACAGGGTGTTTTTTCTTCTTCTTTTTGGCATCCTTCCTCCAGGGTCCTGTCATCATTTACCTTCCCCGTTGTTGTTGTTTTATAACGTAGCAAATCTAGCAGAGAAAAAGTGTGTGTGAGAGAGAATAGAGTTACAGTACTCCCTACTCCTTTATGTCCTTTCTGTGTGTGTGTGTTCCTGGCAGCGCCCCTTCTTTTCTCTCCCCCCCCCTTTGTTCTTATCTTATCTTTTCTCATTCCTCCTGCTTCCCCATCCTTTCTTCTCTCTGGAGGGTGTTTTGCTCTTTCGTTTCTTCTTCTTCTTCTTCTTCTCCTCCTCCTCCTCCTCCTCTCTCCTCCCCCCCCTTTCCAAAGTGTCCACGTCGCCATTTTGTTGGAGGGGGTGGGGGTGAGAGGGTTGGGGGGTATAAAACGAGAATCCAGGTTATAGAAAAGTGGAGGGTGCCCTTGACTTGCTAATCAGCGCAACTTTTCTTCCAATATTAATTTTATCTTCGCTGCCTCCCCAGGGTAGACCCTCAACATTTTGAGATTGTTGGTTTAGGCTGAATGTAAAACCTGGCTGGTTTGAAATGGGGAGACTGCGAGAATTGTGGTTGAGATGAGCAGTGGGAGTCCAATCTCTGGTTTCTTAGGCACACACAGACAGGGGAGTTATGCTAATGTGTCTTTGGGTGTTTGTAGATGGATATTAGATGGAGATGAGTCTGCCAGGGCCTGGCTGTGATTTAGAAAAAGAATGGTGCTTTGCTGTCGAGCTTTGCAAGTTCTCTGTAACCAAACCATATGGGGGAAAGTCAGTTTGAGGAAGGTATAAAATCACTGTTGGTAAGTGGATGAAAATTCTGTGCCTTTGAGTGTCTGGAAAGTGAGAGGAAAGTAATGTTTTAAAAGTTGGCCCCGCGTCCTGAGACAGAACAGAAAAGTAATGTTTCTTAAATTCATGATTTTTTTTCAGAAGAGCAGAAATGTTTCCAGTGAAAGAGACAAACTGTTCTTTTGTATGCTGCAAAAATAATAAAAACGTGCTGAGAATAAATTATACAATTCAAATGTTCAAAAATGGTTGGAATTGTGTTTCCATTGTCTTTCGAGGACAAATGCTATGACTTTTTTGTAATTTATGGAGCATCCTGTAACAAGATCCACTGGGATGAGTGGGTTAGGATCCAGCGGACCTCTCACTATGCTGAGAGGTTCCTGGTGTAGCCAGCTATGTTGGCTTAACTCCCACACCCTCTGGTCAGCTGGAGGTATGTCCTTTTCTCCCTCATCAAGCCTGGTGGATCTTAAGCTGGTGTAAGCTCAGAAAGAGGAGTATTACTCAAACACTACTTTAAAAGTCTGCTTTCTTTCTGCCAGGCTAAGTCACCACTGAATGCAGTTTGGAGTACTGTATATTTATGCCAGTTTATTGTATATAGGATTGCTCCCTTAGTCTGTTGCAGGTGTAACTTAGTTTTAATTCTAAATGTCGCATTACTTGCCTAACCTTTAAGATGGAACTCGCTGAAAAGTTTAAATAACATTTACAAAATTCTCATTGATATCCTGTAAATTGCTCTTGTTTTCTGTAAATGTTAGTAAAAGAGGATGCAAGCAGCCTTATATCCAGGGTATCATCAGATTAACTTTTTTGACCTGTGATCAGATATTTTATACCAATACAGTGGTACTTTGGGTTACAGACGCTTCAGGTTACAGACGCTTCAGGTTACAGACTCTGCTAACCCAGAAATAGTATCTCAGGTTAAGAACTTTATCTCAGGATGAGAACAGAAATTGCGCGTCAGCTGCGGCCCCATTAGCTAAAGTGGTACCTCAGGTTAAGAACAGTTTCAGGTTAAGAACGGACCTCCGGAATGAATTAAGTTCTTAACTCGAGGTACCACTGTAATCAGTTTCTAGATCAGGGATGGGCAAACCAGCCCCAGCCAGTGTGGTGAATGGTCAGGGATGACTGGAGTTGTCGGAAAGTGCATGTTGGCTACCCCTGTTCTAGATGGTACTTCCAAAATCTTTCCCCTGTGTTCTGTAACTCCTGGTGTTGTAGTTGCTCTCTATTTGCATCAGGTTCTCCCATCTATTGCTTCAGACTACAAGAGGCAGACTTGTTCTTCTCTGTAGTGGGAATGAGTCACTGAGAATGGAGGACGCTGAGAAAGAGAAACTGCAGCTCTTTTGGCAAGGGTAGCAGAGGTTATTCTAAACATCAGAATTACCCACATATTTCCCTTAATTGCTGGTTCCCATGGCATGTTCAGAACGAGTTGGATCTTCCTTTGGTAATTACCTTGGACTTCCAAGTGATAAGACCCTGTAGTAATTTGCAGCTGTGTAGTAAGGTTTGCCATTAGATATTTGTGGAGATTGGGTGGTCATTTTTTTAATTATTTTTAAATTCGACACCAATCCTTTTTCTGATGGATTAAGTTTCTTAATCTCCCATTGGCAGAAGGCAGTGTTTGTTTATATTGATAGCAATGCCATTTTTGCAAATTGAGACGGTTAAATGAGTTCAAGCTGTAAAATTTCTCACTGTTTAAATGGTGTTACTGTGACTGGATAAAACACTACATCGTATAACCTTCAAATATGTTGTACTAGGGCGGTTTCGCATATCAATATATCTTGGAGAAGCAGTAATCTCCCTAAAATTGACCAGTGGCTAAGAAGAGGGTGGGATGTCATGGTTGTGAACAGAATTATATGCCAGAAGTGATGTGGGAACAAACAATTCAGACTTCTCAACAAAAGTAGTGGCTTTTATTATGGTTTGGAATAAAAACATTGATTATACGATAACAATAGATGTTTTTGGCATGATATACCGGTAACTGGATGATATTTGTTTTAAAATAGAATGTTTGATATGATATCCAACCAGTATATCAACTTGTAACTGTAAATATTTATGGATACATGTACACATGTAGTTTGTATACTTGGTAAGTGTAAATTGTACAGGTATAACTATTAGGAAGCAAAGTTTGTCTGCGCTCATGAGGATATACAGCTAATGTGCTGATCCTGTGCAAAGATTAAATTGCTTGTCCCTAATGTTTTCAAAAATACATTGTTTTAATGTCATCATGGGATGGTCTGATCAGGGTGGATAAAAACCAATGATTTTATATTAAAAATGGGATTTTAAAAAATTTAAATAGGATTTTAAAAACAAAATGTTTTGGAGGAAAAATCTTTCTAAAGATAGTTTTCTATTTAAGTTACATTATAGTCCAAAGGCTATTCAAGAAATAAGGATTTAAGTTTTTCATGTGTGCTAAAACTCAGTCTCAGTTGTTTTTTTAAAACCGTTTAACCACATCAGTTAATAAACATGGATACATATGCTATAATGTTATTGTTTTAGTTAAATTGTTTAAATTGTTATTAAGGAAAAGATTACAGTGGTACCTCTGGATGCGGACAGGATCTGTTCCAGAGCTCTGGTTGGATCTCGAGGTTACCGCAACTGGAGGGACCGCTTCTGCAAATGCGTGTGTGGCAGTAGAGCACTTCTGTGCATGCACAGAAGTGGTAAGACTGCTTCTGCTCATGCGCACGGGGCAAAACCCAGAAAAATACTTCCAGGTTTGCCGCATTCACATCCTGAAGGATACGCAACCAGAGGTGTGCGTATCCAGAGGTACCACTGTATTTTTCTCCTTCCAATAAAGTACAGCAGAAAAGTTGTCCAAATATAAACAGTTAACTTAATAAATCTCACAATAATTTCATAATTATCTGTCTGTGTATTTCTAATAGTATAACCAAATCAGTAAAAACTACTCTGAAAATTTATTATCCCAAAAATGAAACCTTCCTCTGGTTGTAAATATTAAGATTATACCAGCAAGAATGAGTCTTTCTGTAAAAAAAAAAAAGATTTAAATCAAGTAGTACTTACTAGTGATTTAAATCAAGTCTTACTGACTAGTGATTTAAATTGTGATTTAAATCAAATCCACCCTGGGTCTAATATGAAATTGCCTTGCTGACTGGCCAGAAAGGTGATTGTGGGAAGACCACAATTTTAAGGCATGAAGGAGATCTCCTGATTTCCAGAAACTCTTCCCTGGTTTAAAGGAAACAGTAGATGAATTGCAGCTCCTATCTTTGGAGAGCAGCCTTGTGTGTTGAAATCTTGTGCTACACATTCTTCTCCTGGGTCTTGGTGTGAACATTCAGTTTGTAAATAAAGAGGGTAGGTGAGACCTGTTTGCTCTTCTGTTAAGGGCTGTAGTTATTTATGATGATGTGGAGAGTTGTTCTACAAAAAACAAACAAAACAAAAAACAACCCACCACATACAAATAACCTTGGAAGGTAACTACATCTTCTCTGAGAGGAAACTGGATTGTTTGGTAAGGTTCACAGGAATCAGTTATTATGTTCTCTGGAAATGCCTTTCTCCAACAATAAACTTATTTACACAAGTGTAGTGTGAAATCTGCAGCCGCTCTGGATCTTGCTTAGAAGCTACATAAATGATTTCTTCAATTCGTAACGTGTAAATTACGTTAGTGCCCTTTTATTTAAAATGCATCTCTGGGTTATTTGTGGGGCCTGCCTGGTGTTTATGCATAAGTAGAATGTGCTTTTATTTAAAATGCATCTCTTCGTTATTTGTTGGGCATAGGAATTTGTTCAATCCCCCCCCCAAAAAAAATATAGTCCGGCCCCCCACAAGGTCTGAGGGACAGTAGACCAGCTCCCTGCTATAGAGGTGTGCAAATAGCTGTTACTTTATGCTGATACTGGTTTTTTTTAGCACACATCAGGACTTTCGACTCCAGGTCATTAGTGCTAGAGTGGGATGAAAGTACAGTATATGATACAAGAGATTCAGATATCCTTACAAACAGCTAGGGGCTCCCCAGCTCCCCAGCTGATTTTATCCCCTTTCTCCAGTCTCTTACCCGGAGGGGGGGAACAGTTTGAGGGGACAGATGGATTTGATTTGATCAAGGAAATAACATAGGAGGAAAGTGTGCATGCACACGAAAGCTCATACCAAGAACAAACTTAATTGGTCTCTAAGGTGCTACTGGAAAGAATTTTTTATTTTATTTTGTTTTGACTATGGCAGACCAACACGGCTACCCACCTGTAATAGGAGGAAGGGTTAGGCTTCTCCCACTAGTGCTCCAGCCCCCCCCCCCCCCAGCTGCTTCTTATTTCAAGAAGGAAAGCTGCTCGGAACTGATCATAGGCTTCCTATGTTCCGTTCCATAGGCATCTCTTTAACTAGGATTGTTTGACAAAGATATGAACACAATAGCATTTGTATTGAAGCAGAGACATCACCTTGCCGACAAAGGTCCGTATAGTTAAAGCTATGGTTTTCCCAGTAGTAATGTATGGAAGTGAGAGCTGGACCATAAAGAAGGCTGATCGCCAAAGAATTGATGCTTTTGAATTATGGTGCTGGAGGAGACTCTTGAGAGTCCCATGGACTGCAAGAAGATCAAACCTATCCATTCTCAAAGAAATCAGCCCTGAGTGCTCACTGGAAGGACAGATCCTGAAGCTTGAGGCTCCAATACATTGGCCACCTCATAAGAAGAGAAGACTCCCTGGAAAAGACCCTGATGCTGGGAAAGATGGAGGGCACAAGAAGAAGGGGACAACAGAGGATGAGATGGTTGGACAGTGTTCTCGAAGCGACTAGCATGAGTTTGGCCAAACTGCGGGAGGCAGTGGAAGACAGGAGTACCTGGCGTGCTCTGGTCCATGGGGTCACAAAGAGTTGGACACGACTAAATGACTAAACAACAACAACAACAACAAATTGAAGCCTATGTGCAACTGTACTTGCTTCAGGGGTCTGATTACCTTTGCCACATCAGTGGAGCTTTCAACCAGCTGAAGCCTCATTGCTTTCCTTTCCTATCGTCTTTTGGGGGCTAGCAAATATGAGAAGTCTAAAGTGGAAAGCTGCAAACAGGAGTGTCTGACAACATTGGTTAAGCTGGGAATGATGATACTGTTGCATCCAAAACATTTGCGGGCTTGCTGCCAAAGGCTTGTCCTTGTTTGCAGCAGCCTCCTGCCCTCTGTGGCTTCCTTCCTCAGATTTCATGAAGCATCCAGTTTGCGAGAAGGAAAAGGCACTGGTTTCTTTGCAACCCCAGAGATGGAATTAGCTTCCGGCTTGATACTTAGCTGGGCACATGTTCTTCCTGAGGCATTCTCCTGTTCTCGTCCATAAGAACATTAGAACTCCCTTGCTGGATTAGACCAATGTTCTGTTTCCAGTGACCAGCCCAGGGGTAGGCAACCTAAGGCCCGGGGGCTGGATGCGGCCCAATCGCCTTCTCAATCCAGCCTGCAGACAGTCCGGGAATCAGTGTGTTTTTACATGAGTAGAATGTGTCCTTTTATTTAAAATGCAACTCTGGGTTATTTGTGGGGCATACAAATTCGTTCAATTTTTTCCCCTTCAAAATATAGTCCGGCCCAACACATGGTCTGAGGGTCTGAGCCCACGGCTGGAAAAGGTTGCAGACCCCTGGACCAGCCATATGCCTCTAGGGAGCTTGTAAGGAAGTGAGGCATTTCCCTTTTTATTGTTCTGCTCTTTGTATCAGTAGCTCTTCTTCAGGCTCAGATGTCTTGAAAAGAGGGCTACACCTTGCTTTGAAAATCTACTTGTGCTAAGAGGCTAACTCTAAAAAGAATTAGTACTTCTTGGATTCAGAATCAGCTGAAAATGAAGTCAGTTGTGCACAGATTTAAGGGGTTGGCCTTAATCATGAATAAAGGCTAGGGGGTAAGGTTTTCCCCAGGGAAGGGTTGTGGGAGAGGAGTGTGTATTCGTAAGGGTGGCTTCAGATTTGTAACTTGCTGTTATTGAAAAGTCAGTATCACTTCTGTACTGGAAAGTAACCTGAAATACTGTAGTTGATTTGCATTAAAAGCAAACAAAGGTTAGAGTGTTCCAGTTACAGGTGGGTAGCCGTGTTGGTCTGCCATAGTCCAAAACAAAATAAAATAAATTCCTTCCAGTAGCACCTTAGAGACCAACTAAGTTTGTTCTTGGTATGAGCTTTTGTGTGCATGCACACTTCTTCAGGTTAGAGTGTGCAGCTCTCATGCTCAGAATGGTCAAGGGGTTTTCCAGCTTGGAGATGAGCTTTAATGATAAGGTTGTTAAATAGCCCTGTCTTTTAGAATGGACATGGGATAGCATCTGAGTAGCTAACTCTGATAGAAAGAGGCTTTTGTGGCATATTTACTGTACATAAAGTGGAGTGGCTTCTTTGAAACACACTGTCCCCATCTGTGCTCCAGAATCTTAGAACAGTGTATACTCTAATCACCTATCTGATTTCTAGTTTCATATTCTTGAGCACAAGAGCTGATTTTTCCTTTTTTTTGGGGGGGGGGGGTTCTAATTGGCAAACACTTTTTGCTGATGTTTAATTTTACTGTTTTCTATTAGATTCTAATGCAGGGTCAGCAAACTTACAGGGCCTCGGGCCAGTGCCTCCAGCGCCAATTGTGCGGAAGGGCGGAGGAACGCACGCCCATACGCGTGCGCACACGCTACTTCTGGTGCATTTCCAGGTTGGAGGAGCACCAGAAATAGCTTGTGCGCATGTGCACAGGCCTCCGACCCAGAAGTGTACCGGAAATTACGCTTGCACATGCGCACAAGCTATTTCCAGTGCTCCTCGACCCGGAAGTGGGCAGCCGCGCCACATCGGTAAGAGCGGGCGGGTAGCAGCAGGCCGGATAATGGAGTGCCTCGGGCCGTAGTTTGGAGACCTCTGTTCTAATGGATTATTGAATATTGCTTTATTTGATATAGGTCAGGGGTCAGCAACCTTCGGCTCTCCAGATGTTTCGGACTACAATTCCCATCATCCCTGACCACTGGTCCTGTTAGCTAGGGATCATGGGAGTTGTAGGCCAAAACATCTGGAGAGCCGAAGGTTGCCTATGCCTGATATAGGTTGTTCATTTTAGAGTTATTGTGACTTTTTAAGATTGGATTGTTACTATTAATTTTTGATGTTTTATTATGTTTTTATATGTTTTGGAAGTGACCCAGAATGACCGGGGGATAATAATAATAATAATAATAATAATAATAATAATAATAATAGATAGCATATAATAAACATTTAATAATAAATAATGGGTAGCATTCTTTTCATCCCTGCTTTAGTTTGAAAAATAAGCTGCTTGATGCCAGTTGTGGATTTGTGCCAAGTATGCCACCGATCCAAAGAGCAACTTTAGGCCTGCCCAAGGGTGTGGGCATATGTTTTTGAATTTGAAAAATGGACATCTGAAACACCATATAACAAACTGTCTTGAAAAGCCCTCACAATTCCAGATGCATTTTTCTGTGTTCGTGGATGGACAAGCTGCCTGGCTGCTGTATGAAAGGATAGATAATAATAACAACAACAACAACAACAACAACAACAACAACAACAACAACAACAACAACAACAATTTATTATTTATACCCCGCCCATCTGGCTGGGTTTCCCCAGCCACTCTGGGTGGCTTCCAACAGAACATTAAAATGCAATAATCTATTAAACATTAAAAGCCTCCCTAAACAGGGCTGCCTTCAGATGTCTTCTAAAGGTCTGGTAGTTGTTTTTTTCTTTGACATCTGGTGGAGGGCGTTCCACAGGGCGGGTGCCACTACCGAGAAGGCCCTCTGCCTTGTTCCCTGTAACTTGGCTTCTCGTAGTGAGGGAACCACCAGAAGGCCTTCGGCACTGGACCTCAGTGTCCGGGCAGAATGATGGGGGTGGAGATGCTCCTTCAGGTATACTGGACTGAAGCCATTTAGGGCTTTAAAGGTCAGCACCAACACTTTGAATTGTGCTCAGAAACGCACTGGGAGCCAATGTA
This sequence comes from Lacerta agilis, assembly GCF_009819535.1. NCBI lineage: Eukaryota > Metazoa > Chordata > Lepidosauria > Squamata > Lacertidae > Lacerta > Lacerta agilis. Next base: position 8,843,949 of record NC_046312.1, read on the forward strand.
GGTCTTTCAAGACCGGTGTTATGTGGTCTCGGCATCCGCTCCCAGTCACCAGTCTAGCTGCCGCATTCTGGATTAGTTGTAGTTTCCGGGTCACCTTCAAAGGTAGCCCCACGTAAAGCACATTGCAGTAATCCAAGCGAGAGATAACTAGAGCATGCAGCACTCTGGCGAGACAATCCGCGGGCAGGTACGGTCTCAGCCTGCTTACCAGATGGAGCTGCTAGATTGCTGCCCTGGATACAGAATTAACCTGAGCCTCCATGGACAGCTGTGAGTCCAGAATGACTCCCAGGCTACGTACCTGGTCCTTCAGGGGCACAGTTATCCCATTCAGGACCAGGGAGTCCTCCACACCTGCCCACCTCCTGTCCCCCAAAAACAGTACTTCTGTCTTGTCAGGATTCAACCTCAATCTGTTAGCCTCCATCCATCCTCCAACTGCCTCCAGACACTCACACAGGAGAAGGTCCCCTTCAATGCATGGAATTAACTTTGTGGTTGTTTGGAATTTGTAACATGTGCACGCACAAACACACAATGGTGAGATCTGGTGAGGAGAAAGTGTCATTATCAGATCATAGTTTTCTGTGCTTGAGAAACAGTAACATATGACACCTTACTTAAGAATAAACTAGCTAATAAACAAACTGATAGAGCATAGTTCCTAAATGGCAGTCCAGCCTTTCAGATTAGTCCACAAATGTTACTAGCCCATACACAATTGTATTGGCCTCCCTACCCAAGTTAGCCGTGGCAACTAGTTTCTTGCTAATTTGCGTTCTGATGTTTGTGTACATTGAAGGTACCAGTTTTGATTACCACATGGTTACTGTTTTTAAAATTTAAATGGACCTCTTGAAGGTAGATAGCAACTACTGTTCAAATAATGTTGCAGATGTGAGGCTAGAGCTGTGAAAGAGATCTGTTGTAGAAAGGCTTTGGTTCTAGAAGAAGAGCATATTTGCGACATGGGCTCTGGCATCCCTATAGTTCCCAGCCTTTGATAAATGAAGTGTGCAGTTAGTTTAGATGTGGAGAAGATTCCGGCTTAACTTTAATGTTTGCCTTGCAAATTTATGTGAGTTTTTTCTTTCATGATAAAAGTTTTATACAGTTAAATGTGACGCATTTGTTGGCTGCTGAAGGGAATGTTGAGATCTAGTAGATCTGCCTTGATAATTTAGGAGAGAAGTTTTGGTGATTTTTTTTTCTTCCCCAGGAAAGCTCTTTGAGCCAGTCTTTTCCCATGTGAAGAGACAATTCTTCAGCTGCAGGTACAACCCATAGAGATGCTTCTGGACCAGTAGCATGGTAGTTTCAAATTAGATTATGGTAGAGTTGCAGAAAGCTGCTTAGAAATTGTGAGATTCTATTCCATTCTAAACAATTTTGTTCTGTGTTCTGAACCAAACCATTAGAAAATGCAATGAAGCCTAAGTAATTTAGGCTAGGGAGTAGGATTTACAATGGGTTGTTGGACTAGATAAACCTTTGTTCTGAACCAGGGTGGATAAAAATCAATGATTTTTTTTTAAAAAAATAAAAAATCAGATTTTTTAAAATTTAAATCAGATTTTTTAAAATAAAATGCTTTTTGGGGGAAATATATTACCATCCAAAGGTTATTCAATCATGAAATAATGATTAGTTTTTTAATTACCGGTATGTAGAATAAGGCTGTATATGTTTAATTTTTTTGGTAAATAAATTCCATTAATCCATTCACAATGTCATTTATGCTCTTCCAGGGGTTTTGTATGATTATTGGGCAGTTTCTCTGCCTACAAGATATTATCACAGATGCTTGGTTTACTTTTGCAGTTCTCAAAACTGAATTTGACTCAGCAGGGATCACATGCCTCTTATTCACAGCAAACATGTTATAACATGAACAGAGTTGAGAAAAAGACCTTAATCCTATTGTTCTACAAACCTATGAATACAGAATCAACCCCTTCAGTGTTAAGTTTCAAGAAGTTCAGTGAATAGAATAGAAACAATATTTTTCTGATTGGAGTGGAATGGATCTAATAAATCTATTTAAATTGCTATTATTAAGGTAATGATTATTTTTCTCCTTCCTAAGTACAACAGAAAAGTTGTCCAAATATGAATGATTAACCTATAAAACTGGGGATAAAAAAAACTAATATGAAAAGTTGTTATTCTAAAAATCTTCATCTACTTGCATATTAAAGTTATACCAGCAAGAATTAGTCTTTACTGTATGTAGAAAACTGTGATTTAAATCAAGCCTTACTGACTAGTGATTTAAATCGTGATTTAAATCAGTTTGATTTAAATCAAATCCACCCTGTTCTGAACCAGTACGGCACTGGATATGTTCTGAAGCTGAAGTTTGAAAAACACTGGTTGACTGAAGTAGGTGTTGGGAATCTGCTTGGCTCTGAGAACTTCATAGGATTCCCAGAAACGAATCCATAAATCAATCACTGGACAGTAAATGAGAGCTGATCAGTGCTTGTGTTTCCTTTCTGGTACACTGTCTAGGGCCAGCAGGGGTTGGGAACCTTTTCCTGTCTAATAGCTGTATTTCCTCTTGGCCAGCCCTTGGGACACACAGATGTCAGCAGCCAAAAAAAACTGAATGTGGCCAGAGTGGGCTGGGCCATCTCTTGTGCACACAGACACATCCTTCACTTTTCTGTAATTCACACCAACAGAAACCAAGATCATTCATTCCCTTTATTCCTCTCCTCTCGCTCAAGTCACAGCCCATACACAGCTGAAATCTCTCCTTCCGTAATCAGTTTGTCTTGTCCCTCACACTTTCTGCCTCAGGGGCCACTTGTTGATGTTCTTGCTTGTGTTGAGTGGTGGTGAACAGCCTTGTGGGGTTTTTTATGGTGTAACACTTTTCAGTGTATTTGTATTGATTTACTGGATACCTTATTATTATTATTATTATTATTATTATTATTATTATTATTATTAATTTTTTATTTAAACCTTTTTCAGCTATACGAAATAAAGTGAAAAAAGAGAAAGTGCAATATATGCGCGCACACACATACACACACACTTGCATGTGTGTATACACACATATATGCATATGTATATATTCTAATACATATATGATTATTAACGATGAGCCTCTTGGGCTTGCTGATCGGAAGGTCGGTGGTTTGAATCCACGTGACAGGGTGAGCTCCCGTTGCTCTGTCTCAGCTTCTGCCAACCTAGCAGTTCAAAAGCATAGCAGTGCATGTAGATAAATAGGTACCGCTGTGTCAGGAAGGTAAATGGCGTTTCCATGCGCTCTGGTTTCCGTCACGGTGTTCCATTGCGCCAGAAGTGGTTTAGTCATACTAGCCACATGACCCGGAAAGCTGTCTGTGGACAAATGCTACCTCCCTCGGCCTGAAGCGAGATGAGCACTGCAACCCCATAGTCTCCTTTGAATGGACATAACCACCCAGGGTTCTTTTAATAACCTACTTTACTCTGTATGAACTTGCTCCAAATATCAATATATTTATCCAAGCAAAGTCTGTGTCTAGAAGCAGGCTTCAGAAATTGCTATTTTTGAGCCCCATTCAGCCCCCCTCATCCCATATATGCAGACCAGCCGCGCAGAGTCTGGATTATTTACTGTAGATAAGCAGGAACTTCTTCTTACAAAGCTGTTAATGCTAGTAACATGAGTGGGGCATTCCAGGCAGCCGTGATCTCATAGCGCTTCCAGAATTATTTGCAGCACTCAAAACTGATAATACAACTGAGCACTTCTGGAACTGCACAAAGAGTTAACAGCTGTTAATGCTGGTGGAAAGATGATCCCACTTCTAAGTAGTTCCCCATCCTTTTTCTAGGTCATGGGTTGATAACCTGTAGTATGCAGCATTCCTGGGCAGGGATGCAGAATTACTTACCGGTAATCCAAGTTCACTCTTTACATTCAGAATCAACTATATAAACACTCTAGTTTCTAGGGGATTTCATTTTAAACAGACATTCTGCATTTTACTCAGTTGTCTAGACTTTTAATTGTTAGAAAATGAAAGTCTGTTCATTTGTTGGGACATATTGAACAACTTGCCATATGTATGTCTGCATACAACTTTTTAAATCCCTGCAAGATTAAACATGTTGCGAAGTTAAAATATGGAATGCAGAAGCTATCGGTTACAGCTGTTTTGTTTTTTAATGAGTAGGCAGTCATAGTTATGTAATTGTGAAGGTAGAAGCTTTTAAAGGGATAGTGGTCAGTACAGTGGTACTTCTGTTTAAGAACAGTCCTGTTTACGAACAATTCGCTTTACGAACTCCGCAAAACCGGAAGTAGTGTCCCGCTTTGAGAACTTCACCTCAGTCTAGGAATGGAATCCAAATGGTAGAAGCGCACCGGCGGTGGGAAAGCACGCCTTGGTTTAAGAACTATTTCGGTTTAAGAATGGAGTTACAGAACGGATTAGGTTCGTAAACCAAGGTATCACTGTATGTCTAGAAAACTTGTCCATTGCCATTGTTAGATCATCATGCCACAGCAAAGATTGCAGCGAGCTGTGGACCAGCTTTGCCCTATCCCTATGAGATCTGGCAACAGCCAATGTAATTCAACAATAGCTGTGACAAGTCTGTCCTTCAGCATACCTGGAAATGGATAGTAAATGATGGAAGGAGAGATGGGAATCAGAAGACTTCTCTGTCCATGATAAAATCCCTTCTTGCTGATACGGAAGGATAAACATCTGATCTGCCCCACCCCCCCAATACACAACTGGTCCAGAAAAATATTACATTACCTATTTTGTGTATCTCATTCTCTGGAGTTTCAAAGGAACTCTAGTTTTTGCCCCTGTACTATAATTTCTGGCGAATTACCACTTCCTCTGGACCCCAGCCCAGCCCTATACAGTAACACCTTACTTACAGACAACTGCCAAGAAAAGAAGATACAATACCAGTGAATTGTGTGGTGGTTTTACAGAAGGCAAATTAGTGCTGCCTCTTATTTTGTAGGTTATCTGATTATTTTGTTGTAAGCTGCTTTGAGCTTGTGTAAAGGTTGCCTGTAAATGTGTTATTTTTTAAAGAATTGTCCTGTTTACAGGGCATGATTTTTCGAGAGTTGTCTTGTTTACAGGACACATTTTTTGGAGAATACCCGGTAACTTATGGTTTGAGGTATTAGGATAAAAGTGCAAGAGCAGCTCCTTTAAAGGGACTGCCTGGGGGGGGGGGGGGGGAAATAGCAGAAGGAATAAGTTTTCCTCTGTTTATGCAGGTGGACTATTTGTTTGGGCATCTGAGTTTCTTGTTTTGAGTTATTCTCCAGCACTAATGTGAATACTTGCTTAATGGTGGTGCATTTGTCTAATTTACAATAGTCATTTAATATGATTGTATACCTCTCAAATCACCAGGACACTTAATCCCCATGGTTGACTTCAGTGAGACTACTTTGGAGTAAGTAATTTTGTGGATTGCAATCTTTATCATTGGTTATGACTTGATGACTAAGCATAAATCACGAGCTGCCTTTTCATTAACCCTTCATTGCACCTGCACATTTATCTTGTTGGAATAAAGCACTTAGAAGCAAAACAGTTCAGTAGTCAGGCTTAAGTATCTGAAGCACTTAAAATTTAGAGTCCAGATTTACAGCTTTGTTGTTGTTGTGTTTGTTTAACCTTCCCAACTGCTTTATTTACAGTGTTAGGTTTTGCGGGTCCCTGGAAGCATGTTGCAGGCTGGAATTATTTAGCTATATATATGTCAAACCTAACAGTGGGAGAAGTTTTGGGACACAGACTAGTACATGTGAGTTTGATAATGTTGAAACAAAATAAAAAATTCCTTCCAGTAGAATTTTGAATTTTTTTTATTTTTTATTTGTTTTGACTATGGCAGACCAACACGGCTACCAACCTGTATTGATAATGTTGGTAAGTCAAGCAAATGGGGCAAGCTGTAGTTCCCAACGCTGCTTTATAAGGAGTGCCTGATGCAGTATTTACTCAGCAGGAAGAAATGGCATAGGCTGTGCAAGTTCTATCCTCCATTGTTCTGTGCTCAGGCTTTCAGTTTTTTGGAAAATATTCCTACTTTGTGACCAAAAACATTTGCCACTCTGATTTCTCACTATGAACCCTGCCCCTCCCCCCCCCCGCTCCCTCAGAAGTATATGAAGAGTCAGGTTATTGCTATTCTAGCAAACATCCTGTAAATTAAAAAAGGTAGTTCTGAAGAAATTTGGCGCCATCATTTACAATTTCTACTAAGGGACTTAGCAGCCACATAAGACCTTCTGTGGAATTTAATCATGGTTTGCCATAAAAGCAAAAATAAATTTTGTCATTTGACTGCAAGCATAAATGCGGATAAGGACACTGATAACTTATTTCTGTGGCTTTTTTTCTGAGTTGGATTCCTGTAAGAGATTAAAACCAGTGCTAGAAACTCAGATACATAATCTAATCAAGAAATACAGCAGTGTTTCTGTGAGACGTATGTGCACACTGATTACAGCTGATTGGTTGGACAGGACTTCAGGAATTGAGTTGTCATCTTATTCTTTCAACTTCCCAAGCTGCCTTTGTACCTTTGGTGTTTTATTTGTTGGGGGCTGCTATAGTTGCCATTTTATAAACTTGAAAAAAACAGACCTTTTATAATATGAAAGCAGATATACATGTAACTCTTGTCAAGACTGTTTTTTGGATTTTAAAATGTTTGTCTACCCTGGGAATTGGACGCGGGCTGAGCCTGAAAAACAGCTTACATTATATTTAGTTAAAATAAAAAATTAAAAATAGTCCAGTAGCACCTTAAAGGTAAAGGCACCTCTGACCGTTAGGTCCAGTCGCGGACAACTCTTGGGTTGCGGTGCTCATCTTGCTTTACTGGCTGAAGGAGCTGGCGTACAGCTTTCAGATACCATGCACACAAAAGCATATACCTAGAACAAAGTTAGTTGGTCTCTAAGGTGCTACTGGACTATTTTTTAATTTTTTATTTCGACTGCATCAGACCAACATGGCTACCTACCTGAATTAATATTTAGTTAGTTTGTGTATACACCCCAGGCACTCTTAGGCCCCCGCTGAGAAAGAACGGCCCAGAGATTCATCTCTACACACCCTCAAGGCTGTGCTATTCTTAGATATTGAGCTTTTTCCTATTGGGATGCGGGTGGCGCTGTGGGTTAAACCACAGAGCCTAGGGCTTGCCGATCAGAAGGTTGGCAGTTCAAATCCCCGTGACGGAGTGAGCTCCTGTTGCTCTGTTCCTGCTCCTGCCAATGTAGCAGTTTGAAAGCACATCGAAGTGAAAGTAGATAAATAGGCAGGAAGGTAAATGGTGTTTCCGTGCGTTGCTCTGGTTCGCCAGAAGCGGCTTAGTCATGCTGGCCACATGACCCGGAAGCTGTACGCCAGCTCCCTCGGCCAATAAAGGGAGATGAGCGCCGCAACCCCAGAATCATCCACGACTGGACCTAATGTTTAGGGGTCCCTTTTACCTTTACCTTTACCTATTAGTTTCTTAATCACCCTAAACTCTTTCGCCAAGGTCTCTGCATTACTCTCATTTTGGTGCTTCATCTAGCTTTAACAGGCCCTGTCCCAGACCAAACAAGCACCCGATTCCCGGAGAGGGGCTGCGGCCAACCCTCCTTGCTTTTCCTTTTCACTAATTGACAGATTGCACTTAATTAACCATCTGTTTTATTGGCTAGTTTTACATGTTGGGAAAAGGGGGAACACAGAGCTTCAGAAATGAAGCTCAAAACCATGTGATACTAGAGACTGCATGTGAAGAATTGGAACAGGAGTGATTATTTCCTGGGTTTTTTTACACGATTGCTGTAAACTGGAGATGGGAAGAGTTTTCACAGGATAAAATGAGACTACTGGCAAGGCCAAATCTATGTATGTTTAAAAATGTAATATTTTGTGTTTTAGTTTTATAAGTGGCAGCCGGGACAAGTATTTGATCCCCTGCTAAATTTGCCCGTTTGCCTTCTGACAAGAAATGACCAGTCCTTAATTTTAATGGTAGGTTTATTGTAGCTGTGAGAGACAGAATAACAACAGGAAAACCCCCAGAGGACAAAAGTCAGAGATGTGCATTATAATGAGTGAAATAGTATTTGATCCCTTTGCAAAAGATGACTTAGTACTTGGTGGCAAAACCCTTGTTGGCAATTACAGAGGTCAGACGTTTCTTGTAGGTGGCCACCGGGTTTGCACACATCTCAGGAGGTATTTGTCCCATTCCTCTTTGCAGATCCTCTCCAAGTCAGTAAGATTTTGAGGCTGATGTGTAGCTACGTGAACCTTCAGCTCCCTCCACAGATTTTCGATGGGATTAATCATTAATGCCTGGACACTGGCTAGGCCACTCCAGGACCTTAATGTGCTTCTTCTTGAGCCACTGTTGGCTTGGCCATGTGTTTTGGGTCATTGTCATGCTGGATACCCATCCTCGACCCATTTTCAATGCCCTGGCTGAGGGAAGGACGTGCTCACCCAAGATTTGACGATACATGGTCCCGTCCATCGTCCATTGATGCAGTGAAGGTGTCCCCTTAACAGAAAAATACTCTCCCATGTTTGACGGTAGGGATTGTGTTCTTGGGGTCATAGGCAGCATTCCTGCTCCTCCAAACATGGCGAGTTGAGTTTGATGCCAAAGAGCTCGATTTTGGTCTCATCTGACCACAACACTTTCACCCAGTTCTCTGGGTCATTCAGATGTGCATTGGCAAACTGCAGACAGGCCTGTACATGTGCTGTCTTGAGCAAAGGAACCTCGCGGGGCTCTGCAAGATCTCAGTCCTTCAAGGTGTAGTGTGTTACCAACTGTTTTCATGGTGACTATGGTCCCAGCTGCCCTGAGATCATTGACAAGTTCCCCCCATGTAGTTCTGGGCTGCTTCATCATTGTTCTCCTGATCATTGCAACTCCACGAGATGAGAACTTGCATGGAACCTCAGACCGAGGAAGGTTGATTTTGTGTTGTGGCAGTCGGATCGCCCTTGAAGATGCACCTCTTCAGACTAGCATTTCCTCCTATTAGATATTTAATTTTGGATGTTTCAATGTAGTTGTTTTACTGTGTGTGTGTTAATTATGGATACCTGTAGTTTTATAGTTGGCTTTATTCTTACTATTTTGCTGTTGGCTTTTATTTGTCTCTCATCTGCCTTGGTAGCCCTTCTTGAAATAAAATGCAATATATTGATAATTATTTTTACTACTAGCCACTACTACTGATGGTACAGCAGCCACATTGGGCTAAATCAGAGATAGCAAATATGGGTTACCCTCCAAGATGTAGTTGGACTACAGCTCCTGCCATCTTTGACCATTGGCACTGTTGACTGGGGCTGCTGGGAGTTAAGAGTCAAATATCATCTGGGGGGCTCCAAGTTAGCTACCACTATGCCAAACAGTATGCATGCTGGTTGATGAGAATGGTCTCAAGTATAAGGTTTGCATTATTGTCTGAAAAAGAGCTGAACAAAGTAGAGGTAACCTGGAGCTGAGAGCAAATAGAAAAACAAGACTTTTGTTTTTAACAAGACAGATGAAACTGCAGGTGGAACACTGACTAATCCTGAGTGCTACCCTGTACTCATCATAACATATTGTCATTATTGGCAGATCCCTGTGCGCATGCCACAATTCTGCAGGAGTGCAGAGAAAACACCAATGTGGAAGTGGCCGCAGAGCTCTTGCTTCCTGAGAAACTTGTGCTTTTGCCTTTTAGTGGTGGTGGCTGTTAGAGAGGAGTCTTCAAGGCTTATGACTGTGAACTTTGGCTTGAACACTTGTATGCAATGTTTTCTCCTTATGGAAGCCTTAAATGTGGTTGAATAAGATACTGGCAGTGGGGGGGCAAGGCCCTGGACGGCTGTTTGCAAGGAGAAACAGCACGCTGTATGCACAGCCCTGGCTATAATTAAAAGTTAGCAACAGTCTATGCCAGGGCTGGGGAGCCTGGGGCCCCACAAATCTTATCGAACTCCAACTTTCAGTATGGACAGTGGACAGGAATGATGGGAGTAGTAGTTTTACCCTATCTGGAGGGTCACAGGCTCCGCAGCCCTGGAATGGTTTCAGTCCATTCTCCACCCCACCCCCCATGATTTCAGTGACGAAAGGACCCCCAAGGTACCTTGTAAATAGAACAAAGCAATAAACTATACTATATCACCTACTTGTCTAAAGCATGAATCCCTCTTCAGTTTGTGCTCTCTCTGGTAAATAAGCTTCAAGTCATGAGTTACCTTGACAGGACTCCAGGGCAGTAGGAAGTTGTACAAATCCTGCCAACCTAGTTCTTTGTGTAACTTGGGGAGCTGCCATCTGCATTGTGTTTGTGACACAGGAGTGCTTCTGCCTGTCAATAGTTATGTCTAAAAACATGATGTGGAAAGAGTAATGTAAGCTGTGTTCAAGAAGGGTACATTGACTGACGGATGTTGCCAAAGGCAGAAGAAGCAGATTATGCCAAGAGAGATGGGAGTGTCTTGGTAGCATCAACAGGGTGTGGGGCCAACCCTTTCCAATAGACACAGCAGCAAGTTCTGAGGAATCCAAACCAGATCAGGCCTGCGAGTATTTGGCTATTTAAAACAACCCGATGAACTTCAACTTTCCACCCAGAAGATACTGTTCCTTCTCTCTGCCAATTTATTTCCTTCCCCACTGTCATTTCTCTCCATTTCTTTGAACCGAGCTAGCCTTTTTAAAAAAGCCCTTTCCTACCTTCCCACTCATCTCTCTTTTGACATGCTGTGTTCTCAAACCCCAGCACGTCTTATAGCTTTGCTTTTTATTTCTCCCCTCCAAACCCAGATTGGAGCATCTCTGCAAATCACAGTTGACGATGCTTATTGTAAAAGCAGTTTAGTCACTGGCAGAAGGACTTTTCCTCCAGCCCCACACCTCTGCAACATTGCCACAGCTTATTCAGTTGCGGCCAGAGGTGCCAATGGCATATAATATATGAAGCAACTTCCAGACCCTAATCGGGGGGCGGGATACGACTCTAGCCATGTTGTTACCATGAACGTCAGGTAACTTTCTGGTGCTTTTATATGGACTTCCTTGCCAGTATTTGAAACCTCTGGTATAAGCTAGATGCCAACAGCACCTTAAACTTAGGTTGCGCTTGCCACAGTGGAATGTCTTGTTTGTCAGGGGTTGGAATAGATGACCCTTGGGGTCCCTTCCAGCTACTACTAGTTCTACGCTTCTATGGATCTCAGCTACATTGTTTGAATGTAGCGCTCTCTTTACAACAGTTCTCTCTGTCCCAGTATGCAAGAAGAAGAAACACACAAAGTGGAATGGCAATGAAGCATGGAGTAAGGCAGAAGAAGTTTTTTAAACGCTGGTTGCTGTTCCATTTGGGTGGGCTTGTGGAAAGCAGTCTCGTGTGTGTGTGTGTGTGGGTGTACACACTCTCACTCCTCACTCACTCACTCTCTCTCCCCTTGATGTGTATGGCCATTGGCCCAATTCAGCAGGTTCTCCTTATGTATATATCCTCATCACTCATCCTCACTGTGGATTCTACAGATAATTGGGCCTGCTAGATCAACCCACTGGCCATCTAGTGGCTAGCTGCCATTGATAGCCAGATTCAGGAAGCGTAAGGCTAATTCTCTTCCAAAGCCATCCGGTTTGGGTGGCCCATCCAGCTCTTTCAGAGAACTGCCATGAGGCTGGTTATGTTTCATACTTGCATAAAAACAATGAGATATTAATTCTGTAACTCAGTTTAGTTGTTGTATATTATTGAAAATGTTCAAAATATTATTTAAAAAATGAAAGGACGTTGTGCCTTCTATCGCAGTTCTTGCCTTTCAGGGAGTGCCTGTTGCCCAGGCTGTTGCCTTCCGTAGGAAATTTACTCTTACTCTAGAAATTGTGCCTCCTCTTACATGTTGTAATAGCTTTATGTATAGGCTTGTTAGTAGCCTTTTGAAGTTAAATATTTCATTTGACTGAATTGTGTGTGTGTGTGTTTCATCACAGTCCGATAGAAGTGGCGGTTAATCACATCTGAATAATTTAAGTGCTTGCTGCACTAGATCATTTTAGTGGGTCTGGCTTCATCGTTGAAACAGATGGGTTGCGCAGCTGAGATGCTTGAGGGATCCATCCTTGGTACACTGAATCAATTGATTGCTGGCAACCTTGCTCATAATTCAGGTCGCAATGTGTGATATTTTAGGAATAGTTTTATTAATAACCATGTAGCTCATTTTATAATATGACTTAACTGTTCAGAGTATTGAATCATAGTTACAGCCTTGTAAGGCAGATGTGGGGGAACATTTGGCCCTCCTCACGTTGCTGAACTGCAGCTCCCATCAGCCCCAGCAAGCATGGCTAATGGGTATTGTAGTTAAGCAATACCTGGAGGGCCGAAGAGCCCCCACACTTGTTAAGATAAGATCTATATTAACATAAGCTGTGCAGGATCAGACAAAAGACCCATCTCATCTGCAGGTTTACCACACTGGTAATGTTGTCACCCAGAGAACCTAGATTTGTAGGGCTATTAATAATAAAAAAATGCCTCCTGGAAAACCTCCAGAGCTGGCTATTAATTTTATGTATTTTATTTCAGTACAGTAATTCATATCTTTTGAGAGAGTCTCAGAAGAGACATCAAGGCAGCTTACATCCTTCATCAAACACAAAACAATACCTTTGCTGCAAGCGTCATTTGAAAACTGCCTTTCAACTTTTGTGCTGGCCGTTCTGTTCTCTTCACTATCTTCCATCTTGCCTTTCACTCTGCCAGTCCGAATGCCACAGGAGCTCCCTTCCAATTCTCCTCCCACCGAACCCAGCACACTGAGCCCTTAAAATCACCCTCTATGCTCTTCCTCCACCTTCCAAATATTTCACTTTATAGCAGCTCTCCTACACATCTCTCAACAATTCACTGCCTCTTGCTGCCAAATCATTCCTCACAGCACTGCTGTGCCAATCCTCCCTAAAGTCCCACAAACCTCCCTCTCATTTCACCCAACCTTTCAGTGCTGTAGTCAAAACTCCTTCTGAAGTCAACAGCCCCTCCTCCTCATCAGTAACATATTGAACCATCACATCGTGGTTAATAGGTGCTGGCAGACCTGTTTTCCTTGAATTTCTCAAATCGCCTTTTATTATGTCTGTACATTGCCTTTCCATCATAAGGTACCCAAGGTAGCGAAGATTAAAATGAACTCTTTAAAGATTATATATTAAACAATATTGATATAATGGTTAGTGTCAGACTAGGATCTGGGAGACCAGAGTTCGAATCTCCACTCAGCCATGAAGCTCACGGGGAATTTGGCCCTCTCACCGTGTACTCCCAGGAGAAGTGAGGTATAAACGTATTATTAATAACTGTGTGTATGAAAAATTCCAGGGGGTGGAAATCACCCCTTGTGTTGTGAAATGGTGGACACTCGGTCACATTTTGATTAGACCTAGGTGTGCACAGTAGTTCAAAGCTAACAAAATTGCCCCTCAACTTGAGGGAACATACTACCCTTTAGCAAAGCAAAACAAAAATGAACATTTGCAGTATATTTCATTTTTAGAACAGTTCTGGGCTCAGCTGGTGAGTTTCCTCGTAATTGCCACAACACAGAGAATTTTTAGAGTAGAAATTCTGCAGAAAAGGGTGCACGTGACGAAGTGGTAACAGAAGTGGAACTACCGAAAATAATGATTTTGCATAGACTTTTCTCTCTCTTCTTTAAACAAATGGGGTGGGGGGAATTGGAAGGTGAGCTCATATTACAGAAGCAATGCTGCAAATCCAGGGTATCTTGTATGACCCTTTCCCTCCCCAAGATAGATCTCTGAATAGGACCTCAGAGGAAGCATGCCAAGTGGCTTATTATAAGGCATTCCTGTTCAAAAGGCACAGCTTCTCAGTTTCTCCATGAGTAAGTCATCTGGATAGCTTAAAGGAATTGCCTTACAAGGAAGATCTGAGCTGCTGTGAAATGCAAGCTATATTGGGTAGAACAGTAACTGGAAAAAATTAGCTCAACCTTTCAAAAACTTGATATGAAGATGGTGCCTACCCTCCTGTTCATCTTTCCTACACTGCTACTTCTTTCAGGCTTTGCATATCTCTGTGCAGCCGCTGCTGTGGCTTGCTGGTTATCCTCCCCACCACTCCAGTGGGACCAGTGCCACACATAGAGACAGTACCACAGGTAGAGCCATGTGCTTGACCATGGCAGGTGTGCTAGCACTGCTTTGCCTTTGAGTTTCTAGTACTGTGGCCTTCAGAGGCATGACTGGTGTTGGCAAAGGACAGAGTGTTCACTAGTGGTGGCCCCTGACAATGGGATTCCTTCCCAAGGAAGTCCCAGTCGCCCGCTCCTTGCAGGCTTTTGCAAAGACAGCTGCATTTCGGGCTGACTAAACAATTTTAATTATTTTAACAGGGATTGTTTGTGTTTGTTTTTGCATTCCGTTTTGGTTAAGCACTCAAAATAGTTCTGTAACTTGATTATTTCGCACTGAACGCAGTAACTCTGTATTGGAATTGCTAGCAATTGTCCACTGCTTGCAAACACTGTTTTTCAACCTTCGGACACCTCCTGCCACCCCCAGCCACCTTGGCCAATGGACAAAGAGGATGGGAGTTATAGTGCAATCATCTGGGGGCTCAAGGCTGAAGAACACTGTTGTAAACCCCCTATGGAGCCTCCTCTAGCATTGAATGTCAGATTCAAGGGGTCCCCACCCCTTTTAAAGTGCAGTTATGAAGGCTACGTTTTGAGGTTCTTTCTTCCTTCTACTAAAAACCTGTGGCATTTTTCACAGTGAGAAGGATAAAACTAGCTAGCATGTTGTCCTTGTGGTGCCTAGGAGAGTGGTATGGTGGCTCTTATCTTCGGGTAGTTGCTTGGAGGCAATAATTCCTCAATGAAAACACAAGGCAAATACACATGGTCTTAAATACTCATGCTTAACTTTATTTCCGCAGGATTAGTTCAGAACGCAGAAAGGAGAAGTCCAGAGATGCAGCCAGGTGCAGGAGGAGTAAGGAATCGGAGGTGTTCTATGAACTGGCTCACCAGCTGCCTCTTCCCCACCATGTGAGCGCACATCTCGACAAAGCCTCAATTATGAGGCTAACGATCAGCTACCTGCGCATGAGAAACTGCTTGATGCAGGTGAGATTTTACAGTTGAAGAAGGATGGAAGGGGTCCTCCAAGATGAGTGAAAAGTAGGGTTGTAACAATTCGGTGAATCAGAAGTTTTAACTCTTGTGTTTGTGTTGCAATGATCTGAAAATGCATCATTTCCCAGCATCTTAATTTCACTCCCCACCCCCTGCAGGTCAGGAAGGTCATTTCGTGAAATATTGGAGGGGGGAAAACCCAAGAATTCTTTTTTCAGTGGTGGAGCTCAGAGTTTGCCATCCTCTCACCCTCACCCCCGTGACATTGCTTTTGTAGAGAACGTTACCTCCACAAAATGATGAGCTCTGGAAGAGATAACAGACTTGCTACATTTTTAAAGATTGTCAGCAACGCAAGCTTTTTAGGTTTATTTGCATATATACCCTGCTCGGTTAAATTGCACAATACTTTCTCAGCTGCCTCTGGCATCTCTTAAAAGCTCATTTTATATAC
The DNA here is from genome assembly GCF_009819535.1 of Lacerta agilis. Classification (NCBI taxonomy): domain Eukaryota; kingdom Metazoa; phylum Chordata; class Lepidosauria; order Squamata; family Lacertidae; genus Lacerta; species Lacerta agilis. The sequence continues at coordinate 8,859,585 of NC_046312.1, forward strand.
CTTTTACGTAACCTTTAATACCTGGTTTATGCGGAGACAGACAGTAAAAGGCCCAGGACATGGTTTGAACTTACTGAAACTATGAAGCTTGCTCTGCCTGGATGGCACATACTGTGAGTTCCTGATTTACCTGAGAGAGCCAAACATGTGTGATCTCGTCCACTTGTGAAAGTACTTAATGGGTTGAGGACTTTTCCCTGAGAAATTTGTGATGTTAAGATATGTGAGTAGCAAGGGTCATAAGTATGCATTAAAATTGGAACAGATACCATAGTAGTGCTGTCATTATTGGTCCATATCTTGTTCTAACGTACAAAAACAAATTTTCTTCATTTTTTCATTAAACTGTTCGTTTTACTTCACAAACTTTTATTAGTTTTACTATAGTGATGAATATCTCAGATACTGGAGTGTTGAGACAATAATAATAATAATAATAAATAATTGTAAACAACTGCCTTTCATTTCAAGAAGAAATATAGAGGTGATTCACAAACAAACAAATTTGTTATTTATACCCTACCCGTCTCAGGTATAAAAGCCAAGAAGCAAAATAATAATAATTAAACAAACCAATTACAAAAAAGCTACCTGTAATTAAAATACATAGTAAAACAAGTAAATTAAAGCACCCATAATTAAATACACAATGAACAAGCTATTTAAAACAGCAAAAAGTTAAATCAGTTAAACAACAATCAGAGCAAGAGATTCAAATCTAGGGATCTGAAAATTGAATGCACTGGCTTTGTCTCCAAATCTTTGACCATGCATTACCCTCAGATTGGTAACCAGTATCGTTCTCCCAACATTCCTTTAGACCCTGTAGATTTCCCATATCAAATTTAATTAGTTGATAGTGTACTCTTGCAGTCACATGTATGTTCAAAGCCAGTCAAGGTTTTAGTGGCCCCCAAATCTAAAATTTTACTTTATAATGTATAATGTCCCTTATGAGCCTTCAGGCTACAAGAAGCCTTCATAAAGAAAATCTTGAGCTTTTATGTCTTCAACTTTCATCTTTGATTAGCACCAACTTTCCACCTTGAAAGTGTTATTATGACTGGTGTTTTAGCATGATATGAATGAGTGCTGGTGGAATCAAACAGGAAATATGAACATTGGTGACCGACCAAATTTGTCTAATGCCTAGCTGCCTGAAAGCTAATGTGTAGATGTCTTAATGTCTAGGTGACCTGGAAGCAGAAGCTGAAATGGAGACTCAGCTGAATTGCTTTTACTTAAAAGCTCTTGATGGATTTGTCATGGTTCTCTCAGAGGATGGAGACATGATCTACATGTCTGAAAATGTGAACAAGTGCATGGGGCTCACACAGGTAGGAAACCAGCATCTCCTCCCATCGCTTTAGCTAAAATAAAATACTTTCCTACAATACAGCCACAATCCCATTAACTTAAAATACTGAACCTGGGTTGTGTCCAGTGTTTTGTCTATGGAAAACACGCTACTAGATTGAACTTTTTCTTTTGCAGTTCGAGTTGACCGGACACAGTGTGTTTGATTTCACTCATCCGTGTGACCAGGAAGAGTTGAGAGAAATGCTCACCCACCGGAATGGTAAAACAGAGACGACAGTCACATGCCTCATCTGATTGCTCGCTACTAATTATGCTTGATTGGTTTAAGGAACAGCCTAACCCAGGATACCTAAATTAAGTCTGAAACACCCAAGGCTGCTTTTCGAAAAGTTATGCATTGCATAGTTTGTTATGTTTTGCTTTCCTGACGCTGTAAGCTTCCTTGCAAGGGTTTGAACCCTAAAAGGTGGGGATTACACAAATAAAATACAGATTTTAATATATCGATTAGAAATTGATTCAGTAAATGCATTTACCCAGCCAAGGATCCTCTTTGTGGGTCCAGAGCCCCTGCCTCCTTTGCACATATGGCAATATGTGACTTGACAACCCTCACATAGATCCAGACATGTCTGGGCTGTACTTGTGAAAATCCTCCCTTTTGAGGGCCTGGGGAGCCAGCCACTTGTAAAATGAGTAGTGCTATACACTCATAGACTAAACCCTTCCCATGCCACTGATGGATTGAGGAGTTTATATGAATCAAATCTATGTGCCTGTGGCCCCACACATGTATGATCGTTAGGCAGGAGAGAATTTGAACCAGTCCTGAGGATGTAAAATTCTTAGCAATACTTGGTCTTTTGACCCTCGAGTGCCACCGTTTCATAAAGTGAAAAGTTTCAGATATGGAGCAACCATGGTTACGTCAGTGCAACGAGGGATAAATTGTGCCTTTGACATAAAGCGCCATAGCATACTCTGCTGTGACTCCACCCTTACAGGGAAGTTTTACTTGGAACAGTGGGATTACAACTTAAGCAGGATCAGTGTGCTGCATTTGCCTCACACAGGATATTGTTGCTGCAGTTACTTGCACAAACTAATTTTGTGCCTCATCGCAAGTGTACTCATCTGTCGCTTCATGCCATGGGAAGCTCTGAGCAAATATGAGTACCCTGTACTGTTTTCTCATCTGCAAAACAGTTAATCTATCTTATGATAGGATCTGTTTTCTGCATGTGCTTGAGAAGTACATTTAAGTACCTCTTGAAGATAAACTAAATCTGGTTTGACCTGCCTCGGGATTTGTTTGTTTGTCTTTAATTAAAAGAGGGGAGAGGCATTCTAAAACACAGCCATGATACTATTCTGTTAATCCACCCACTTCTGAGTTGTTGTCCTCTAGGCCTTTTAAATTTTCATCTACACTGAACACCCATCTCCCACGATATTGATTACTTCTACATTAATTGCCGCATTTCCTGAAACTGACATAGTAATAACCAGCATTGTAACAGCCGCACTGGTTGGGCTGTTTGCATCCATTATGACAGTGGCCACAGCTGGATGTTTGGGCTGCTGAATAGGATACAGTGGTGCTGAGGCTCTCCTTTCCCTGCCATGTTCTCGACTCCAGCAGTTTCTACAGCACTAGACACCCTTTGAAATGCTTTAAACTCTGCTGGAAAAGAAACCGTAAAAGTACTTTTGCTGCGTTAACTGTATTTCAGTTGTTGCCTTCTTCAACACTTTTGCATTAGGTCCTGTGAAAAAGGGGAAGGAACATAACACGGAGCGCAGCTTTTTCCTCAGAATGAAGTGTACATTGACCAGCCGAGGAAGAACTGTCAATATAAAGTCTGCCACATGGAAGGTAATCATACATGTGCTCTCAGAGCAACAGACTTTGAAGTTAGAATAGCTGGTGTCAAGATTTATAGTAGACCCGCAGCTTACACACATGTGTGTACAAGTTTAGCTGTACGCACTTGGCAAATTTTTAAAAAAAAAATTAGTGGAGGAAGGCATCGGGGGGGGGGGAGGCTTTAGCAGTCCCACCAGCCATTGGACCCAGTGTTTTTGTTTTTTTTTGCAGTCGGTGAGCCTTTGAGCAGCATCAAAGTAATGCTCGAATTAGCAATGGCTTTTGCTGCAAATGAGAGACAAAAGCATGCTGCCTTTTGATGCTCCTCGGGTGATTAGAGTCGGTAGCTAAAGTTCAATTGCCGAATGATGAGGCTCCTTGCCATACACTAATACCCCTTTCAACTTGTGTTGTTTGATTCCCTCCGTTACTTTGTCCTATACGGTATTCCTTTCTGCCTCAAGCAGTAACCAAGCTCCCCTTTTCATCCCCAACACCCAGGTACTTCATTGCACGGGCCACATTCGCGTCTATGACAATTGCAACAACCAGACAGTGTGTGGATATAAAAAGCCCCCCATGACGTGTTTGGTGTTAATCTGTGAACCCATCCCCCCCATCAAATATTGAAGTCCCCTTGGACAGCAAGACGTTCCTCAGCCGCCACTGCCTTGACATGAAATTTTCATACTGTGATGAAAGGTAAAAGCTCTGAGTGAAAGTAAGTGGTGCCTGGCTTTTCCTGTGAATGGTGGTAGGTGGACCTGCGTGTCGTTACTAGCCCCGTATGTTTCCTTGACACTTTTTTGGCAAGAGTTAAAACAGGTAGGTAGGTCCTTGGGTCCACCCTTAAGTTTTGCAACTCCAGAATCTGAAAACTGATGGTGCAAAATGCTTTCCAGATAAATTACGTGATGTACGTTCCATTTTAAGTTATGCTTTCCCGTTTCATAAGCTTGTAACCAAAATTGAGGTGTGTTTTTTTTTAACTTATTGAGGCAAGAACGCACTACACTGCCACCCAGTGGCCAAAAGAATTAAATACTTTATGCTAGCCAGTAACTAAAACATGGCACTTCTAAACATTCAACTTGGAACAGAACAGATTCTCACCATGAACACTAAGGGCATTTTATGTAGTTTCTGTTACACCTTTATGTAAAACATTTTCATCCCATGATTTTATGCCCTAGATGCATCTTACCTAAAATTCAAAGAAACAAAACCCTCACTAAGAGTTTGGAAGAGTTTGGATTTGATATCCCGCTTTATCACTACCCTAGGAGTCTCAAAGCGGTTAACATTCTCCTTTCCCTTCCTCCTCCACAACAAACACTCTGTGAGGTGAGTGGGGCTGAGAGACTTCAGAGAAGTGTGACTAGCCCAAGGTCACCCAGCAGCTGCATGTGGAGGAGCGGAGACATGAGCCCGGTTCCCCAGATTACGAGTCTACCTCTCTTAACCACTACACCACACTGAATATGATGCATGGCAATGGTGGTTATTATTGGAACTGGTGGCAAGCTGAAATTGGTGGCATGAATTGGACTTAGAATTCACAGACCTGAAACAGCTGTCTTCTGTGTTAAATTACTGCTAGTTGTGATACGGAGATATAACTGCTATGATAAAAAGCAAAATGTAGGAGGGAGATGCCTATGTATTGCTGTGTCATTGCGCGCAATGACTTCAGTGGAACCTCCCTTCTCCATGTGTCACCTGCCCCAAAATTTGCTCTGGAAGGTTGAAGGGACAACCCCCCCCCCAGCATATTTCAGTGTCTTGATTAGATTAGGGAAGCAACCTCCCCATTTTTTGAAAAAATGAGGAACACATAGGCTGGATCTAGACACATCAAAGAAGCATTTCAGTTTAAAGCAGGGGTCAGCAACCTTTTCCAGCCGTGAGACGGTCCACTGTCCCTCATGTGGTGGGCCAGACTATATTTGGGGGGGGGAGGAGGATGAACGAATTCCTATGCCCCACAAATAACCCAGAGATGCATTTTAAATAAAAGCACACATTCTACTCATGTAAAAAACACTGATTCCATCCACAGGCCAGATTTAGAAGGCAATTGGACCACATCCGGCCCCCAGGCCTTAGGTTGCCTACCCCTGGTTTAAAGCATTGTAAATTTAAAGAGGAAAAACAGGACTCCACATCACCATCTGGTGGCACAATGTTATATCGCACATACAACACATATAAATCACTTTTTCTTTACCAGTCTAGCTGGGTCCTCATTTAATATGGGAAGTGACATTAATTCACATGGCTGTTCCAAAAAGCCCACAAGCCACTTATTTGCTATGTAGCTAATCAAGTGGTTTGTGTTTGTTTCAGTGGCTTGTGGACTGGCTGTGGTTTTCCTTGGAAGTCACCTGCCCTTATTAAAAAACAAAATACCTGCTCTTAAACAAAGTTTTATCTGACTGCAATGTAGAAATATTACTGAATTAACATCCTTTTCCCCTTCTGTTTCAAGGATTACGGAACTGATGGGATACAACCCCGATGAGCTCCTGGGTCGCTCCATATATGAATATTATCATGCTGGACTCTGATCATCTGACCAAAACACACCATGACAGTAAGTGAGGGAGGTGTGGCTTTAGAAATGAGATAGTTGCAGCCTGAAGTTCACTCTCTGTTGCTTACTTCTAGCTATCATACGTCACAGTGCCCAACATTCTAAAGGCTATGGTTTGTTTCGCTGTTAACCATTTCAGACACTGCCTAACAATGTAAATAATGTGTGTCTCTTTCTGCTTCCAGTGTTTGCTAAAGGACAAGTGACCACCGGGCAGTACAGAATGCTTGCCAAACATGGGGGCTATGTTTGGGTCGAGACTCAAGCAACAGTCATATACAACAATAAGAATTCTCAGCCACAGTGTATAGTGTGTGTGAATTATGTCTTGAGGTGAGCTTTCTGTGTTACCTGTGGGTATGTAGGGGTGGGGTTTTTCCGATGCCAAAGATCAGTCTAGTGACACCAGTATGCCTAAACAGCCTGGCTATCTAGCTATCTGTCTGTCGTCTATGTAGTTCATGGTATTCTCTCTTTCTTCATATGCAATACTGTTGCCTTTGCTAGCAAAATGTATCTCCTATGAAAACCCGCCGTGTGAATGCGTAATTCATATAACCCAGTGTGTATGTGTGTTTGCCCATTTTCATATTACGCTGTCAGAGATGCCCAAGGAAATTGCTAACAAGACCAACTAGAAATGGTAACATCTGAGTCGTACCATAGCTCCTTTTTCCTATGGATTGCCATCGTTCTGTATTGGGGGGCAAAGTTTTTGAAAAACACAACACACGCACACACGTAATATTCACCCAATGAACATACATTTTGTAGCTTGGATTGTGCCTGAATTGTGCTGCATATATATTAAAAATGAAAAACACCATTAGACACCTTTATCTAAATGCATTCTAGTCTGCTTGTGTGTGTGTGGTTCAGCCCATCATGCAGGGCATAATATGCCACAGGGCATATTAACCCCGTTAATACAGATAGCAGAACTGCCATTGCAGGGAACATGCCCTGGTGGTTAAATGTGTGCACATGCCACCTGCACGATCTATCTGCCTTACAATTTAATCATGCTCTGGAACACAAGTAGCGTACAGCATTCAGAGATGGAACGCTGAATGGACCCACCAGTACCTTCTATTGCCTTACACCATTGTGTATGTTAACACACATGTGCATATATATTGCGTGCATTTGTTGGGGGGGGGAAGGGTAAATGAGGCTCAATTGAGCCATGGAGGGCAATGTTCTGTGAACAGCCACTGCGCCTGTGGTGAGACCTCATAGTGTGTGCTCCTAGTATATAGTGCACTAAAAGAACAATCTGTAGAAGGATGCAATTAAACATCTATATTCATTAACAGAACCAGATATCTGTCGCACCATATTTGCCTCTTCGTTAGGGCTTTTCCAAACAAGTAGAAAGTTGTTTTGTTTTTGTTTTTTTAAAAAGGGTTCTATAGGACTCTATGTTCTATACCTTAAAGGTTGCAGACTACAAATCTTCCTATCTTAAAATGCTTGAAATATATAAAACAAAATATACATGGAGAAACAGCTTATCAAGTGTGTAGATTACTTCAAGAGAACATATATTGGTAAATTAATGTGGCCTGAGATGTTACGCTTTGCATACTAATCTCTATTTTGTCTGCATCCTTCAGATTTGTTCTCATATTGCACTAATCCGGAAAGCCTCTTGCCAGGCTACTAATGAACATGTCCAACCCAGTCTTACGAGTTTGCTAACCACTGAGTTCAGGCTAATTCCCAAGTAAGTGTTGCAGTGGTTTTAGAGTATTGTTCTGGGTTCCTCAATGAGAAGACGAGTAGCAGAAGATCAGTTTCCTGAAAAAGCAGCTTGCCTGCTACTAGCAATCTTTACCTGCAATGTGAAGCCATAGGGGGAAGTGTTGGATGTGTTCTATAGGTAGGTGTGGTCAGTTCACCATATGGACTGAGTTAACACCGTAAAATTCTCTGCAACAAGCAAGGGTCCTGCGACAGACGCTCAGGCATTCCTCGACAGGAAAGAGATAGAAAGTGTTGGAAGCCACTAATGTAATAAACTAGGGAATCAAATGCTGCAAGGTGCTCTCTAACATTCCTCCTCTTCTCTTCTGCAGTGGCATTGTTCAGGGCGATTTGATTTTTTCACTCCAGCAAACCGAGTGCATGTTGAAACCAGTGGATTCCCCTGAGATGGGGATGATCAAAATACTGGACAAGACTGAACTGGAAGACAGCAACAGCCTCTATGAGAAGCTTAAGAAGGAGCCAGATGCATTAACATACCTTGCTCCGGCAGCTGGAGACACCATAATAGCGTTGGATTTCGGCAATGATGGTGGGTGGGTGTTTAATTCAGGCAGCCTTCTGACGGGCAGAGTTGCCTATGAAGTACATTAAAAGCGAGTGGCATGTTTTGCCGGATGCCCTCAGGGTGTCGCAAGTGTAATATGTGCTGGGTTTTTAATGAGGCCCTTTAAGGTGCGACACAACGCTTAGGGTGATGACTTCTCTTTAATTTTTGTAGAGTCTGATGAGCAGCAGTTTGATGACGCTCCCTTATATAACGATGTAATGCTCCCCTCATCCAGTAAGAAATTGCAGAGTATAAATTTGGCCATTTCCCCTCTGCCTGCTTCCGAAGCTACAAAGCCACTCCGTAGCAATGCGGACCCAGCACTCAATAGAGAGGTGGTGTCCAAGCTGGAGCCCAGCACAGAGCCCTTGGATCTTGCTTTCTCCCTCCGTCGGATGCAAGAAAAACCAGATACTCCTTCTGATGGAAGCCCCAGCCAAAGCCCACCTGAGGTTAGTCATCTGATAATCTGCTGCAGATCTGTAATTTTAACTGAATCTCTGTTGCCCGACCTGTAAATAAAATATCTATTTTCAATTTCAAATTTGTCAGCTTTGTATCCCGCCCTTCTTCCGAGAAGCTTGGGGGCAGCATACATTTCACTATCAGCTTAGAACAACCCGGTCAGCACAACGTGATCCAACACCAAATAATGCAAGAGGAGAGCTAGATAATCAAGCTCCTTTAGGATCATAGGAAGCGGATTTATGTTGGTCATCTAGCTCAGTATTGTCTACTCTTGATTGGTAGCTGCATTCCCAGGATTTCAGACTGGGTTCTTACTCAGCCTTGCCTTGAAATGCTGAGGATCGAACTTGCAGAACAGCTCCTCTTGCTTCATTTGACTCATAACAGATGGCGGCTTAAGCCAGGCATTTTGAGCTATACAGAATTCTGACAACTTGCAACCCTTCTTTACTGATGAGCAAAGGAAAGGATTACTAGATAGAGGAGAATATTTTAGAAAGGTGGTTTTTATGAGGGCGAGGGGGGTGTCCCTTGAATTTGGGGATATATTTATGACATTAAATATGTGTGAGCTGCAATAGCCACAGGCTGCATGGTCCTGGAATCTTGTAGCATCCTGATCACAGAAGCTCTAATGGGAAATCTTTGAACATAGACCACTTTTAAAATTGGGTGAGGGAAATGCACAGTTTGTTGAATAGAGGTGTGGATTGTCTTTACAGCCCAGTAGTCCTCCTAATGACTATTGCTTCAATGTGGACAGCGAGATTGACAGCGAGTTCAAGTTGGAGCTGGTGGAAAAGCTATTTGCAATAGACCCGGAGTCCAAAAACCCATATTCTAACGCAGGTGAGCACGTTGGAGGAAACACTCGCTTTTTAGGCCTTTGCTGTGGCCGCATTCAGTTTTTTAAACATTTACTAATAATGTGCAGTGTTAACCGGCAGTGTTTTTGATAGAACTTGTGTGACCTGGAAGCTGGAATGCTCAATTCAACCTGGGATGAGGGATAAAACACAAGAATTGTGTACATAGCCGTGTTGCTCACTGTGTCCGTTCATTTAAATGGGGCTCCGACGTTTGGAAATGGCAGGAGGTTTGGAAAGCCAGCAATTTTTGGTAGATGGGAGCCCTAAAGCTGGTTCGACCATCGCTGCAGTCTCGATTTCTCTGTCAAAAGATTCAATTGCACTTTCTTGTGCTGACATTTCAGGAAACTGATTTAGACCTGGAAATGTTGGCGCCCTACATACCATGGACGATGACTTCCAGCTGCGCTCCTTTGACCAGCTCTCTCCGCTGGAGAACATTCGGCAAGCCCGCCTTCCAATGTGGGCACAGTCACGGGATTCAGCCTGCCGCAGACAAGATACTACCTGCGACCATCAAACACGAGGATGGATCGACGACACTGATTGCTCCTGTTCACATCGTCATAGAAGCTAACAGTGCCTCAGCATCACCCCATGCTGAGAATCTCAGTCGAACGACGTCTCCAGTTAGAGAAGGAAAAGGCACGACAGAGCAGAAAGAGACGCCGAGCCCAGGAGTGCCAAACTTGTTAACAGTCACGCTGGGTAAAAGGTAGTTTTTAAAAATATATACCAGTATATCTAATATGTTGCCCACTTGATCTAAAACCAGTCACATAGCTCAGTCGGTAGAGCAGGACACTCTTAATCTCAAGGGTCGTGGGTTGGCGTCCCACATTGGGCAAAAAAGATTCCTGTATTGCTGCAGCGGGTTGTGTACTTTTATCACAGTTGACTTGATACCTATTGATTCTTTTACCAAGAAGATATCGCTAGGCTTCAGCTAATACTGTCCTATAACACAATCCAGGTTTAGGGGTCAGGTTCTCAAGTCTCTCTCTGGATAGTTTTGATCGTGACTAAAACTTGAGCTTGTATGGTTTGCTTGAAAAAACTGTGCGCTATCTTCCTGCAGCACTTATGGCTGCTGGTAATGCTGCCTTGGACAGAGTTTCAATGACTCTTCCATAGGTGCCAAACTTTTACACAGGAACCCTGATACTGGTTGCAAGTTAGAGCCAAAACAGAAAAGCAGGAACTTTGTATGATGTCTTCATTGCTAGACTATTTTCCCCCTCCACCCCCAATGTGCTGCTTGTTTCATATGCATTGGGAGCGTGCAAAGCTTTGATTGCACCACTTTCTTGGCACCAGTCCGTCTCGGTGGTTGCTTCAGTGTTGCTGAGGTGCAGTGACCTCGTACCCCATCCTGTTGTTGGCTGACCACTGCTGGTCATGCAAAACATACCTGCCTCAGAAACCTTTGAACATATCCTAAAGTCTGTTCTTACCAGGGGCGGAGGAAAGCCGTTTCGCCACTCGGGGCGGCAAACCCCGGGGCGGAGTCACTCTGTAGCGCGCAATGCGCAATGTTGCTACGTACGATGCATATATCATTATGTTTGACGCATGCGTAGCAACACGCATGTGTGCTACGGACGGAGGCGAGCCAGGGAGGGGCGTCAGCGGCCCAAGAGAAGCCCGCCCCTCCCCACAGCCTGAGCAGAAGAGAACGAAGCAAAGAACAGCACTTGTGCTTCGTTCCTTCCCGCTCGGGCTGCGGGTGGAGGGGAGGGGGCGGGGCTTGGCCCGTAGCTCGCCTCAGCCTGCACCCCAAGCAGCAAAGCTTGCACCGACGGCTAACCTGCTTGGTGCGCGCTTTGCTATTTCTGGCGAGGATCCGCCCTCACCCTCCGCCCGAGCCAGAATAGCAAAGCGGCGCTGAGCAGGTTTCCGAGCCCTGCCGCCGAGCGTGGCTTTTATACCGGGCGTCTGCGGGGCTGGCTTGGGTGTCGCGCTGGGGTGTGTGTGCCCAGAGTGTCACCCCCTCCAGGGTGTATCCGCGGGTGCACCGCCCCCTTCGCCCCCCTTCCTACGCCACTGGTTCTTACTCTCTCAATAATGGTCTTCAGGTCTCTCTGAACACTGTATTTTCTCTCCCTGTGATTCCAGCTGTATGTAGCTATTCAATACTCTTCTTTGTGTTGTACCACACACATCAGTGTTCTGTGAACCCAACCCCCTTAGAACTCACATTTTTACAAGCAATAGAGCATCGTGGAACTTACTTTTTTCTTTTCTTTTAAAGCATGACACACATGCAGTTGGTTTTAACATAGGACATTGTCTGAAGGGGAATGGGAATTAACCTTCTGAACTTGTTATTTTCAGTAGATCAACTGCTGCAGCAAATGAAGAAATTAATCCAAAGTTAATAGCTCTGCATAATATTCAGAGGAAACGGAAAATGGAACAGGATGGCTTGCTTTTCCAAGCAGTGGGGCTTGTAAGTTTTAAATATGCAGTCCCTCCCTTTTAAAAAAAATACAAGGTTGTTGCTTTTAAAAATTTTCTGGGGTGGTAACTTAAATCAAGTTGTAGCCATGTGGTCATACTTCTGTCCTTCATATCAGGGTGATGGTACGGTTGTTTGAACGTTAAAAATAATCTTATTCAACACCACCTGAACCATAGGCATACCTTTTAACTTGAGTTATCTTGCCTCAAGACCACTTGGGTGGCCAGAATTTAGAAAGACAAACCCACATCTTAGTTAACTACAGTTCAGAAATTCTAGCATCAAACCCTTACGGCCTAAGGAGTCCCAGTTAATCCAATTTTTAAAATGAGGAATACGGGCGGGTGCGAGTGAATAGCTGAATGCAAACATTTTACAACACGGCAGAGAATTCTCATTTTTGCACTTTTTGTTCACACCATTAGCCAAAAGTCTTGTTTGAACAGTTGGGGTGCACTGCCTGCCTGATCCTGTGCATTTCACATGGGACAGAGTCCTAAATCAATGTGCATGGGATTGTAGCCATGAACCTCAGAGATAAAACACAGTCAAAGACCAGGCTGAAATTTTATAGGTGGTGTATCTGGCAGCGACTATTCCGAGGTTGTGTACAGTATGTGTGTGGCGGCCTTCACCTGCCCCCAGCCGAAGCCTCATAAAAATAAACGGTCCCTTTACACAGTTTATTGTTCCTAAACTTTTATATTCAGATTTTTTTCCTGCAAAATACTGTTTTTTAAAAAAGGACCATTTTTGCACAGCAGCTGGTTAACTCAGTAGTATGCCTGTATGGGATCTCTGTACTTATATTAATTGGACTTCTCTCTCTCTCTGTCTCTGTCTCTGTGTTTGTGTGTGTGTGTTTTTTTTAAGGGCACATTACTGACGCAGTCAAGTAGTCCTGGGGGAAATGTGTCCCTGGCTTGGAAACGCATAAAAGGGTGTAAATCTAATGGGCAGAATGAGGTGTCGGAGAAGACGGTCATTTTATTACCATCAGGTCAGTGGCTGTTCATGGAGCAAGACCAAGTCAGGTGCTCTCTTTTTTCCTCTGTCATTGTTAACCTGGAGATGTGTGACACCCCCTAATAATAATAATAATAATAATAATACTGAAATGAATGGGGAAGCCAGCAAAAGAGTTTCCATTAACCTAAGGATCCAGAGCCTTGTCTGGGTTGGGACAGGAATTTATCTGCTCCTTGAAGGAAAGAACCGTGGCTTCTGTATTCCCCCTACACATTTGGACAAAACCTGAAGCAACAGAAAGAACTTGTGTCAGTGGCAAACCATCTCCATTGCATGCAAAAGGTTTCAGGTTCAATCCCTGGCATCTCCAGGTAGGGCTGGGAGAGACCTCTGCCGGGCTGTGTAGACAATCCTGAGCAATGGACCATTGGCCTGACTCCGTACATACAGCTTCCTGTGTTCCTAACATAAAAGGAGCAGGGTGAGAGAACAAGCCCTATTGGTATAACGGTTACATGAGGGCCTTAGTTCTGTGTCTACCTGGAGACGGAGGGCGGTGAGGAAAGGGAGGATGGGCTGAATATGGGTATTTGGAGTCGGATGGAAGAAATAGATTGTGGAGGAGAGAGGAGGACTAAGCAGCCACTCCCTACTGGTGTGTTTTGCCTAAAAATAATTAGTCTTGCAGCCAGATTCTGGGCCTAGAATAGCTGGGTTCTGCAACCTTTGTAAAATGTGCCTCTTTTTAGGATGGGGCAGACCCCATGACCCTGACTACTTGAGGTCCTTACTCAGTCTTTCCTCTGGCTTGCAATTTCAGGAGGCGTTGCCCACACCCTTTTTCTGGGATATATTTTCATAGCCATAATAGCTAGAAAATTGTTTTTTTTTGTGTGTGTTGTAATAGGAAACGGAGCCCAGGTCCCACATCAGTGCTTCCCGGGCCCCTCTCCCCAGCCTTCCTCAGAAAACTGCAGCATGCACACAGGGCAGTCTAGCCGACCTCGCGCAACTTGTATTCTTTCGGATTTGCCAAAGCCAATGTTAACCCTGAATAATGTACTGTATGTGTTTTTGTCCAGGTTAACACATGCTTCCTTTTCCCTTGGCAGATATAGCAAGTAAACTTCTAGGGCAAGTCCATTGACGAGAAGGGACTCCGCAACTTACCAGCTATGACTGTGAAGTAAACGCACCCATACAAGGCAAACCCGCAACTTGCTACAGGGTGAAGACTTGCTCAAGCCCTGGATCAAGTCAACTGAGCTTTCCACACACACAACTGTTCTGTTTCCTTGGACACTGGTGACCCACCACCTAAAGCAGTCTATTTATATTTTTCATATCTGATTTAGAAGCCTGGCTACAAATACTGCCACTAATTCAGTTAGTTTGGTTCTGATCCCCTTTCTACTTTGGACAGTCCTTTTAAAACAACAATGTTCTTTATGTAACAACAGTAGTAAAAACTTTGCTAATGGTGCATTTTTTGGTACATAAACAATCAAAAGTCCAGTATGTTTAGAACACACTTGCAATGGCAGCTTTGGAGTAGGCACCTTTTAAAAAAGTATTTATTTTTATTTTGGATCAAGCGTTTTTGTCACTGAAAATATTTCTTATCAAGCGAATCACCACCGCGGTGAAACTGTCTAAGCCTTCTCTCAGCGTGAATTGAAGGCATTGTGTGCTCTGATGTTCAGATAAATTTTTACTTTACTTTTTTAAAGAAGAGAAACATTGCTTTGCAGCGGTGCATTTGTAGCCACAATCGCACAATCTATTTTCTTAAGAAAATAAAATGAAATGCCAGCAGTTCCTCATGCAATATATACTGCATTTATAAAGCTAGTTTTTAAAGAAAAACTTTTTTAAATTTCTTTTCTCTTCCACTTGTTATGTTTACTGCCTGTGAAATCATGTAGAAATTTTGGAGTAATTCTATTTTTTTGTCACGTACTAAAAAAAAAGAGGATTCTTAAATGCTGTGTTTTAATGTCAGTGTATGGTTCGGGGGGGGGGGGTGAGTTGGATCTGGAGGGGCTAGCAGCATTTGGGGCATTTTTAAGTTGCGTAAGAGATTACCAGGGAGAGGTTATAAAATTATGATTAGTCGTGGAGCAAGCAGATAGGAGATTCCCCCCTCCTTTTGCATTATTTGAACTCTGGCTTTCCCAGTGAAGATTGTTTCAGGACAGAAGGCAGTTCTTCACGCAATGTGTTAATTCACTACGACAATGTGGTGGTGGCCATTGGCTTATATGGCTTTTTTAAAAGATTACCCATGGAAGACAGGCCTATTGGTGGCTGCCTGCCACAATAGCTGAGGGAATCTGTGTTTGGAGGGGCCGTGGACCTCTGAATGCCAGTTTGCAGGGAAGGGCTGTTGTTGTTTTCACGCCCTATTTCCGGGCTTCCTCAATGCATCTGGCTGGACCTTTGGTCTACTGCAGTAGGGATCTTACGTTACGTATGTGGATGAATCATCTTTAATTGAAAAACAATGTTTTTAAAGTAGTCGCTTTGCCACCATCTGCAGGGAGAAGCGTCCCCCCCCTGCCCCCGCCTATAGTTCTGAAAGTTCATGCTAATATTGTGTACCTAATAATTGACTTTTAATGTTCCAATGACCCTGTTTGGTAGAGGTGATCTTTCAAGCAAATCGTAATCCTCCCTGCCTTGTTAGCAGAGTTGCCTAGTTTCATCATTCAGTTGCTTGGTAATAAATTGATGTTTTGGTTTTTAAATGCACCTGTTGCTATTAACATCCATTTGTTTATTTTTGTTAACCATAGATTTCAGTAATGCTGAATATATTTTAGGAACCTTTTATTTAGGGTAATATGTCACAAACATCTTCATTTCCTTCTTTGTGCTGTATAATAATTATCCCTCCTCCATTTCTTTCCCCCCCTCCTCTTACGTGGTTGGATCTAACACTAACTGTATTGTTTTATTACATCAATAAACTATATGTGGACCAGGCCTGAAACCGAAGTTACATATCTGCAGGTGACGGTTAATTTCTAGTGTCTATAATTCTTTTCATTGGAAGTGGTCTTGCAAGTGCCTTTATTTCACATGTCAAATCTACTTTGCCACCATAAAGTTGCTGAAAGTATAGAGCAGTGATATAGGATTGGATGCCTTTTAGCTCCAGGAATTCATGAAGCTTGAGTCTGGCAGAAGGATACATATCTGCACATGTACATGTCTATTCAGAAGCAAGCTCCATTGTTTTCAGTAAGTTTGCTGTGGGGTTGCAGCTTTGATCAGACATTACTATCTCTGGACAACAAGAGCTTAAGGGGTTCTAGTATTGGAACAGAACTGAAACAACCTCCCACACTTGTTTAACCTGAATGTCACTCATAGTTAACTGCAAGCTCTCCGCTTACCCCAACTTAACTGATGGGGGCGAGGAGGAATTATTGTTGCTATTTGGGAGTCAGAAAACTTTGCCATGCTATTGAAAATCACATAGATCTACCAGTGGTTCCAAATTTACCTGCTGCCCAACGCTGCTGTAGACGCACTGAAACCATGAAGACACAAGACACATTGGGTAAAATTCAGTATTGCGTTCTTCCAGACATTCATCTGCGCAAACATTCCTGCTTCCCAGTGGGAACGCTTCTTTCCTTGCATCCCATTTCTTTGCAGTGCCTGTTTCATGGCATAAGTTGAGTTCTCTACTTAGGAAGCTCTCCTATACACACAGCATTTCACACACACACACACACACACACACACCCCAGAAAAATTCTCATCCAACCTGGGTCCTGGGATTCTATACCGAGAGCACTCAAAATACCACACCAAGAAGGTTTCAGCTAGGAAGCAATAATGCAAGTGAACCTTTTATGTGCAGTGCATCTTCTATCATCTGAACACATTTGTGTTTCAGCCCATTCGACTGTGAAATCACTGTAACAAACTGGAAGTGTCCCAAAAGCTATGGAATTCTAGAATCACAGGTCACCTGGAACGTACAAACCTCATTGGTGGACTGAGAAATCATGGAAGAAAACAGCATATTCCAAAACAGCAGGAAGAGATTGCTGGGTTTGTCCATGCTACTGAGGCTGTATTTGGGGTTTGTTTCTTACATTAACAATTGCCAAACGGAAGTCTTCAACTTTGTAGCTGTTCCACACAGTGACTAACATGAGGGATGTTAGCTCTAGTAGTAAACAGTACAGTTTTAATACTGGACATGCACATGCTCAGTCTGCACATAAGCAATCCAAATTCTGCAGCCTCTAAACTTTTGCACAATATATTCCGATTTTGCTAGTTAGGAGAAAAGGCAAGGAGCTATCCTGGTAACTTGGTGATTTTTTTTTTTTTAAAGAGGAAGAAAGCCACATTTTGTGCTATTGAATTTTAGTGTATGCATAATGTAATGGAATGCCATGCTCCTAAGCAAACTAGTTCAGTGGTCTGTTGGTTTCTCCACCATGCCTGGCAATGTAGCCAGGAGTACAGGAAGTGTCCCTTAGAAAGAATTAGGGATACCTTTCTTTGCACATCAGAGCCCTGATTCAGATTCAAGAAACAAGTGTAACATGCTTGTGTGCAACTCTGATTTTAACTATGCTATCTTAGCTTAAGTCTGCTTATAACTGACATTTTAAAGTGAATTCCTACACACAACCAAATAAATGTTTGCTATTTTGTATGATGTCTTGCTGACGTTAGGCTAATTATTTGCATCTGGAATAGCTACCTTAATTAGTTTCAAGTAACTGGCAACTTTAAAAGAAAATGTATGTACAGTTTGCTGTGCTGACCAGGTCTCATCTCATCCCTTTACAATTTTTATAAAACACAACATACTATCTCATATTTAATACATTGTAAAATGTAATTGCCTGCTCACAATGTTTTTGTGTATGTTTTAATCAGCTGCTTCTGTTCTTTCATTACTTCCCTTCCCAAATACACTATTGTCGGTCCATTAGAGAAGTTCAGTAGCAGAAATGAGAGCAAAGTTGCACTCTCTTCATGTTGACTAAGGCTGCAAGTTAACTCTACAAGCCAACTATTGATGGCAGTTCCAAAAAGTTTTACATTCTTGGCAATGATAAGGCAGCCCTCCATCTGTGTGGATTGGGTGGTCTGTTGCCAAACTATTTCCCTAAACAGGTGCAAAGGAGAATGGAGCTTACTCTACTTTTCATAGCTTGAAAACCAGTACTGTATTCAGAGGTACACTATCACCAGCTGTGGAGGTTCCACATGGCTATTGGCCACTGATAGACAAGTTCTCAGAGAACAGGTCTAGCCCCCTTTAAAGCAATATTCTGAGGCACAACGTTTTGCCTGCCCAAATTCCTTCATCTATGCAACTATTAAAAGTACATCTAGAGTTGCCATATTTTGAAGAGCAGAAAGGAGGACACTGATGGCCATTCAAAGCAAATAAAAGTGTCTCAAGTTTTACGCAGGAAAAAAGATGTGTCCTGGGAAAAGAGGACGCATGGCAACCCGACCTAAGTGCACTCTTTGTTGTTCAGTCGTGTCCGACTCTTCGTGACCCCATGGACCAGAGCACGCCAGGCACCCCTATCCTCCACTGCCTCCCGCAGTTTGGCCAAACTCATGCCAGTCGCTTCGAAGTGCACTCTACTACACCACTAAAACCGACTCACTACCGATAAGTTAACCCAGTATTATACTTACCCGGGATGGCGCGAGAGAGAACCAGTTCTCTTAAGAGCGCTTTTTAAAAAAATCCCCTCGCCTCCTTCGCACCAGATCGACCATACAAAACAATCCCTTAAGACGGAGGCGTACGAGGAGAGAGACGCTCCCCATCCTTGCTGTCTGCCCTGGTGTGCCCTGCTGCGCCGGCTCCAACTCGGAGCTGAGAAGAGGATGCAGGAGGCGGATGCAAATGAGTCAAACGTTCCGGCCGCTCCCAGCCAATCGGGACAGCCGAGCCACGCCCACTATACGTGCGGTCCAGCACCCGAGACAGAGCCGCGGGCGTCTCCCGCCGCTCCCCTCCCTGCATCAGCGAAGAGGGTTCCTTGCTTGACTGCCCTCCTACGTGTGTTTTGGCATGTTGGACTCCGCCTGCATGCGATGGGATGGGCGGGGATGGGGATGCAGAGTCACCGCTTGGTGACCCTCCCTCAGGACTCTTGCTCAGTCAGGATGCGTCCCCATCACTGAACACAGCCCTGGGCATAGCCAGGGGGTGGGGGGTGGGACAGGTGCCCCTCCTAAATCAAGTAAACGAATAAAAATTCTTAACTAAAAGTAGAAATAATCAGAATAATTGGAATTTGTTTTAGTTTTAGGTTAAGATGAAAAAAGGCGTGTTCTTTGTAATTTTGCAAAATATACTTGTTAACCACATGAAAGGTACTCCCTGACGTTAATTATTTTTTAATTAGTTTCCTAGTTTCCAAACTGAGGATTTTTCTGAGCACTTGGGGGGGGCAAAAGAAAGTACCGGTAATTTAAAACAACTGTTGTTGAGACATTTCATTCCGAATCTGCTAGACAGAGCCAGACAGAGGATGATGAAAGGGGGGTGTCATCCCCCCCCCAGGCACACCTTACATGGGAGCAAGCAGAGAGTGAGAGATTATATAAAATGCAGGAAGAGGAGAGTGAGATCAAGTGGCTGTTATTTTTGGACCACTGTCCTTTTTGCCCCTAGGGACCAGCTCCGGTTCCTGTTTATGGAGAGGGAAATGTGTTAGCTGGTTTATTACAGAATCGACCCAAAGAATTGTTACACATGGATGATGGAGGTGAGGTACAGAAAGGGCAGTGTTAATTCTCACGAATTGGAAACTGCGTGTCTAACTAATGTAGCCTGAATGAATATTAATCTTTTTTCTTTTTCTTTTTTGCAGACACACAATCCTGCTGACTCATTGTGATTAATAATGATGCATGGGTCCCAGATTCAACCCCCCCCCCCTTCTGAAATGCTAGGGAGCTACTGCCAGTCAGTGCCAGAAAATCTTGAGTAAATAGACCACACCAGATTAGACCGAGTAGATTGACCCTGTCTAAGGCAGCTGTTGAATTCAATAGGATTCACTTCTCTTTTTATTGTAATTTTTATTAAATTTTCTGTTTTACAATTTCAAATAAACATTTTACATATTTTAAAATATCCAGTGACTTCCTTTCTTCTCTTTCCATGGTTCATTTTGCATATCTTACATCCCTGCATATTTTACAATAACTATTCCAATCGGTTTTCCACTATTACATCTGTCAAAAATTATTTATTCTGTTGAATATATCTTAATGCTGCCAGCATTTTCAGCTGTACACAGTTATTTGCCATATACTCAATAAATATTTTCCAATCTTCTTTAAACATATGTTCTTCTTGCTCTCTTATTCTTTATGTTAAATCTGCAAGTTGTGCATATTCTGTAAACTTAAGTTGCCATTCTTTAGTTGGGACCTCACTCACTTTCCATTTTTGGGCTAACAAAACACAGGCCGCAGTTGTTGCATACATAAATAACCTTTTCTGACATCTAGGAATTTCAGTCTGAGTTTCAGCAGAAAGGAAAGTAATTTTAAACACTTTTTCCAGTTCATTATAAATCATTTCCCAATACTCTTTCCCCCCTTTTTACATGTCCACCACATGTGAAAGAACGTTCCCTCCACTTCTTTACACATCCAGCACTTATCTGATTCTGTCTTGTAAATCTTAGCAAGCCTACTTGGAGTTAAATACCATCTATGAATCATTTTCAAATAGTTCTCATTCAAAGAATAACATGCTGTAAATTTGAAGCCGCTTTTCCAAAGTTTCTCCCAGAAGATGAAATCTATGTTGTGTCCTATATCTACTGCCCAGTGCATCATTGGGGCTTTAACTAGCTCGTCTTTTGTTTCCCATTCTAATAACAGGTTATACACTTTAGACAAAATTTTGTGTTTGTTTTGCATGAATTCTTTTTTGAATTGTGAGCTTTGGTCTGAAAAACCATTCAAGGATTTAGTAGGACTTACTTCTCAGTAGACACAGGATTGCACTATCAAATAACTAAGTGCAGAGCAATCCTACATGTCTTGCCCTGCTCCCCCCCCCCCCCCAGTGTGTGATCAATGGATTATTTACTTCCTAGTGTGTTCAGGACTGCAGGCTAATGGCACTATCCTATGTCTCAGAAGTAAGCCCTGTAAGAAGTAAGCTCTGCACGACTGCAATTCTATGCATACATGTCTGTATCCCATTGAACACAGTGAGGCTTACTTGCAAGTAAACCAGCACAGGATTACAGTGTCAAATCACTGATATAAAATTAGGTTCAGCCTAATTTTATATCATCACATTTCCCATGGTAGCCCTTTTCACAGAAAAGCAGCTTTTTTACTCGGTGTGCTCGACAGACATGTTTGCATGCAGATCTAATGTTCCAATTCTGTAGCTTTTTCTTGGGAGAGAAAGATATACCGAGACTGCAGTCCTAACCATGTTAACTCACAAGTAATTCCAACTGAATTCAGTGGGGTAGTGAATTCAAAGGTAAGTGAGGTTAGGGCTGCAGCCTAAATAAATAATATTTTTTTTTGGGGGGGGGGGGGTTAAAAAAACCCCCTCAAAGCGGTTTACAAAAAGCAAAAAACCAATGAAATGAAGAAGAATTTACAACTGTACTTTAGAACCCAGATGTTTAGAAAGTTTGCGTGAGTTTTAAATTTGTTTTAAAGTCTAGTCTATTGTGGGTTTTTTGTTTTGTTTTCTGTATATTTAAATTACGCTTGTACATTTTTCAGTGCTGATGTCATCCTTTATCTTTTTTCTCTTTTTTTGTAAAACCGCGTTGAGGTTTTCTCTGCAGTCAAGCGGCATGCAAATTTTGCGAAACAAAGAAATAAAAACACACAGGTTGATAAAACACCAAAAGCTCATTGGGCTAGTTTATAGAGGCGGCTCTTTTCTAGAACCAGCAACCTTATTTGCAGCTGCTACGGCCCGGCTCCCAACACCCTTTTAAACCATCGCCCAGAGGCGGGGCTTAGGAGCCCCAGACTCGACCAAAGAGCCGAAATAGAAAGGGATGGGAGTTAAGTGAGGGGGCGGAGCGAGCAACTAAACCGTGGCTCTAATTGGATGTAGTCGCCCACCTCCGCTTACGTGAGCTCGACTCTTAAAAAGGCAACACACACATGGCGAGCGCGACCCCTTAAGGAGTTATTTCTAGAGCGGCAGCGGTAGGGTTAACCTTACTCTTTCTCTCCTCCAGCCACAACAAGTGGGCAGCGCGCACGCGCAGTGGGGACGCCAGTGCTGAGAGACGGCGGCGGCACTGACCATGAGCGCCGGCTGGCCGGGCCTGAAGGCGGACTGCGAGGCTCTGCTCAGCTGCTTCCAGCAGGCCGAGAGCGTCCGCTTCGAGGACTTCGCCTCGCTGTGGAGGGAGCTGCGCTTCCACACCATCTTCTAGTGAGTGTAGCCCCTGGGCATGGGCAGAGTGCCTGCACCCCTTGCCGCCCCTTCCAAGAAGTGGCTTGGCTGCAGCAACTTGAGCTGAATAAATAATAATAATAATAATAATAATAATAATAATAATAATAATAAATAATGGCAGGCTGGGTGGGAGGGAAGGAAGGGGTTTGGTCCGCTGTGAGCCCTGCATTGTGAGGCGGGGTTGGATTGGATGACCCTTGCGGTTCCCCATCCAATACTACATTCCGGCGGGATCCACTGGGGCAGCGGATCCCTGTGCAGATCTTTCGCCCCCGTCCTTGCCCTTAATGTATATCAGGGTTCCCCAAACTTCCCCATTTAACTTGGAACAAGAACAAAACAAACCGCCCCCCAAGCAATGCTACGTTTTATTTCATTTATTTCATTTCATTTTAGTTTTATTTGTTAGTTCTATTTATTTATTTCAACGCTTGACTCTAAAAAAAACCTCAAAGCGGTTTACAAAGAGATAAAACAGTTAAATGGAGAGAAATTCATCAGCCCACGTACAAAAGTTAAAATGCTTAAACGGATTAAAATGAGCCCAACTTTCTAAGCATCTGAGGGCAACCTGTGGCGACCTGCTTAAACCCTTGAGCGTTGACCCTCCTCTTCTGTCATCATTGATGTAGTATTTTCTTGACGTATAACTGATGGGATTGACAAATGCCATGCTGTATCTTTTCTTTTTTCATCCTAGTGGTAAAATAAGGACTCCAGAGCAGATAAAGTTCACCAAGGAAGCTTTGGGGTTGGTGTGGCCGTACTGCTTTCCTCCCTACACCTTCCAGATCCGAGTTGGTGCCCTTTATCTTCTGTATGGATTGTACAATACACAACTGTGCCAACCAAAGCAAAAGGTATAAATCCTGCTTGCAATTTTTGTTAGGAATAAGATTATAGATATACGATGATAGATAAGGATTAAGAATAGTTGAGAAAGAAGAATTTAAAAATGTTATAAAGTTACTATAGTATATTGGAAATGAACGCAGAAGAGAGGACGTGAGGAAGTCCCAAAAGAAGGTTATAAATAAGATAAGTTTGTTTGTTTGTTAGGTTTTGTTTTTGTATGTTGGTTGTATTGTAGTGTATTGTATTGTGATAGTGTTTTGTTTTGTATTTTGTATTTTGTATGTTTATTTTTTTGGTATTTTTAAAAATTAATAAATTCTTATAAAAATAAATAAATAAATCCTGCTTGCATTCGCTTACAGGCTTTTAATAGGTGCTTTTGGGTTGCGTTTTTCTGACTTGAATTTGAAGACGTGCCTGTGTTTGCTTCCTCAGATCAGGGTTGCGCTCAAAGACTGGGCTGAAGTCATGAAATTCCAACAGGAACTGTTAGATGCTCAGCATTACGACGCTGCCTATGTCTTCCGGAAGCTTCGGGTGGACAGAGCATTCCATTTCACAGCAATGCCTAAATTTGTGAGTTACTGGATTGATATTAACAAAATCGTATAGGCATTGTCCCCAAGTAACGTTGGGGTGACCTTCCGAGCCCCCCCCCCGTGTGCATAAGCAAAAATCGCGTAAGTGGGGAGCACCCGCTAAAAAGCCTCTAAGTGCCCATTTCCCTCCTGCTCTCCGTCCCTACAACTCTCTCTCCAACTAGAGTCGAAGCTATGGAACTGGATTTAGGATGCATTGCAAAGCAGCTGCTGCTGCTTCAATACCACATGCGCTAGAAGGTTGGCGGTTCGAATCCCCGTGACGGGGTGAGCTCCCATTGCTCGGTCCCAGCTCCTGCCAACCTAGCAGTTCGAAAGCATGTCAAAGTGCAAGTAGATGAATAGGTATCACTCCAGCAGGAAGGTAAACGGCGTTTCTGTGCGCTGTTCTGGTTTCGCCAGAAGCGGCTTAGTCATGCTGGCCACGTGACCCGGTAAAACTGTCTGCGGAGAAACGCCGGCTCCCTTGGCCTGTAAAGCGAGATGAGCGCCGCAACCCCAGAGTCGTCTGAGACTGGGCTTAACTGTCAGGGGTCCTTTACCTTTACTTTGCTTCAATACCACATGCATTAGCTGTTAGGCGGGGAGGCTGAACCTTCTAAACAAAGCCCTCCTGCCCTTCTGGGTTTCATCAGGGCTTCCTCGGCCATCAGTCCTCTTCAGGCTCCGGGGATGGTCTCCTTGCGAGCCACGAGGACTCTCCAGCTCTCTCCTGCCTTTTCCCAGTTTGAAGTTACAGTGGTACCTCGGAAGTCGAACGGAATCTGTTCTGGAAGTCCGTTCCAAGGCTCGGCTGCAGCCAACCGGAAGCTGTGGAAGTCCCGTCGGACGTTCGGGTTATATAATAATAATTTATTATTTGTACCCCGCCCATCTGGCTGGGTTTCCCCAGCCAGATGGGCGGCTTCCAACAAAGATTAAAAATACATTAAAATGTCACATATTAAAAGCTTCCTTAAACAGGGCTGCATTCAGATGTCTTCTGAATGTCAGGTAGTTGTTTATCTCTTTGACATCTGAAGGGAGGGTGTTCCACAGGGCGGGCACCACTACCGAGAAGGCCCTCTGCTTGGTTCCCTGTAGCTTTGCTTCTCTCAGTGAGGGAACTGCCAGAAGGCCCTTGGCGCTGGACCTCAGTGTCCGGGTAGAACGATGGGGTGGAGATGCTCCTTCGGGTATACTGGGCCAAGGTCGTTTAGGGCTTTAAAGGTCAGCACCAACACTTTGAATTGTGCTCGGAAACGTACTGGGAGGCAATGTAGATCTTTCAGGACCTGTGTTATATGGTCTCAGCGGCTGCACCCAGTCACCAGTCTAGCTGCCACATTCTGGGTTAGTTGTAGTTTCCGGGTCACCTTCAAAGGTAGCCCCACGTAGAGCGCATGGCAGTAGTCCAAGCGGGAGATAACTAGAGCATGAACTACTCTGGCGAGACAGTCTGCGGGCAGGTAGGGTCTCAGCCTGCGTACCAGATGGAGCTGGTAGACAGCCGCCCTGGCTAAAGAATGTTTGCAAACCAGAACACTCACTCCCGGGTTTGCAGCGTTTGGGAGCCAAAACGTTCGAGTTGCAAGGCGTTTGTCAACCAAGGTACGACTGTATTTATTTATTTCCTAGTTGTGTATGAATGGAATGCACATAGGTGGGTGGGGGGACACGTCTGTAATTGAAAAAAACAGCGCTTGGATGTGTGCAGCTGTTGTGTTTCTTTGGCGCCAGGTTAATTTAATGGTGACTGTTTTTTAAATGATGGCCTCCGATGCCAGTTTGTGTGGAAATGAACATTTTATTGAGACTGTGTTGTGATGAACAGCATGTAGTTTCCAGTAGCACCTTAGAGACCAACTAAGTTTGTTCTTGGTATGAGCTTTCGTGTGAATGCACACTTCTTCAGATACACACTACTTGGTGAGGTTGATGGTCTTCCATTTCATGCGGCTCAATGTGGTGCCTTCCATAGTTCCAGTTACAGGTGGGTAGCCGTGTTGGTCTGCCATAGTCAAAACAAAATAAAATAAAAATTCCTTCCAGTAGCACCTTAGAGACCAACTAAGTTTGTTCTTGGTATGAGCTTTCGTGTGCATGCAAACTTCTTCAGATACACACTGTATCTGCTGGTGCTACTGGAAAGAAATTTTTCATTTTATTTTGTTTTGACTATGGCAGACCAACACGGCTACCCACCTGTAGCATGTACTTTGTAGAAGCACAGGGTAGAATGAAAGGCTGTGCTCTTACAGTCACTCCATCTGCGCAAACATACCAGCCTGCCAGGTGGAATGATACTCCCTCCCATCCTCTGCCATGCTGTTCTGGGTTTTTTCTTGTGCTCCCCGCCCCCACCAATTTCAGGGGTTGTGTTGTGGTGAGAATGGGGTCAGGCAGGGTGGATTTGATTTAAATCGATTTAAATCACTTGTCAGTAAGACTTGATTTAAATCGTTGTGTTTTTTTTTTACAGAAAGACTCATTCTTGCTGGTATAATTTTAATATTTGCAACCAGAGGAAGGTTTCATTTTCGGGATAATAAATTTTCAAAGTAGTTTCTACAGTTATATAAAAAAATTACTGATTTGGTTATACTACCATATTAGAAATACATAGACAGATAACTATGAAATTACTGTGAGGTTTAGTAAGTTAACCGTTTATATTTTGACAACTTTTCTGCTGTTGGAAGGAGAAAAACAATCATTTTCTTAATAACAATTTAAACAATTTATTTAACTAAAACAATATGTATCCATGTTTGTTAACTGATGCGGTCAAACAATTTTTTTATTTTATTTTTAAACTTAGACTGAGTTTTAGCACGCATGAAAAACTTAAAACAAATCCTTATTTCCTGATGAATAGCCTTTGGACTATAACATCAATAGAAAACTATATTTGGAAAGATTTTTCTTCCAAAAGCATTTTATTTTAAAAATCCAATTTAAATTAAAAAAAAACTGATTTAAATTTTTAAAAAATCAATTAATTTTATTATTATTATTATTATTATTATTAAAAAATAATAATTGATTTT
Source organism: Lacerta agilis (assembly GCF_009819535.1). Taxonomy (NCBI): domain Eukaryota; kingdom Metazoa; phylum Chordata; class Lepidosauria; order Squamata; family Lacertidae; genus Lacerta; species Lacerta agilis. The sequence goes on from NC_046312.1 coordinate 8,886,392, forward strand.
TATCCACCCTGGGGTCAGGGCTACCACTGATGGGACTGGTCAGGTGATTCCTGCCTAGGTTTCTTACCTTACAGAGTTCTTGAAATCTCAGTGGCATTTCACTTTCGTTTGCTCATCCAGTTTTCCCTTCTGCTTTTATCCTGACGCGACCTCCTCTTTCTAGCTTTCCTTTAGGACTAAGAAGAACATGCAGGAGAAGACAGAGTCCAGGAACGAGTTCAGGGATCCGGACGACCGAGTTGCAATGCTTAAGCCGGACGACTTCTTAGAGGTGGAGTTTGCATCATGTTCTTAACGTTTCTGCTGTTTCTGCTGCAGCATCTTTCAGGTGGCCTAGCCTGCTGATTTAGCAATGTCATTCTGTCCCTCCATGCACACATGCTTCTATGAATGGTTATAATTGGGGAAAAATAAACCCCAATGGTTAAATTGTTTTGATCTGAAAGACAGTTAAATTGACCTTTTAATCTACTCCATGACGATACCTGATGGGTGCTTATTTTAAAATGTTTTATTACAAATATTGTGTGTTTTAAATTTTATTTCCCCCCCCCTCTGATTTTTTTTTTGGGGGGGGTGTTATTGGGTTGTTCTTGTTTTTACTTTGATTATGCATTTTGTTACAGGTAAGTAGCCGTGTTGGTCTGCCATAGTCACAACAAAATAAAATAAAAAATTCCTTCCAGTAGCACCTTAGAGACCAACTAAGTTTGTTCTTGGTATGAGCTTTCGTGTGCATGCACACTTCTTCAGATAAACCAAGAACAAACTTAGTTGGTCTCTAAGGTGCTACTGAAAGGAATTTTTTTATTTTATTTTATGCATTTTGTGTTTTTTATATTGCGATTTTATGTTGTGAACTGCCCTGAGACCTGTGGGTACAGGGCTTTATATAAATGTAATAATAATAATAATAATAATAATAATAATAATAATAATAATAGTACCCATTTCATTTCTATACTGCTTTATATTTCTAAGAGAAATCTAAGAGAAAATCTCAATGTGGTTTAAATAAAACATCAAATAAAACAATCCAGAATAAAACATGAATGAAGAAAGTCTGATGATGGTGATGATGATTTATTAAATCTATATACCACTTTATACCCGGAGGTTTCAGGGCAGTTCACAGAATAAAAATCAAAATATAAAGCCACAACATATATAATCAAAATAAAAACAACACCCCAATAACCTCCCCCAAAACCCCACATTTTAAAAGGGCATAGAATGGAGATCAGATCAACCAAAGGTCTGGTTAAAAAGGAACGTTTGCCTGACGCCTAAAGGTGTATAATGAAGGTGCCAGGCGAACTTCCCTGGGGGGAGAACATTCTGTTGCGATCTTTCAAAGTCTTCAGTGGTTAAGTTTCACTTTTGCTTCCAAAGCTTTCCTGCCATTCAATACGTTTATTTACATTTTAAGGAAGCTAAGAACATTCACGACCACTACCAAAAGATGAAGTGCCTGATCTCCGAGGGCCAGTCCCAGCCGGACAAGGCTCTTAATCTGATAAAAGACGACTTCATAGACAATTTCAAGAACATCATTTTGGAGCATCAAGAGTGGCAGAAGAACAAAGAGGTAGGTGGCTTCATTTTTCGTTCACGTGTGTGCTGTTGAAGCTCTTCTGTGTGATTGGAAATGCCGTTTCTCACTTCGCAGCCCATGCTGCGCTTTTTAAAGTGTCCCGCCTGTCCTACCCCAAAGCCTTAAAATTAGTTTAGGCAAACGCAGGTCTGTGCAGAACAGAGAGCTGAACTGGGGAGATTTTCCATTTAGTTGTTGGCTTTTGCGCATTGCTTACCTCTGTTTCCGTGGAATCCTGACGTACTGATGATGCAGGAGCAATGCAGATTGGAGGGCTCTCGCTGTGGAGTGCCAAACAGTATAAATTTGTGTTGTCTTTAGGTGGCATCTAGAAGCTAATGGGGACAATATAGGGGTGTGTGAATTGCACACTTGTTTGGACTGTTGCAGAGGCAATCTTTGCGCTGCGTCTTGTTGCGGGCAGCAAAGAACGGGCAGATCGAGAGAGATCCACTTGCGGCACGATGCTGTGTAAACAGGACAAGAGAACAGCCCGTTTTCCAAGCAGATGAGAGAGCCAGTTCACTGGTCATATGTGAATAGCCACGACAAACTATGCAGAACAGATGAGGGGGCGCGTTCTATCTGTATTAAATTTGATGCGCAGTGCTCATTGCATGTCAGGGATCTCTAGAGTACCTTGCTTTGGCCCTTTGCGTCCCAAAGTGGGCAGTACCGCCCCCTGGGCAGCAGCGGGGTCATCTAGGGGGGCACTAAGGGGTGGTGCGGGGGGACTCGTTGGAAATGTAAATGACTATCAGACTTTGAAGAGCTTGTATCACTGGATCAAGCTGGTCAGTGCCGTTGAATTCATTAAACTAGTTATAATAATAATAATAATAATAATAATAATAATAATAATAATAATAATAAATATATTTATACTCTGCCCATCTGGCTGGGTTTCCCCAGCCACTCTGGGTGGCTCCCAACAGAATTAATGATGATGATGATGATGATAATAATAATAATAATAATAATAATAATAATAATAATAATAAATAATGAAGCAATAAAGCACCAGACATTAAAAACTTCCCTAAACAGGGCTGCCTTCAGATGTCTTCTAAAAGTCAGGCAATTGTTTATTTCCTTGACATCTGGTGGGAGGGCGTTCCACAGGGTGGGCGCCACCACCGAGAAGGCCCTCTCCCTGGTTCCCTGTAAGCTTGCTTCTCGTAGTGAGGGAACCGCCAGAAGGCCCTCGGAGCTGGACCTCAGTGTCTGGGCTGAACGATGGGAGTGGAGACGCACCTTCAGGTATACTGGATTTTAATTGGATTTTGAATAATGTGCAATTAATTGTTACAGATTTGAATTTTATTCTGAATAACGCCTTTCATAGAGTAGGGTAGGGAGCGCTTGGTTCATGTAACCAGGGGGCCAGTGGGAGCCGCTGTTCTAGACCAAGGCCTCCGTATTTCAGTCTTCATCCCTGTGGAATGTCTTGCCCTTTCCAGGAGCCGGCCTTGGCCACTGTGGGTGAGGAAGCCACAAATGAAAAGGAGGGTCCTTCGCAAGGGACAAAGGTAAGGAAATACTGTATTTTTCCATGTCTAAGGAAGGAAGGAAGGAAAGAAGGAATAATTTATTAGCCAAGTACATTTTCTAATATACTTGGAATTTTGCTTCGGCTACATTGCAATGTAAACATACCTTATACAAACACTGTTTGTATAAGGTATGTTTACATTGGACTTCTGTTTCAGTGTATCTGAAGAAGTGTGCATGCACACGAAAGCTCATACCAGGAACAAACTCAGTTGGTCTCTAAGGTGCTACTAGAAAGAATTTTCGATTTTGTTTTATACAAACACTGTTCCACTAACAATACAATGACACAGCAAAGAAACCCCACCCATAACTGACCTCCCCTTCCGCTACACAACTACGAATTTAACAATTGAATGGCACAAGGGAAAAAACTGTTCCTGTGCCTGGCCGATTTTGTGTATAAAGTCCTGTAGCGACGTCCAGATGGAAGTAAGTCAAACAAATGATGACCGGGATGCAAAGGATCTGCGACAATTCCCTCTGCTCTCTTCCTAACTTGGGTAGCGTAGAGTGTCTCTATTGAAGGCAAGCTAGCACCAATTACCCTTTCTGCAATTCTTACTGCTCGTTGGAGCCTTTTCTGGTCTGTCTTGGAGGCTGTACCGTGCCAAGCAGTAATAGAATTACCGAGAACAGTTTCAATGATGCCTCTGTAAAATTGGATCAACACTTCCAGGGGCAATTTAAATTTCCTTAGTTGACACAGGAAATACAACCTCTGGTGGACCTTTTTAATAATACTGTTGATGTTGCTTGACCAATTTAAGTTTTGAGAAATTATAGAGCCCAGGAACTTAAAAGACTCTACTATTACAACCATGTTGCCAAGGATGGAAAGTGGCGGCAGGACGGAAATGTGCCTTCTAAAATCAATTACTATTTCCACTGTTTTTTTGGCATTTACCACCAAATTATTTCTGGTGCACCACGAAACAAGATAGTCTACTTCCTGCCTATACGCAGATTCATCGTCCTCCCGGATAAGCCCAATAACTGTTGTGTCATCGGCAAATTTCAAGATCTTAACCGATGGATCAAGACGCCCCCTATTTTTTTGAACTCAAAATTAAGAAAATGAAACCCTAAAATAGAAGTGAAAATCTGGATGATTCGCGGCAGCAAGTTGGTGACCTTTTGGGGGGGGGGGCAATTGCCCTCAAAAGTTTCCAGCATGGGGTGCATGCATTCGCCGTGGTGCAGAAGCAAAGTGTCAGGAACCCCCCCCCCTTCTGCTGCGGCCGGCGTTGCAGGAGCATTTAGAGTACAGGGATCCACGTCCACTGTTTACGAGCTCCTCCTCCCCCTCTTCCAGTGGGAGCTCGCATTCTTCGCATTCCTCAGGCGGGGACGGAGAGGGGGAGATAGGAAGGCAATGTAGGGGCTCAGAAGGGGTCGGAGAGCCTAGACAACACAGGGAAAGCAGAGATAGAGGTCAGGTTCCCACGCTACGTGGTCGGTCACAGGAGGGAAGAAGGAGGGGTTTCAGGTTTCCGAGGCTTTTTTGCTGGAAGAGAAACCGAAAGAGTTCATTCCTGGACACTGATGAGTATGAAGAGGACGCTTGAGACTTTGCTTTGCTGTACATAGCTTGCACAATAAAGAACTTAGTTTTTAGAAGTTCTTTGCCTTGGACTGTTACTCATGAGCAACCACTAAGCGTCCTTACACAAAGGCAGCGACGGGGGGGGGGGGGGGCGGGGGGCTCCACACACTTCCCCTCGATGGCAGCTGCTGCTGCGGGGAAGGAGGTTCCCAAGCAGGATGCCAAGGAAGAGCCAGGGGAAGGCATGTCGTAGAGCAAACTGAGCTGAGGAAGGTGGTGAGCGGGCTGGGGGCAGGGTGGGAGTTTGAGAGGGGAAGAGGAAAAAAAGGAAAGAAGGGCAAGGAGAGGTAGCTGAGGCATCTCTCAGCGTCGGCAGCTGCTCTCGATCCAGTGGTCGAACCAGCAGGGACTTCAGGAGGCGAGCCAGTTGCCATCATGCAGCCCGGGGGGGGAGGGAGAGAAAGGGGGAACGGCAGCAGGAGGGACCGCTTCAGCCCGTCCAAGCCAAAACATATCCCGGACCTATGCTTAAATATTTTAAAAATTCCCCCAGATGCCCATGTCCCGTGTACGAGACGACCCCCAATTTTCGTCTTACACACGGAAAAATACGGTCCTTATTGTGATACCTGGGAACTCGGGGCAAAATACTCAGCTGTAGGAACTGTGTCATTGTCTACACCTGGGCGATGCAATGCTAAAAGTATTTTCTTTTCCAGGGATTAGAAAGAGCCAGAGCATTAGCGGACATCAAATCCAAATCTTACTCTGCAGTTGTTCAAGTAAGTGCGAAGGGAATGCAGTATCAGGAAATTCTCCTCCATCTCAATAGTGGGTTCCAAGTTGAAATATACGACTCTCCTTAGTACCTTCTTTACTTTTCTGTATGGTGAAAAGTTATATTTCTCTTACTATTCCTTGTTGTTCTGATTTATTTTATTGATGTATGTATTGAGGATGTGTTAATGTAGTATAAGTTATAATATACAGGTGAAACTCGAAAAATTAGAATATCGTGGTAAGGTTCATTTCTTTCAGTAATTCAACTTAAAAGGTGAAACTAATATATGAGATAGACTCATGACATGCAAAGCGAGATATGTCAAGCCTTTATTTGTTATAATTGTGATGATTATGGCGTACAGCTGATGAGAACCCCAAATTAACAATTTCAACTTTGGGGTTTTCATCAGCTGTACGCCATAATCATCACAATTATAACAAACAAAGGCTTGACATATCTCGCTTTGCATGTCATGAGTCTTAGCTCATATATTAAACTCCAGTAGCTAATGAAAACAATTGCTTACATAAATGGACTTTTCCACGATATTCTAATTTTTCAAGTTTCACCTGTGTATCATTTGCCTATGACACAGGACGGACTGTGTTACTGAGTTAAAGATGAATATGAAAAAAATGACCCGAATTCTGGAATCTGAAAAGCTCTCAGTCTTTTACAGGTTACTCCTAAGAAGAAGAACCAACTGTAGCTAGTTGGGTCCAACAGTTTTGCACAATATCATGCACTGATGTTGAAATATGAGCGCACTGTAATATTAAAAAGTGATATATCTTTTTAATCACCTACGTAAGTTAAGTGCATTGATCAGTGGCCAACTAGTAGACTTGCAGCACTGGAAGATCAGTATTTAAAACGCAGCAGAGAGAACTCAGTGACTGGGGGCTAGCTAGACTAGATATCTGCAGTTGGATCTCTGACATCTTTTTCTGAAGCTTAAAAACAGCCATGGGGAGAAGGGGTGAATTCGATTAGGGTTGTGATGAGGGATTTAACAATTTTAACACTGCTCCCTTGAAGTACCAGTAAGAGATTCATGATTTCATGTGACGGTGAAATTGCTGTTTTTATAACACTAGTGGGTAATAGAATCTGGATCCCCCCCTTTGTGTGTCCATGCCTACCCTGTGCCAAGGGATTGAATTCCTATGTTTCCTTCGTGATCATTCTGTTAAGGAATATGGCATATGACAACATTACAGGTGGCAGAATTAAGCAGTGGCAAGATCCAAACAGTTCATTTGATTGTGTCCCGTCCCCCCTGCACACTGCTAAAATTTTGTTTTCCTTCTTGCTTAATTTATTTCTCTGGCTTTTTTTTTTTAAAAAAAACACCCAAATGTTTTAGGCTTCCAAATCAAGACGGCACCGCCAAGTTAATCTGGAGTCTTCCGAACCGACAGATCGTGGGAAATCCAAATCGCCAAGGGCTAAGAAAGCCAGCAAAAGTTTGCAGCCGAGGAGGAAGAAAGAAACTCTGAAAAGCAGGGGTAGGGAAACCCTTTTCCAAAACAGAAGTGTGTGTGTCTGGCAGGGGAGAGGGGGTTGTAATGCTTTGCTATCACATAACACGTGTTCACTCCTGAAATTTGCGCAGTTTGAGCAATTCCTGGGAAGGGCCATCCTTTGATAAAAGCATCTTTTGACTGGTTGCCATAGGGGAGGGGATGTGAATGTCTTGTGTGTGTGCCTTCCGCTGCCTCCTTCAGCCCATCGTGCTTCTGATGATCTTGTGCAGGGGTCCCCAAACTAAGGCCCGCAGGCCGGATACGGCCTGAGGGACTCAGGTATCTGGCCCACGACAACGCCCGTCTGCGGAGCACCGGAAATAGCTTGTGCACATGTGCAAGCGTCATTTCTGGCACACTTCCGGGTCTGAGGAGGCCCGTAGCGCATGCGCACAAGCTATTTCCGGTGTTCCGCCGACCCAGAAGTGCGCCGGAAATAGCGTGTGCGCATGCGTATGGGCACGTGCTCCCCTGCCCTCCGGCCTGCCGTGTGATCGGTGCAGGAGGAACCGGCCCGAGGCTTGGTAAATTTGCCGACCCCTGATCTTGTGGATTGTACGGGATGGCCTACTGGCAGTCATCTTGAACAGGTTTTATCTAATTTTCAGGGGACTTTTTACTTAATTTTGTTGCATTTTTATTATCTTTTTGCAAACCACTTACTTTTACTAAGTGTTATAACACCTCCCCCACCCTCCCAAACTTTGTAAATGCTTATAAAAGGCCATGGCTCTGGGGTACAGCATCTTTTGCACGCAAAAGGTCCCATGTTTAGCCTCTAGCTAGGGCTGGGAATGTCCCATCTGAAATCCCGGCGGATCACTGTGTAGTCATTACTGCGCTAGATGGGGCCCAGTGCTCTGAATCGATATAAGACAGCTTCCTTCTTTCGTAAATATACGAATGGTTGATCCAAGATACTTGCAGGGGGAAGTAAGGGCAGTGTTCATCTGCCTCTTTAACAGAAGATCGGAAGAGAATTCAGTCAGCTGCAGCTATGCAAGCAATTAGCAGAAGATAATGAGAGAGTATCCTGTGTTTTTTTTTTTAAAGCTGTTTTTATTTTTATTTTTAGAATTACAGTTTGATATTCCCGTATTCTTGTAACTCAACCTAGTTCCACGCTCTCTTCATTATCACACGAGCTATGAAATACATTGCACAACAGCCGTTCTCGTTATGATTCCAGATCAGTTTGTATTTGTTCATCGGAGTCCTCAGAGGAAGCCATCTTTCTTTACAATCATTTTTTCCCCCTTCCTGCCTTCCTTTGTTCCTCAAGTTTCTCCATTAAGTCCGCACCTTCCACCTCCATTCGTGAATATGGAGATGTCTCGGATCTGCCCATTTTGGGGTTGTCAGTTGCATCGCTGAGACCAAAGGTTGTTAGGCGTTGACAGTCTTTTTGTTCCCCACGAAATATCATCGGTAAAGAGATGCTCTGCAGAGTCTTTTGCATTATTAGGCTTCTTTTGTTAAAAACCCGCATCCCGAAAGAGTAACTGCATCTGCAAAACTGACCAGCAAGGACATACCATATTTTTCGCTCCATAGGGCACACCGGACCATAGGGCGCACCTCGTTTTTAGAGGAGGGAACAAGAAAAAAAAATATATTTTTCTGGTTTTCCTCCTCTAAAAGCCCTGTTTTTTTGAGGATCAGCTAAAAGTTTTGCAGCTTTTTTTTGCAAAGGGGGAAAAGCAAAGCTTTTGCAAAGGGGGGAAAGCAAAGAGGAAAAGCCCCATTTTTATGGGGTTCAACTCACATTTCTGCAGCTTCTAAAGGAAAGGGAGCCTTTCCTACAGTTTCCAGACAGATAATCTAATCAGCCAGTCACATGACGCTGGGGAAACAAACAACCTCCCTCTGCAGCACATTCAACAATGGAGGATGGGGCTGAAAGGGAGCCGGGGACTCTTATCTCTCTCCCGATCTCTTGCTGATCAGCTGCTGAGCAGGGTCCTTTCAACACCCCCTTTTCTCTTTGTAAAATAAAAAGCATGATCCTCTTTTGGCCCCTGGGCAATTCAGCTCCAGGGACCACCATTCGCTCCATAAGACGCACAGATATTTCTCCTTACTTTTTAGGAGGAAAAAAGTGCATCTTATGGAGCGAAAAATACGGTAGCTATTATTATTATTATTATTATTATTAAATATTTAATGCTGTATTGTTTTAACACTTGATTGGGAGCCACCCAGAAGGGCTGGGGAAACTCAGCCAGATGGGCGGGGTACAAATAAATTATTATTATTATTAAGCTGAAATGGAAACCAGTTCCTTTTCAAGACTGGTGTTGCCTTTGCAGGGACGTTGCAGTTGACAGAGGAGCAGAGTGCTGGGAATCTCAGTATGCCTGTGATTGCAGAGGATGATGATGAAGATATTGATGACCCTAGTGACAAAGGTACATTGGAGTGTCCGTGTTGTGGGAAGTAGTGCAAGCTAGCCTTCCTCTTCTCTTTTTTTAAATACCGTATTTTTCCATGTATAAGACACCCCCATGTATAAGAGGCCCCCTATTTTTGGGGACTCAAATTTAAGAAAATTGGGAGGGGGGAGAGATGGCTCCATGTATAAGACGCCCCCCCCACACTTTTTAGTATAATTTTTATGGAAAAAAACCTAGTCTTATACATGGAAAAGCATGGTAGTTTTCTATTCATACTTTTCAAATTTATACATTTCATTAATTTTACAATCCTTTTAACATTTCAAAATTTGACTTCCTTCCCCCTCTTTCTGCGGTTCCTTAAATTTATTTTTTCATACCATCTGCATATCCAAATTCATTTAATTTACTCATTTAATTATCTACCGTAACTATCTACTCCCCTAAAACTGCAGGTTGTTACAATAATCCTGCCAATGTTTTTATCCGTTTGCAATTTATCTGTAAATGTTCAATAAACCCATTTCCATTCTTTTATAAAGAGTCTGTTATCTAGATTCCTTATTCTTCCGGTAAGCCTCGCCATTTCTGCATATTTCCTAAGTTTTTGTATCCCTTCTTCCTTTGTTGTGACTTATGCTTCTTTCCATTTTGGGGCAAGTAACATTCTTGTTGCTGTAGTTGTTGTTGTTCAGTCGTGTCCGACTCTTTGTGACCCCATGGACCAAAGCACGCCAGGCACGCTGTAGTAGCATCCGTAAATAAATTTCTATGCAATTTAGGTAGATCTGTCCCTATAATTCCCAAGTCATTCCACAATAATTCCTCGCTGTGGGAAGCCGTGTAAACTAACCTTCCTCTTCTCACCATTTCTTCCTAAAAACTTTACTGATAAATCTTTCTTGTTTGGGCTTGGCTTTCTTCAATCCTTTTCCTTTCCCGATTTCTTGGACGATGGCCACTTTTTCTTTCTCTTGTTTGCCAGATTTCATGCCCAGCAAGAGGAAGCGAGCTCGTTGAGAGGGAAATCCAAACGGTGTGAATTGGCTTTGCCTGAAGGGAACGTGCCTTCGGCTAGCGGACGAGGCTGTCCAAGTGGCCTGAAGACACGCTGCAAACTCTACATGTCCCTGTTCTCATTTCATGAAGGCAGGAAGAACCTCTTTGGAAAAAGCTCAAAGTGAAGAGAGCCTGTTCTATGTCGTGCGATAGTTTGATGTGCTGAACAGGGGATTTCATGTACCTGGGACTTACGAATGCTGAGAAACGGTTCTTAGGTTTAGCAGTGTATATAAAATTATATTGTATTACTCGTATCTTAAATTTTTGTTTTTAAGAAAAGCTCCCCACGTTCATTAAATGAAAGCGTATAGATTAATAATAATAATAATAATAATAATATTACTTATACCCTGGCCACGTGACTGTGTTGCCCCCAGATTTCAACATAATAAAAACACAGCAAAACATCTCTTAAGATTTAGTGTCAGGAAATAACGTAGTCCTGGACACAGCAGAGTTAACCGCAGGTTTTCTTGAAGCTTCTGGCTGTAGAGCATTAACTGGACAGCACAACGCAGGAACTCAGCAACTCACTTGGATAACTATATACAGTATTTATTGCAGCAACTAGTATCCATAAGTTACTATGTACAGACTTTACAAATAAAAGAAACAAAACATAAAACTCTCCTCTCTGTCTCTCTCTCTCAACCTTCAGTACACCACTAACAACCAACCAACCCAGCTCTCACACAGAGCTCATTCTTTAGGAACTCATTGACCAATCACAGGTCGTTGCTAAGGGTCTGAAGAGAGAGCAGATCTTGGCTTTCTGCCAACTGGTAATTGCTACAGAGGTGATAAGCTGACTTTCTGCACGTAGGCACTTTGAAATCTCTAACATCAAACATGAAAAACTTCCAGGCTGTCTTCAGATGTCTTCGAGGAGTTGTGTGGTTGTTTATCTGTTTGACATCTGATGGGAGGGTGTTTCACTGGGCGGGCACCACTACTGCATTCTGCCTTATGCTTCACAATTTTTTCCATTTCATTTGCACCCCACCTTTTCCAAGGAGCTGCAGTTGGCATACGTGGTTCTCCCCTCTCCTCATTTAATCCCCACAACAAGCCTGTGAGGTAGGCCAGGACTGCCTTCTTAAGACACTTCGGACTCGCTGAATTAAACTTTCCCTTCCTCCCCCACAACAAACACTCTGTGAGGTGAGTGGGGCTGAGAGACTTCAGAGAAGTGTGACTAGCCCAAGGTCACCCAGCAGCTGCATGTGGAGGAGAGGAGACGCGAACCCTGTTCCCCAGATTACGAGTCTACCGCTCTTAACCACTACACCACACTGGCTTCTTTGCTCAGTGCAGTGGCAGCGCCACAAGATCTTCCCTACTTTTTAGTCTCGACTTCTTTTTTTCCCACCCTCAGAGAAACAGGTCAATCACGTCTCTCGCTTGTTTTCTGAGTGGGCCAACAGGTTGCAAAGAGACAGGTGGTCTAGATCCCAAAAGTTTTTGGTCCCCTGCCCCCTTGGTTTCATAAGCTCCTCTCCAGAGGGCCCCCCCCCCATAAAAAGCATTGCTAACGGTAGTGGTTTACACAATCCTAAGGAAGGTGACAACACAATAAAATTCAAAGCTAACAATACAGGCTGGGATAACTCGGTCGGTAGAACATGAGACTCACTCTCAAGAAGTGTGCATGCACACGAAAGCTCATACCAAGAACAAACTTAGTTGGTCTCTAAGGTGCTACTGGAAGGAATTTTTATTATTATTATTTTTCGACTATGGCAGACGAACACGGCTACCTACCTGTAACTCAATCTCAAGGGTTCAAGCTCCATGCATGGAGGTAGCCAGGGGGTGCAGCTGCTCCCCTCACTAAATCAAGCAAATAAATAAAAACTGACCAATTGCATCATAGATAACTCTGTTCTGCCCCCCCAATAAATCCTGTGGGAGGGCAGCCTTCATTTTTTTTTGGGGGGGGAGAAACTCAGTTAAGTATTTTTACTGATTTACTTGGTGGGGGGCAGCTGCTGCCCTCCCCCTTGGATACACCCAGGGCCCCATGTTGGGCAAAATATTCCTGCACTGTAAGGGGTTTGGTCTAGAATTCAGTGTTTCCTAAACTTGGGTCTCCAGCCTTTTTTGGACTACAGTTCCCATCATCCCTGACTAGTAGCTAGGGATGGTGGGAGTTGTCAGAAAACACATGGAGACCCAAGTTTGGGAAACGCCAGACTAGATTATCCTAGTGGTCCCTTGCATCTCTACAGTTCTATGAATTAATTGCACGTTTAATTCAAAATCCAATTCAAACTATTTAAACCGGCTCCATGTCCCTGCCTGATTTCATTCATAAGAACATGAGAAGAATCTTCTGGGTCACAGCGGCCAACCAGGTGCCGAAATAAGAAACCAGGGATACAGAACATGAGCCCAAGAGCCACTCGCCTGGTTTCAAACAACTGGTACCCAAAATCATCACCGCCTCCAGCTGTAGAGCCACGGCACCATAGCCATCATGAAGCCGTCTAAGCTGGCGGCCACCCCTGCCCAAGGCGTGCGTCTTTGGTGCTTTAGCGGCGGCGCACTCTGCACGCCCTCAGAGGCGCTCTCGCGTAGGGAGACTCCTGGGTCTAAGGCAGGCAGCACCCTCCGTTCCCCCGAAGCGCCTCGCCGTCCGCAGCACGGAAGGCGAGGCGCACGTGCCGGAGGCGCCCCCACCCCGGGGCTGCGCGGCGCGGCGCGTGCGTAATTGCGCCCGCCCGCCCTTCCTACCTCTCCCGGGACGCGCGCTGCATGCAGGTACCGGCCGAAGGAAGCGGCTGCCTCTCCGCCCTCCGGTCCGACGGACAGCCAGGCAGCCGCTGCAAGGTGGAAGACCGCGAGGCCCAGGAGGGCCTGCCGCCCGCTTGCAAAAGCGAGCATCTCTTGCTGGCCGCTGCAAGGATGGCGACCGACAGTAAGTGCGCTCCCTGCAAAACGGGGGGGGGGGGAAGAGCTCTTGTTTTTGCAAGCTTGGGGACCCGGGATCCCTGCTCCCTTGCTTGCTAGACGTGCGGGTATCTCTCTGTTATCTCCCCCTCCTCCAATTTCTTTGCGAGATGCACGAGCCTCGCGCGCTTCCGCGGAACCTTCCTCCCCCTATCCCCAATCCCCATCCTCCTCTTCTGCTTGCTTCGCTGCGAGGCCCACCTGAGCCGTCGCTCTCGCCTGCCCTCTTCCCCGTTGCCTGCGCCTCTCTGCAGTGAGCCGAGCGGGGCTGCTGCCGTTGCTGCATCGGGAGCCTTCCTCGAGGAGCTCTCGGCCCGGCAGCTGAATCCAGAGGCTTTAGCCAACGTCCCCGCCCCCATCCCAAATCCTTATCCCCTATGTTGCTGTGTGGGGCTCTGGCATGATATGTGCCGAGGTCTGTGGGGCCATGGGCTGGGGGTGTGACTGCAAGGAGCTGGGGCGAGGCAGTGGGTCCACCCCCCCTCCCGCCCCCAGGGTTTTGTGCACCTTGTATATTGGGTGTTTATATACTTAAAGGATGCACACAAAGTAATTTATGTATTGGAGCCTTGTGTATTTAAGAGGTCACCAGTTATGACCAAGAGGGAGGCGTTGACCTGATCAAGGGATCCCTGAGATTTGGGAGAGCTGCAGCACATCTTTAAGGGGCGCAGAAAGAGAATGTAATAGAGAAGCCTTCTACAAAACCCCAGTGGGGACAGAGCATGTTGGTTGGTTGTTGGGGGGGGGGGCAAGAAAAAGGAAAACTGGAGGAGGGGAATGGAATCTCCTGGAATTGGGACATCATGGCTGGCCGGCTGGCCAGCTTGGACCCTGAACAGGAGCTGGCCACAGTGCAAAAGCTTTGCTTAAAATCCCAACTTCTTGATGTCCAAAATACTTGCACAGCTGGCTGTGTGTGGTCGCAGCCACTAAGGTGGGATAGAAGTCCCTTTGTTAGCATTGGATGTGTGTGCATATTATGCGTGTCCTTTTTTGTGGTGGTGGAAGAATTGCATTTGTTACCCTGTAACTACTTTGTTTGTGTCTGTCAATTTCGTGTTTGCATAGGGATGTAATAGTACCACCCTATTATGCCTTGGTCAAACCACACCTGTAGTAGTAGTAGTAGTAGTTGTTGTTCAGTCGTTCAGTCGTGTCTGACTCTTCGTGACCCCATAGACCAGAGCACGCCAGGCACCCCTATCCTCCACTGCCTCCCGCAGTTCAGCCAAACTCATGCCAGTCGCTTCGAGAACACTGTCCAACCATCTCATCCTCTGTCGTCCCCTTCTCCTTGTGCCCTCCATTTTTCTCAGCATCAGGGTCTTTTCCAGTTCTGGGTGCCACAATTTAAGAAGGATGTTGACAAGCTAGAATGTGTGCAGAAGAGGGTGACCAAGATGATCAAGGGTCAGGAAACTGAGCCTTATGAGGAACGGTTGAAGGGGCTGGGTATGTTTAGCCTGAAAAAGAGGAGACTGAGAGGAGATAGGAGAGCCATCTTCAAATATCTCAAGGGCTGTCACATGGAAGATGGAGCAAGTTTGTTTTCTGCTGCGGAGGGTAGGACCTGAACCAATAGCTTCAAGTTACAAGAAAGACGACTGCAACTAAACATTAGGAAGAACTTTCTGAGAGGAAGTGCTGTTTGACAGTGAAACCTGCATCAGAAGGTGGACACTCCTTCACTGGAGGTTTTATTTTGAAACAGATCATCTGGGTGATCATCTGTCTAGCTGTGATCACCATAGATAGTTCAGTCGGTAGAGCACGAGACTCTTAATCTCACGGTTGTGGGTTCAAGCCCCCCATGTTGGGAAAAAGATTCTTGCATTGCACAGGGTTAGACTAGATGACCCTCATAGCCTCTTCCAACTCTACAAATCTGTGATTCTATTATTTCCTGCATTATAGCTGGATGAACTAGATGAGCCTTGGAATCTCTCCCAAATCTACAGTTCTGTGCTTCTAATTAGCTGGTGAAGTTGGGTCGCCCAAGACAAGTGGACTTTGTGTTTTTGTTTATGGCATTTATAGACCATCTTGTCTTCCATCGCACATAGGCTTCTCTCATCCAGGCACTGAACAGACCCTGATCTGATTTGCTCCATTAGATATGAAAATTTGCCACCAACTCTTAACCCATTTTTTGTTTCTATGAAAGCAGAAGTGGCGGCAGTCAGATCCTAGTTAACATGACCACATTCATTTCATTTCATTTCATTTCGCTTTTAATTTTTATACCCTCAGGGAGATGTTCTCCAGGGTTTCAGGCAGGGTGCTCCCCAGTCACACCTGGAGATGGGCGAGAATTGAACCTGGGACCCTCAGCATGCAAGGCTCCACCACTGTCAGGAGCCAGCCAGCCATAAATCACACGGAGTTAGTGAAGTTAACTGTTTATTAGAAGAAACAAGATCAGCTCAGGAGTGCCGGGCCTAATGAACACAACAGCGCTTCTTTGGTAGGTCTTGCCCCTGTGAGGCAGCTGCCTAAGGCTCCTCCTCTCGGGGGTCCTTCCCAAGCAATCTGAGACTGCGCCGGTGTGCCTGCCTTTGCTCCTTCTTCATGCCTCTCCTGGTCCTGGGAGGCCAGGGAGGAGGGGAGCTTGCTGTAGCAGGAGCGGGAGGCAACCTGACTTCTTCAGCAGCCTGACTTATCTCTGTCTCCTGACCTCCTTCCTCTCCTGCTTCAGCTTCTGCCTCTGATTCTGGACTGCTCTCTGCCTCAGCCTCTTCCTGCTCACTAAGCCCTGTTGCCTCTTCAGCTTCCAACACCTCCTCTTCCCAGTCTCCCCCCTCTTCTCCCCCTTACCACTCACCTTCATCCCACCACCAACCCCCGGGTTCTGAGCCTTCTTCCCCTGAGGGTTCCCCAGCTGGTGTCTCCCACCCCCACCCCCCTGCATCCAGCCAGTCCAAGACAACCACTGAGCTGTGGCTTATGAGCAGGAGAATCGCCCTCCTTTGGCCGAGTCAATGCACACATCTGAACCCTCGCTGCAGCTTGCAAAGAGCTTTTACCGTATTTTTCGCTCCATAGGGCACACCGGACTATAGGGCGCACCTCATTTTTAGAGGAGGAAACAAGAAAAAAATATTTTTCTGGTTTTCCTCCTCTAAAAGCCGTGGTTTTTTTTTTAGGATCAGCTAAAAGTTTTGCAGCTTTTTTTTGCAAAGGGAAAAGCCCTGGTTTTTTTGAGGATCAACTAAATGTTTTGCAGCTTTTTTGCAAAGGGAAAAACCTTGTTTTTTTGAGGATCAGCTAAAAGTTTTGCAGTTTTTTTGCAAAGGGGGAAAAGCAAAGATCCTTTTGCAAAGGGGGGAAATCTAAGAGGAAAAGCTCTGTTTTTATGGGGTTCAGCTCACATTTCTGCAGCTTCTAAAGGAAAGGGAGCCTTTTCTATAGTTTCCAGACAGATAATCTAATCAGCCAGTCACATGTAGCTGGGGAAACAAACAACCTCCCTCTGCAGCGCATTCAACAAAGGAGGGCGGGGTTGAAAGGGAGCCGGGGACTCTTATCTCTCTCCCGATCTCTTGCAACACCCCCTTTTCTCTTTGTAAAATAAAAAGCATGATCCTCTTTTGGCCCCTGGGCAATTCAACTCCAGGGACCACCATTTGCTCCATAAGACGCACAGATATTTCCCCTTACTTTTTAGGAGGAAAAAAGTGCGCCTTATGGAGTGAAAAAATGCGGTACTTTCCTTTAGATATGGGGAAAGGCCCCTGTTGCCACTGGAGGGTGGGGGGCTTGTGGAAGTAGGTGGGGCGGTGAGTTGTGCAAAAGCCCTGGCAAAATTCTCTTGGCAGCATGAGCCGTTTCACTGTTTTTTGAGCCCTTGCATCTTGGTAGCTAGGCAGGCCAAGGGGGGGCATAGTGGCACAGCACACTCGAATTTAAGCCATAATTTGGTGTTCAGATGTAATTACATACGGCAGTTATTGTAAGCCAAGATTCACTTGTGGTTTCAGATTATGGTTTCCTGGCTGCAAACTGACCATCGTTTTGGGAGCTCGGTTGGGTTTGTATATGCAAGGAAGGCAGAGTTAAGCTAAACAGGCTGTGGTATCATATTACGCCTAATCCAGCCTCTGTATGAATATTATGGAAAATTTTAATTCACAATTATTGCATTCCATGCTGAGTGTATTTAAGCGCAGTAGGGGGTCCTGACCTTATCATTTTTGGTGCCTACAGCTAGTTGCAGCTAATAATTTTGCTGCAGCTAATAATTTTTGGATCAACTTTTTATTTTCTAATACTGTTTTCATTCCCGATGTCAAGGCTACCACATGGGTTCCAATTTAAATCGTGCCGTGTGCTTTCTGTAATAGTGGCCTGTCTCATTTCTAAGCTAACTTAGATGCGACTTGGATGCGAGGACCCGTCCATCAAAAAAATGGAAATGCCTGCCTGCCTCTAAATACAATTTCTAACAATTTCTGTTTCCAGAAGAAGTGTATCTGAAGAAGTGTGCATGCACACGAAAGCTCATACCAAGAACAAACGTAGTTGGTCTCTAAGGTGCTACTGGAAACAATTTTTTATTTTATTTTGTTTCCAGAATGTTATGGCCTAGTCAGGATCATAGCTGTCAAGTTCTCCCTTTTTTAAGGGAAATTCCATTATGCCGAATAGGATTCCTTGCAAGAAAAGGGAAAACTTGACAGCTATGGTCAGGATCCACAATCATTCCTCTCCTCTTGACAAATGCTGGGTTCACTGCAAAGCCATAGGCCTGTGTAAAGTCATAAGAATTTAGGAAGATCCCATGCTGGATCAGGCAAGGGGCATCATCTGGTACGGCATCCTGGTCCAGCGGCCGACCAGATGCCTCCAAGGGGAGCACACAAGCTGGACCTGAGCTCAAGAGCATTCTGCCCCCCCTGTGATTCCTAGCAACTGCCACTAGGAGGCATACAACCTCCGGCAGTGGGGATAGAACAGCAGGGGGTCGGTCCACTGTCCCTCAGACCATGGGGGGGGGGAGGCAGACTATATTTTTTTTTGGGGGGGAGAAAGAACGAATTCCTACGCCCGACAAATAAGCCAGAGATGCATTTTAAATAAAAGGACACATCCTACTCATGTAAACACGTGCTGATTCCTGGACCGTCCACGGGCCGGATTGAGAAGGTGATTGGGCCGGATCTGGCTCCCGGGCTTTAGTTTGCCTACCCACGAGATAGAACATGGACATCCCTGGTTGGACTGAATTCATCCAATCCACTTTGAAGGCCATCCGCACTGGGAATTCCGGCTTTGATGTTGGTTAATGTAAATTGGGTTTGTAAAGCCTGGAATGATAATCTGAACTGGCCTGCTAAATGTGCATGTTTGCATAAGTGTAACACACACACACACACACACACACACACGTATAAATGGAATTCTAATTCTAATAATGATAAATTAACCAATTAACCAAGCAGAGGGACTTCTCGGTAGTGGCACCCACCCTGTGGAACGCCCTCCTATCAGATGTCAAGGAAATAAACAACTATCTGACTTTTAGAAGACATCTGAAGGCAGCCCTTTTTAGGGAAGTTTTAAATGTTTGATGTTTTATCATTTTTTTAATGTTATGTTGGGAGCTGCCCAGAGTGGCTGGGAAAACCCAGCCAGATGGGCGGGGTATAAATAACAAATTATTATTATTATTATTATTATTATTATTATTATTATTATTATTATTTAATTAACTAATTACATTTTTATACCTCCCTATACCTGCAGGTCTCAGGGTGGTTCACGGGATAAAATTGCAATATAAAATCACAACATACATAATCAAAGTCAAAACAAAAACAACCCAATAATACCCCCAACCCATTTTAAAATGGCATTGGATGTTAATCGACCAAAGGCTTGGTTAAAGAGGAATGTTTTTGCCTGGTGCCGAAAGGTGTATAATGAAGGTGCCAGGCAAGCCTCCCTGGAGAGAGCATTTTTCAAATGGGGAGCTGTCGGGGTTTGGGTGCTGGAGCTCCTCGTGCACGGCCTTAGACTGGTTATGCACGAGGTACCAGTTGCGGGGAAAGCGGCCAGCGTTCCGCGTGCTTTTGGGCACGGTCGCCGGCCAAGCCTCACAGTCTGAAGGATGTTGAGTAAGCCAATTGACGACTCCGATGAAGTGTGAGTTCCTAATTGCCTTCTTTAATGAACGGTTGCCTCGTGAAATAAAATATATACCCTGACTCTGAATAGACGGACCAGTTTAAAGAAATTAAAATTTTTACTTTACTCCCCCCTTTTAACCCCAAAGGAAGACAGACACCGGTTGTATCTTTAGTGGCTTCGGCAGAACCCGCATAGGCTCGTCCCCTAAGCTAAGTTCTCCTAAGCTTAAAGTCCCTGCGCGCCCAATCTTCCGCGAGGCTAACTAAATAAACTAAAACCGAAATATCTTCCGTGGGCCTAACCCTAGGCTAACCTAAAAGAACCTATCTAAAACTAAAACCGAATGATCTTCCGCGATCTAACTCTAACTAAAGAAAACCCATCCAACCCATCCAGCCCGCTCCTGGTCCCTTAAACTAAACTTGACTTCAACTAAAACCCAACTAAAAGAACATAAGAAGAACGTGCGGTCTCTCTCTCGCCTAAGCGGGGTGCCTCTGCCTTTTATTAGGGAACAAACGTGACATCATCAATAATGCCTTAACCAATAAAATCACTGTTGCTGCCCTCCAAAAGGGCGGGAAGCAAGTTTAACGCTCATTAACAACTTTGAACATGGCCGGATCTATAAAATAAAGGCGGATTAATCTCGTAAGTGAACCACACTATTCATTCATGCTTTCACTTTCACTTTTGCGCGCAATTATACCAAAAGTAGACCTCGAAAAACTCATAAAATAACCAAATAAATATGAATCCATGGCGGATCCGTGAAACGTATTCCGACATATCATCTTTCTTTTTTTGTTTTAAATTAAATTAATTTTGTTTTAGTTATATAAAAAAGAAGAAGGTTAGAGATATCACAAGTATTTATCTGACACAAACATTACCATTTGCTTCGATATAGACCTCGACATGAAAAGGCAAACGTCAACAATGCCGACAGTGTCCACATCAAAGTCTACATCAAAACTGCAATATAAACACCAGCAAAACCATTAACATCCACCCCCTTCATAAGAGGAAATACTTGTACAATAATGTAGCAATAAAGTCATGAAAATAACAAACCACTAGCCGAACATAAAAAGTGATCGATCCGATACACTGTAAACCTTTTAGGCATATATAAATACTTCAATATGTAGTGTAACACAACAAATCACCTCATAAGCATGTATACTTTCGCGTGCAGCGTAAAACAACAAATTACTCCCCAAACGCAAGAGAGGACCTGATACAGGTCCAAAATTAAAAATAACGGATAACGACTGCCCAAACATAAGAGAGGTCCCGATCCGGGACCCAAAATTAAAATATAACTAGAGCTGGGGCTACATGGCCTACCCAAACCCCTCCCCCATTTTTTTTATTTTTTATTTGGAAAACTGAGGAAAAATGGATAAGGTAACAGAAAAGGGTTGTGGCTCTGAGGCTACAGAATCAAGGGAACTTTAGATTCTGGACTTACCACAGCGACCACAGGTAACGGGGAACTAGGGTCCGATTCCAGAGAGGGGATTTAAGGCACCTAAGTACAAGTGGTTTTCGCCACAAGAGGGGATTTAAGCTACCTATATAAAGGTGTCCCAGCCAGGATGAGGATTTAAACCATCTACGCAAGGGTTTCCAGCGAAACGAGATGGGATTTAAACCAGCTACATAAGGGTCTCCCATCAACAGCAGGAAACAGCGTGAAGGGAAAAGCTGGGAACCTGGTTTACTGCCAAAAGGTAGCATATAGAGGGGGATTCTTCAAAGAAAATAGGGGTACCAAAAGGGTAGGACGCCACCAGACTTGACATATATATCTAGAACAAATCCGAGAATGACCAATTCTTTGACCAAGGAAATATTTCAAATAAGGCATATAAGTGTTACCACATTTTGAACTACAACTTTTGCAAGCACAACGTGGAGATTTAGGATTATTGAAATAAAACATATATATATAAATATGTCTATGACTAGAACTGCACAAAGACGATGCTTTGACCTTACATAAACATTTCCATATCATCAAAATTGTGACGCTCTAAATGGAAACCATTTCAGAAAAGTTTCATATATATATAAACACCCATATCATTAATTACCAAGCTATATGGAAAACACATGTAATATGCGAGGCGGATATTTCAAGAAGCATACAAAGGTAAATATGCAATTTTTACAAATACGATATAAAGTACAAGACAGGTTTAGAACTGCAAAATGGTGTTGGAGAGGAGGATGAAGACGATGAATGAGTTGCCGGTCGTCTTCTTCTCCGATTACACACGACCATGTAGAAGAAATAGTCCTGGAGCTCAGGAATAGTTCATAGAGCTCAGGAAAGTACTGAAACATCGAGTTCTGAAGAAACAACGATACCTGTAGAAGAAAGGAGGTTAAGCAAGCAAATCAAGGTGATCTGCTAGTGAATGCAGGTATGGGAGTAACTGGAACAAATCTAGGCAGCCAGGGACCAAGGGGCTGCCCAGAGACAAACAAAAGGCCTAGGCAGTAGGAGGGTAAGGCAAACTGCCTAGAACTCAACTGGTGCTGTTAGTTGAGCACTTTTGAAAAGTTGCTGCATTTGACACTGGAAACTGGTGCAGTCAAACAACGAGATGGATATTCTCAACTTGGTTCCTTAGCTCTCCAAGGGCGCACACACCTGGCAGGCACCCAAACAGCCTTTTCTTCAAGGGCAACTGCAGCGTAACCACGACCCCAAGTGATGAGTGGAACTGGTCCTCGCCATTCGATGTCAGGCAAGAGGCGATAAGAGACCAAAGGTCGAGGAAGCTGTTCTTCTTTCTTGAAGTGGAGATCCACTGGGGAATGAGGCTTGTTATGTGGAAAGAGAAGAAAATTTAAGGTGAACAGCACCTTTGCAACTGCCAAAGGGATCTCCGAGGCTGGAAGGTGACGTCCTGCGGTCTGTTTGTGGAGCAGAGTTTTGAAAGTGAGGTGTGTCCTTTCAATGAGAGCTTGGCCTGTCGAATTAAACGGAATCCCGTGAGATAGGGAAATGTTCCATTGCACACAAAAGTCATTAAAGGCCTGAGAAGCATAGGCCGGGCCATTATCTGTTTTAATGGCTTGAGGTTTTCCCATAACTGAAAAGGTTCTCATGCAGTGTTGTATGACGTGCCTCGTAGTTTCTCCCTTCAGTGCTGTAGCCCAAATGAAACCTGAAAAGGTGTCCACTGTGACATGCAACTTAGACATTGGAGCAAGCGCTGGGACATGTGTCACATCCATCTGCCACAGCTGATTCGCCTCCGTGCCTCGAGGATTTACAGCATCAAATGGCAAGCAGATAGGAGACTTGGAGCACGAAGGGCAGCATGAAATAATGTCCCTTGCCTGTGACATCGGAATGTTGAAGGTCTTGTGTAGAACCTTTGCTGATTGGTGGAAAGTTTCATGGCTTGTCACAGGATTGTCGAACAAGGAGAAAGCTAGAGTCCTGAGGGCAGCGTCTGCTACTGCATTTCCTTCCACCAGGAATCCTGGAAGGTTAGAATGAGAGCGCAAGTGTGCAGCAAAAAAAGGAAATGAACGTCTCTGTAATAGTTCTTGAAGCTGCGCGAACAAATTAAAGAGATTTTCATCCATGGATGGAGACAGATAAGCAACTGGAAGCGATGATAACAGTCTATATACATACTGAGAATCTACAACGAGGTTGAATGCTTCTGCAGTGAAAGTCTGAAAAGCGAGAATCACTGCTGCCAGTTCCGATCTTTGTGCTGAAAGTTGTTTCTCTGTAAACACAGTCTTCCATTGTCCATCCTCCTTCCATGCAAGGACACCATAGGAAGAGGAGCCATCTGTGAACAGAGTTTTTGCAGTGGGGATAGGCTGAAGCACCAACATGGATGAAAGATGATAGTTTACTTGCTGCAACAAAGTGAATCTTTTGTCCTTAGGGGGATTATACAAAAATGAACCGACAAAATCTGCAATAGCAATCTGGAAACTATCCGAAAACTGAATCAAAGTCAGCACTTGTTCTTGAGAGAAAGGAAGGTAGATGGAAAGCAGATCATTTCCACTCAGGCGAATTGCACGGCCTCTGCACTTAACAAGGAGATCAGCAACAGCGTCCATACTGGGGTACACATTCCTTTGAGGCGTGTGTGAAAGATGAATCCACTCCACGATTGCCACTTTTGAGGAAGTATCCGGAACATATAAAGCTGCCGTAGGCAATCTTGGTGTAGTGAAAATGGCACATGAAAGAGTGCAGTTAGCTGTTGGCACACGATCTACAGCTATCTGGTGCAACTTTGTGTTTACTCCTTGTAAAGCAAGACGCATCTCAGAGGTGCATGGAATAACATCCGAAGGAGATGTATGTCTCTTAAGAGCAGAAAACAATGGTGAGAGTTCAGATGTTGGAACTGCTAGAGACTTTCGAGCCCAATTTATCTGTCCCAAGAGATGCTGCAGTTGTGTCAAGGTAAAGGACTCTGGGATGACTATGCTTGGCATCTCTGGCAGGGCTGTGTCTTGAAGCAGTTTGTGACCCAAGTAATGAAATGGAGCAGTGCGCTGTACCTTTTCTGGGGCAATACAAAGCCCAAAAGAATTCAGGATGCGCGTAAGATGCTCGATATGATGCTCTGAGACCTTTTCTCCATGGATCAAGATGTCATCCATGTAATGGCAAACCTCTAAGGCTGGATATTGTGCTCTGAAAGGCTGTAATGCTTTATCCACAAAGTTCTGGCAGAGAGTCGGTGAATTCACCATTCCTTGAGGGAGTACTTTCCAAGAGTATCTGGAAGCTGGTCTGGTGTTATTGAGCACAGGTAGAGTGAAAGCGAACTTTTCTTGATCTGCAGGTGCTAGCGGGATAGTAAAGAAACAATCTTTGAGATCGATGATTGCAAGCTGATGGTTTCTAGGAATGAGGTTAGGGTTAGGAAGTCCACATTGAAGGGGACCCATTGGAACAATTCTCTCGTTGATCTTTCTCAGGTCTTGAAGTAAACGCCATTTTCCACTTTTCTTCTTGATGACGAAGATTGGAGTGTTCCAAGGGCTATTAGAGGGTTGCACACGATCCTGGTGTAGTAGCCCTTTGATTAGGGCCTCTGCTGCAGCGAGCTTTTCTGACGTCAGCGCCCATTGGTCGACCCATACAGGGGGTCCTTCCTTCCATGTGAGTGGAAGAGCATGTACTGGCGCTGATGCAAAGGCCCACATCAAAAATGTGTATGGACAACAGTTCTTGCTTTAGACAATAAGTCTCTACCCCAAAGGGTGATAGGCACATCCATAACAAGTGGACGGAGCTGCACCATGGAGCCTGAGTCTGACTGGAAGGTAATCGGATGCACGCTCTGGTGGGCGGGTTCGAAACCTCCGACTCCGAAGACTTCCTGGGTGACAGTCGTTGCCCACTGGTCAGGCCAATCCTTTCTGGCGATCACTGTGACATCTGCGCCTGTATCAAGAAGACCCTTGATCTTTCGTCCACCCATTTCTAAGACGAGATGAGGGCGTTCTTCTGTAATCTTGATTAGCGCCATTGCTGCCTGAGGAGGCAAAGAGTCTACAGGAGCTGTAGGTGTGGAAGTAAGCAAATAGAGTCTGGCAATTTCCAAACCTTTTGTTAGGACACAAGGAACAGTTGAAAATCCTGGAATCAGCAACTGCGATGAATCCGTAATTCGAACTAGGCCTGCAGTCAGTGTGACTGTGGCAGGGAGGCGATCCATCCTAGGCAGGATAAGGCAAATCGAAGTGTCTGGGAATGGACCACGAATGGATGTTGGCAATTGCTGAGCAAACCATGGATTTGAAAAGTAACAGTCCTCTGTTAAGAAGAGTGGTATACCTGGGACAGAAGATTCTTCTTGTTCTTCGTTGGCAGTGTCTGAAGACATCTTTTTGGCTTCGGGTTTTTTGCACTGCTGAAGTTGGCAACTCTGAAGCTGCTTGGCGTTGAGTTGGCAAACTTGAGGTTCTTCCGTTGGCAAAAGTTGCTGATGCTGTTGAACCTGCTGGCATTCAGTCAGTTGTGCATCAAAGTGACAGGATGGAACTTCTTCTTTGACACGAGGCAATCGAAGTTGTTGTTCCTGATAATTGTTTGATTGCGGCGGGCTGAGCTTAAAAGCTGGAGGTGACACAAAGGTGTGGACATTGTTAACTGGAGTGATGTTTAAACTTCCACAAGAGGGAGCTGGCTCACTCACTTGTATTCTTTGGCCACATGGAAAGTGATCATCAGCTGGGTTGTCACCTGGATATTGCTGTTTCATCAAGGGCAAATGTCCTTCAGCGATAGGTTGACCTTGATTTGAAGGTGAATAAAGCTCAGGTGCTGCAAGGTTGACCTCAGTAGGATGTCTTCTCAACGTTGAAGGTAATTCTGCGATCAGAGACTTGACTGTGATTGCTTGCTGTGAAGCGGGGTTAACATCAGCAGGAACTGAAGGGCGGTTAGCAGAAGGTGAACTGAATGCTGTATTCTCTACTGGAACCCTTTGAATAGGTAAGGCAGATGATGAAACCTCTGGAACCTGAATGCTTGATGAGGTCACATCTTTTCTCTGGACATCTGGAGAGTAGATATCTCTCTGGATCACTCTTTTTTCCTGATGACTTGGATAAGGAGTAGCGTTGTTCACCTTTCTGGGATGGTTGACCTTCATGATGTTCTTGAACTTGCACCCTATTGTTTTACCGGGGCCGGGGCGCGGCCCGCAGAACCGTTTCCCTGAACTGGAGATGAGGTAGGTGATGTGTTTTGTGGATTCAAGCGACAATCATTCGCCCAATGAAATCCTTTCTGACAGATGGGACATCTCTCTGGCGGCTTGGCAGAAGGCCTTGGCGTTGTTGTGCACTGCGACCGGAAATGCCCATCGCCTCCACACCCATAGCACTTCTTGACTGGCGTAGAGCTGTCTTGACGTGGCATCTGTACCGCAGCTGCCAAGAGTTGTGCTTTGTAGGAGTGGGTACCAACATTCTGGCAGACGCGTAGCATCTCAGTCAATGTGGCATCTGGACGAGCTGCAACTGCTGTTAGGGCATTCTTGCAGTCATCATTGGCATTCTCAAAGGCGAGTTGTTTTGTCAGCATGTTTCTGGCATGACGATCTTCTATCTGGCGTTCCACTGCAACAATCAGGCGATCCACGAAGTCCCCATAAGGCTCCTTTGGACCTTGCCTAACTGCAGCGAATCCTGATACTGAGCTGGCATCTGTGCGATTGGGTAATCTGCGCCAAGCTTTGACTACGATGTCTGCTATGGTGACGAGTGCAGCATCAGGTATGGCTAGCTGTTGATTGAGGTTGGAGTAATGTCCTGATCCTGTGAGCATATCTTCTGTGGCGAGTGGCGTTGCACGTCTGGCTGCTACTTCTTTCCACTCTTGCAGGCACAGAAGAGCATCTGTAGGCGACAGGAAGGTGCGAAGAATCAACTTCCAATCAGATGGCAGAAGTCTACTAGTGGACAGTCCTTCAAGTAAACTTCTAGTATAAGGAGCTTGAAGTCCATTTTCGCGTATGGCTTTTCGTAGTTCACGTAGTGTTTCAAAAGGAATGGCTTGATATCTTGCAGGTTGTCCTCCATTGGCACGAATCACTGGAAAGATGTGCATTGGATCAGCACTAAAGTCTATTTGTCCCAAAGCTGCTTCCAAAGCTTGAGTTCTGCAAATGGGTTGCATTGCTGTTGGATCTGTAGGTGGCATCAGTGAGTTTAAATCTTCTTGATGCTTTCCAAATGATGAGCCACTAGATGGTGCTAAAGAGTCTTTGACATCTGGATGCCTTGAAGATGGCTGACTATGAAGACAAGATGGCTGACTTGAAGTTGGATGAAGACAAGATGGCTGACTTGAAGTTGGATGAAGACAAGATGGCTGACTTGAACTTGGAGCATAAGGTTGTTGGCTCTGTACTGCAAGTCCTGGCATCTGGATCATCATTGTTTGGCTTTGCTCTTGTCTTGGAATCTGCATTGGCATTGGAGGTGCTGAAGGGTTGATAAATTGCTGTTGTGCTGCTTGCATTGAAGCTTGGATTGCTGTTGATTGGAAATCAGCTTGCTGCAAAACTGGAGCTGCTGGCTTGAGCACGGCCTGCAGGGCAGCAGGGTTTGCTGGCAAAAAGGCTGCTTGCTGCTGCTGCTGCTGGATCGCTGGCAAAAGCGCGGCTTGCGATGGAGGAAGCGGGACCGTTGCTTGGAGCGAGGTCCGCGGCTGTTGCTGACTTGAGATCGCTGGCTGGTAAAAGGCCTGCGATGACTGCTGAGCGACTGGCGGTGGGGCAGTCCGCGGCGGGGCTTGAAAGGCCGACGGCGTCTGCTGCACCGGCACAGGCGGCAATGAATCTGGCAATGACAAATTGGACAAGGGCGAGTGCGTGTACGACAACGGGGCCTGAACTGGCTGCTGCGAGGGGGCCGAAAATGGCACAACCGCAAGCGGCAGCACAGGGGCACTATTAAAAGCAGTATTTCCCAAATTCACTGTTCCATTAAGCAAAACATTTCTTGGAGCGATTTGTTGAAAGCAGTTTCTTACTTTGCTCCATACTAATTGTACAGGAATTCCGATTTTCGGGTTGGCCATAAATTCTAACCCGATCCTTTCCCATGAAGCGAGATCTTTCGTTCCCTCCCTAGGGACCCAAGGGCAAACTTCCCCAATAGTTTTAACTAAAAGCTCTACTTCTGATTCAGAGACAGGGTGACCATTTCTTTTCAAAAGGTACAATAAATCTTCACAAAATTTAACTTGAGCAGTTGAGAGTGAGGAGCCCATTTTTTAACACTTTTCCAAAACTTTTCCTCCCCCACCCGTAGGCTTCTACTAGGGGACACCGGTTCTACCCGTAGGCTTTAACCGAAAAACCTGGCACCCGTAGGCTTTAGCCAGAAAACCTCCGCCCCCACCCGTGGGCTTCTACTAGGGGCTACCGGCCCTACCCGTAGGCTTTGACCGAAAAACCTGGCACCCGTAGGCTTTAGCCAGAAAACCTTTCCCTCCCACCCGTAGGCTTTTTCGGGAGACACCGGCCCTACCCGTAGGCTTTGACCGAAAACCCTGGCACCCGTAGGCTTTTGCCAGAACCCTTCCCACCCGTAGGCTTTAGGGAAGACCTTACTCTGCCCGTAGGCTTACACTAAACTCCTTGCCGCTCTACCCGGGGACCCCTTGGGGCAAAATATACGCGCGCAACTTCTATTTACAATACTTTGGGCAAGCGGTGGATTCGCGCTGCTGCAGCGAAATCCTGGATAAACCGGGCCGTTATACCTCACCTCTCAATGTCTGTTTCCGAGCCACTTCCGATATGTTGCCTTTAACCGGAGTCTTCGTGGAAGCGATTTTCGACTGCGCTTTGCCTCAGAGAGGGCACCACTTGTCGGGGTTTGGGTGCTGGAGCTCCTCGTGCACGGCCTTAGACTGGTTATGCACGAGGTACCAGTTGCGGGGAAAGCGGCCAGCGTTCCGCGTGCTTTTGGGCACGGTCGCCGGCCAAGCCTCACAGTCTGAAGGATGTTGAGTAAGCCAATTGACGACTCCGATGAAGTGTGAGTTCCTAATTGCCTTCTTTAATGAACGGTTGCCTCGTGAAATAAAATATATACCCTGACTCTGAATAGACGGACCAGTTTAAAGAAATTAAAATTTTTACTTTACTCCCCCCTTTTAACCCCAAAGGAAGACAGACACCGGTTGTATCTTTAGTGGCTTCGGCAGAACCCGCATAGGCTCGTCCCCTAAGCTAAGTTCTCCTAAGCTTAAAGTCCCTGCGCGCCCAATCTTCCGCGAGGCTAACTAAATAAACTAAAACCGAAATATCTTCCGCGGGCCTAACCCTAGGCTAACCTAAAAGAACCTATCTAAAACTAAAACCGAATGATCTTCCGCGATCTAACTCTAACTAAAGAAAACCCATCCAACCCATCCAGCCCGCTCCTAGTCCCTTAAACTAAACTTGACTTCAACTAAAACCCAACTAAAAGAACATAAGAAGAACGTGCGGTCTCTCTCTCGCCTAAGCGGGGTGCCTCTGCCTTTTATTAGGGAACAAACGTGACATCATCAATAATGCCTTAACCAATAAAATCACTGTTGCTGCCCTCCAAAAGGGCGGGAAGCAAGTTTAACGCTCATTAACAACTTTGAACATGACCGGATCTATAAAATAAAGGCGGATTAATCTCGTAAGTGAACCACACTATTCATTCATGCTTTCACTTTCACTTTTGCGCGCAATTATACCAAAAGTAGACCTCGAAAAACTCATAAAATAACCAAATAAATATGAATCCATGGCGGATCCGTGAAACGTATTCCGACAGGGAGCCACTGCGGAAAAGGCCCGTTTTTGTGTTGCCACCCTCTAGACCTCTTGTGGAGAAGGCACACAAAAGAGGGCCTCAGATGATCTCAGGGTAAGTTCATATAGAATGAGGCGGTCCTTGAGGTACTGTGGCCCTGAACCATTTAAATTTCTAGAAAGTAGATTCTGACTGAACATCAGGAATAGCTTTCTGATGGTAAGAGCAGTTCAACAGTGGAACAGACTCCCTTGGAAGGTTGAATGGCCACCTGTCCTGCATGATCTAGTTGAGATTCCTGCATTGCAGGAGGTTGGACTAGATGACCCTCGGGGTCCCTTTCAACTCTGCAATTCTCTAATATATATTATTGTATGTTTGGCAACTTTTAAAAAAAATAATTTTTATTGAATTTATTTTCCCAAAACAAATATCCAATATCATTGCTAAGCATACATTTCCCAATTCCCCCCTCCCTGTTGACAGATGGCTGTGAAGCCTCTGCTTAAAGACCTCCAAAGAGGGAGACTCCACCACACGCCATGGCAGCAAATTCCACTGTCCAACAGCTCTTACTGTCAGGAAGTTCTTCCTAATGTTTAGGTGGAATCTTCTTTCTTGTAGTTTGAACCCATTGCCCCGTGTCCGCTTCTCTGGAGCAGCAGAAAACAACCTTTCTCCCTCCTCTATATGACATCCTTTTATATATTTGAACATGGCTATCATATCCCCCCTTAACCTTCTCTTCTCCAGGCTAAACATACACAGCTCCCTAAGCCGTTCCTCATCAGGCATCGTTTCCAGGCCTTTGACCATTTTGGTTGCCCTCCTCTGGACACGTTCCAGCTTGTCAGTATCCTTCTTGAACTGTGGTGCCCAGAACTGGACACAGTATTCCAGGTGAGGTCTGACCAGAGCGGAATACAGTGGTACTATTACTTCCCTTGATCTAGATGCTATACTCCTGTTGATGCAGCCCATAATTGCATTGGCTTTTTTAGCTGCTGCATCACACTGTTGACTCATGTCAAGTTTATGGTCTACCAAGATTCCTAGATCCTTAAGTCCTTAAGTCGACCCTCTGCTTCTCTTTGGAGCCCAGCCGAGGGCAGGATTGTCCCCAGGTGTATGGAAGAGCTGCAGCTCGGTAGGAGAGCATTTGCTCAGCATGTAAATAGCCCTTGGTTCAATCCCCAGCATCTCCAGGTAAAGGCTGGGATGTCCTCTGTCTGAACTCTGGACAGCTGCTGCCACTTAGTGCAGACAGTAAGCGCAAATGCCATCCTTAGGCTTTTCAGAAGGAAAGGCGCCAGCTTCCACCCGATGGCCCTAAAAGTCTTCCAGGCAAAATCTCTAGCCCAACTCTTGTATGGCTCTCAAATTAACCCTTCTGCTAATTTCAAGATCCTCGAAATCGTACAATCAAAATTCTTAAGATCTTTATTTGGTACCCCAAAGAGTACACCTAATTCAGTGTTAAGGCAAGAGGCAGGACTCCCCAGAGTGGAATTAAAGGTATGGGAACAAGCAATATCCCTCTGGTTGAAAATCCATTACAACCCAAAGGGATTGTTACCTCACTTCCTGGCCACAGTCCCCTACCCCCCTGGCTTATGCAAATAACCAATAAGATCAAACAAATTGGCCTAAACCCAGAATATCTTCTTAACGGAACTTTAAATAAGGCAAAAATTACTATTACTCAGAGACTTCATGATGTCGAATTACAACAAGAAACTGCCTTACTCCCGGAGAAGTATAGATGTTTAAAATCTTGGCCTAACTTTGCAGCGGCCCCTTATTTAACTAATATCACTAATGAAGCCTATAGATGGGCCTTCTCTAGAGCGTGTTTCAAGACAATGCCCTCAGCAGTGCTGTATGGCAAATTTATGAAGGTCCCAATGCATGTGTGTCTCTGCCCCTGCGTGTCTAACAAGGTAGAATCCGTTACTCACATCCTTTTATTTTGCGAATTCTATAGCGAAGAACGCGCTCGATATATTTTACCCCTTTTAACAAAGTTTACACCCTTACAACACTATTTGGAATCCTCCCCCCGAAATTTTACGAAAATATCTTCTGGAGGATTCTTCAAGTCTAGTATCATATGATGTAGCTAAATTCTGCACTTTAACTATTGAGAAGCGTAAATCTCTTTTATTGAACAACACATTGTAAAGTTCCTTTGTGTAATTGTTTTATCTCTGGTGATGTTGTAGCCGATTTTTCTGTTTGGATTTATGATTTTCTGTACTGTTGGCTTTTGCCGTAATAAAACTGACTGACTGAGTGCAGACAGTATTGAGCTTACAGGGTCTGTCAGCTTTCTGCGTTGCTATTTATCCTCCCAATTCAGCTGGGAGGTGGGGATGGAGAGGCCTGTCTCCTTTAGCCAACGTCCGGAAAGATCTTCGGCTAGTTGTTTTCTGGGGCGACCGGTCAACCCGGCGTAAATTTATCTAGAGGCGTAACTTAGCAAAGAGACTGCTTTGAGCTCTTTAGCAGGGTTTTCTGTATAATCCCATTTTGCGGATAAAACCACAGGCTTTGGGGAGATTCTGCTTATAATATCCAGACTCACTACCCGTCCACCCCCGGTTGGCATCTGTCCATCTCGGGAGACAATGGAAGAATGTGTCTTCGGGGATGAAGTCAAATCGATGGAGAGTTATAGCCCCTGCTGCGACTATAGAGATCCTATAACACTATTGCTCCATCTTAGAAATCAACAATTGAGGTGGGGGTGACGTGGGCGGGAAGTGACTTGCCTAGAAGCCGCCTACTTAATCGTATCTTTCAGCAGAGATTTGAATGGAAATCGTTTGATAGTGCTTAAAATCCAGCATTACTGGTTGTTGGTTCGCATTAGGTTTCACGTGCTACAAATGGGTTTGGGTGTTGTCAGACTACAGATCCCATCTTCCTGAGTCAGCTTAGCCAGTTGTCGGGGATGATGGGTGTTGTAGTCTGACAAATCTTCGGAGACCCAAGAGCGCTGATCGTAAGGCTGAGCTGTGACGGGATGGGAGGAAACCACTTTTAGGGTTAAATGCCCCCCACAAGGTGGAACCTCAAGAGAGATGGTTCGTGAGGCTATCCAGTGAAATAGTGAGGGATATTTACTTCTCCTGAAATTAAAATATTGAAATGGCTTTGTTCCTCTATTTTGGCTCTGGCTGTGGTTGCTTAGTTACAGAAATTGTTCTGCTTTCAGGGCCTTGGATGAATATATATGCAAATATGCAAGAGACAACTTCTGTTGCCAATTTGGGTCCTTCTGGTGTACCATCCAAATGTTGCATGAATGAGAAACATTCTGCTTATGTCTTGTTTTCATCTTCTGCAGCCCTCTGCATGCTGTTACACACTGTAGTTGCCACTGTTTTTTTTGAGTACTGTACAATATTTCAGGTGGCATTGATCTGAATTTGCGACATATCAGAGATGGGCCTAGGAGAAATATCGCCCAATATGCAAACAGGAACGGAAGAGAGTCTGGCACGCAGATCTTGTTGCTCTCGCGTTTGACCCGCAACATCCGTCCACCACATTCAGATGTGATCCTTTAGAGCAGTGTTTCTCAAACTTAGGTTCCCCAGACGTTGTTGGACTACAACTCCCATCATCCCCAGCTGGCAGAACCAGTGGACGGGGATGATGGGTGTTGTAGTCCAACATCAGATTTGGGACCCAGATTTGAGAAACACTGCTTTATAGAGACTCGTTCAAAGGTGTGCATGCAGTTGGGAGGAGGCAAAATGAAACTCGAGTAAACTGTGAGTTTTGGAGAAAGGTTGCATGGACCCTGCAAATGCTGGGGATTTCATATAAGCAGAAGGTTTTTTTTTAAAGGATTGAACAAATGGCGCTGGCTTTATAATAAAGGTGGCACGTTATTTCTTTAGAATGCTTCAGCGGTGTCCTGCTGACATTGACTATGTTTGCATGTAAGCCAGATTTTGCCCACTGAGTGCCCTGCATATGTTTTGCACTACAACTCCTATGTGGTCCAAAACGTCTGGAAGGCACCGGGTGGGCAAATGCAAACCATGGTTTACTGTGTGTGGGTAGCACGCTGTCGAGTGGTCCCCGTTTCACTCCTCCGTTCCTCAAGCTGGTGGCAACAAACCCTGGTTTTTCATGCCGGGCAAACCAGCGTTCATGGTTTGTTTCTGCCGAACAAACCGGGACATGAAGCCAAGGTTTTGTTCTTGGTAAATCAGTATACAATAAGCAGCACAAAAACGGCGCACACAAATCTACCAAACCACTCCACATTCTGAATTCTATATTGGTAGTCCAACCAAAGAGATAACAATGCAAAAAGTCTAACAAAGAAGCCACAAACAGAAAACTCATTCAAGTTAGTGCAACAGGATTCAGAATGAGGAGTGGTTTGGTAGATTTGTGTGCGCTGTTTTTGTGCTGCTTATTGTATACTGATTTACCATGAGTATTGGCAGCATAGGTTTATTTTTTAAGGTTTTGTTCTTGGCTGACCGATCATTTTGAACAAATGAGAGCTACATTCTACCCCCACTATTGGAGGCAGAAAATGCTTCTGAATACCAGTTGCTGGAAATTGCAGGAGGGGAGAGGGCTCTTGTGCTCGGTTCCCGGTTGCGGGATTTCCGGTGTGGCTGGCCACTGTGAGAAGAGGATGCTGGATAAGATCAGGCTGTTCTGATGTCATTTTTGTTGCATCACAGACAAAAAGAACTTGGCATCAAAAAGGTTGATGTTGGTGGCTAGAAATTGAGGGCAGGGGGAAGTATTATCCCTCTTGGAACAAAATAGAAAATTCTTTCCAGTAGCACCTTAGAGACCAACTGAGTTTGTTCTTGGTATGAGCTTTCGTGTGCATGCACACGAAAGCTCATACCAAGAACAAACTCAGTTGGTCTCTAAGGTGCTACTGGAAAGAATTTTCTATTTTGTTTTGACTATGGCAGACCAACACGGCTACCCACCTGTGTATCCCTCTTGGGTTAGGAAAGAGAAAAATGCCAAGTGTCTTTGTACCTGTGGAACGTTTCTGCTTTCTCATCCTTTTCTCTGTGGCACTTTGAAAACGTCTCTTGCCTTTTTATTACTTTTTTTTTTTTTGCTTCAGACAGGCTAGAGCAGGTCCCTAAGGAAAGATGAATGCACATATGGCAAAATCCCAAAAGGCACCGGATATGCAGAGCTTTTATCAGAGCTGTGGGCAAATTAGGCCAGGA
Source organism: Lacerta agilis (assembly GCF_009819535.1). Classification (NCBI taxonomy): domain Eukaryota; kingdom Metazoa; phylum Chordata; class Lepidosauria; order Squamata; family Lacertidae; genus Lacerta; species Lacerta agilis. The sequence goes on from NC_046312.1 coordinate 8,921,462, forward strand.
CTTGAATTATTGAACATTCTCACAATTCTTGAAGTTGACTTAATGGAGCATTATCTCAAGTGTAGCCGGAGAGCTGCATGAATCAAGCTTGAGATGCTTTTACGACCCACCCCGTGCCACGCAGATCTGTAAGTAAGTTCTGTTCTGTTGCAACAGGAGGGACTTTCAAGTATGCATACTTAGGATTTCAGCCCTGCAGCTCTGTTCTCGCCATATTTTTGTTGGCATCTGCCTGCCTCGTGAGACAAATGGAGCGTGTCTCCGGGGGTGAAGTCAAACCGCTGTGTTAGCGGCAGCGAAGTGAACCCCCCCCCCCCAAACCGGGTGTGCAAGCTGTGGCGGAATAATGCCTGCTGATGATTCTGGTTCATCATGGGTTAACCTATCACTCCCATGTTAGGTAGGTGTTCCCTGGGAGGCGGAGCTAGTGGGCATTCTAAAAGGAGGGGGAACAACCTTGAAAGGCAGTTGGGGGTTTGGCAGTTGGGGGAGGAGGGTTAGAGAGAGAGAAAATGGGAGGTTAGGCTTTGGGGAATGGGAGGAAAGGTCATTACCATTGCTAAAGGGAGGCAGGAAATATTATAACAAAGCTGAATTACATGAGAAGAAGATTTGTACCAGTAATAACCCGAGACATCCATGTTTTCAAGTTACCTAATAAAGTTAAATGTGCTTAAACGTTCGCTGACTGTGGCAGTGTATCAGTACCTTAAGAGGTGTGACTAAGAGGAGAGAACAAAGCTTTCCTGTGGAAGAGGAAACCGTTTGCTTATTCTCCTGTCATACAGAGGGCTGGACAGTGAAGCCCAGTGTGCCATTTATTTGCCTAAAGGGGAGGCAAACTGCAGTAGTTGGGAACCCTGGTAGGGAGATCCCATAGGTGGCAAGAGGTTTTCAAACGTAGAGCCCTGAGGTACCCCCAGAGACAACTCCCATATGAACACTGAAGGATTCATCCTAGTTGTCAGTGAAACTTAGGGAGAGTCACTGTTGGGGAAGTATCGAAAGGGGAGGGAATTGGATCCCTCACACAAGCCTGGGCATCACCTCCCTCATGTGGTCCAAAGGAAAGCAGAGCTAGCTAGATGTTTGGCCCCAGCTTGGCTGCAGGAGTTGCCGGAAGGAGGCGTACAAAGCGCCAGCCGACCACCTTAGAGACTCCACTGTCTTCTTTTTATTTTATTTTATTTTTTCCCATGCTCATTTCCATGCTTATTACATACAAGAAAAACAAAACCGAAACGGGGTACAACTTAAGAGGGGAGGGAAAAGGAAAGAAAATAAAATTCACGCAATCTGTTAATAAGATAAAAATTGCCACAAAAATTTGTGATTGCAATTTCATGTTACAATAAAAATCTCATTATCTTTTACACCCAACCTCCCATTTATTCCTTAATTCTTTTTCATAGATTTACTGCCATATCAAAATACTATTTTTATATTAATATTTTCACACTTTATAAATGTTTATATTATATAAGCAATTAATAAAAACTGCTGGGATCACTCAAAAGCTGCTACAGATGTTAACATGGTATAATTTTGTTTAAGGTTTGTTCTGAAGGCCTCCCTTTTTGATACAAATTCAATTCTCAGTTTATTTTTTATTTTTTTCAGATAGACTATCTAATTCAGCATATTTAGTCAATTTTCGTATCCGCTCTTGTCTAGAAGGAATTATGTAGAGACTCCACTCTGGATTTGTGTAGGGCAGGCTTCCTCAACCTCGGCCCTCCAGATGTTTTTGGCCTACAACTCCCATGATCCCTAGCTAGCAGGACCAGTGGTCAGGGATGATGGGAATTGTAGTCTCAAAACATCTGGAGGGCCGAGGTTGAGGAAGCCTGGTGTAGGACACAGGTAGGCAAACTAAGGCCTGGGGGTTGGATCTGGCCCAATCACCTTCTAAATCCGGCCTGCGGACAGTCCGGGAATCAGCATGTTTTTACATGAGTAGAATGTGTTCTTTTATTTAAAATGCATCTCTGGCTTATTTGGGGGGCCTGCCTGGTGGTTTTACATGAGTAGAATGTGTGCTTTTATTTAAAACGCGTCTCTGGGTTATTTATGGGGCACAGGAATTCATTCATTTATTTTTTCAAAATATAGTCCGGCCCCCCACAAGGTCTGCGGGACAGTGGACTGGCCCCCTTCTGAAAAAGGTTGCTGACCCCTGGTGTAGGCTTTACTTCTGAGGCTCTTCTTCTCCTGTCCCACATGGCAGCTGAGGTTTAGGATCAGTTTTTGTTCTCCTAGGTGAATTGCCTTCCCAGGTGGATGACCCCCACCTGGCCCTCACTTCCCTCCACAGCATATGCAGAAAACACCTTCTTGACCATTGGGCCCAATGAGAGCTGAGTGCAGGGTGGGGACCAAGGGTGGACAAATTACCCAAGAAATAGCACTGGATGCACTGCCCCTCCCCTGACACCCCATTAATTGAGTGATTTATTAATTAATGATTCACGTAGGTAGCTGTGTTGGTCTGACGCAGTTGAAATAAATAAAAAATAAAATAAAAAATTGTCCAGTAGCACCTTAGAGACCAACTAAGTTTGTTCTGGGTATCAAGAAGTGTGCATGCACACGAAAGCTTATACCCAGAACAAACTTGGCCTCTAAGGTGCTACTGGACAATTTTTTTAAAATTTTGAAATTAATATTTACATCCCACCTTTCCTTCCAAAGAGGAACCTGGGGAAGCAAGCACGTCTGTAATGCAATTGAAAATAGCAACGAAAGCCCAATTTGAAAATTTCAAAAACGATCTAAAACTGTGAAACAGCTGTAACAAATTTAAGAACAGGTGTAACCAAATCCTGGGTCTGGATAGGCCCTCTGGACCAGAGAAGTCTTCAGTGGGCATCTAAAAGATGCAGTTGTAGCAGTAGCACTTGTGGCTTGTGCAACAGAACCACTCGGTGGATTGTGCCCCAAGTTCACCTGGGTCAGCATAGCAATGCTATTGAATTCTCTGGATATCTCTTTCAATGCAGGTGGAGAATCCACTTGCTATTAACCTCTCAGAGCTGGGTTAAATGCACTGCTTTCTAACAAGGAATCTCTCTCTTTTTTCTCTCTCTCTCCATCATCGCTGATAATGCTAAAAAGCTGAAAAGCACTGCAGATTTATTATTATTATTATTATTATTATTATTATTATTATTATTATTATTATTATTATTATTACATCCTGGGTTTGTATGCGAGCTCCTGTTGGAATACGTAACAATTGATTAAAACCCCTGAGCTACATTGTGTCTTAATTATTGGGCTGTTTCTGCAGGGTTTTTTTTTTTAAAGAATTTCTGACAGCAAGGAGTCAAATGTTTTAATAACGTTTGGGTTTTCCTTTTGTCTTTCCGGTTGGAGTCTGCTCCTCTCTAATTGCAGTTTTTGCATTGTATAGTAATCAGATTTTTGAACAAGGGGAGGACAGCTTGTCCTCTGGAATAGTTTTCTGAGTGATTTGGGGGGGGGGGCATGCCTTTGAAACGAATTGACTGAGGAAATAGTTGGCAAAATTACAAATTTGTGACTTTGGGAGCTGTAATTATTTCACATTTGTCCCCTCCGGCAGCTTCTGATATTTATAGCGGTATGCAAATGAGCAGTGCAATCCGAACCATGTTTACTGAGAAGCAAAGAAAGCTATGCTGTTTTGCTTGAACTATGAGTTCCATCAGCTGGAACCGGGTGCAGATCAGGGGGGGTGAAGGTGTGGCCCTTAATTTTCCCCAGTTGTGGGTGAGGGCTGTGAGTAACCCGATGTAACCAGAGACTGAACTCATTTTGCAAAAGCAGGTTTCAAATATGTTAGCAGGACAACCAGCGGACACATTTTAGTTTAGGAAAAAAAGTAACATCAGCCACAAAGATTTCAAAGGATGGTTGTGGTACGGTTCACACATTGTTTCAAAAAGTTTGACAGATTCCTCTTTAAATGCAAATGGAATTGGTGACAACAGCTGTAAGGATGTTATTAGCCCAGGGCTGGATCTACACAGATATAAAAAAACGCTATTAAAAAACCTTGTAAGAGTCCCTACCAGAGAGGAATGGCAAATCAAGCTGTTGGAGTAGTTGGAGTATGCCGAAATGGCAAAATTGACCAGAAAGCTCAGGAACCAAGATGACAAAAACTTTTAATAAAGAATGGGAAAAAGAGACCGCTGTAAACAGATGAAAACATTAGAAGGATTCCAATAACACTTGTAATGTAGCAGATACTATGGACAATATGGAGAGATATAAAATATGGATTATGAAATAATATGCAGTAGAAAAGGTTGGCAGTAGGACCCAAGGATGGGAGGGCGGGAAGTCGGGAGATTGTGAGAAATCTCTAACTATGGATATGTATTTTAAATTGTTATAATACTACACTTGTAAAATCAAGTGAAAATCACTTCAAATAAAATTGAAATAAATGCAAACGGAATCGAATTGCAACCCCAGCCCTAGCTACCTATGAGTATTCAACACTCTCTGCACGGGGCTTTTCAGATCCCAACGCCACCCTTCTGTGTGCAAAGAGAAGAACAGATTTTGAAACCCCGCACCCATCTGTCTCTGTTGAGTAAAAAGTATTTTTGTCCTTCATCCTTAATCCATTCAATTCTAGCGCAAGCCAGGGTTTTTTTTTGGAATAAAAAGAACCTTGCAAGTATCAGTTTTGTTTGCTCTCCTTTCGGGAGGGTTGCAAGATTGCAAATGCTCGCATTTGATGGAAGGCGGTTTCTCAATCTCCAGGGGCACCTGCAGCTTCTGAGAAGTCAGGCAACCTGGAACGTGTGCCCAGATGATGCAGCCCAGATGATGGAGGGTCTGATAGCCAAAATGTATAAGGAAAGATTGTGGGAGCTGAGTATGTTTCGCCCAGAGAGTCCAGCAGCGTCTGGGCATGGAAGTAGTCGGGATTTATGTAATGGGGGTGGAGAGCAGGGCAAGCACCTGTCATCCTCTGTCTGGCTCTGTCTAGCAGATTTGGAATGAAGTGTCTCAGCAACAGTTGTTTGGAATTACTGCTCAGAAAAAAGAATCTTTCAAAATCCCCAGCCATTTGAAAACTAGGAAGCTCAATAAAACATGAACACCAGGGAGTGCCTTTCATGCGGTTATTGAGTATATTTTGCAAAACTACAAAGAACACACCCTTTTCCATCTTGTTTTTTTTTTTTTTTTTACAAAATCTAAACTAAAGCAAGTTGCCTTGGATTTGCTGAAAGCTTTTCGCAACATCGTCCGAGTGACCTCAGCGAGTGTTTCAATTTCAAATACTCTGATTAGTTCTTGTTCAGTCGTTCAGTTGTGTCCGACTCTTCGTGACCCCATGGACCAGAGCACACCAGGCACACGTATCTTTCACTGCCTCCCGCAGTTTGGCCAAACTCATGTTAGTAGCTTCGAGAACACTGTCCAACCATCTCATCCTCTGTCGTCCCCTTCTCCTTGTGCCCACCATCTTTCCCAACACCAGGGTCTTTTCCAGGGAGTCTTCTCTTCTCATGAGGTGGCCAAAGTACTGGAGCCTCAGCTTCAGGATCTGTCCTTCCAGTGAGCACTCTGGGCTGATTTCCTTGAGAATGGATAGGTTTGATCTTCTTGCAGTCCATGGGACTCTCAAGAGTCTCCTCCAGCACCATAATTAAAAAGCATCAATTCTTCGGCGATCAGCCTTCTTTATGGTCCAGCTCTCACTTCCATACATTACCTGATACATTATCTGATTAGTTCTACTTTTAGTTAAGTATTTTTATTTATTGGCTTAATGGGGGGGGGCTGCTGCCCCCACCCCCCGACTACACACGTGCGTCTGGAAAGCCAAAAATTATCCAGCTACTTTCCGTGTTCAGTTCAAAGTGCTCAGCTCAAAGTTTTCTGAGGCTCAACACCCCCAAGGACTGCCTCTCCCCACAGAAACCAACCGAATCACTGTATTCATCATCCCAGGCCATAAATTGCATGCCATCTATAAGTGGGGTGCAGACACGAGAAGAGGCCTTTTCAGTGGTGGCTCCTGGTTTTTGAAATGTTCTTAACAAGGAAGCACACCTGGAATCTCTGTTTTTAGGCTCATCTTTATTTCCCCCAGGCTTTCAGATTTTAATTGAGAAGAGCAGCTTGAATAGCTCGGTCGGTACAGCATGAGACTCTTAATCCCAGGGTCATGAGTTTGAGCCCCACGTTGAACAAAATATTCCTGCATTGCAGGGGGTTGGACTAGATGACCCTCGCGGTCCCTTCCAACTCTACAAATTCCATGATTCTATGTTAGTTATGACAGTGGCCTTTGGTGCTCATCGTTTAAGTGGGGTGGGTAGGGCTTGCCCCTTTTAATTGTGTTTTAGATTCTGTTACTTGTTGCTGCTACATCTGAATATAGTGCCTTTCATAGTTCTGTTTTTAATGTTTTGAGTTGCTCTGAGATATATCTAAGTGCAAAAACGCAACTAGTAATAATAATATTAATGAATAATCCCTGAATGGCAGAATTTTGATTTTTTTTTTTTAAGAAAAACTCCGGCAAGTTACACAATCGTGCCACTAGAGGGGGATGCAGTCCTTCTTTTCCGAGCCTTCCGAAACCAGAACGGTGGGCGATTTGATATTAGGCTCTCTATATGGTACTGTTTTGTACTGAACAGATTTGGAAGGCAGTCAGCAGGAATCGAGGCACTTTACTCCTGGTCCTCTGGGGATCCTAGACCTCCCTCTCTTGATGTACTTGGAGGTTATGCCGTAGCAGCCTGTCTGGTCAAGGCTGCCTGGCCCTTCCCGTAAATTGCAAGGATATTGAAGAATAAATGAATAATCTCATGGTGCAGGCAATTGCGGGCGAGTTCCTTGCTGAGAGCAATCGTCTCCCTCTGCAGCAGCAAAAGGCTTTACGTTCCCAGCATAAGCATCTTTGCATTGATTGGAAGCGGCAAAACAACCACTTTGCGTCGTTTGAAAGGAAAACCGCCCGGCTGCGGCTCTGGAAAGCCCCAAGCGCAACATTAAATTGACTCAACGGGCGTAATGCTCACTGAAGGTTTAAGAGAAAGGGTGGGGAGCTCTTTGCCCCAGAGCTACAGGAAGGGTGGGGGCGGGGGCTCAAGGTCTGTTTTTTTTTTTTTTAAATTGCATCTGCAACAGCTTCTTTTGCACCATCTCTTGCATTTTATCGTGAAAATCTGTGGCGCAATTGGTCAGTGCGCATGGCTGTCAGCCAGAAGGTTGGTGGTTCAAGTCTGGTCCACGCAGGGACGGCAGGATTCCTGCTTTGCAGGGGTGGGTGGGTGAGTGGGTGGGTGGGCTCGATGATCCTCGGGCCGCCTTCCAACTCTACAATTCTACGATTCTGTGAATTGAAATGGCAATACAGCAAAAGCCCTAAACGGCCTCGGTCCTGTATACCTGAAGGAGCGTCTCCACCCCCATCATTCAGCCCGGACACTGAGATCCAGCGCCGAGGGCCTTCTGGCGGTTCCCTCACTGCGAGAAGCAAAACTACAGGGAACCAGGCAGAGGGCCTTCTCGGTAGTGGCGCCCGCCCTGTGGAACGCCCTCCCATCACAGGTCAAGGAGATAAACAACTACCTGACATTCAGAAAAAAACCTGAAGGCAGCCCTTTTCAGGGAAGTTTTTAATGTGTGATATTTTTGTATCTGATTTTTGTTGGAAGCCGCCCAGAGTGGCTGGGGAAATCCAGGCAGATGGGCGGGGTACAAATAATAAATATTATTATTATTATTATTAAAACACAATGCATATAAAATAATAATAATAAAGGAATAAAAATGCAGCCGAAAGCTGTTTAGCATCTAGCACAGTTGCTGCAGCGGGCAGAGAAATCACCAGCAGTTTCCAAGTAACCACTGGGGGTCAAAAAAGTTTGGAGACGGCTGTGTTTCGGCAGTCCTTGAAACTGACAAGCATTTCCTCTGCCCTTGATCGTTTCAGAAGAGCGTGGGGAGAGTAAGAAGCCCGGATAGTTCAGTTGGTTAGAGCGTGGTGCTGATAACACCGAGGTTGCCGGTTCGATCCCCATAAGGGACAGCTGCATATTCCTGCATTGCAGGGGGTTGGACTAGAAGATCTTCAGGGTCCCTTCCAACTCTGCAGTTCTATGGTGAACTGGCAAAGCTTGCCCTTCATCTCATCTGTTTCATAGGAAGCTGCTTTCTGCTGAGTGGAGTTTTCTCACTCAGTACTGTCTACATGGAGGGGCAGGGGTTCTGCAGCTGGCGATGGAACCTGGGACTTTCTGCATGCAAGGTAGATAGATGCTCTTCCACCCAGCCGCAGCCCTTCGCTGCAGACGAAAGGGACGTGTCACCAAGGCTATCAGTGTGATGCAGCAGCGGAAAAGGCTAATGCCATTCTAGGCTGGATCAGCAGAAGTCTAGTGAGCAGATCAAGGGAAGTCATAGTCTATTGCTCCGTTCTGCCTTGGTCAGACCCCGCCTGGAATACCGTGTCCAGTTCTGGGCGCCACAATTTAAAGAAGCTAGAGAACTACATAGCGACATTTGAAGCAACGAGAGACAGCCCTTATGTGAATGGTGGTGATTAGCTGGAAGCAGGGGGGGGGGGAAGATTCTCCCATGCTCATTAAAGCACATACTTGAGCATTAAAAATGAATGCGCGATTCAGGGCTTAATAGGCTTGGCATGACTCACCCGCAATTGCCATTGATCGCTTATGAAAGTATCAGCTGATCTGAGTTGTGGATGGGAGCAGGGGGAGGTCTGAAGCTATTCTCTGCCTTGGAATCTCATTTCCATTTATAGTTTTTATTTAGGCGACTTCTCGCTTGCTGCCTGCATTGCAGGGGGGTTGGACTGGATGACCTTTGGAGTCCCTTCCAATTCTACGGTTCTGTGATGCTACCTGCTCATGCTGTCTGTTTTACCCCATCAGCAGAAGCATCTTCTAAGAAAAACAACTCTTTAAAATGGCCCTTGGACTACCCATTGGAGTGCACATTCCTATATCCGCCAAAGTACGTGGGCAATGCCTGACGAAGTCTCATTCAGCAACAGAGAGTTCGTAGAGGCACATGCCTCTTTGCCTTAACACGTTTTGCTTAAGACCCCAAAGTACAGCTTCCATCATCCCTGAACCTAGGCCTCAGCGGGTGGGACACATGGGATCTGGAGTCTAGACACATCTGGGGGTGGGGCGTAGGTCCCCAGCTAATCGTAAACACACCATGAATGAGTTGATGTCATTGCATTTTCATGGAATCATAGAATTGTAGGGTTGGAAGGGTCCTCAGGGGTCATCTAGTCCAACCCCGGAATCTCAACTAAAGCATCCAAGACAGATGGTCATCCAACTTCTGCTTAAAAACCTCCATGAAAGGAGAGCCCACCACCTTCTGAAGGAGTCTGTTCCATGGTCAAATGGCTCTTACTCTCAGAAAGTTCTTCCTGGTGTTTAGTTGGAATCTCCTTTCTTGTAACTTGAATCCATTGGATTGGGTCCCACCCTCTAGAGAAGGAGAAATCAAGCTTGCTCCATCCTCCATGTGGCAGCAATTCATATATTTGAAGATGGCTATCATACTTTGGCCACCCCATGAGAAGAGAAGACTCCCTGGAAAAGACCCTGATGTTGGGAACGATGGAGGGCACAAGGAGAAGGGGAAGACAGAGGACGAGATGGTTGGATAGTGTTCTCAAAGCGACTAGCATGAGTTTGGCCAAACTGCGGGAGGCAGTGGAGGATAGGGGTGTCTGGCGTGCTCTGGTCCATGGGGTCACGAAGAGTCGGACACGACTAAACGACTAAATAACAACAGTCATATCTCCTCTCAGTCTTCTCTTTTCCAGGCTAAACATACCCAATCCCCTCAACCGTTCTTCATAAGGCTTGGTTACCAGACCCTTGATCATCTTGGTCGCCCTCCTCTGCATACATTCCAACTTGCCAAAATTGTGGCTCCCAAAACTGGACCCAGAATTCCAGGTGTGGTCTCACCAAGGCAGAATAGGGTGGGACTATGACTTCCCTTGACCTGGACCCTATACTTCCGTTGATGCAGCCTAGAATAGCATTAACCCTCCACCCCCCTTTTTTGCTGCTGCTGCATCACTCTCCACTGAAGGAGAGCTCACAATCTTCTGAGGGAGTCTGTTCCACTGTCAAACGGTTCGTACCACCAGCAAGTTCTTTCTGACGTTTAGTTGGGATCTCCTTTCTTGCAATTTGAATCCACTAGTTCAGTTCCTACCCTCCAGAGCTGCTTGTTGCATCTTCCGTGTGACAGCTCCAGGTACCTCTCAGATTTTTCTTCTCCAGGCTGAAAAATACCCACCTCCCTCACCTGTTCCTCAGCTTGGCTGCACAGCGATGTCACAAACCATTCCAGGGGTGAGGCCAGAGTACATGCTTTCAGTGGAAAGGGAAGTTGCTGAATTGCAACTCATTACCAAAGTTGAAACCATGGAGAGACCTGGTCTGAACAAAGACATTGGATTCTTATCTCATTATACATGACAAAGCTATCTTTAGCCATCTCACCCCTTGCTTTTTCCTGTAAGACCAATTGCAGTCGTTAACAGTCAACAGGCTCCAGTACTTTGGCCATGAGAAGAGAAGACTCCCTGGAAAAGACCCTGATGTTGGGAAAGATGGAGGGCACGAGGAGAAGGGGACGGCAGAGGATGAGATGGTTGGACAGTGTTCTCGAAGCGACTGGCATGAGTTTGGCCAAACTGCGGGAGGCTGTGGAGGATAGGCGTGCCTGGCGTGCTCTGGTCCATGGGGTCACGAAGAGTCGGACACGACTGAACGACTGAACAACAACAACAGTCAACAGGTTTCCCACACCTATCAGCCGATCACCCATTCCCACCACCCTTCTGAGTAATACCCCTCCCCACTCCCTCACTATATTTAAGGGTCTGGTGACTTCTGTTTCAGTGTATCTGAAGAAGTGTGCATGCACACGAAAGCTCATACCAAGAACAAACTTAGTTGGTCTCTAAGGTGCTACTGGAAGGAATTTTTGTTTTGTTTTGTTTTGTTTTGACTATGGCAGACCAACATGGCTACCTACCTGTAAGTGAAATACCGGGAGACTTGTTGCGAATATCCCTACCCCGCTATTCCTAGCTCTCTTAAAAGGTGTGTGTGTGTGGGGGGGGGATAATATAAAATGTCATGCCGTTTCACCTCGGCGCTAGTGACAACCCCTTAAAAAAAGATTCTTGGCAAACTTAACAAAGAAGAAGAAAAAAAAAACAGAGGAGAAAATGCGAAGGAGAGAAAACAGAAAACTCCCCCAAACGCCACCAGCTCACCTTAAGGATACAATAACCACCAGTACATCCATTGTAAATTAAAAATGCAAGTCAACCGAAGCCTTCCAGATAGGTATCTATGTGAGATTAATGTTTGTATGAAACATGATAAAATGTAGCATGGGCTCTGAGGTCTTCAGGCCATTGCATAATAGATGGGGGGGGGAGTGTTTACCTTTCCAGGCTTGTAGCAGCAGTCTCTTAGTGGTCATAAGTGCTCACAAAATCCACTTTCTACTAATCTTTTCCATTGATTCAGTGCAGCATGTTCAACATAAGGGTAACAAGAAAAAAAACAACGCAGCTGCATGTGGAGGAGCGGAGACGCGAACCGGGTTCACCAGATTACGAGTCTGCTGCTCTTAACCACTACACCACACTGGCTCTCATCCAGCAGCTTAGGAACAGCAAAACGCTTGCACAGGGCTATGCTTGTACACTTTGATTTCCACTTCCGCTACGGTGCTTCTAGCAGGGCTAGGTGAAACCTAGTACATTTGTGGCTTCTTTACTCAACTCTTACTTGTCAACCATTAACTAAACCACGAAAAAACAATAATTTAAAAATCAGCTTCTATTCTTGGCTCCTGTGAAATGTCAAGCTGCTAATTCCTCTTCAGAACTCCTTCCCTGTAGCAACGATCCTCTCGAACCTTTGCGCTGTTTCTGTCATTAAAAAATATATAAAATAAAACCCAACCAAACATCTTTTCACTGGAGAATCACAGAGGGGGCGGTTACCCCGGCAACGCCGTTTCCTTGCTTCCCTTTCAGCGGAATGGTTATAGTTCCACGGGTTCATGGCATGCGCCGGCGATTTGCGCAGGGAGTGCAACACGCCCTCCTTGGAGAGCCCTATAAAAAGGTCCGTTGCCAAGGTGTCGTCCCTGCGAGATTAAATGGACATCTAGCGGATTGATTTCCTGTTCGTCCTTCTGAAAGGTATCAAAGTTCTCAGACTGGCCTCCCTCCAACAGAAGCAGGTGTGCTGTATAAACTGCCGTGTTTCTATCTTTCCTTGCTTTTAGAAATTTGAAAACCAGCCAGATCTCTTGGTGAACATGCAAGGATTTTTTTTTTAAAACCCAACCAACCTGCAAGCAAGTCATATACAGTGGTACCTCTGGTTACGAACTTAATTCGTTCCGGAGATCCATTCTTAACCTGAGGTACCACTTTAGCTAATGGGGCCTCCCGCTGCCGCCACGCGATTTCTGTTCTCATCCTGGGGCAAAGTTCTTAACCCGAGGTACTACTTTCGGGTTAGCGGAGTCTGTAACCCGAAGTGTTTTTAACCCGAGGTACCACTGTATAGAATCACAGAATTTGTCACAGGCCTGTCCGAGCCCAAGGCTGTTTAGGGCTTCAAAGGTCAGCACAAACACTTTGAATTGTGCTGGCAACATACTGGGAGCCAGTGAAGATTCTTTAGGGCTGCCCGGCAGCCACTCCCAGTCACCAGTCTAGCTGCCACATTCTGGATTAGTTGCAGTTTCCGAATCACCCAGATGTTGTTGTTGTTGTTTATTCGTGTCCGACTCTTCGTGACCCCATGGACCAGAGCACGCCACGCACTCCTGTCTTCCACTGCCTCCCGCAGTTTGGTCAGACTCATGTTAGTAGCTTCGAGAACACTGTCCAACCATCTCGTCCTCTGTCGCCCCCTTCTCCTTGTGCCCTCCATCCTTCCCAACATCAGGGTCTTTTCTAGGGAGTCTTCTCTTCTCATGAGGTGGCCAAAGTATTAGAGCCTCAGCTTCAGGACCTGTCCTTCCAGTGAGCACTCAGGGCTGATTTCTTTCAGAATGGATAGGTTTGATCTTCTTGCAGTCCATGGGACTCTCAAGAGTCTCCTCCAGCACCATAATTCAAAAGCATCAATTCTTCGGCGATCAGCCTTCTTGATGGTCCAGCTCTCACTTCCATACATTACTACTGGGAAAACCATAGTTTTAACTATACGGACACGACTGAACGACTGAACAACAACAAGACAAGGGATTTGATGGTTCCAGACCAGTCAAGCTTTGCCCATCTCCCAACAGCTTCTTGTGTCAAGGAAGACCACCTTATGGACTGAGCTGTTTGTGCACTGCTTTTCTTAAAGTCGAATTAATTATTATATATTATGTGTATAATACACACAGGTATAACTCACAACTTGCTCACATTATACTTGGGAACATTCAGCTTTGTACACTTGGCAAAAAAAATCAAATCACATCAAAGGGGACAGGGGTCAGGATTTTTGTCGTCGTCATCGTTGCAATCCATTGAACCCAATATGATTGGATTGTTCACGATTTTGGCTTTAGGCACTGTCTCTGGAACATAATTGAGGCCATTTTAATCTCTTTCCGTATTTAAAAGTTCGGTATGTTTTAAAGTAGGGTTGTCAGTCTTTCTTGATTTTACTGTTGCATTTGATGTACCGGTAAACCGCTTTGAGGTTGTTGTGGTTGTTTTACAAAAAAAGCGGTGTATAAATTTTATGAGGTAAATAAATAAATGCTGAAGTTTAGGTCTTGAGATCATATTGAACCTTATTCAGCATACTTGCTACCAATTTTGGTCCTGGCTGGTACACCAACAGCGGGGTGCCCCAGACCAGTATCCTTTTGAAAGGTACCAATGATGGAGGCAGGTGTAAGCAGCCTAACTGCATCACAGCGGAAACAAGTTAGGCCGGTTTCTCAGCAATCTCTTTGGCTAACATTCCTTGGGTGATACTCACATGTTTACAGACCCGCAAACTTCCTCCTTTCCCCGGGACGATACTGCACATTAGAGAGAAGTTGCCACTCCCTACCTTCTAAACCCACGGGGACATAGAACTTTTCCTTCTCGCATCCAGCTGACTTAAAATCACCAATAGCTCCAGTAATAAGAAATAAAAATCCACGTTGAGAGTACTCTGTCCTGCAAGGGAGAAATCTGGAATTTCTTTGAGGGTTACAGCATTCTCAGAATCCACCACCTGCAAATGATAAAAAAGAAGCGACTGGGATTACTTTGTGGGTGGAACTAATGGGTGACCTCTGAATTACTACTCAGCAGAAGCGCAAACTATGTAAGTCATTTTGCTCTAAATGTTTCTTTCATAATAATTGCATGAATGAATGCATTCTGCCTCTCTCTCTCTCTCTCTGTTCCATTGCCATCAAATCTTGTGTTTCAAATGTGTTTCTGTAATTTTCCATGTTAGAATATTATACCAAGGTCTGCTGAGAAATCTGCTGCTGCTGTTTATGTGAGGAGAACGGGGTCCCCATGACAGGGTCGGATTTACTATGAAACTAATGAAGCTTAAGCTTCAGTGCCCCAGAAGCTACTTTAGTCTACATGGCTTAAAAATAACGGGTTTAGTAAACCCAATTTGAGTCACATGGCTAAAAAAACTATAAGGCATAGGGATTTTTTTATTCACACCGGTGACTTTGACATGTAAGATAAGCCAGTAGAGCAATTTTAATCAGTCATGGAACAACTTCACAGTGGTTACCAAGACCTTGTTGCTGGTTGTGAAGGGGGCCCCTTAACAGCTCAAGCTTCAGGGCCTCAAAAATTTTAGCTCTGCTAATTCCCCATGGTGTCTCGCAGTCTGTCACTCCTGCATGCCGCTCTCTAGTCTTCTCGTGTAGAGTTGGGAGGTTCCCCAGGGGTCATCTAGTCCAACCCCCTTGCAACGCAGGAATCTCAACTTCAGCATCCATGGCAGATGGCTGTCCAGCCTCTGCTTAAAAACCTCCAAGGAAAGAGAGAGAGTCCACCACCTCCTGAAGGAGACCGTTCCACTGTCAAACAGCTTTTCCTGTCAGAAATTTATTCCTGAAGTTGAGTCGGAATCTTCTTTCTTGTAACTTGAAGCCGTTGGTCTGTGTCCTACCCTCTGGAGCAGCAGAAAACAAGCTTGTTCCCTCTTTCACATGGCCCCCCTTTAGATATTTGAAGACGGTTGTTACACCACCTCTCAGTCTTCTCTTTTCTAGGCTGAACACACCCAGTTCCCTCAACCGTTCCTCATAAGGCTTGGTTTCCAGACCCTTGATCATCTTGGTCGCCCTCCTCTGCACATCTTCCAACTTTTCAATATCCTTCTTAAACTGTGGTGCCCAGAACTGCACACAGGACTCCAGGTTTGCAATAAAGTAGTACTATTAGTTTGCTATTACTTTCTTCCCTCAGAACATGGCAGAAACTTTATTCCAGTTTGGTGTAGCGGTAGACTCGTCGTAATCTGGGGAACCGGGTTCGCTTCCCCTCTCCTCCACATGCAGTTGCTGGGTGACCTTGGGCTAGTTACACTTCTCTGAAGTCTCTCAGTCTCTCAGCCTTGCTCACCTCACAGAGTGTTTGTTGTGGGGGAGGAAGGGAAAAGGAGATTGTTAGCCGCTTTGAGACTCCTTCGGGTAGTGATAAAGTGGGATATCAAATCCAAACTCTTCTCTTCTTCTTCCCTCAGAACATGGCAGAAACTTTCTTCCAGTTTTGTGTAGTGTGGTGTAGTGGTTAAGAGCGGCAGATTCATCGTAATCTGGTGAACCGGGTTCGAGTCTCCGCTCCTCCACATGCAGCTGCTGGGTGACCTTGGGCTAGTCACACTTCTCTGAAGTCTCTCAGCCCCGCTCACCTCACAGAGTGTTTGTTGTGGGGAAGGAAGGGAAAAGAAGAATGCTAGCCGCTTTGAGACTCCTTCGAGTAGTGATAAAGCGGGATATCAAATCCAAACTCTTCTCTTCTTCTTCCCTCAGAACATGGCAGAAGCTCTGAAGTTAGTCCAACTGTTGCAGGGTTGGATTTTGGGGGCACAAAGCCAGGGAGGTGTGACCAGCACGAAGCTGCAGAGATCTCTAAAATTAAGGAGAAGCCTCTTGATTTGCTGATAGGACGCTGTTCTGAGAGTGCATGTTAGTCTCGTAATTTTTTCCCCCTGCCTGCTGATCCTGAAATAGCTATTAGCTATCCCTGCCAAAACACGCACTCTCACACACAGAGGACAGAAAGAGTGTCTTCAGGGCAAGCGTTAAGTACATCTTGGCCTACATATTCGTTTTACGTAACCGTTTATTTATTTTATTTTAAAAGCGTGTGCCCCGGACAGAGGCTGAGATAAATAGCCGTAGGCCAGACCTGCGAGAGGCCCCTGTTTTGTCTGGGCAACCTGCTCTGCGGACGGGAAGTCCTGTTACTGTGAAAAGGACAGGGGCTGATTAAATGGAAAGCTCTTGTTGGCAGTAATGGAGGTCAGGCCGGTTGCCAAGGAAACGCATTCAACCTTGAGAGGAAGGGCTTTGAGCTTCATCACCTGGAGTCAGTTTGATGGGGGAGCTTTTGGACCAGGGCTTGGGAAAGGGGGCAGTGGGCCAAATTCTGGATGCAGTAAATCGCCACGCAAGGGATCTAAAATGGAAGGGCTGAACTGAGCGGAGTTGCAGGAGAGGATGGGGGATGCAGGAACGGAGAGCGGGAAAGCTCTGAACCTTTTCTCTTATGGGGTGTGTGGAAGCTGAAGGGCCTGTTTTGAGGTAGGAGACGATGTCCTCGTTTTCCTGCATAATAATAGTGTAATGTTGTTGCATTGGGCAAATGGCCCTTCTTCTGAGCTACGCCAATAAAACTCAGAGATTAGAGGAGCTAGGAGTCCATTTTGTTTTCTTTATTGCAAAGCAATAAGGGTTACAGTCGAATCATTTCCGCAAGCCTGCAACCCCGCCCAAAGGTCTGGGCAGGGGTATTTATAACATTTCAGACAAAGCATTTCAAATTAACCAATCATATTTCATTACATCATTTCAGTTTAGTACGCATGTACATTACCTAATCTAATACGCATGCGCAATACGCATTGTTAACTAAACCTTGATTCTCAGAGATTGTTACATTTTCGTTAGTTTGCGTGCATGGGAATCTGTGTTAGGCCTTTGTTCTATGTATCAACTTATGTTCTAGCTTATGAATGTGATTGACGTAGCATTGCCAATAAGCAGGGCTGTCACCTGCTTAAAGAAATTTTTATTGATCGAATCATATGAGTTTTAGGCAATAGAATCGTACAACTGTATAGTTGGAAGGAATCACAAAATATTATTATTATTATTATTATTATTATTATTATTATTATTATTAAGACTTCTTAGAAAAGACCCTGATGTTGGGAAAGATGGAGGGCACAAGGAGAAGGGGACGACAGAGGATAAGATGGTTGGACAGTGTTCTTGAAGCAACTAGCATCAGTTTGGCCAAACTGCGAGAGGCAGTGAAGGATAGGCGTGCCTGGCGTGCTCTGGTCCATGGGGTCACGAAGAGTTGGACACGACTGAACAACAACAACCCCAGCCATGTGGCTGGGTTTCCCCGGCCACTCTGGGCAGCTCCCAACAGAATATTAACAATATGATAAAACATCAAACATTAAAAACTTCCCTAAACAGGTACAGGTAGGTAGCCGTGTTGGTCTGCCATAGTCAAAACAAAATAAAAATAAAATAAGATAAAATAAAAAAATAAAAAAATCCTTCCAGTAGCACCTTAGAGACCAACTAAGTTTGTTCTTGGTATGAGCTTATCTGAAGAAGTGTGCGTGCACACGAAAGCTCATACCAAGAACAAACTTAGTTGGTCTCTAAGGTGCTACTGGAAGGAATTTTTAAATTTTATTTTGTTTTCCCTAAACAGGGTTGCCTTCAGATATCTTCTAAAAGTCAGATAGTTGTTTATTTCCTTGACATTTGAATGGAGGGCATTCCACAAGGTGGGCGCCACTACCGAGAAGGCCCTCTGCCTGCTTCCCTCTAACCTCACTTCTCGCAGGGAGGGAACCACCAGAAGGCCCTCAGAGCTGGACCTCAGTGTCCGGGCTGGATGATGGGGGTGGAGATGCTCCTTCAAGTATAAGTCCAACCCTTTAACCCAACATGGAATATTTCACCCAACATGGATCTCGAACCCACGACCCCTGGGATTAAGACTCTTATGCTCTGCTTACTGAGCTATCCAGGGGGAAACTGATTGATTAAATCTGAATCAATTTCCACATTAACAAGATTTCTGAATGAGGGAAATTCATCCTTTTCTGACAAGAGGGAATGCCCAATTTTACTACAGCACTTTTTGTATTTGCATTAAAATAGTTGTTGTTGTTTTTAAAGAAAATCTGCTGCTTGTGTAATAAGGAACACCTGTTCACTGTTTCATAAAGTTCTTGATGGACGAATCTAATTGATTAAAAAAAAAAAGTTTCGGCCCTGCAAATAAATCAATACATGTTACCAACATCCATACCTATATGTATGTATGAACCTGCTCACACCCTCACTTTAGGCCTTGTTCCAGGTCTTGCTGCTGTCAGAGGAATGCTTAGTTGGGTCTATCACTTGTGACAGCCATCTTCAAATATCTGAAGGGCAATCACACGGAAAATGGGGGCAAGCTTGTTTTCTGATGCTGCTCCAGAGCATAGGACCCAAACTCATAAAGTCAAGTTACGAGATGGAAGATTCCAACAGTACATTGGGAAGAACTTTCTGAAGGCAGGGGCTGTTCAAAAATCCACCTTCAGAAGGTGGTCAACTCTCCTTCCTTGGAGGTTTTGGAGCAGAGGTTGGATGGCCATCTTTCATGGATACTTCAGTTGTGATTGCTTGCAATACAGGGAGATGGACCAGATGACACTTGGGTCCCTTCCAGCTCCACTGTGCTATGATTCATTCAGTATTAAAAAATCTGAAAGGTAAAAGTTCAGCAGGGTTTGACGTCTCAGTGCTATCATGTCCAGGCACATGTTAGCAATTAAGCACTCCTTAAAGCAGGCATGAAGGGACCCAGGTGGCGCTGTGGGTTAAACCACAGAGTCTAAGGGTTGCTGATCAGAAGGTTGGCGGTTCGAATCCCTGCCACGGGGTGAGCTCCCGTTGTTCGGTCCCAGCTCCTGCCCACCTAGCCGTTCAAAAGCATGTCAAAGTGCAAGTAGATAAATAGGGATCGCTCCGGCGGGAAGGTAAACGGCGTTTCCGTGCGCTGCTCTGGTTCACCAGAAGCAGCTTAGTCATGCTGGCCGCATGACCCGGAAGCTGTCTGCGGACAAACGCTGGCTGCCTCAGCCTATAGAGCGAGATGAGCGCCGCAACCCCAGAGTCGGACATGACTGGACCTGATGGTCAGGGGTACCTTTACCTTAAAGCAGGCATGGGGCAAATTAGGCACAAGAGGACTTCTTATTTAGCTTGTGAGGCCATTTCCTCCAAGCCATGTTTACCTGCTTCACACCTGACATGATTATCTGGTTACATCCTGGCCGGTGGAACGCTCTGCCACAAGAGATCAGGGCCATGCGGGATTTGACATCTTTCCGCAGGGCCTGCAAAACGGAGTTGTTCCGCCGGTCCTTTGGTCGGGGCTCAGCCTGACTCCCCTTCTCTTTTTGTATAAGAACTAGTATGAAAGAGGCCTCCCAGCATTCTCACAGGCCCATCCGTATAAGAACAGCGTAAAGAGTTGGGCCTGATGAGCATTTCCTGTTCCCAACCCTAATCCTGCGGACTCCATCTAATTAGATTTAAATTTGATCCTGACTTGTTTTTAAGATACAGGTAGGTAGCCGTGTTGGTCTGCCATAGTCTGAAGAGTATCTGAAGAAGTGTGCATGCACACGAAAGCTCATACCAAGAACAAACTCAGTTGGTCTCTAAGGTGCTGCTGGAAAGAATTTTTTTTTATTTTGTTTTTAAGAGGTGATGTAATTATTGTTTGATTTTATACCACTGTTATATACCGGTATTTGATGTTAGCCGCCCTGAGCTAACACCTCAGTCCATAGCTGGAATCAGGGTGAAATGAGGGTTTGTCTGTTCCTCTGACTTCTGATTTAAGGGCCTGCTGGATTTTGTAGACATCTCAGGGGAGGAGTAAGAACTTGCTTTCTTTAGAAGATGACTGCAGATGCGAGGTATTCTAGCAGCGATGTAAACCATCTTCATTGACTCAAAAATATTGCATCCAGGTGTTGCCATAGTAACAAAGATGATCCCATATCTCTTATGGGGAGGGGAGGGGTAAGAAGAATTCCAGAATGATATGGTTCATGAGACTGCAGTCAGCTGTTTGCCAGGCTACAACATGCAATCTAAATTTTGGGGAAAGGACAGAATGACAGGAGTGAATGGAGGGATGGCTACAGAGGTGGCCCGAGATTGATGCTTGGATCAGTGCAGCAAACACAGCTAAGGTTCCTAACTGTATTTTGTGGGTGCGATTCAGGCGCATACCTTAAATTTACATTTTTGCAGTTAAAGGGGACTTAAAGTAGGATTGCCATACGTCTGGAATTTCCCGGACCGAGCTTGTATTCGGCCCTCGTAAACAGCGCCTGGGTGGAAATTGCTTAAATGTCTGGGAGAATCCAGATAGATGTACAGCAACCCATGTCGGAAGCGTAGATTTTGGGGAATTTCCCCCAAAAAAGCTCCGAAACGCAACAGCTTTGGCCAACTTCTTTTGTGTCCAGATTTTCACTTTTTGAAATATGGCAACCCTAACTTAAAAGGGCTCACTCAACAAATCCACTTACAAAAGCACCAAATGATGGTCTTTTTGTGGTCGGGGAAGTGATGGGGGTCATGCGTGGAAAAGCACGAGATGAATGAATGGGAAGAGGTTAGAACCAGCTCAACAGGCAAATCGGAACCAATTCAGGATGACGGCTCATTGCCTAATAACCTCCCCACAATCGAATTGGGGTGAACGCACAAAAAACAAGTCATCTGGGTGGGCCCAGAGGGTCTTGTGAAGAAGAAGAGTTTGGATTTGATATCCCACTTTATCACTACCCGAAGGAGTCTCAAAGCGGCTAACATTCTCCTTTCCCTTCCTCCCCCACAACAAACACTCTGTGAGGTGAGTGGGGCTGAGAGACTTCAGAGAAGTGTGACTAGCCCAAGGTCACCCAGCAGCTGCATGTGGAGGAGCGGAGACACGAACCCGGCTCCCCAGATTACGAGTCTACCGCTCTTAACCACTACACCACACTGGCTCTCTACCACTGGTAGCTATGGATGATGGGAGTTGTAGGCCAAAAACATCTGGGGACCCAAGGTTGAGGAACACTGGTCTAAACCACAGAGCCTAGGGCTTGCCGATCAGAAGGTCAGTGGTTCGAATCCCCACGATGGGGAGAGC
Source organism: Lacerta agilis (assembly GCF_009819535.1). Taxonomy (NCBI): domain Eukaryota; kingdom Metazoa; phylum Chordata; class Lepidosauria; order Squamata; family Lacertidae; genus Lacerta; species Lacerta agilis. The sequence goes on from NC_046312.1 coordinate 8,942,934, forward strand.
TCCCGTTGCTCGGTCCCTGCTCCTGCCAACCTAGCAGTTCGAAAGCACGTCAGAGTGCAAGTAGATAAATAGGTACCGCAACATCTCAGCCTATAAAGCGAGATGAGCACCGCAACACCAGAGTCATCTGTGACTGGACCCAACAGTCAGGGGTACCTTTACCTTTAGAGGTTCTGTCCAGGGACCCCCAAAGCTCACCACCATCCTGTAGTTCCCCAGATCCCCTGCCTTCAAACTCATGGCTTTTTGCCCAGTGCTGACAGCACATTTTCAAGCTTATCTCTGCAGCGCGTTGGGGTAGAAGAAACGGGCTTCTGTGCAAACTCAGAGAAGCTCGAGCGGAGGCTTATTAAAGCAAACTGAACAGCACGCAGCTGTTTTAACAAAATGTGGGTCACGTCAGAGCTGCCGGAGCGTCGCTTTTACAAAGCGGCCTGCTGTTGCAGCGAGCGACTGATACAGCGCATCATGAGCCACAGTTATCGGCCTCAAACAGGTGGCGCTTTTATTCATGTGTGAGGCGCACACAATGTGCAAACACTCCAGAAATAAAACGTGTGTGTTTTCGCAGGACAGAAGCTCTCTCGGCTGATTATCTATTTCAAACAAGCCGGAGATGGAATTGTTGCAATCGCCTCTCGCCTGCTGCAGGGGAACGGGGCGGTTGTGTGACTCCCTCTGCCGTCCCCAAAGGTGACCCTGATAATCGCAGTCACACAAACACACAAATTGGCAGGGAGGAGAAGAATGGGCTGCGAGTCTTGGATGGGGAGTAGGCTGCAATTTTCACTCAAGGAAAGAAGCTTGACTGAGCATTGACTGAGCACTGACTGTGCTATTGTATGCCATGCACAAAATAGAAAACCTAGCCCTTATGCATGCATGCCTTCGAATGCAAAGGAACGGGCAGTCCGGTGTTAGTCATTCCCATTGAGGTCAATGGGAACTTTAGTTGAAGCCATGGGTAGGCAAACTAAGGACGGCGTTTCCGTGCGCTGCTCTGGTTCGCCAGAAGCGGCTTTGTCATGCTGGCCACATGACCCGGAAGCTGTACGCCGGCTCTCGGCCAATAAAGTGAGATGAGCGTCGCAACCCCAGAGTCATCTGCAACTGGACCTAATTGTCAGGGGTCCCTTTACCTTTAGGCAAACTAAGGCCCGGGTCCCAGATCCGGCCCGCAGGCAGTCTGGGAATCAGCATGTTTTTACATGAGTTGAATGTGTGCTTTTATTTAAAATGCATCTCTGGGTTATTTGTGGGGCATAGGAATTCATTCATTATTTCCCCCCCAAAATGTAGTCCCCCCACAAGGTCTGAGGGACAGTGGACCGGCCCCCTGCTGAAAAGGTTTGCTGACCCCTGGTTTAAGCGCTAACCTGCAGGTTTCCCTGGGGGATAAAAGCAGGGCAAATGCAAGTGTGGATGAACTCTGTTGGCGCGGAGTTTAAGCCGTAAATATTGTACGTGTGAGACATTCAGAAAAACTTTCTGACATTGAGAGCTGTTCGGCAGCAGAACAGACTCCCACGAGAGGTGGTGGACTCTCCTTCCTTGGAGGTTTTTAAGCCGAGGTTGGATGGCCATCTGTCATGGATGCTTTACTTGAAATTTCTGCATTGCAGGGGGTTGGACTTGATGACCCTTTGGTCCCTTCCGACTCTTAAGATTCTATGAAATCCCATCTTTTTCTGTCTGGATATGTCTGGCAGGGCCTCAGAGTTTAATCAATAAATTGGTTTGAGGAATCAATCAATCAATCAGCTAAAACTGCCTGCATTTAATCAGGCAGCATAACATTATTATTTGTTTAAAAAAATATTTTTAACTAGCTGGCCCGGCCACGCGTTGCTGTGGGTTTTTTTTTTTCTTTTTAAAATTCTCCTGACCCCGAGAGTATTCTGGAAGCTCCTGTTTTCATTCTTCCCTGTCCCTTTAGAGCAGGGGTCAGCAACCTTTTTCAGCCGTGGGCCTGTCCTCTTTCCTTCAGACATTGTGGTAGGCCGGACTATATTTTTTTGGGGGAAATGAACTAATTCCTATGCCCCACAAATAACCCAGAGATGCATTTTACATAAAAGAACACATTCTACTCATGTAAAAACACCAGGCAGGCCCCACAAATAACCCAGAGATGCATTTTAAATAAAAGGACACATTCTACTCATGTAAAAACACACATATTCCCATTACATAAAAGAACACATTCTACTCATGTAAAAACAGCATGGCGGCCATTTTAAGTGAGGGCACTGGAGACCTTAAAGAGCATTCTCCCCCACCCTAGTCCCAAAATTACACACCTCAGCGACACAATCCCCTCAGAGCCGGTCTTACTCAGTGCGACCTCTCAGGCATGCCTCCTGCTCTGTCTTTTTTTTTTTGCACATGCGAAGCTGTGGCGGCCATTTTAGGTGAGGGCACTGGCAACCTTAAAGAGCACTCTCCCCCACCCCAGTCCCAAAATTACCCAGTCCCAAAATCACGCACCCCAGCGACACAATCCCCTCAGAGCTGGTCTTACTCAGTGCGACCTCTCAGGCATGCCTCCTGCTTCGTGTTTTTTTCCCCCCTCGGCGCATGCGAAGCTGCGGCGGCCATTTTAGGTGAGGGCACAGGCATTGTTGCTCTGGCCAGGTCTGATGATGTCGACGGGCCATCTGCCTTTCTATTGGATGCTGTTGGAGTCTTCATTCCTTTTGCTGGTGAGGTATAATAGGCGTGCCTTTTTGCCTTTATTCTATATTTTAGGCATGATAGGTGTGGTTTTTTCAATTTTTTATGATGCCAGATCCTTACTTGATGGTCATGTTACGCTTTGTACTAATTTGATGCTGTTTGGTGCAGCGGTTACGGAGAACATCTGTGTCCGCCGCGCACACAATGGGAACATTTTTATATATACAGATACACGACTTTTAAAAACGGCAGATGGCAAGTACTATTGTAAAAGTGTTCCCCTGTTTCTCTTTGACACAGGAAGGAAAGCCTTTTCTACAAATGCTGGTAAGTTGCATGTGTGCACCCTCTTAACACTGCATGTTTCTTTCTTCAGAATGTTTGCTTTTACTCATGTACCTGCACTATTTTGCAGGTACTGATTTGTTCCAGCCTGATCACCCCCTGCTTTTTAGTAAATGAATACAGGATCAACCAAATAAGCTTTTCCAATTGGGTGGATCTTTTGTTTGTTTTTGTTTTAAAGTGTATATTAGAATTAGGTTTTAAAACCTGTTATAATTGCTTCTTGTATTTTTTTTTAACTTAAGTTAGTTCATTGCAGGATTATAAATCTCCTTGAGACGTGCAAAAGGCAATTCATAGATAAACAAAACAATTTTTAAAATATATCATTAAAAAGGTGGCAGACAGCACAGTTTCTGTTTCATTTGAAAGCAGACGGTGCATTTTTTTAGGGCAGTGATGGCCAACAGGTCGATTGCGATCTACTGGCTCCCTAAAAACTTTGGCTCCCTAAAAAAAGATCAACAACTTTGGTAGATCACTGTGCCTGTTTTCTTATGCTGGGTGTAGATCGCAGTCTCTTGAAAGTTGGACCTGCCTGTTTTAGGGAATTCACCTGTAACTGCAAACACACAGGTTTCAAAAAAGTAGGAATTTCAGAGTCATTTCATATTTTAATTATGATGCAAGCACCACTCACCACCCATTTAAAGGCGCAGAGGCCACTTTTCAAGGAGAAGGTTTGTGTGCATATGCCCAGCTCTTTCTTCTTGACCTTAAATAAATAAAATGATTTAAATGCCTGCTTCAAGGATGAAGGGAAAAGTGGGCTAATTGCACATCATTTCCCCACATGCAGCGCTATTTGTTTATTTAGAGAACTTATATACTGCCTTTTGCACAAGCCAGCATAGAACAAATGGGCCAAATTCATAAAACACCACAATCCTTAAAAACAGATCACAAATCAGCAAAGCACAGTTACTTATAGCCCCAGCCTTCAAGTCCCTCTTCCTCCAAACAGTTCCTAAAAAAAGGTGTGTCTGAACTAGCCACCTAAAGCTATATAGAGATGGAGCTAGATGCACCTCAGAAGGAGCTAGTACCTCATTGGGGAGCCACCACTAAAAAGGCCCTTTTCTGGACTCCACACCACCTACCTCATACTGAGGAGGGATCACCTTGAGGGCTTCACCTGCTGATTTGAGAGAACGGGCTGGCTGATATTGCACAAGGTGCATCACGTTCCTTATTCGAGCATTAACTAACTAAGCAGTGCTGTTTCTCAGCTTGTTCCAGATTGAACAGCGCTGGCTTTGGCACACAGTGCCGGGCTGGGATCCGGTTTGCTCTCTGCTGAAGCATTAGCCACCTTGCCGTTCGTTGCTCAGGTGTGATCCACAGAGCCTGACATCACGCCAGTTGTTCGCACCTTGTTTTTCAGACGGCTAATTGCTGTTTTCGGGACACACTCTCCCACAGCCGTGAAGGCGCGGTTTTTCTTTTCAGGAAGTAAAAATAACATACGTTCAGTGCAGACCTATACCACAGAATCATAAAATTGTAGAGTTAGAAGGGATTCCAAAGAGTCGTCTAGTCCAACCCTCTGTAATGCAGGAATCTCTGCTAAAGCATCCGTGACAGGTAGACACCCAACCTCTGCTTAAAAAACCTCCAAGGAAGGAGAGCCCATTCCACTGTCAAACAGCTCATACTGTCAGAAAGTTCTTCCTAAAGTTTAGTCAGAATCTTCTTTCTTGTAACTTGTAACTCCACTGCCTCGAGTCCTACCCACCAGAGCAGGAGAAAGCAAACTTGCTCCATCTTCCATGTGGCAGCCCTTAAGTTACCCGAAGATGGCTATCCTATCTTCTCTCAGTCTCCTCTTTTCCAGGCTAAACATACCCAGTTCCTTCAACCGTTCCTCATAAGGAACGCTTGGTTTCCAGTCCCTTGCTCATCTTGGTCGCCCTCCTCTGCACATCTTCCAGCTTGTCAACATCCTTCTTAAATTGTGGCGCCCAGAATTGGATACAGGACTCCAGGTGTGGTTTGACTAAAGCGGAATAGAATGGCACTATGACTTCCCTTGATCTGGACGCTATACTTCTGTTGATGCAGCCTAGAATAGCATTTGCTTTTTTTGCTGCAGCATCACGCCGTTGACTCGTGTTAAGCTTGTGGTCCACCAAGACCCCTGAGATCCTTTTCACATGTACTACTGGTAAGCCGAAGAACTTGGGCCCACCATTCAAATCATAGAATTGTAGAGGACCCTGAGGAGCATCTAGTTTAACCCCCTGCAGCGCAGGAATATGCAGCTGTCCCAATACAGTGATCGAACCTGCAACCTTAGCGAACCATCTGTCCTGAACTACCCTGAATGCACTTGTCTTAGAGCTTTGGGTTAGGGGTAGAGCATCAGTTGCTGGCATGATGGATGAGACTTTGCAAGACAACTTCCTCTACTGCTAAGAGTGAACGCTCAGAGAGGGCCAAGTGGGGCTGCAAATGCGGTCACTATGAGTTTGTTTCAATGCCTGCATTGAGCCTGTGGCACATTCAGCTTTTTTTGTACTGAACTCTGTCCCCATGCAGCCAATCGCCCTGGATAAATATTTCCAGAGGAGTGGCCTTCTGCAGCAAACACAGCAGAGTCCTGCCGCACCTCAAAGACTAACATCATATAACTTGCCTATATGTCAGTTACTCTTTAAGATGCCCGCAAGACTCTCTTGCTGGTTTTTCCTTTCCAAACGACAACTGGAGATGCCGGGGATTGAACCAGCGTAACAGCTGGGGGGGGGGGGCTGCATATCTGCTTTGCATGCAGAAAGTCCAAAGCTGCATCCTTGGCATCTCCAGTTAAGGCCTAAAACCCTGGAAAACGGCTGCCAGTCAGTGTAGACAATACCAAGCTTATTGGACCAATGGCCTGACTACTTTATAAAGCAACTTCCTGTGTTCCTGGGAACAGCAGATGGTTAGCAAGGATTTCTCCCAGGCCTTCCTTCCTGGAGATCCCAGGTATCGAACCTTCGGCTTTCTTGTGTGCACGGCATCCGAGCGACAGCCCTTCCTGGTGTCTCCTGCGCACAGTTTATGCTGCTGGCAGGGGGCGTTGTGCATTAAACCCTGTGCGAGATTGCCCAAGTCTGTTCCACGCAGCCTTTCCTCACAGCTACGGCCCACACAACGTTCTCTTGGTTTGCAGTCGTGTGTGTGTGTGTGTGTGTGTGTGCATGCAAATGCATACGCTGTATAATTAGCCCCTAGTTATGAAGGGTGCTATAGGAACCAGCAGGGAAATAATGTGTTGCTCCAAATGTATAATGAAATTCAATTAGCGCAAACGGCATAAGAGCAGACAGTTTATGGGCCGCTGATTGGGTGGTGGTGGTGGGTTTCTAATTGGAAAAGTACCAGTAACACGAGCTTCCCTATTATCTTTGCTTCGCCTCCCACCCCAAAAGTCGGGAATGAAACTGGCATTAAAAGGAGTCTCTGCTGAGAATGGTGCTGCATCCCCAAGTTAACTGTGCATGGATTGAATCTCCCTCTGATGCAGTTGAGGAATTGCTTTGTGGGCACTTAAAAAGGTCTTTCTTTTTTCTAAAAAATGAAAGCTGTGGTGGTAGCAATAGACGGGAAAGGCTGCCACCGATGATTGTGCCTTGCATGCCTCCGAGACCATCTCCTTTGCTGAACGAGCGAGTGCTGCAAAACACAGGGGTTTCTCTGCAAAACGCTGCAAAAAACCCTGCAAAACGTTGGCACGGGTTTGGAGAGGATCCCAAATTTTGGGGTTCGCAGTTAATTTTCCTAGAGTGAGCCATCTTTGGCCATGTTGGCTAGCAGCTTTCTCCCACTTCTGCACCAGGAAAGGCTGGTTTCTGCAACCTGTAACAATTGTGGAATTCTAGCATGGTTGTGTAACTTCTCGCTTTGCATAATTCATTCTGCAGAGTTTTTAGCTTTCTCTCTTTTTTTGCATAATATATTTAACTGCTTGCCTGTCCTGAAGAAGGCTGATCACCGAAGAATTTATGGACCATAAAGAAGGCTGATCGCCGAAGAATTGATGCTTTTGAATTATGGTGCTGGAGGAGACTCTTGAGAGTCCCATGGACTGCAAGAAGATCAAACCTATCCATTCTCAAGGAAATCGGCCCTGAGTGCTCACTAGAAGGACAGATCCTGAAGTTGAGGCTCCAGTACTTTGGCCACCTCATGAGAAGAGAAGACTCCCTGGAAAAGACCCTGATGTTGGGAAAGATGGAGGGCACAAGGAGAAGGGGACGACAGAGGACGAGATGGTTGGACAGTATTCTCGAAGCTACTAACATGAGTTTGGCCAAACTGCGGGAGGCAGTGAAGGATAGGCGTGCCTGGCGTGCTCTGGTCCATGGGGTCACGAAGAGTCGGACATGACTGAACGACTGAACAACAAGTCCTGAAGCAGGACAAGAAACTCATTGGGTTAGGGCAGTACTTCTGGCTTCTGTAATCCTCGCTGGGCATTACATTTAAGCACATCCCAGGGGGTGGTCAACAGCCACAACCTGGGAAACTGCTTCAACTGGCCGGCTAAACCAGGTGAGGGTAGCCGACGGGTCTCGAACCCTTGATGAGTTAGGGGTTTCCCTTCATGCAAAGACAGGCTCTAGCGGATTGAGCAGACAAACCAATCGTGCGTCCAGCGGTCAAGAAGGCGGTTTCTGCATGTGCTGTAGAGGGAAGTGAGGGGCAGGTGGGGCTTATCCACCTGCAAAGGTAACCCATCTAGGAGAAGGAAAACTCTGATCCTAAACCTCTGCTGCCTTCCCGGGAATCTTCGGGAGTAGAAAAGGCTCAGGAGTAAACCCTACACAAATCCAGAGTGGAGTCCTTAAGATGGTTGGATAGCGCCTTGAATGCCTCCTTCCATCAACTCCTGCAGCCAAGCTGGTGCCCAACGTCTTGCTCTGCTTTCCTTTGGACCACATCAGCCAGGCTGAGAGGGGGGGTCTCGTCGTCTGGGCAGCCGAGGACCTCCATAAACACCGCCTAGGCGCTGCAGGGGGTCACTTTGGTGCTGCCAATGCAGTGGTTTGACTTCACGCCCGTAGGCGCACTCCATGGTCTCTTGAGATGTGGGGATTGTTGCAACCGACGCCTCACGTGGTGTAGTGTGGTGTAGTGGTTAAGAGCGGCAGACTCATAATCTGGTGAACCGGGTTCGCGTCTCCGCTCCTCCACATGCAGCTGCTGGGTGACCTTGGGCTAGTCACACTTCTCTGAAGTCTCTCAGCCTCGCTCACCTCACAGAGTGTTTGTTGTGGGGGAGGAAGGGAAAGGAGAATGTTAGCCGCTTTGAGACTCCTTTGGGTAGTGAAAAGCGGGATATCAAATCCAAACTCTTCTTCTTCTTCTTCTTCACGTGTAGCCTCACACGGGGCACCGGTTGTGGGGCAGCCTGTGGCCAGGACAGCCGGTAATCCTGGAGCCCGCTCCCACCGCGCCGTGAAGAAAGGGATCCGCTGGCTGCAATCTGAGGGTTGAGTTTGTGAGTCCGTGAAGATTCTGCCTCGTGAATGGTTGCAAGCGTCTGTCTGGTCCAAAAAGGTTCCGAAGAGGAAAATAAAGCTAAAAGTTGGCCAAAACGAAACGGCCAATTAAAAGACTTTTAAAACAAAAGTGAAAATAAAACAACTGAGACTGCAGTCTGGTGGAGGAGCCTACCGCTGCCCTGCGTGGTTGGTTTCGCTTTCTGTTTGCAACTGGGCTTGTCACGCATCGATGTTCTCGTGCTCACTCCTCGGCTTTCTCCACACCACAAACAGGGAGAGGCAGCTATTTATTGAGCGAATAACCAACGTCATAATGAATACAACAACCAATTACAATTCTGTTGCTGCCCTAAATTGGGCGGGAAGAAGATTAACTGACCGTTGCCTAATTCAAAGTTTGGAGCCACTTTTTCCCCGTGGAGGGATCCCAGCAGTGAATCGCCTGCCGGATCCTACTGCTACCTTTCCTGCCAGGGCGGAAGGATACAGTAAAATTAAGCACAAATAATCACAAATAACCACAGGTGCGAGCGCACCTGCAAAGTATATTCCCACATTGAGATAGACGGATGCCAACCACATGAGACCACTACTTTGCTTAAGCTAAGCCAGGGGCTAGCGACCCTAGGAGGCACATTTGGAATTTTGAGAAAGCGCCTTGGCACCAGTGGCAAACTAGCTGTCGCATGTATGTGTGTGTGTGTGGGGGGGCGCAACACAAAAGGGGTGCCACAGCTAAAATAGCAGAGAAAGAGAAGGACTTCTAAATGGTGCAGGCATGCCCCCCATTGCCTCAAGTCACATCGATTGGGTGAGGGGAAAGGCACCTTAATCAGGCACTCTCTGCTCCCAGAGAGGAGCTGTTCGCGCTGTTCCTTTTGGGTTGACATCCTCAGTCCCTTTCTATCTCTAAGTGGGACAGAAGGCAAGGACTCAGAATAGTGGGAACATTTTCTCTGCCTCGGCAAATGCAAGGTGGTTCTTTAAAAATGAGATTCAGAAGTAAAAAAAGACACAAGTGAGTGAGAAGATTAAAGATTTTGTTCTAAACTGCAAGCAATATATACATACCAAGCTAGCACTTCCATTTTTCACTTGGAAGCCCTCAAGAAGTGTCAAAGTGACTTCCCCAGGTAGCCTCAGTTTGCACGGCCCCGCAGCCGGAGCACGAACTTCTCAAAAACTCTGCCTACAACCATCCGATTTATAGATAGCTAGCCTGTGTGGCTTGCCCAACTGGCTATGTGCAGATCTTTCATTAGCCACCCCCTCCCAAAGCCTCACTTTCTCAAAACAATGTCCAACATCAGAGAAGGTACCTAGCGGTATCACTTCCAACTGATTTAACAGGGGTCAGCAAACTTTTTCAGCAGTCCACTGTCCCTCAGACCTTGGGGGGGGGGGAGGCTGGACTATCTTTTTTTGGGGGGGGGAAATGAACAAATTCCTATGCCCCACAAATAACCTAGAGACGCATTTTAAATAAAAGCACACATTCTACTCATGTAAAAACACCAGGCAGACCCCACAAATAACCAGAGATGCGTTTTAAATAAAAGGACACATTCTACTCATGTAAAAACACGCTGATTCCCGGACCATCCATGGGCTGCATTTAGAAGGTGATTGGGCCGGATCCAGCCCCTGGGCCTTAGTTTGCCTACCCATGGATTAGGACATTAAAGGTTGTTCTTATGCCATCAAAGAGCTTATCAAGAGACAGGTATTGGGAAGGAACAGAGGCAGGAACTCATTGAAATACAATTCATCTTCTTCTGGGTAGATTGCCCGTACACCTCCTGGAGCAGTAGAGCAAATCAAAGACCAGGAAGCATATAACACCTGTCAGGCTGCCATCCTAACCTTGCCGAGAACCATAGGAAACTGCCTTTTGCTGAGTCCGGCCATTGGTTCACTTAGCTCAGTATTGTCAACATTGCCAGACAGTGGCACTTCAAGATTTCAGGTGGGGTTCCCTCATAGCCCTCCTGAGAGGTGCCAAGGATTGAGGCCGGGACCTTCTGTGTTCAAAGGAGTTGGAACACCATTCATGCCTCTTACCTGGGAGTGAGAGCCATGGAATTCCATAAGACTTCCTTCTGAGCAGACATGGTTACAGTTGCGTCGTCAAGTTGCGCACAAAGGCAACAGGCCTGTTCTTTTCCTACCCTTTCCTGTGGCTCCCTCCGGAATCATGCCTCTTTTTGTTGTTGTTTAGTCGTTTAGTCATGTCCGACTCTTCGTGACCCCATGGACCAGAGCACGCCAGGCACTCCTGTCTTCCACTGCCTCCCGCAGTTTGGTCAGACTCATGTTAGTAGCTTCGAGAACACTGTCCAACCATCTCATCCTCTGTCGCCCCCTTCTCCTTGTGCCCTCCATTTTTCCCAATACCGGGGTCTTTTCCAGGGAGTCTTCTCTTCTGGTGAGGTGGCCAAAGTATTGGAGCCTCAGCTTCAGGATCTGTCCTTCCAACGAGCACTCAGGGCTGATTTCCTTCAGAATGGATAGGTTTGATCTTCTTGCAGTCCATGGGACTCTTTTACAAATGCTTAATCCCTCTGCGTGTCACCGTCGCTGCAAATACACGTCTGGGAACCATAGCTGTCAAGTTTCGGATTTGAAAATAAGGGATCAGCAGTCTCACCTATCCCGGGGACAGTCACATGTCAGTGGTGGGCGGAGCCAGAAGCAAAAGTGGGCGGAGCAGCAATGTAAACTCCAAGCGGGCTCGGGCTCGGAGCAGAGCAAAGAGGAGGGCAGCCAGCAAAGAGGAGGGCAGCCATGTGCTCCGTGCAATGGAGCCCCATTGTCTTCTGGTCTGATCCCATCAAAACAGACAGGAAGCAGCAGCTGCTCAAAGGCAGCCAGGCTCCGCCCGCCAGCTAACCCTATTGGCCGGCTGAGGGGCTCGGCAGCAACGGATAGGGGCTGATGCAGGGGGAGGAATACACCCCCCTGTAAGCACGGGAAACGGCTCCCACTTGCTTTGAGGGCTGAGGCTTTTCTCTCCAAGTAGGCGAGGTCTTCCCACCCAGCCCCTGGCCAGCAGGGGAGGAGCTGCTTCCATTAAAAACGGGAAATTTAAGGGAAATAAAAAATAAGGGAGAGCAGCGGGAAACTGCTTAAAATAAGGGAGAATCCTGGGGAAAACGGGATACTTGACAGCACTGCTGGGAACGTGCATTTGCCGACATGACCCCGCAAAGCACCAGCTTAACACCTGCCTTTCTTCCTTGTGCTTTTCCTCGCCAGTTACTCCTGAAGCGATTGGGTTCCTCTCAGCTGTCGGGGTCTTCGTCGTCCTCTTTGCGGTCCTCTTCCTCTTCATCAACAAGAAGCTCTGCTTTGAGAAGATCGGGGGCCTCCCCTGCTTGGAACAACGCGGGAAACGGAAACGCTACAAAGAGAAGTCGGCCGTTCACGAGAGCCTTGGTAAGTACCGCCACGCTCCCAACTCCTTAAATGAAATCGTATCTGAGTCATTTAAGGAATAAATTGAAATCTCCTGCTTTTAGCGAAACTTCAAATTGATTGGAACTGCTATCTTTTGCTTTCTGGCACCCGTTGGCTACATTTGCACGTCACACGAAAGAGCCAACATTTAGCCAGGATGGGGAACCTTTTCCACCTCGGGCCTGAATGATTAGCTTGGATTCCTGTACTGCAGGGGGGCATAGGTGCCGGCTTCTAGAGGCTGAGGCATTTGCCCCCCCCCCCAAGTTTTTTTTTTTGAGGGGTGGGTTCAGAGGGTGTTTGGCTCCACCCCCCTAGCTCCTTGTGATGTTAGGACATCCCATCAGTTCCCCTCAATCAACTTGAGAAGATGGCGCCTCTGGGCAGGGGGATTGGAGTAGGGGTCCATTTGGACCCCTTCCGATTCCACAGGTGTATGATTCCGAGGGCCACATTTTCCTGTGGGCAACCTTCCAGGGTCCACATGCTTGTGGGGGGGGGGCAGAGGTAAAAGTGGGTGGAGCAAAAAAGGTAAGGGAAGATAAAGAGGTCAGGATAATGGCATTCAGCACCTGGGCTTGAGCTTCCTCATCCTGTTGTCTATGTTTTTAGATATGCTGTAAGCCGCCCAGAGTGGCTAGGGAAACCCAGCCAGATGGGTGGGGTATAAATAATAAAATTATTATTGTTGTTGTTACTGTGTCATGCAGAAGCTGGAACGATCCCATGTGAGTCTCAGGCTTGCACAAATTCTCCAGGAAGAGAACTCCCAACAGCATTTTGCTTCATTGCTACTGAATATTTAGATTAATTTTTTTTGGATGCAAATGGGGGTTTGTGGTTTATTACAAACTCAGGTTCGTTTAACCGAGGCTTGGAGTTGACTTGCTTCGAAAGTGACCAGAGTATTTTATAAGCCCCGCCAATGACAAGCCGAGAGTTTCATGAAAAAGAAGCATGGCTAAAGTCCTGCTCTGGACCAGAGGGGGAGACAAAAGGGAAGCATCAAAGGGCAGGTGGGTCTCACTTCGGCTCATTCCAGCTTGTGAACGCCACACTAAACTATGGCTTACTGTGACGTGCCAATTCAGCCATTAGGTTTGCTTTGACAACAATGAGTCTTGCGAGAATAAATGGCGAAATATCGTAATAATGCTGGAATAATAATTCCCATATTTTATTCCTTTCTTCTGGGGTGTGTCTTGGGTGTGAGGCAACAGCCACCTGGGAAATTGATGGGGCTTCCTTTTGGGTGCTTTCTACTTGGTGATGGCTGTACTCCTCCTGCTTCTTTGGCATTGAGAGGTAGGGTTAGGGTTAGGGTTGGGTTTAGAGTTAGGGTTGGAGGTAGGGTTAGGGTTAAGGTTAAGGTTAAGGTTAGGCAAGATCAAATGCAGGGTTTCCAAAACTTGGGTCTCCAGCTGTTTTAGGACTACAATTCCCATCATCCCTGACCATCTTTGATAGGGACGATGGGAGTTGTAGTCCAAAAACAGCCAGAGACCCAAATTTGGGAAACCGCAATCTACTGGGAAGAGTTACTTGGGCTCACTAGGCCTGAGCTATTTGGTTTCTTTTAACAAAGAATGGCCTAAACCACAGAGCCTTTGCCGATCAGAAGGTCGGCGGTTCGAATCCCCGTGGCTTGGGTGTCGCGCTGGGGGGGGGGGCGCCCAGAGTGTAACCCCCTCCAGTCTGGAACACGGGGCGCCCCACCACCTTCGCCCCCCCCCTGTACATCACTGACTTGTGGGGCTTTCGTTAGGTTCCTTTTGTTCTCCGCCAGGCTCTCAGCGTTACACAAACACCGATATCGCTCTGTTGAAACGTTCCCTTTGTTGAGAGTGTTGCAAAGTCTTTCTTTCTCCTGACAAGTATTGCAATGCAAAGTCCTTTAAAAAAAAAAAAAAAAAAAAGAATAATAAAAATGACAACATCTCTCCTTCGCTGCGTTGTGGGCGTTGGTGCTTTTTGGAACTGCCACAGACGGCAGCGCAAACATATATTTACCAAAGCTTTTAAAAATGTGAATTATTAATAAACAGGGTAGGTTTTAAAAACTGAGGAAAGTGGGAGGCGAAGTGGTGGTGGTGGGGGGGAGAGCTGAGAAGACTTACTTGCACACTGTAGTGATTTGCATTTGAAAGTAATTCTTAGATGATTGACAAGTAAATCCTTTAAAATGTGGTATTTATAATGGAAAGGCTCATATTGCCTTGAACCGCAGCTTGTACTGTGGGAGAAAGATGGCATTTGTGTTATTGTAGTCTTGGGTGTGTATATATAGAGACAGTGCTGCTACTTATTAATTATACTGGGAAATTCAAGTAGGAAACAGCTTTTTCCTTTTTGCTAAAATGGGCAAGGTGGTGTCAAAGATATTTAGAACATTTACCTGTTCGCTCTGTTGTCTTGGGGTGGGGGTTGCAATGGATGTACCAAGATGAAGTGGAATTTGCCCCAAACAGCCTTTGTGCTCATGCATGCCCTATCTTGAAGGAAATTTGACACCTCTTCTGAAGCCACAAATTGAGTTTGGGGACCACTTTTAGGATGCGATGGGGCGCTCCCATTTGTTCGTCCGCCTCTGCTGCATTCACCTATCAAAAGGGAAGTGGCAAGAAAAGGGTGTGCAGTTTAGGGGAGCGAAATCTTCCCTGCTTTGCATCCTCCACTCCAGCCGCTCCCAGTTTCCTCCCAGTCAAACTCACTTCTGGTATTTGAACCAGTTTTTTATTTGGGGGGGGGGGGAATGGGCCATAGTGACAAACCGCTAGGAGAGCCGGCGTGGTGTAGTGGTTAAGAGTGGTAGACTCGTAATCTGGGGAACCGGGTTCGCGTCTCCGCTCCTCCTCCTGCAGCTGCTGGGTGACCTTGGGCTAGTCACATTTCTTTGAAGTCTCTCAGCCCCACTCACCTCACAGAGTGTTTGTTGTGGGGGAAGGAAGGGAAAGGATATTGTTAGCCGCTTTGAGACTCCTTAGGGTAGTGATGAAGCGGGATATCAAATCCAAACACTTCTTCTTCTTCTTCTTCTTCTTCTTCTTCTTCTTCTTCTTCTTCTTCTTCTTCTGGCAGGGGAAATATTCGCCCATGTGCAACTTTGGGAAAAAGGTTTAGTCCCCGTCACTGTCAGCGGGGCAGATCCGTGAACGAGGTTTCCCCAACCCAATGTCCTCCAAGCGTTGAAGGACTGCTGCTCCCATCCTCCTAATGGCTGGCCATGCATTCTGATGGGAGTTGTAGCACTGGGTTAAGGAAGGCTGAAATAAATAAACGTGGGCGCCATATCCAGTTGGTTCTGAATTAATAGGCTAAAGAGCTCATTCAGACATGTATGTTTACCCTCCAAGGGTCCCTCTTTTCCAGGGACAGTCCTGGAGTTACGAAAGCCATCTCGGTTTCTGATTTGATCCTGGAATGTGTCTCCATTCCCCCCGCCAGTGCCGCCGAGCTCAGGGAGGCTTTTGATGGAACACCCTGTTGCCTCTTTATGGCCGCCGCTGCCGGCCTCCTCCCTTGGGCAGCTCGTAGTGGCTGGTGGAGAGTGGGCAAAGAGGAGGAGAAGTTGCCAATGCTGAGGCCCAGCCCCGTGTGACGTGCCAGCTCTGAGGGGCAGGCAGAAGGCAGGGCCTCCCTGAGAGGGAAGAAAGGACAAGGAGTCTTGATTTAAAAATAAAATAAAATACTTTGTGTATCTATGGCTAATCTTGTTGTTTAGTCGTTTAGTCGTATCCGACTCTTCGTGACCCCATGGACCAGAGCACGCCAGGCACGCCTATCCTCCACTGCCTCTCGCAGTTTGGCCAAACTCAGGCTAGTCACTTCGAGAACACTGTCCAGCCATCTCATCCTCTGTCGTCCCCTTCTCCTTGTGCTCTCCATCTTTCCCAACATCAGGGTCTTTTCCAGGGAGTCTTCTCTTCTCATGAGGTGGCCAAAGTATAGGAGCCTCAACTTCAGGACCTGTCCTTCCAGTGAGCACTCAGGGCTGATTTCCTTGAGAATGGATAGGTTTGATCTTCTTGCAGTCCATGGGACTCTCAAGAGTCTCCTCCGGCACCATAATTCAAAAGCGTCAATTCAAAAGCATCAGTTCTTCGTCTAATCTTGCCCCATCCTAAATACATTAAAACAAAATTGGGATTAAGTGGTTTTATCAGGGCGCGGGAGGGCTTGTGTGCTGTGTCCCGTTGGTGAAGTGGTGGCGGCATTCAGCCTTCTTCTGACAGAAAATGCTCAGTCTGTAGGCAGGGGAGGGACAAAAAATGGGGGGGGGGGTCAAGGAGGGTCATTTGCAGGGAGTGAGAAACGTCCCTATTTTTCATCTGAGGAAAGTTGAAGGGTATGTGCTCATCATGTGTTGACCGTCTGTTGAATGTACAATTAGTTTCCATTAAAAAAAACCCCCTGGTTGCATTGAAACTGGGTGATTATAAAAGTTCTTCTTTTGATGGCTCCAGAGATCCAGAGCGGGGTCTCTCCCTGCCCTCCTTAGAGGGGTCTGAGGATTGAACCAAGGCCTTCCGCATGCTCTTCTATGGAGCTATCCCATTCAGCCTGCAAGCCTAACTCATAGATCCCATCCCTGGGTTGTTCGAGTTTCTATCAGCTCAGGCTGAACAACGTTTTTGCATCTGCTTTTGCAGGCAGGAAGCCTTGCTTTGTGCTCAGGTATTCCAGAGACTTCTGCGATTGTGCTTTTTGTATCGTTCCAGCACATTTGTCCTGTATGGCAGCCTTGCATTTTAGAACCTGCTCCTAGCTGTTAATAAACAGTGGGTGTCAGATTTATACGATATAGAGTTTGCTTCCTTTTATTTTTAAGGCACCAGAAAAAAATGGAGAACTGCAATTAATTGTTGCCGTTCCTTTTCTTCCAAGGCAAAGCACGTGTTCTTAAAAGGGTTGGGATAAAAGTAAAATCTAAATGAGGAGCATGATTAATGGGAAACAATTATTTGGTGGTGAGCCACTTTGTTTCGGATTCCAAGACAGTTTTATTTGAAATTACAGTGGTACCTCAGGTTAAGAACTTAATTCGTTCTGGGGGTCCATTCTTAACCTGAAACTGTTCTTAACCTGAGGTACCACTTTAGCTAATGGGACCTCCTGCTGCCGCCGCGCCGGCAGAGCAGGATTTCTGTTCTCATCCTGAAGCAAAGTTCTTAACCCGAGGTACTATTTCTGGGTTAGTGGAGTCTGTAACCTGAAGCGTCTGTAACCCGAGGTACCACTGTATGGGGAACTTCATACCAGAGAATTAGAGATAGCAAATAGAGTGGTACCCCGTGTATTGCGCTACGTAACACGGGCATGTGTAACATGAACGCCCCCCCCAAAGAAAAACCCCGGAGGTAGCGTGATTTAAGCGCTTCTGCGCATGCATGAACTCATCCGGGGGTCGCGCACGCTCCGGAAACGCTTCCGGGTTGTGGGTGTTCTTAACTCAAACGTCCGCAACCCGGGGTGTGCGCAACCCGGGGTTCCACTGTACTGTAGCACAGTGTTTTTCAACCACTGTTCCGCGGCACACTAGTGTGCCGCGAGATGTTGCCTGGTGTGCCGTGGGAAAAATTGTGTTTATTTGATTCCTATTCAAGAGAATTACTTTATATATAGTCAATATAGGCACAGAGTTAATTTTTTTAACATTTTCTAACGGTGGTGTGCCTCGTGATTTTTTTCATAAAACAAGTGTGCCCTTGCCCAAAAAAGGTTGAAAAACACTGCTGTAGCAAATACTGGGTCAGCTGGCATGAAAAGGCATTATGCGGTTGAGCCTTAGGTTCCTTCCTTCACGTGCTCACTCACTGATCAATGCAAGCCATAATTTGCTGTTAGAACCAACCTAGCAAACTGTAATTTGCGCCCAACCTCCATACCAGAATTTAAAACGATGGTTTGCAGGGTAAATGCAAACCCTAGTTTATTGGTTTGGATGCAGCGGCAAACTACTGTGTCTGCTAAACTGTGGCATTCCAATTACATCAGGAGCGGAGGATGGGTTTTGATCACCCTTTGCCAATCCTCTGCTGGCCACATGCCAGGAATGGCACAAACACTCACAAACATACACAGACGTGTATAGGCACATGCAGACATCCCAGCCGATCAACAAACTGTTGAATGGGGAGTGTACGATTTACACCCCCCCATCTGCTGTGTTCAGTGGGGGAATTTAAACCTCTGCATCCACCCCAACGTTGTCTGCTTTATTGTTATTTGGGGAACCTGTAAACATGGTTTGAACCATCGCTTGCATTATGTAGTTATAAATTAACTTTTGACATTCATCCTGTGCTTTTGGTTTGGTGAATCCCTGGTTGTGTTGCAAATTTGGGTGAAAGCATTCTCTCTTTCTGGTCTGTGGTGTGTGGACACTTCTCCTTTCTCTTTTCTGTCCTCTCTTTCTTTCTCTCAGCTTGGATGATTTTAGTAGTTTAACAAAGAGGTTAAAAGAGAGGGGAGGCAATCTTTTGATAACCTTTTGCAATGCTTATTCTGTAGCTCACAGACCTCTGAGTCTGGCATGCTGGCAGAGATGAACAGCTGGAGTTTATGACCCTTCACTTTACTTGTTCATGGTGTGCAAAAAAGCATGTCCTCCCAGGATGTCCAGAATTTCTTCCAGCCCTTGTCCTCATGGATGTCTCGGGTCTATGAGGCTGTCCAAGAGGCAGGCGACTCCATATCTTCTTCCTTCGCCAACCTGGGAAGCAAAGCGGATCGCCATCCCACCAAAGAAGGAGACGAGGGCTTAGAAGACAGCGATGACGGGTCTTACGAACGCTACTCTGAAGCTTCAGACGATGAAAGCACCTTTAGCCAGGAGAGTGGAGAATCTGATGACTTCTCATCATCTGCTCATGACCCTACTTCTCTGGAGTCTTCCTGTGCTTCAGACCTGGGTCCTCGTTGGCACGAAGGAGACAAGAGCAGCCCCACCTTCTCAGATCAGTATCTCGACGATGACCCCTTGACATCCCATGGACCCTATCCAAGCTACAAGGGCTACCAATTGATGGAGACCATCCCGGAGGAAGAGGAGCATTCTAAGCAGAGTAAGAATCTTCTCCGTAACTGTGATGGTAAGTTGGTGTCCTCCTACCTGATAGCAGCCCTCTTTATTTTGCACCCACTCTCCAAGAAGAAACATGGGGTGGCTGCCCCAAAGGGTGATCCATTTCAATTTCTACCACATGACTTCCTGTTCTTACAAAGTGCATTTCTTCTCCCTCTACTTTATATCATTGGTAGGCAGGGAAATACAAGGTGTAATGACATTGGGATATGGGGCAGGTTACAGGGGTGGAGGGAGGCTCTGCGCCGTCCAGGATGGCAGCGCGAAGGAGGCACCCCCCTGGGGGCAGGGCGGCCTGACGTTGCGTCATGACTGAGTGCGCATGCGCAAAATGTCGCGCGTGCGCACTCTCTCTGGGCCAGCGCTGCCGCTTCCGCAGCGCCGTTGCGAGCCCTCTGAGCGAAAAAGCGGCTTGGGGGGCTGCCGCGCGTGATCGGCAGCTGCCCCCAAGCTGCCTTTTCACCCGGCGGGCTCGCAACATCGCCGCGGGACCCCGCTGGGCTCCTGCCGCTGCTGCTGCTTTCGCGGCGATGTTGCGAACCCTCTGAGTGAAAAGGCGGCTTGGGGGGCTGCCACGCGCAATCGGCAGCTGCCCCCAAGCCGCTTTTTCACTCAGAGTGCTCGCAACGTCGCTGCAGAAGCAGCAGCGCCGGCCCAGGCGCAGTGTGCATGCGCAAAATGTCGCACATGCGCACTCGCGCCTGGGCCGGCGCTGCTGCTTCCGCAGCGGCTCGTGCAGCAGGGGAGGGCAGCCCAATAGCAGTGCCGGCAGGTGGGCCCTGCACGAGCTGTGGGGCGGAGCAGCCTCGCTCCGCAGCTTGCTCAGGGGTTGCCAGCGGGGCGGGGTGGCCCAAGTGTCACCCCACCCTCCCCTGGAACCCGGGGCGGCCCGCCCCCCCACCCCCCTAGCGACGCCCCTGGCAGGTTATGTCAGAAGTTAGGAAAGCAGAGGCAGCCATTTCCCCTCCGTCTCCATGCTCACCTCCATACTTACTTGCAGGCAATGCTTCGTAGAGGATAAAAGTTATTAGCTACTCCTTACGGCAGATTATGGTCCCTAGGGATTCCAGCTTTATCCCATGCTAATCCTGCATCTGACAGCGTTGGAGAAGAGATGCGTTCTGCATCACTGAAGCCAATGAAGTTAGTTGACCCAGAATGCTGGTTCTAAAAGTAGTGGCAGTCGTGCATTATTACAAGCTAGGGTTGCCCTACGGCAGGACATTTCCGGACACAGCAGGTAATTCCCGGACATTAGCAGCATCTGGACAGAACGTAATTTAAGATCAACAGCTTTTGGTGTCCGGATTTTCACTTTTTGAAATATGGGAACCCTGTGACAAGCCATTGCACAAAAATGTATTTGGGGCCCATTCTCAGTTTAGTTTTATTATGAACCAGCATCTAATTCCATGCCTTCCGACCAGAGGTGAAACATTTGTTATGAGAAGAAGAAATCTAATTTACTACGAAGTACATATATTTGGAATGCATATAAGTTATAGGTGAATACCGTATTTTTCGCTCCACAAGACACACTTTTTTCCTCCTAAAAAGTAAGGGGAAATATCTGTACATCTTATGGAGCGAATGGTGGTCCCTGGAGCTGAATTTCCCAGGGGCCAAAAGAGGATCATGCTTTTTATTTTACAAAGAGAAAAGGGGGTGTTGAAAGGACCCTGCTCAGCAGATGATCAGCAAGAGATCAGGAGAGAGATAAGAGTCCTGGCTCCCTTTCAGCCCGGCCCCCTTGTCCAGGCCTCCATTGTTGAATGTGCTGCAGAGGGAGATTGTTTGTTTCCCCAGCAACATGTGACTGGCTGATCAGATTATCTGTCTGGAAACTGTAGAAAAGGCTCCCTTTCCTTTAGAAGCTGCAGAAATGTGAGTTGAACCCCATAAAAACGGGGCTTTCCCTTTTTGCTTTTCCCCCTTTGCAAAAGGAGCTTTGCTTTTCCCCCTTTGCAAAAAAGCTGCAAAACTTTTAGCTGATCCTCAAAAAACCAGGGCTTTTCCCTGTGCAAAAAAGCTGCAAAACTTTGAGCTGATCCTCAAAAAACCAGGGCTTTTCCATTTGCAAAAAAGGTGCAAAACTTTTAGCTGATCCTCAAAAACCAGGGCTTTTAGAGGAGGAAACCCAGAAAAAATATTTTTTATCTTGTTTCCTCCTCTAAAAACAAGGTGCGCCCTATGGTCCGGTGCGCCGTATAGAACAAAAAATACGGTATTTATGCGTAATGTTAATTGACATGACAAAGTTTAGAATATATTGGCAGAAAGTTGGATGGCTTAAGATATACTTGCTGGCATCTCTATATCAGCACATGTCTTAGCCTTTGAGAAATTTCCACCATGACCTCTTGAATTGGTTAGCGGTGGGTGCATGCCTGTCAGGGGGGGGGGGAAGCTAATCAGAACTATAACATAACTGCCCCTTGTGTTGAAATTATTGTATATGATCATTTATGAAGAATTCTTGGTTTCTTGAGGCTGAGTTTATTTATTTATTGTTTATTTAGATATTTATAAAACACACTTTCATAAACAAATCAGGGTATAACATTAAAAACACATCACAATTACATCAATAAAAACCACCCATAAATATGGGTTGGTAAGACATTCACATTCCTAACAACAGAGTTTTCAGAAGATCACAAAAAGAAGGCAGGGAGGGTGGCTCCTTCTGTACCTCTAGCGGCAAGGAGTTCCACAGGACACCACTTGACATGCTAAAGACTCAGTCCCTGGTAAAGGCCAACTGAACCTCAGGGGCATTGGGGACCTTCAAAAGTACCCCAGTAGATCTCTGTGAATTGAATTGGAGCATAAGGAATCGGGCAGTCCTGCAGGTAGGAAGTTGTTTGGGGTTTGTGAATTAATATCTTGAACCAGGCTGGGCAGCTGGTTGCACTAACACACCTTTATGGCCCTTACATGTGAGCTGAATTCAGAGACATCTCTAGCCACGGGAGATTTCTGATTCTGTACAGTAGTTATAAAAACTTCCGGATGCAAGCTCTGATTAAGTTCCTAACTGCCACTGCAAATCCCCCTCCCTCCAATCTGCTGTGGAAATACCACAACAATTTTGATGCCTTCATGAGTGAGTCCACAAGCAATGCCTGCTCTGTACATGCCAATTTAGAGATCAGACTCTGTTTCACGGCACCAAGATTCTCAGGACGCCTCTTTGCTGCAAAAACGCCACATGAGAGCCAGTGTGGTGTAGTGGTTACGAGCGGTGGACTCATAATCTGGGGAACCGGGTTCGCTTCCCCGCTCCTCCACATGCAGCTGCTGGGTGACCTTGGGCTAATCACACTTCTTTGAAGTCTCTCAGCCCCACTCACCTCACAGAGTGTTTGTTGTGGGGGAGGAAGGGAAAGGAGAATGTTAGCTGCTTTGAGACTCCTTCGGATAGTGATAAAGCGGGATATCAAATCCAAACTCTTCTTCTCCTACATGGGAAAACCACACACTTCTCCATGCTCACCCTACGAAATGCTCCTAAGGTCTTCAGGCTGCCTCTCAAGACGTACTTGTTTTTCTGCCGGAGACATGAACTAAATCTTCCCCACGCCAGTTGGAGATACAACATGGACAAAGGGAAACAAGCGTTGGCTGGTGAAGGAGAAAGCGAGCCTTGATGTTCCACAGAAAGTCCAGTTTCTGGACACGGATTCTGAGACTGGATACGGATTCTCTCCAGGCAATTTGGATGTTTGTCACTTCGAAAGTGCCTCTCTGAAACACCCTTGACATCTCTGCAGCACACAGGGATCTTTCTCTCTTGTTTTCTCTGCCGGTTTCCTCTGTGTTTGGTGCTTTTCCACCGCTTCTTCTCTGCACGTATAAACCAGGGTTTCCCGAACTTGGATCTCCGTCTGTTTCTGGACTACAGCTCCCATCGTCCCTAGCTAGCAGGACCAGTGCTCAGGCATGATGGGAGATGTAGCCCCAAAACAGCCAGAGACTCAAGTTTGGGGGAACCCTGCCTTAACCATTAACATTTAGTCCCATCCCTTCGGAGTTCTGGGCTTGGCTTGGCTTCAGTGGGTCCTCCATCCCCTAGTCCTGCTCCGGGAACAGTTAAGCTGTTCCTTCTCCTGCTCCTCACTCTTTTGAAACTCATTGACGCAAGATCTTCAAGGAGAATAGCGCTGGCCGTGCATTGACAATTCCATTTCTGAGTGGAAGCGATCGTGGTGGCGAAGGGGGTGGGGAGAGGAGTCAGATCTTGTTTTGATTTTGGAAATAAAGCAAAGCGAGCAGATGGGCGGGCAGCCTGACATTCTGTGAAAGAAGAGAGAATCAATTTTGTGTGTGTGTGTATGTGTGTGTGTGTGTATCTCTCTCGGTGCGTGTGTTTTCCCCACCTAAGCAATTTGGAAAAATTGCCTCGCTGCCTTTTCAGCTCGGTGAAATTCTGGGGTTCTTTTGTGCCTCTGCATTTTTTTTTTTGAAAAAAATCTTTAAATGTTGCTTTCTTGGCTGTACGTATTCTTAATGCACCATCTTCCTCCCTGCTCCCCAAAATATAATAGAAGCTTTTAAGGATAAATTGGCACAAAACAAGAGCGACACTTGAATGCTTTTTGTTGCCATAGAAGCGCTTCGGGCGGATGACAGAAGGGCCCTTTTGCTAATAGTAAAGTACCGGAAGAAAATAGACACTCTTCATTTAGCAGTTGCTGATGATGGAAGAGTAAAAAACCCTTATGTTCTTATCCCAACATAGACTCTACTGTGTGCACATATGTTACCTTGGTGGGGCTTTTTCCTCCCCCTGTGCAAAAGCAACAGGAAAAGTAGTGTCTTAAGAACATTCTTGGGGTGGTGGGGGTGGGAATCCTAGCGGCTGAAGAAATGCATTTAAAGCACATCCAAAGTGCTTTTAAAGTGCACTGCTCTAACCCAAAGAATACCGGGAACTGTAGTTTCCCCCTTCACAGAACTATAATTCCCAGCATTCTCTGCTTTAAATATATTCTGCAGATCTAATCATGGGATCGTGGAGTGAAGACTGGTGTGATATTTGCATCATAGAATCATAGCATTGTAGATTTGGAAGGGCCCCCCAAGGGACATCTAGTCCAGCCCCCCCTGCGATGCAGGAATAGCAACTCATGGACACGAGAGCTTCAGGGCTTGTTTGGAAGCGCTTTTGCCTTTGCCCTGTTAGATCAAAACGTGGCTTACAAAATTGCACATGGTATGGGGAAAGTGGATGCAGAGAAACACTTCCCTCCTCTCTCATCGTCCGAGAACCTGATATCATCCAAGGAAGATGAATGTTGGAAGATTCAGGACAGGCAGAGGAAAGCACTTTTTCGCCCTTGCGCTTAGTTAGGCTCTGGAATTTGCTCCCACAATATATGGCCAGCAGCTTGGATGCCTTTAGAAGAGGATTAGACAAATTCATGGAGGGTGAAGCTCTCGATGGCTGCTAGCCACACTATTTGGGGGCCGTTTGCTGGGAATCAGAAATGGGGAGAAAGTGCTGCTGCACTCAGGTCCTGCTAGGAGGCTTCTCTTAGGCATCTGGTGGGCTTCTGTGTGATGCAGCAGCAAAGAATCATAGAATCATAGAGTTGGAAGAGACCACAAGGGTCATCCAGTCCAACCCCCTGCCAAGCAGGAAACACCATCAAAGCATTCCTGACAGATGGCTGTCAAGCCTCCAAAGAAGGAGACTCCACCACACTCCTTGGCAGCAAATTCCACTAGAAATGGAAAGAAAGCTAATGCTATTCTAGGCTGCACCTACAGAAGTCTAGTGCCCAGATCAAGGGAAGTCATAGTGCCACTCTGTATTCTGCCTTGTTCAGACCACACCTGGAATCCCGTGTCCTGTTGTGGATGCCACAATTTAATAAGGATATGGACAAGCTGGAAGGTGTGCAGAGGAGGGCAACCAAGATGATCAAGGGTATGGAAACCAAGCGTTCCTTATGAGGAACGGTTGAAGGAGTTGGAGATGTTCAGCCTGATAAAGAAGGTAGTGAAAGGAGATACGGAATGAGATTCAAACTAACCATCAGGAAAAACTTTCTGACGGTAAGAGCTGTTCGACAGTGGAACCGTCTCCCTTAGGAGGCGGTGGAATCTCCTTCCTTGGAGGTTTTTAAGCAGAAGTTGGATGGCCATCAGTCATGGATGATCTAGTTGAGATTGGTCCCTTCCATCCCCATGATTCTATGGTTCCAGTTTCAGGTAGGTAGCCGTGTTGGTCTGCCATAGTCAAAACAAAATAGAAAATTCCTTCCAGTAGCACCTTAGAGACCAAGTGAGTTTGTTCTTGGTATGAGCTTTCGTGTGCATGCACACTTCTTCAGATACACTGAAACAGAAGTCACCAGACCCTTATATATAGTGAGAAAGTGGGGAGGGGTATTACTCAGAAGGGTGGTGGGATTGGGTGATTGGCTGATAGGTGTGGAAAACCTGTTGACGATTGTTAACGGCTGCAATTGGTCTTGCAGGGAAAGGCAAGGGGTGAGATGGCTAAAGATAGCTTTGTCGTGAAACTTCTGTTTCAGTGTATCTGAAGAAGTGTGCATGCACACGAAAGCTCATACCAAGAACAAACTTGGTCTCTAAGGTGCTACTGGAAAGAAAATTTTATTTTGTTTTGTCATGTATAATCATAGAATCATAGAGTTGGAAGAGACCACAAGGGCCATCCAGTCCAACCCCCTGCCAAGCAGGAAACACCATCAAAGCATTCCTGACAGATGGCTGTCAAGCCTCCGCTTAAAGACCTCCAAAGAAGGAGACTCCACCACACTCCTTGGCAGCAAATCACACTGTCCAACAGCTCTTACTGTCAGGAAGTTCTTCCTAATGTTTAGGTGGAATCTTCTTTCTTGTAGTTTGAATCCACTGCTCCGTGTCCGCTTCTCTGGAGCAGCAGAAAACAACCTTTCACCCTCCTCTATATGACATCCTTTTATATATTTGAACATGGCTATCATATCACCCCTTACCCTTCTCTTCTCCAGGCTAAACATACCCAGCTCCCTAAGCTGTTCCTCATAAGGCATTGTTTCCAGGCCTTTGACCATTTTGGTTGCCAAACTTAAAACCATGGAGAGACCTGGTCTGAACAAAGACATTGGATTCTTATCTCATTATACATGACAAAGCTATCTTTAGCCATCTCACCCCTTGCTTTTTCCCGTAAGACCAATTGCAGTCGTTAACAGTCGTCAACAGGTTTTCCACACCTATCAGCCAATCCCCCATTCCCACCACCCTTCTGAGTAATACCCCTCCCCACTCTCTCACTATATATAAGGGTCTGGCGACTTCTGTTCCAGTGTATCTGAAGAAGTGTGCATGCACACGAAAGCTCATACCAAGAACAAACTTAGTTGGTCTCTAAGGTGTTAACTGGAAGGAATTTTTTATTTTGTTATGATTCTATGGTGTTGGATAAGTTCTATCACGGCCCTCCTTATGGTCTTTTCCCAAACCATTTTGAGGGCAGCAGGGCAGAGAAGGATGAGCAGGGTGTTGTGAGGAAAAGAGTTATCAAGGCCCCGCTCTACACCTCTGTGTTGTGCAATTCTGCCCGGAGAGTATGTCCTTTCTGGCAGATCTTCCTCCCTGCATGCTGCGAGGTAAATGTTTACTTGCACGCTGCGAACAAAGAGAAGTGTTCTGTTGACAGCTGACAACATTTGGCATTTGCAAGCGAAGAGATAATCGTTGGAATACGGGAGAGGCGAATGAGACGCAGTTCACCTTGAATGGTTTAGATTAGCATCGACGCTTCCACCCCCAGCGTTCTGTACTTTTAACTCTCGTGTTTATGAAAACGGAAGGCTTCCGGCCTCTCGGCCTGACACTGTGTTCTTGTTGTTTGGAACATAAAGGGCCTCGATACATATATGAGAGAGAGAGAGAGAGAGAGAGAGAGAGAGAGAGAGAGAGAGAAGTTAAAACGGCAGACAGCGAAGTCTTGCTTTGCAACTGTCAAGACTGAAATCGGGGCTAGCCAATGACTTTATTTAGGTTCCGCTGAAAAACATGGATTTTTTTTTTACTGCATTTCGGTTAAAAGATGCAACCATGCTTGGAATACCGTGTACAGTTCTGGTTGCCTCGCCCCATGAAGGCAGGAGATAGGGAGAAGATGGGCCACTGGCCTGATCCTGCAAGGTCTTTTCCTGTGTTCTTATTATCCCTTACCATTAGCCATGGTCAGGAATGGAAGTTGTAGTCCGCATTATCTGGGGGGAACCCTGCTGGCTTGTTGTTGTTGTTGTTGTTCAGTCGTGTCCGACTCTTCGTGACCCCATGGACCAGAGCACGCCAGGCACCCCTATACTCCACTGCCTCCCGCAGTTTGGCCAAACTCCTGCCAGTCGCTTCGAGAACACTGTCCAACCATCTCATCCTCTGTCGTCCCCTTCTCCTTGTGCCCTCCATCTTTCCCAACATCAGGGTCTTTTCCAGGGAGTCTTCTCTTCTCATGAGGTGGCCAAAGTACTGGAGCCTCAACTTCAGGATCTGCCCTTCCAGTGAGCACTCCGGGCTGATTTCTTTGAGAATGGATAGGTTTGATCTTCTTGCAGTCCATGGGACTCTCAAGAGTTTCCTCCAGCACCATAATTCAAAAGCATCAATTCTACGGCGATCAGCCTTCTTGATGGTCCAGCTCTCACTTCTGTACATTACTACTGGGAAAACCATAGCTTTAACTATACGGACCTTTGTCGGCAAGGTGATGTCTTTGCTTTTTAAGATGCTGTCTAGGTTTGTCATTGCTTTTCTCCCAAGAAGCAGGCGTTTTCTAATTTCGTGACTGCTGTCACCATCTGCAGTGATCATGGAACCCAAGAAAGTGAAATCTCTCACTGCCTCCATTTCTTCCCCTTCTATTTGCCAGGAGGTGATGGGACCAGTGGCCATGATCTTAGTTTTTTTGATGTTGAGTTTCAGACCATATTTTGCGCTCTCCTCTTTCACCCTCATTAAAAGGTTCTTTAATTCCTCCTCACTTTCTGCCATCAAGGTAGTATCATCAGCGTATCTGAGGTTGTTGATATTTTTTCCGGCAATCTTAATTCAGGTTTGGGATTCCTCCCGCCCAGCCTTTCGCATGATGAATTCTGCATATAAGTTAAATAAGCAGGGAGACAATATACAGCCTTGTCGTACTGCTTTCCCAATTTTGAACCAATCAGTTATTCCATATCCAGTTCTAACTGTAGCTTCTTGTCCCACATAGAGATTTCTCAGGAGACGGATGAGGTGATCAGGCATTCCCATTTCTTTAACCCTGCTGGCTACCCTGACCATAAATGCACCAAACAACTTAAATATATTTGCTTCTGAACGTGGTTTCTAAAAGGGATGTCCAGGCTGCAGGTGCACCAAAGCGTTTCTTCTCTCTGTGCTCCTCCCAGCAGCCATTCCTCCTCTGGTCCTTGCTGTGGATGCACGGCCTGTCCATCTCCAGGCACTGCGGTTGTCCGGAAGGGATTCCCGCATGGCAGGGCGGGTGGTGAGCTAGATGGAGCAGTGATCTGCCTCCATATTAGGCAGCCTCCCATGTTACAGTTTCCAGAGAGGTAGCTGTGTTGGTCTGCTTCAGGTGTCGATAGCACAGACATCCAGCCATTGGTAAGCCAATGGAGACACAAAGTGTGCTGATTAAAACAACAGCACACCTTAGTTCTTATTCAGTCCACAAGAGATGCCTCTCGAATTGTAACCCAGTGGTTCTCTTTTGCAGTTAATGCTTCATTTTGGCTCTGAGTTTGCCAGCGAACATTTATGCAGCAAGAGCCAATGTCTCAGATACGTCTGAGGTTCTGGACAGTCTATATTTGTAAAGCTTTCCGCTCTCTAGTTTGGCTGCCAAGATGTGCCGATTTCCATGAGATACATTGTTTACCAAACAGAAATATGCAGCGCGAATATTGTATGCAATGAAGCGTCTCGTTCTGACACTTGCCTCTGATTTGAGTCATAACCTTAATTAATCCAGCGTCTGAGTAGCCTTTTTGGGGATAGTGAGATCACAAATCTGATAATAGCTGAGGATTGGCAGAGGAGCCAATTTTCACCAAGCAAAAGACTAGGTCGGACCACTTGACTGTCTCGCCTGGGTAGTTTATACAGAATAAAGCGAAACACGAGATGAGCACATTGGAGAGCAGCCAGCCAGTTCAAAGATGGAACTTGGGCTTTGCTTAGTGAATGCAGCAGCCAGCAAGGTGGCTGCAGCACGACTTCTCCAAACGGCACGAAGCGAGGGAAGCTTGCCAAGTATTTCCAAAGAACCTGGAAGTGATGGCAGATGGATTGCTTTCTTTGTGCTTAGTATAGAGTGTGCAACACGTATCATATATGTTGGGAGGTACCAGTAATCTTTACCATGCGTGCCGTGGTCCATGGGGTCATGAAGAGTCAGACATGACTAAACGACAGCAACAACAACAATCTTTACAACAGCCATCTAAGGTAGGCCCGGGCTTTACAACAGTCGCAGGACCTGCCAGTGTCCCTATTTTCCAGGGAAAGTTTCTGATTTGATCTCGGAACGTCCCGCTTTTCCTCAGGACATCCCTATTTTCATCGGAGAATTTTTGGAGGGTATGGAGTTATGCGACCCACGAGCTGAGGAGATACGTAACTATGCAACCTTTAGACATATGAAGGCAGTCCTGGTGTGTGTGTGTGTGTGTGTGTGTGTGTGTGTGTGTGTGTGTTGGATGCTGCCCAGAGTGGCTGGGGCAACCCAGTCAGATTGGCAGGGTATAAATAATAACATTATTATTACAGTGGTACCTCAGAAGTTGAATGGAATCCATTCCGGAAGTCCGTTCAACTTCCAAAATGTTCAGAAACCAAGGCGTGGCGTTTGAGAGCCAAAACGTTCGAGCCGCAAGGCGTTCGTCAACCAAGGTGCACCAAGAACAAACTTAGTTGGTCTCTAAGGTGCTATTGGAAGGATTTTTTATTTTTTATTTTGTTTTGACTATGACAGAGCCACATGGCTACCTACGTGTAACTGTATTATTATTATTATTATTATTATTATTATTATTATTATTGACTAGGTAAAGGTAAAGGGACCCCTGACCATTAGGTCCAGTTGCAGATGACTCTGGGGTTGTGGCACTCATCTCACTTTACTGGCCGAGGGAGCCGGCGTACAGCTTCCGGGTCATGTGGCCAGCATGACTAAGCCACTTCTGGCAAACCAGAGCAGCACATGGAAATGCTGTTTACCTTCCCACCGGACTGGTACCTATTTATCTACTTGCACTGCTTGCTTTCGAACTGCTAGGTGGGCAGGAGCAGGGACCGAGCAATGGGAGCTCACCGCCGACCTTCTGATCGGCAAGCCCTAGGCTCTGTGGTTTAACCCACAGCGCCACCCGTGTCTGACTGTTGTTGTTGTTGTTCAGTCGTTCAGTCGTGTCCGACTCTTCGTGACCCCATGGACCAGAGCACGCCAGGCACGCCTATCCTTCACTGCCTCTCGCAGTTTGGCCAAACTCATGTTAGTAGCTTCTGACTAGGACATCCCTATTTTCACCAGAGAAATGTTGGAGTTTCTGGTTTTCACCGGGTTGATCCTTTTCCCTATCTAGCGCCAAAGAGCAGGCTTTCAGGAGAAAAGTGGCAAGGCAGAGGCAGAACCGCTCACACCCACGCTTTCTAGGTATGGGACAAACAAACGGGTGGCTGAACCCTTCGTTTTTTTCTGAAGTTGCAAGGAACAAAGCCTTGTGGAGCCTTAATTGCCTTGCGTTGCCAACTGGCTCTGAAAGGCTGTGTCATGGCTCAGACCTGCTCCTTCCACCCCTGAAACCACTTGCTTGTCAATCTTCGTTCTGGAACCCGAACAATGTGCAAGCGGTCGAAAGGTCTGTAGGTTTCCAGGCTACCGTGATGTAGCTGCTGTGTGGGAGGAAGGGAGAGAGAGTATTTTATCTCCCTCTGCTTCTCAAGAGGGTTTGCAAGTGCTGTTTTCCTTCATAGCTATGGAAGTGTGTGTGTGTGTGTGTGTGTGTGTGTGTGTGTAGAAAGAGACTTTCATAAAAGAACCTTGCTGAATCAGGTACAGGTATTTGGTGTTCCGCTAGATCAGTGTTTTTACAAAATTGGGGGGGGGAAGCTGTTTTTGGACTACAACTCCCATCATCCCTAGCAGGGGCGATGGGAACTGCAGTCTGAAAACACACCCAAGTTTGGGAAACACGGCTTTAGATTAATCCAGGGGTGACCAATGTGGCACCCGCCAGACGTTGCTGAACCCCGACTCCCACACCATTGATCAAGCTGACTTGCGCGGGAGCACGACTCTGAAAGATGCACATCTCCTTCCTTGGAGGTGTTTAAGCAGAGGTTGGATGGCCGTCTGTCTTGGATGCTTTAGCTGAGATTCCTGCATTGCAGGGGGTTGGACTAGAGGACCTTTGGGGTCCCTTCCAACTCTACAGTTCTATGACCCCTTGGAATGCTGGAGGGTATGCCGTTGATGCTGCTTGCAGCCCGGACTCTCCCAAATTCATGTGTATTTCCCTGCCGATGGGATCAGTACGGTGCCCTTGGTTTTACGTTGTCGTTGGCTCTCCTGGCTCCCCTACCTTGCGCCTGAGCCCGGAAACTTTGTGCTCCCTGTGTCGTCCTTAAACGGCACCTCCGAGGTACTTCCAGGGTGAGCTCTGGCCTTGGGGAAAACAACCTTGTGAGCCCAGTGCAGATCCTTGGTTATAAAAGAACAGATGTTCCGATGCCACCACCCCTGCTAATTGGAATTAAAAAAAGAGGCGCTGTGCTGCATCTCAAATTTCCCAGCCATCTGCGCCAGGGGAAAACAGAACGGGAGGAAGCTTTCCTTTGGGAACTCGTGGAGCGGTGGGTGCGAGGGACAGCTGGTGTGTGTGTGTGTGTGTGCGTGCGCGCTAGAAAGGGAGAGCATGAGCATATGAACACACCAGCTGTCGGGCGTGTTACTATTTTGTGTTGCTTACCCTTGGGAATAAAGGAACACAGTTCTGGCACCAGCCGAGGCCGGTTGCAGCAGTTTTTCAGCACAACCAATGCCTGCGACGTTGGGGGGCCAGTGTGGTGTAGTGGTTAAGAGCGGTGGACGCATAATCCGGGGAACCGGGTTCGCGTCTCCTCTCCTCCGCATGCAGCTGCTGGGTGACCTTGGGCTAGTCACACTTCTCTGAAGTCTCTCAGCTCCACTCACCTCACAGAGGGTTTGTTGTGGGGGAGGAAGTGAAAGGAGAATGTTACCGGTAGCATAAAACATTGGGGACGGGAGGGGCAAGACTGAAACAGGGTTTGAATTGCTGGTCTGCATGGCTGTCATTTCAGCTGCAGATCCGAGCTTCTTGCCCAGATGAGGGCCTTGCTGCAAACTCTTTTGCTTTGTAGATCAGCTGGAGAGCATCTGCTTTGCATTCAGAAAGCCCCAGGTTTCAATCCCCCAGTGTTTCTGTCAGGTTTTCTGGGCATCTTAGAGTTAATGATGCAAGAGGCGTTCTGATCCTGGGAGTCTAGCCTTGCCCACTGTAATACGGGCACTTTTCCTTTGTCTAGAAAAGGGGAGGTTTGGTTTCACTTTCCCCTCTGCCTTCTTCTCAGCCTTATTGTTTTGTGTTACTGCTGAATGTTAGCTTGCTGCAAGCATGCAGCTCAAGTCTGTAGGACATGTGTGTGTGTGCTACTAAATAAAGCCTAGTTTAGTTTAGTAGCACTGGCGTCTGTCAAGTTATTTCACGACGCCACGGAGCAGACCTCAGCAAGCCATCCCGACGCTGCGATTTAACTCTGCTGGACTGAAGAACGCTCAGGGCGCAGCAGAAGTGTGCCTGGGCGCCATTGATGTCGGAGACGATCGTAAAGGTGATTGATTGCAGTGCCGGCCAGCAGCACTACTTGGGTCAAAGGTTTTATGACCCAATATCAATATCTAGAACAGTTTCTCAAACCAGTGTTCCCAGCTGTTGCTGGACTCCAGCTCCCATCATCCCTGACCACTGGTCCTATTGGGAGTTGGGGGCCCAAGCTTGAGAAACACTGGGGCCTAAAGGCATCTTGAGGCAGGTCTGGGAGAGACTCCATGGCTGGAACCCTGGAGAGCTGCTGCCAGTCAGTGCAGACAGTACTGAAGTAGATTCACCCAATGGTCTGACTTAATAGAAGGCGCCTTCCTAGATCCTCTGCATGTTCCTTGGTGCTTGACAGAATAAAAGAGGATTAGAAGCTTGCTCAGCAGCAGAGGCTCTCTGGATTCGATGCTCTCTTGCAGGAACGTGTCACATTTTTATGTGCATCAATAATCCTGAAACAAAATAAAAAATAAAAAAATTCCTTCCAGTAGCACCTTAGAGACCAACTAAGTTTGTTCTTGGAATGAGCTTACGTGTGCATGCACACATCTTCAGATAATCCTGAAAATACAGTGCTACCTCGGTTCTTGAATGTAATCCATTCACAAAGATCGTTTGACTTCCGAAACGTTTGAAAACCAAAGCATTTATTTACAGAAAACTCAATACGGAAGCCGCGTGGCATGTTCGGCTTCTGAAATGTGTTCAAAAACCGAGGTACCACTCCTCCTCCTCCTCCTCCTCCTCCTCCTCCTCCTCCTCCTCCTCCTCCTCCTCCTCTTCATTGAATTTATATACCACCCGATACCCGGTATATAATCACCGCTTTGACAATTATTTTAAATGGAAGCAAGTGAATGCAAACTACCATTGCAACTTCTCTCCACCGAAACCCATCCGGTTCATTGGAAAGGAAAGGAAAAATTGATTGGGGTATAATGGGGAAGCGGGAGTGAAATATTTCTTGTTGATTCCGCCAATAGGAAGGGACATAGAAAGTCAAGGGAAGTCGCTTAGAGGAGAGGCTATTGATGGCTGCTAACTGGAAACCGGGGACCCAGGTGGCGCTGTGGGTTAAACCACAGAGTCTAGGGCTTGCTGATCAGAAGGTCGGCGGTTCGAATCCCTGCCACGGGGTGAGCTCCCGTTGCTCGGTCCCAGCTCCTGCCCACCTAGCAGTTTGAAAGCACGTCAAAGTGCAAGTAGATAAATAGGCACCGCTCCGGCGGGAAGGTAAACAGCGTTTCCGTGCGCTGCTCTGGTTCGCCAGAAGCAGCTTTGTCATGCTGGCCACATGACCCGGAAGCTGTCTGCGGACAAACGCCGGCTCCCTCGGCCTATAGAGCGAGATGAGCGCCGCAACCCCAGAGTCGGACATGACTGGACCTGATGGTCAGGGGTCCCTTTACCCTTTTACTAACTGGAAACCACCAGAGGGGAGAGGGCTCCTGTACTTGAATTCTGCTTTCTGGTTTCCCATAGGCATCTGGTTGGCCACTGTGAGAACAGGATGCTGGACTCACCCAGCAGGTCTCAACTTATGTCCTTACATTCACAAGACACTCAGTAACCAAAGCTCCAAGTGTCTTGTTTCTCATTTTCTGAAAGCCACTTTCTTATGTGGGAACTGTCATTTTCTCTGCATCCCTCTCCACGAGCTGTCAAAAATTCCTCCTTGTACGTGTTTTGTGTGTGTGTATGCTCTTTTTTCCCAGTGAATAGCTACGGGGAAGACGAAGACCTGACCACCTCCTCGGACAGCGACGACGAGGTGATCAAGCAGTTTGAGATCTCCGTTTCGCGCTCGCAGAGCTTCCGTTCGGGGGTTTCCGAGAAAGGGACACAAGCCGGCTCCGAGCGCAGGCCCAAATTCAACCGCTTGCTGTCGAACCACGAAGAGTACAGCTCTGAGGCCTCCGAGTGCGAAGGTATTATCCAGCTCTGTCCAAAAAAGAAAAAAAAAAAAAGCAGTCAAACGCAAGAGATGGTTTGCTCCGAGAAGTCCAACAAGGATAGACTCAGTTTCTGTGGCTTTGCAGGAAATGGCAAAAGCAGTAAAAAAATGAACTGATGTGCTGGTGTGCGCACACCGTCTTCCCCAGACTTGAAAGGATTCTGCATTTTGAATCTCAGTTGAAAGGCGCAGCCTCTCATGACGAGAACGTCAAAGGTGTAACAAAACAGTCCGTAACCCGAGAAAAACACATCTCCCAAGACTCCTCTGTGGATCAACTCCCCAGAGAACCTTGCGAATGGCAGAGGATTCTGGGCAGCATTCTACAGAACCCACTCACTTTCCTGCAGGACATTTCCTAGGTCTTACTTTGCACCTGAGGATGAACCTCAATGCTCCCCTTCCTTGCAAGGGAAAATCTTTTCAGGAAAGCTTGTTCGCCATTAGTGAATTTCTCCCCGAGGAACCCTGCAGTCATAGGCTCCCCCACATTCCTGTATAGTGGTATCTTGGTTCCTGAATGGCTTGGCTTGGCTTGGCTCCCAAACAAACTGGCTCCTGAATGCCGCAAACCCGGAAGTAAGTGTTCCGGTTTGCGAACGTTTTTCAGAAGCCGGACGTCCGTTTCGGCTGTCGGCATTGTTTCCGGGGCTCATCAGCCACTCAGAAGCTGTGCCTTGGTTTGCGAAGATTTTGGAAGTCGAATGGACTTCCAGAACGGATTGAGTTCAGGAACCAAGGTGCCACTGTACAAAGCATAGCTGTCAAGTTTCGGATTTGAAAATAAGGGATCAGCAGTCTCACCTATCCCGGGGACAGTCACATGTCAGTGGTGGGCGGAGCCAGAAGCAAAAGTGGGCGGAGCAGCAATGTAAACTCCAAGCGGGCTCGGGCTCGGAGCGGAGCAAAGAGGAGGGCAGCCATGTGCTCCACGCAATGGAGCCCCATCGTCTTCTTGTCAGATCCCATCAAAACAGGACAGGAAGCAGCAGCTGCTCAAAGGCAGCCAGGCTCTGCCCGCCAGCTAACCCTATTGGCCGGCTGAGGGGCTCGGTGGCAACGGATAGGGGCTGATGCAGGGGGAGGAATACACCCCCCTGTAAGCACGGGAAACGGCTCCCACTTGCTTTGAGGGCTGAGGCTTTTCTCTCCAAGTAGGCGAGGTCTTCCCACCCAGTCCCTGGCCAGCAGGGGAGGAGCTGCTTCCATTAAAAACGGGAAATTTAAGAGAAATAAAAAATAAGGGAGAGCAGCGGGAAACTGCTTGAAATAAGGGAGAATCCCGGGGGAAACGGGATACTTGACAGCACTGGTACAAAGTTGCCAAGCGAACCCCGAGATTTTACAGAACACAGTTTTCACCCACCTAGTCTGCAAGATTCAACCATCGCAACTGAATCCCTCAAACTGCATTCCTTAATAATAGCCAATATCCTGGCTGCAGACCAAATCCACAAGGCACGGTGGGGAGGCAAACGTTGTGTGGGAAGTGTGTAATGTAACATCTCACTAGAGAGGCATGTCTTCTATTCTGAAAAGCCTGCAGCGCTTTTTTACTTACTTCTTTTTACATTTATAAAACCTGCCTTTTCAGCCCACCGCTCCGACATGCCCCAAATGTATATATATCAATTGTGTCCTTGTTGATTTTGGAGCTGCAATCTGCTGCGTGAGCCGAGTCCTGTTTGATTTTAGCAGAGCTGGGAGCCTTCATGAGCATAAGCCATGGTTTGGGGAGTGGGGAAATGCCATCTGGACTCGTTCTGTGCATAAGAACTGGACCGTGTGGTTTTAAACCTAAACGCACACTTTCAACTTGGCTGGAAGCCCCGTTGAACCGACTCGTGAAGATGCACAGGGCCAAACTGTAAAGCTGTGCTGATTTCAGCAGGGCTTTCATAGGCTGCAGACTTGAGCGCAGCTGAAACGTTAAATGTCTTGTCACCCCTGCAGAGTTTTGCCCAAGGAAAGGCTTCCCATTATTCCCGGGTGGCTTCTTCCATCTCCCTGACTTGTCCCTCTTCTCTAGCAAATGAAGGGTGGTAAACAATTTCAGGGCTGCTTCTGGGCGACTTCAAAGAACCATTGAATTGCAGAGTTGGAAGGGACCCCCCAGGGTCATCTAGCCCAGCCCCCTGCAGTGCAGGGATCTTGCCCTAATTGGGACTCGAACCCGCAGCTCTGAGATTGAGAGCCTTGTGCTCTACCGACTCAGCAAAGGCAAAAGCGGGCAGAGGAGCAAGTGTACATCTTACCTTAGTAGAGCACGCGAGTTTCTGCACTCCCCTGCCTCCGTCATAGAATCGTAGCGTTGGAAGGGAACGCCAAGGGTCATCCAGTCCAACCCCTTGCAATGGAGGAATCTCAGCTAAAGCACCCAAGACAGATCTAGCCAGACAAGCAAGAGACATTATCTGAGTTCAAGGGCACATCTAGCCAGGCAAAAACACGGAAGGAGGGCCAGTTTGGGATGTGGTCTGGAGAGAAGTCCAAGGGCCAAGTGCAGAGGTCTAGAGGGCCACATTCGGCCTCTAGGCCTGAGGCTCTCCTTCCCTGATATAGAGAAACAGGATGTTCTGATTAGATCCATATCCCGCCTTTTCTCCAAGGAGATCAAGGTGGTGTACAAATTCCTTCCCCTCTCCATTTTATCCTCGAGACAACCCTGTGAGGTAGTATGATAGTGGCTGGCTCAAGGCCACCCAATGTGGGGATTTGAACCCTGGCCTCCGGGTTCTAGTCAGTCACTCTAACCACTCCTGGCCTGTTGGCATCATAGAATCATAGAGTTGGAAGAGACCACATGGGCCATCCAGTCCAACCCCCTGCCAAGCAGGAAACACCATCAAAGCATTCCTGACAGATGGCTGTCAAGCCTCTGCTTGAAGACCTCCAAAGAAGGAGACTCCACTACACTCCTTGGTAGCAAATTCCACTGCTGAACAGCTCTCACTGTCAGGAAGTTCTCTGTCTTGAGAGACAATGGAGTGCGCCTCCAAGGGTGAAACCAAACTGCTGTGTTAGCAGCACCGAAATGACTTCCTTGCGGTGCAAGCCTGGGCAGAGTGTCTGGAGGTCCTGGGCTGCCCAGACAACAAGACCCTCCTCTCGGCCTCTCTGATGTGGTCCAGAGGAAAGCAGGGCAAGACGTTGGGCACCAGCTTGGCTGCAGGAGTTGCCGGAAGGCAGGCGCGATGGGTTGTGCCCAACAACTTGCAATCATGGTGGGAGAGCCTGGAGGGTGGGAATTGTCCTCTTCGCCTCCCGCCCCTACCCAGTGGGCCAGTGCTCGCCTGGGGGCGGCGGAGGATGGTGGCTCCCTCAGTATTGGAGGGAGGGCTCAAATGTTGAGGGGGCTGGAGCCCCTTCTGCCCCCTATAGTTGGCATCCCTGCCAGAATGAGGCGTACAAGGCGCCATCGCACTATCTTAGGGACTCCACTCTGGATTTGTGCAGGGTTAATAATAATAATAATAATAATAATAATAATAATAATAATAATAATTATTATTATTATTATTATTTGTACCCCGCCCATCTGGCTGGATTTCCCCAGCCACTCTGGGCGGCTTCCAACAAAAATCAGATACAAAAATATTACACATTAAAAGCTTCCCTGAAAAGGGCTGCCTTCAGGTGTTTTCTGAATGTCAGGTAGTTATTTATCTCCTTGACCTGTGATGGGAGGGCGTTCCACAGGGCGGGCGCCACTACCGAGAAGGCCCTCTGCCTGGTTCCCTGTAGCTTTGCTTCTCGCAGTGAGGGAACCGCCAGAAGGCCCTCGGCACTGGATCTCAGTGTCCGGGCTGAATGATGGGGGTTCACTCCTTAGCCTGTTCTTCTCCCGAAGATGTCACGCAAGGGAGCAGAGGTTCTCCACACTGACTTTCACGTACATGATGCACATGCTCTCAAACAGCTGCTCGTCGCTCACCCTACATTTTCAGGTGTGCACTTCAAAACAAAACTCCTTGGGTTTTGTGCGAAGAGGCCCTTTTGTGCGAAGAGGTTGGTTCTCAAGGGAGAAGCATGTTTGGCTCTTTCGTTGCCATTCTGTTGGAAGGAGGTGTTCTTCCTTTGGGGGCTCAGGATTCCCAAGTCCCTCATGCATAGCTATCACTTCTAGGCCCTGCGCTGCAGTGGATTAAAGCATCTGCACACGTGAGGGATAAAGAAACGGCTGGT
This sequence comes from Lacerta agilis, assembly GCF_009819535.1. NCBI lineage: Eukaryota > Metazoa > Chordata > Lepidosauria > Squamata > Lacertidae > Lacerta > Lacerta agilis. Next base: position 8,981,991 of record NC_046312.1, read on the forward strand.
CTTAATCCCCCCCCCCCCCGAAATGATTTTCCTCTCTGCTCTTAAAATGTGCTAGATCTCGATGGGTTCAGCCAACTGAGTTACCAAGACAACCTCTCTTATCACGAAGATGACCATCTATCCCTCGACTCCAGAACGGCGTCGGAGAGCAGGGGCTCTGGGCAGCCCAAAAACCCCGGGGTGGAGGTCAGCGCGACGCCCAGCCTCAGCCGGCAAGAGACGGAGGGGAGCTTGGAAATGGAGACGGCTTTTAGCAACCAAGGGTTCGAAGGGAACGACGCCACGGACAGCTCGTCGGCCTGGAGCCCGGAGGTAAGATGAAAGCAGTTGTTCTTGCAACATGGATGTTGTTTCATTCATTCTCAGAGGCTTTCTGGTTAATGTCACGGAATGAGTTAATCAATGAAAGAGCACTGTAATATTGGGATACCTCTCCCTTTTAGGAACGTCTTGTGCGCTCACACCCTGAAGGTTGTGGGTGTTAAGTCCATTTGGTATGAACGGATCACAGGTGATCATGCCCAAAAATAATGTAAGGCAGCTGCAAACCCTGCCTGCTCTGCCCCCGAGAATGTGGCTTCCATCACTTTGATTCATGCAGTCACTCTTACACAGGCACAGGCAAACTTGGCCCTCCAGTTGTTTTGATACTACAATTCCCATCATCCCTGACCACTGCTCCTGTTAGCTAGGGATGATGGGAGTTGTAGTCCCAAAACATCTGGAGGGCCGAGTTTGCCTATGCCTGCTCTTACAGAACACGTTTGCCTGCCAGAATCCCTTTCCAGATAAGGATGTCGTAGCAATCGCTATGAAGGGGATTGGGAAACGAGGACTTTTCAAGGCTTTATAAAATCCTGCAGCTGCAGATACTTCTCCTCTCCCCTTCACATTCTTGGCAGCTATTATTGAAATACATCAGTTTGCAATTTTTAAAAGATCGACATAAAATTTTCTGGCCGATTCAGAATACCAAACAAAAGTATGGTCTGCTATACATAATGCTAAGCCCATGGTTATCATCAACCATAGTTAACAAACCACAGTTGAAACTGCAGCACTTGGCAGAGGGCTGCCAGTTACTTAGAATTTGGTTTGTTCCCCACAAGCTGGGAATATCTGCTTTTCACTAGTTGCTCTGTAGGTTTGAGACATAGTTAAGGCAGTTACAGGTAGGTAGCCGTGTTGGTCTGCCATAGTCAAAACAAAATAAAAAATTAAAAAATTCCTTCCAGTAGCACCTTAGAGACCAACTAAGTTTGTTCTTGGTATGAGCTTTCTTGTGCATGCACACTTCTTCAGATAGTTAAGGCAGTTGATAATCCAGCACCCCCTAGTGGCTGGAACTTCTGCCCCCCCCCCCCCTGAATGCTGCCCTGGTAGCAAGGTGGCTGATCAGATATCTTTATGTCCTTCTGTACTCAGCTCTTCCTCCTCCTCCTCTTCCTTCTAAGTCGATAGATTTTTCTTGTACCTGTAGCAGCCACAAGCAGTCTGAGAAGCAAAGCTACAGGGAACCAGGCAGAGGGCCTTCTTGGTAGTGGCACCTGCCCTGTGGAACACCCTCCCAGCAGAGGTCAAAGAGATAAATAACTATCTGACATTCAGAAAATACCTGAAGGCAGCCCTGTTTAGGGAAGTTTTTAACCTGTGATATTTTAAATGTATTTTAATATCTGTTGGAGGCCGCCCAGAGTGGGCGGGGTACAAATAATTTATTATTATTATTATTATTATTATTATTATTATTATTATTATTAATGTTTCAGATCCACTCTGTTTCATTCCAGTTCAATCTGTTATTCGGGTCTGAATATGCCCTGTTAAATCTCAAGTTCTGTTTTGACCTCAATGACAATAATGGGGAATCTAAAACAGCGGCAACGTCTTCCTTTTTTACTTAAGTGGATGAAATTTGCAGGCAAAGGAGCACTTGGCATTTGTGTGTGTGTGTCAGATCCACCCAGAGGTCTTTGTGCAGGAAAATATACACCCTGACTAACTTTTTTTTAGTGCCTACCACAGTTGATGAACACTGCGGGCCTGGTTGCCCTTTCTGAGGGGATGAAGCCTACAAACAGTTTTGAAAGATGAGTGCAGCAGTTCTCCTGCAAGGGCTCGTGTTACAATTTCAAAGCAGGAAAATAGAGATCCACGTTTCTTCCTCTCTTTTTTGCAAGGAGACATGGGGCCTCCCACCTGTTGGCATATTTCTGTGGCTTTTCAAGTCTATTTTTTTTTTAAAAAATTATTTATATCCCGCCCATCTGGCTGGGTTTTCCATCCAGGTGGCTTCCAACAAAAGATTAAAAATACATTAAAACACCAGTCATTAAAAACTTCCCTAAACAGGGCTGCCTTCAGAAACGTCAGATAGTTGTTTATTTCTTTGACATCTGATGGGAGGGCGTTCCACAGGGCGGGCGCCACTACCGAGAAGGCCCTCTGCCTAGTTCCCTATAACTTTGCTTCTCGCCGGGAGGGAACCGCCAGAAGGTCCTTGGCACTGGACCAGTGTCAGAGATTTAAAAAAGGAACACGGGGAGACTTGCAAAGCACTCTTTGAAGCAGCCTCCACCCCTCCCTTAAAGGAGCCTGTTTCAAAGGCTTTGCTTGCAAAATATGCCTCTTTTTGTCCCTTCCCCTTCCTTTGAAAAAGGAGGGGATTTATCCAGTCCTCTGCCTTTGCTTGAGATTAGGAAATTAGAAGGAGGAGACATGCAAAGACCTTTGCATGTCTCCCCCTTCCCTTCCCTTCCCTTTTAAATCCTCACCCTCTCGTGGATCTGCTCCCATCTCTCAGCCAATGAGCAGAGATTAAATCCTGCTGCCTAGGCTGCAGGATTCTGTTCCTACGATTCATTATGAATTATAAGATGCACAGGTGTGTGTGTGTGTGTGTGTGTGTGTGTGTGTGTTTAACCAGCTTGTTGTTGTTTAGTCGTTTAGTCATGTCCGACTCTTCGTGACCCCATGGACCAGAGCATGCCAGGCACTCCTGTCTTCCACTGCCTCCCGCAGTTTGGTCAGACTCATGTTGGTAGCTTCAAGAACACTGTTCAACCATCTCATCCTCTGTCGTCCCCTTCTCCTCAATCTTTCCCAGCATCAGGGTCTTTTCCAGGGAGTCTTCTCTTCTCATGAGGTGGCCAAAGTATTGGAGCCTCAGCTTCAGGATCTGTCCTTCTAGTGAGCACTCAGGGCTGATTTCCTTAAGAATGGATAGGCTTGATCTTCTTGCAGTCCATGGGACTCTCAGGAGTCTCCTCCAGCACCATAATTCAAACGCATCAATTCTTCAGCGATCAGTCTTCTTTATGGTCCAGCTCTCACTTCCACACATCACTACTGGGAAAACCATAGCTTTAACTATACGGACCTTTGTCGGCAAGGTGATGTCTCTGCTTTTTAAGATGCTGTCTAGATTTGTCATTGCTTTCCCCCCCCAAGAAGCAGGTGTCTTTTAATTTCGTGACTGCTGTCACCATCTGCAGTGATCATGGAACCCAAGTAAGTAAAATCTCTGCCTCCATTTCTTCCCCTTCTCTTTGCCAGGAAGTGATGGGACCAGTGGCCATGATCTTAGTTTTTTGGATGTTGAGCTTCAGACCATATTTTGCGCTTTCCTCTTTCACCGTCATTAAAAGGTTATTTCATTCCTCCTCACTTTCTGCCATCAAGGTTGTGTCATCAGCATATCTGAGGTTGTTGATATTTCTTCCGGCAATCTTAATTCCGGTTTGGGATTCATCCAGTCCAGCCTTTAGCATGATGAATTCTGCATATAAGTTAAATAAGCAGGAAGACAATATACGGCCTTATCGTACTCCTTTCCAATTTTGAACCAATCAGTTGTTCCATATCCAGTTCTAACTGTAGCTTCTTGTCCCACATAGAGATTTCTCAGGAGACAGATGAGGTGATCAGGCACTCCCATTTCTTTAAGAAGTTGCCATAGTTTGCTGTGGTCGAAACTTCTTGATGTCTTCTGCTTAATTGTACTCAAATCTTACAATACTTGTCTTTTTTTGTTGTTCAGTCATGTCCGACTCTTCGTGACCCCATAGACCAGAGCACACCAGGCACGCCTATCTTTCACTGCCTCCCGCAGTTTGGCCAAACTCCTGCCAGTCGCTTCGAGAACACTGTCCAACCATCTCATCCTCTGTCGTCCTCTTCTCCTTGTGCCCTCCATCTTTCCCAACATCGGGGTTTTTTCCAGGGAGTCTTCTCTTCTCATGAGGTGGCCAAAGTACTGGAGCCTCAACTTCAGGATCTGTCCTTCCAGTGAGCACTCAGGGCTGATTTCTTTAAGAATGTATAGGTTTGATCTTCTTGCAGTCCGTGGGACTCTCAAGAGTCTCCTCTAGCACCATAATTCAAAAGCATCAATTCTTCAGCAATCAGTCTTCTTTATGGTCCAGCTCTCACTTCCATACATTACTACTGGGGAAACCATAGCTTACTTGTCTGTTTATTTATTGCTATATATCCCACCTTTTCCTCCAAGGAGCTTCTTGGTGGCATACATGGACCTTCCCCACCTCCTCTAATCCCCCAAACACCCCTGTAAAGTAGGTCATGCTGAGAGCCCGTGACTGGCCTAAGATCACCCAGTGAGCTTCATGACTGAGCAGGGATTTGAACCCAGGTCTCCTGGGTCCCAGTCCAACGTTCTAACCACCCAGCCTTTTTTTTTTTTTTTTAAAGAAAAGTTTGCCGTAGGTTTAAGTGCTGCGTACAGTCCTGGCTTGTAAACTAGGATTGAACTGTGGGTTGCTGTCTTGATTTGTAAGTAGAGCTTAAACCAGTTCCCTGGTTTGGATGTCGCAGGGACCTGCGATTTTAACAAACCGAGAAGACGAGCCACAGGGAGAGCCCTGAAGCTTGTTGCTTGTTCCATCACCAGCACACAATGGTTTGTTGGGCTGAATAAGAAGCAGCGAAGTCGTGTTTGCCTGGGTTTCATTCAGCCTCTTCTGAGTAGCTTGTCTGTCTGCATTGTGGGACAGAGATAAAAGGCTGGCTCTGCTATTCTTACATTCTAAAAATACACCCGGTATCTTAAAACTCCATTCAAACACCCACTTATTTGGATTTTTACGTTTTTATATTTTATAAGAACCCTTCACTTTTGATGGTGGAACCACAAAAAACCATTTCAGGGCCATTCCCGTAATTGCTTGCTTTGTTAGATGGATATTGCTTTCCCCCTTTTCCTCTTATTTTTTTCCCTTCCACCACACGTATATAAATTCAGTTGTTGTATTGGGAGTGGATTGCAGTGAAGGACATATTCAGCTAAATCTAATGCTGATGACATCATTCCGCTGGGCTCAAAGGAGGAACATTGTTTGAGCTCGGAAGAGAGTTATTCACTCTGCACAGCCTTGGAAAATGAATGCGTTCAGCAACCATTTCTAAGGAGCAGAATTATGAAACAGGATGGGAAGAATGCCAAGCGTTACGGTGCTCCAAGCAGAAGAGGCAGGTACTTCGGGGACAGGTTGTCTGTTCCTCACATCGCAGGTAACTCTGGCCAGAAGGAAGGAGCCGCTCACAGCCAAAACCCAAATTCCTTAAGCCAATGAGTTACGCCGCTTCCAGATGTGGCAAAATACAGTGGTACCTGGGGTTAAGAACTTAATTCGTTCTGGGGGTCTGTTCTTAACCTGAAACCGTTCTTAACCTGAGGTACCACTTTAGCTAATGGGGCTTCCTGCTGCCGCCGCACGATTTCTGTTCTAATCCTGAACCAAAGTTCTTAGCCTGAGGTACTATTTCTGGGTTAGCGGAGTCTGTAACCTGAAGCGTCTGTAACCTGAGGTACCATTGTATTCACACGCCTCCCCCCATGTGATGGGGAGTCATGGGGATTTAGGGGTAGTAAGAAGAGTACTGCTGGATGAGACCAAAGGTCTCTCTCTCCCTCTCTCTCTCTCTCCCCCTCCCTCCCTCCCTCCCTCTCCCTCTCCCTCTCCCTCTCCCTCTCCCTCTCCCTCTCCCTCTCCCTCTCCCCCTCCCTCTCCCTCTCCTTCCCACCCCTGCAGGTCAACACAGACTGGTGGGCAGGACAAGTGCCCTGCCAAAGTCCATTGTCAGTGCTCCCCAAGTGCCTGGCAAAAAACTTGCTCTTGGGCATTTGGGTACTGCAGAAAAAGGGACTTGGCCAACCCCATGTTTTATGCTTGAAGAGCTTATACCCTTTTAACATTCATCAGATGAAAATAGGGACGTCTCTTCCTCTTTTTGCATAATTTTTTATCAATTTTCTGTTTTACATTTCAGAATATTCATTTAAACAACCTTAAAATATCAGTGACTTCCCTTCTTCTCTTTCCATGGTTCATTTTGCATAACATAAATCCCTGCATGCAGTTGTACCTCGGAAGTCAAACACCTTGCGAGTCGAATGTTTTGGCTCCTGAACGCTGCAAACCCGGAAGTGAATGTTCTGGTTTGCGAACGTTCTTTTGGAACCCGAACGTCCAGTGCGGGTTCCAGTTGGCTGCAGAACCCTCGGCCAGTGTCCGGGCTGAACGATGGGGGTGGAGACGCTCCTTCAGGTATACTGGGCCGATGCCATTTAGGGCTTTAAAGGTCAGCACCAACACTTTGACTTGTGCTCAGAAACGTACTGGGAGACAATGTAGGTCTTTCAGGACCGGTTTTATATGGTCCCGGCGGCCGCTCCCAGTCACCAGTCTAGCTGCCGCATTCTGGATTAATTGCAGTTTCCGGGTCACCTTCAAAGGTAGCCCCACGTAGAGCGCATTGCAGTAGTCCAAGCGAGAGATAACCAGAGCATGCACCACTCTGGCGAGACAGTCCACGGGCAGGTAGGGTCTCAGCCTGTGTACCAGATGAAGCTGATAGACAGCTGCCCTGGACACAGAATTGACCTGTGCCTCCATGGACAGCTGTGAGTCCAAAATGACTCCCAGACTGTGCACCTGTGTCCTTCAGGGGCTCAGTTACCTCATTCAGGACCACGGAGAGGCCATGGGATGCTCCTTCACTGCCACCAATGTTGCAGCCGCTCAGGGCAAGGGCCGGCTCATCCTCCTCCTCCCTGAGCTCGACGATACTGGCAGGGGAAATAGAGAAATTCTGGACTCAAATAAGAAGCCAGGAATCGAATGGTTTTTGTAGTTCCGGGGCTGTTCCTGGAAAATAGGGACACTCGGGAGGTATGACTGCTCTGAGCACAGGGCTTGCAAAACCCTTAGAACATCCCTTCCCAAACACCCGACGGACAGCTGGCAATCAAGGCAACGTGCAAACAATTAAAACAGCAACCACCAGCAGGAAAACATCAAGATGATTTTTTTAAACAAATCAAGGTTAAAAAGGATCAGTGGAAGCAAAAGCCGTTAAGCTTGGGTAGGCTTTCTCCAGTCCTTGAATGTCCTGTTCTTTTCAGCGCGTGCTCATGTTTAAATAGAAAGGAGGGGTCTCTATAGCAACTCTTTCTAGTCTGAGATTAAAGAGCACCTTCAAACAGGAAACACATGCACCCAGGAAGCTGAACACCTGTCTGTCTGACTATGTCTCTCTCTCTCTCTCTCTCTCTCTCTCTCTCTCTCTCTCTCTCTCTTCCCTCCCACCCTGGTTTTGTTTCATCAAAATAAATGTTCTGCAAAAAGGCAGGAGGGTTTGCCTGCAAGACTCACTGTAAATTACAAAAAGCTATGGCTCGATTTCACATTTAGCGAGAAGATGCTCATGTGCAGCTCAGAGAGGAGGAGGTGGAACGCATTAGTGTTGTTAACAAAAATTGGGTGCCCCCCCCCCGCTGTCTGCAAGATTCTATGGGGTCCCAGGCACTCAGCCAGGTTCTGTGTTCCTTTGGAGAATCGAGACACAGCAGAGACTGTCATCGCTTTAAGAAATATGGTTTATTCACCTATTGCCACCTTCAGTCTGCATGGAGGGAGTCCAGATCTTACAGCACGGTCATTTCAAGATGGGCTTGTACCCCACAGCAGTGCAGTCCTGGGGTCCAAGGCATCTCTCTCAACCAGCCTTCCGCCAACCTGCCCAAGATGGATCCCAGTCCCCCCCCCCAGGGGCGTAGCAAACCTCTGCGCTGCTGGGAGCGGCGGCGGCGCAGAGGCACCCCCCTGGGGCAGGGGAACGACGTGTGCGTCGTGACGTCACGACGCACATGGATGCCGCTGAAAGGGGGAATCTCCCCCTTTCCGCGGCGTTTTTCGGTGGGGGGGCAGCGAGGAGGGGGCGTCACGCTTGTCCTTGGCATGACGCCCGCTCCTCGCAGGCCCACCCTCCTGCCGAAAAAACCACCGGGGGGGGGAGGGAAGCAGAGAAGGCGCCTTTAGGCGTCTGCTTTGCCTCCCCCTTTCCCCCTCCCAGTGGTTTTTTTCGGCCCGAGGGGCGGGCCAGCGAGGAGGGGGTGTCACGTTTGTCCCTGGCACGATGACCCCTCCTCGCTGGCCTGCCCCTTGCACAGAAAAAAAAGCTGCTGGAAGGGGGAAAGGGGGAGGCAAAAAAAGCCGCTGCAAGGGGGAAAGGGGGAGGCTCTGCTTCCCTTCCCCCCTCCCAGCGGTTTTTTTTTGGTGGGGGTGGGCCAGGGAGGAGGGGGTGTCATGCCAGCAACAAGCCCCCTCCTCGCTAGCCCACCCCTCGCGCTGAAAAATAGCCGCTGGAAGGGGGGAAAGGCGACATGCTCCCCCGGCGGGGCAGGGTGGGGAGGGGCTGGCCAAAGTGTCACCCCCCCTCCCCTGGAACTCAGGGCGGCCCCCCCCGCCCCCTTGCTATGCCCTGCCCCCACTTCTTCTTCCCAGCACACCTTGCTAAAAAAAAAACCTCTCTTTTCCTGTCACCCCAGGACAATGAGGGAGGACAGTTCTCTATCTTTTCTTGATGGCCGGGTCATTTTGCATAGGCTAGCTGAGGTATTCCTCTGCAGTTTTTTATTTCTCCCTTCACACCCCAAATTTATTAATTTCTAGGGTTTATTAATTTCTAGGGTTTAGGGAGTCGTCGTCCCCCCAAAAAGAACCTTCAACAGTATTTATGCTTTCGCTTTGTTAGCCTGAAGGCATAAGAAAGATGTTTGCAGCACAGTTGGCTAGGAATTAGGCCAGCCTCCCACACTGTAATTTTCATTTCACAATACACTTCTGTATTGTACAAATGTATTGAAGGGTAAATTATCGCAGGTTGAAGCGCCTGCAGAAGGCCATGGGTTCAAGTTGCCAGAAAAAGCTCACCAATATTCATGCTACTTTTTTTTTTTTTTGCAGCTGTTGTGGTGGCTTTCAGGGTTTAGCCTGTTTTAAACTGGGAACTCGTGATTCTCTCACGTTGTGCCTCAATGCTTTCTCCAGATTCCTGCGTTTTCTTTCCCTCCAGTCCCTAAACTGGGGTTTTCCCCCCCCTCAGTCGCATTCTCCTTGTTCCTTCCGTTCCTCAGCTGCCATCACCATCCACCCCAATTCCTCCCAAGCTCTTTCTTCCTCCATCTGTTCCTTCCTGCTTCTCAGACCACTGTGTAAATACCAGTGGCTACTGTTTGCCTCTGAATATCAGTAATTGGGACTCACAAGTGGAAAGAGCACGGTTGCATTCATCCAGTTGGACTGCAATCCTATGACCCATAAAGCCTTAAATGGCTCAGGACTCCAATATCTCAAAGACCACCTCTCCATGTGAACCTTTCCCAGACATTGAGACCAGCCCTTTTCCACGTGCTTCATATATGAGAAGGGACACGGGTAGCTCTGTGGGTTAAACCAAAGCCTAGGGCTTGCCGATTGGAAGGTTGGCGGTTCGAATCCCCTCGACAGGGTGAGCACCCGTTGCTCTGTCAGAGAGCCAGTGTGGTGTAGTGGTTAAGAGCGGTAGACTCGTAATCTGGGGAACCGGGTTCGCGTCTCCACTCCTCCACATGCAGCTGCTGGGTGACCTTGGGCTAGTCACACTTCTCTGAAGTCTCTCAGCCCCACTCACCTCACAGAGTGTTTGTTGTGGGGGAGGAAGGGAAAGGAGAATGTTAGCCGCTTTGAGACTCCTTCGGGTACTGAAAAGCGGGATATCAAATCCAAACTCTTCTTCTGTCCCTGCTCCTGCCAACCTAGCAGTTCGAAAGCACGTCAAAGTGCAAGTAGATAAATAGGTACCACTCCAGCAGGAAGGTAAATGGCATTTTTGTGCGCTGCTCTGGTTCGCCAGAAGCGGCTTAGTCATGCTGGCTAAATGACCCGGAAGCTGTATGCCAGCTCCCTCGGCCAGTAAAGTGAGATGAGCGCCGCAACCCCAGAGTCGTCCGCGACTGGACCTAACGGCCAGGGATCCCTTTACCTTTACCTTTTACATATATGAGCGGTCTGGAAAGTGGCAACACGATGATGGGCCTTTTCTGCACCGCCTCCCCATTTGTGGAATGCTCTCCCCAGGGAGGCTCTCCTGTCACCTTCATTATACAAAAATTGTTCCTTGATAACTTGTCACCCCCTCCATTATGGAACCCGGGGCGCCCCCCCTTGCTACGCCCCTGATCTGATGCGTAGAGATCTTTCCTATTCTAATTAATTCAAGAGGGTTCTGGAAGCTTCTCTGTGTGAAAGAAACAAGCAGAAGGTTCGTGATGTTTGGGTTATTCCTTCCGAGAAGCTGGTTTAAACTGTTTCTCTTATCTCTTCTCTGTCAAGGCCATGCTGACTATACAATAAGGCCAGAAGGAGCCTGGTTTTCACCTTTCTCTTTCTATCTCTTTCCCTTCTGGTGTGGTGTTCTGTACATAGTATGCTTAGTGTTAAGTTTTATAAGTTATTTTAAGTTTTAGTTGAGTCTTCTGCAACTGGATTTCTTATGGACAGTGCCAATCCTGAATATATTGGATTTGTGACCATTATGCTCATTTGCCTTCAGTAGCAGTAAAGCTCTGCTGGATGGAATATTGATTTCCTGATTGGCAGGGGGTTGGACTGGATGGCCCTTGTGGTCTCTTCCAACTCTATGATTCTAATTGCCTCTGGTCTTTTTTTTTTTTTTAAATCCTGCAACACGTTTAAGTTTTTACTCTGCCAACTATGCATTGGAATCTGCTCTGGATCAATACTGAGTAGAATTCCATGGCAGAAATGTTGGACGGTATGCTAGGACGTCCCTATTTTCATAAGAGAAACGTTGGAGGGTATGGAGTTGTGAGACTCCTGAGCCAAGGAGATAAGTAACTTATACAACCTTTAGGAGACATCTGAAGGCAGCCCTGTATAGGGAAGTTTATTAATTTTCAATGTTTTATTGTGTTTTTATATATGTTGGAAGCCGCCCAGAGTGTCTGGGGCAACCCAGACAGATGGGCAGGTTATTATTATTATTATTATTATTATTATTATTATTATTATTATTATTATTATTAATGCAACAGGACATGCCTATTTTCGCCAGAGAAATGATGGAGGGTATATAGTTGGTCACAGTGAGAACTGCAGAACTTTTCTTTTTTTATGTCTCTTTAACCCAAATTTCCAACTTGATGTTTTATTCTGTTTAATATTCTGTTGGGAGCTGCCCAGAGTGGCTGGGGAACCCCAGCCAGATGAGCGGGGTATAAATAATAAATTATTGTTGTTGTTGTTCAGTCGTTCAGTCGTGTCCGACTCAAGCTTATTAAAAACATTTTTAAAAGATCATATAAAAAGCTGCAAGTGTTAAAAAATATAAACCATACAGGTAAGAATTGTTGTTGTTTAGTCATTTAGTCATGTCCGACTCTTCATGACCCCATAGACCAGAGCATGCCAGGCACTCCTGTCTTCCACTGCCTCCCGCAGTTTGGCCAAACTCATGTTGGTAGCTTCGAGAACACTGTCCAACCATCTCGTCCTCTGTCATCCCCTTCTCCTTGTGCCCTCCATCTTTCCCAACATCAGGGTCTTTTCCAGGGAGTCTTCCCTTCTCATGAGGTGGCCAAAGTACTGGAGCCTCAACTTCAGGATCTGCCCTTCCAGTGAGCACTCAGGGCTGATTTCTTTAAGGATGGATATGTTAGATCTTTTTGCAGTCCATGGGACTCTCAAGGTTGTTGTTGTTGTTGTTGTTGTTGTTGTTACAACAGGACATGCCTATTTTCGCCAGATAAATGATGGAGGGTATATAATTGGCCACAGTGAGAACTGCAGAATTTTTCATATGTTATTTCTCTTTAATCCAAATTTCCAACCTGATGTTTTATTCTGTTTAATATTCTGTTGGGAGCTGCCCAGAGTGGCTGGGGAAACCCAGCCAGGTGGGCGGGGTATAAATAATAAATTATAATAATAATATTATTATTACTTATTTTTCCCACCCACATTTATATATCTCCTCCGCAGGATCACGAAGGAGCGAGTGCGCTGCCAGCTCCCCCCAGCAGCCACGTGCCAATTTCCAAGTGCGGCGACCTGGACGTCCTCTTTGAGTACAAGCCCTCGAGCCAAAAGCTGCTGGTGACCGTCCTGGAGGCGAAGGAGATCCCCGACAAGGACCGCAGCGGAGCCAGCTCCTGGCAGGTTCACGTGGTCCTGATGCCCAGCAAGAAGCAGAGAGGGAAGACGAGCGTCCAGCGAGGCCCCAGCCCCGGGTTCAAGGACAAGGTGACCTTCAGCAAGTTGGCGCCTGAGGAGCTGAGCAGATACGCCCTCCGGTTCCGGCTCTACTCCGTGCGCAAAATGATCAAGGAGAGGATGATGGGGGAACACCTGTTTTATCTCAGCCACCTGAACCAGGAAGGAGAAATGAAGGTCACGCTAGTCCTTGAGCCGCGGAGCAACTTGTGTGTAAGTTTTTAGGCTGGAAGAAGCCACCGAACGATGTCCTTTCCCCCCCCCCCCCATAAATTTTATTGAGACTTTTCATCATGCAATACAATAAGTAACAAACTAATCTAACCATGCGGGTGGCACTGTGGTCTAAACCACAGAGCCTAGGGCTTGCCGATCAGAAGGTCGGCGGTTCGAATCCCCGCGACGGGGTGAGCTCCCGTTGCTCTGTCCCAGCTCCTGCCAACCTAGCAGTTCGAAAGCATGTGAAAGTGCAAGTAGATAAATAGGAACCACTCCGGCGGGAAGGTAAGTGGCGTTTCCGTGCGCTGCTCTGGTTCGCCAGAAGCGGCTTGGTCATGCTGGCCACATGACCCGGAAGCTGTACGCCGGCTCCCTCGGCCAGTAAAGTGAGATGAGTGCCGCAACCCCAGAGTCATCCGCGACTGGACCTAACGGTCAGGGGTCCCTTTACCTTGAATTTAACCACATTTAGTCTTTTTGCAGTGGCTCCCCATCTGTGGAATGCTCTCCCCAGGGAAGTTTGCCTGGTTATGTACTTTGTGGTTTTATATTCCGGTTTTATCCTGTGAAGCGCCCTGAGACCTGTGGGTATAGGGCAGAATGTAAATTCAAATAACAACAACAGCTTATACCATATTTGGGTTTGAGGACTGAAGGTAATATTGGTTTATAGAAAGTGTGTATGTGGCCAGCATGACTAAGCCGCTTCTGGCGAACCAGAGCAGCGCACGGAAATGCCGTTTACCTTCCTGCCGGAGTGGTACCTATTTATCTACTTGCACTTTGAAGTGCTTTCAAACTTCTAGGTGGGGAGGAGCAGGGACCGAGCAACGGGAGCTCACCCCGTCTCGGGGATTTGAACCGCTGACCTTCTGATCAGCAAGGTTTAACCCACAGCGCCACCCGCGTCCCTTCTCCAGTGTAGACTTACAAACCATTAATAAAAAAAGATGTTTTCATTGAGAATTTGAGCTCTTAAGTGTCAAGGAAAAGAAATAAATTACGCAACCTGTTTAGGTGGTGATAACAAAAAGGAAATCCAACCATCTAAATACTTTTATTAAAAAAATAAAATAGAAATCCAGGCTTGTTATAAATCTACTGTGCCCCACTAGGTACAGTGCAGTTAGATTATCAAATGAATCAGCCCCTCCCTGTACAGCACACCCACATTCTCTTTTCTGCAAAATTCCCCCAGATTCCAGCTACAAACATATGCCGACTACTGCTACTTTATTGGTTCTGAATTTGTTTACCTAAATACAACAAAAGACAGCTCAGATCTCCTGCAAAACAGATGGAGGATGGATATTTTGTTTTTAATAGGTGCGCCAAGGATATTTCACTCTCGGAGGCTGGTATGAAAGGCATTTCTGGGCAACGAATTACAGCCCCCGACTGTTGTGCATGCATTTACGTAATCCCTTTTGCAGCAGGATCAGTGCATTAAATGCTTCTCTCCAAGGCAGATCTAGGGGAGTGCGGCTGGTTCAGAGCTTGCGGGGTGCACAGCAGGCTGTGCAACTATGAGATCCAACGGAAGGCGAGAGGTTGGGGGGCTGGGGCGCTGGATTTTGGCGTTGCACAGGGCGCCACTTAAAATTTGAGGTGCCAAGGAGTCTCTGACCGCAGAAAGCTTGGCTTGCTTGCACAGAGCTGTGTAGGACCTCTTTGTTTGCTGAATAGTTTAGTCCCATTCGCCCTCTTCAGATGCCAAGTCTGCACATGCCAGGGCAACTGTGTTGTGGTGGGCAGGGGGGTACAAGAAAAGAAGAAGACACTTTGTTTTGCCCTCCTCGCACCATATTTTCATTTACAGCTCACGTTTCCTCCAAGGGCTGAAGGTGACATCCATGTTTTCCCCCTTCCCTGTTTTATCCTCACAGGAACCCTGCGAGGTAGGCCTGGCTGAAAGACTGTGACTGGCCCAAAGCCACCCAGCTTCATGGCCGAGAGTTGACTTGAACTCTGGTCTCCCGGGTCCTAGTCCAACACTCTAACCACTGTACCACACTGCCTGGGGCACTGGCGCCATCCTAGCCCTCCACTCCCATCCTTCACCCCTGTGAGGAGCCAAAAGGGGCACTGAGATTCTTCGCTCCCCAGTCAGAAACCCTGCAATACCAAGAGTAAAGAGTTAGACGCTCTTCCCTCCCTGAAGTTTCTCTGATCCAAGGCACTCTCTCCAGTAACTGCTTTTTCCTTTGTGAAAAAACCCCCCACAAACAGCCCATAGATCATAGAAGAGTTGAAAAGGAACCTGAGGATCATCTTGTCCAACCGGCTGCAGTGCAGGAATATGCAGCTCTCCCGTACGGGGATCAAACCTGCAACCTTCTGTCCTTTTGTGTTAAGCGCATAATTGTAGCTTCTATTTGCACCCTGAGTCACCGGCAGCCGTTTAAAAGTGGAAGGTGCAGGCGCTGAGGCTAGCTAACCTAGTTTACTGGCAGATTCCTTTATGTCAGGCTCCAGTTTGGACTTCGGTTGGCTTGAGGTCGCTGTAAACGAGGTGTTTATAGACAGACACCTGGCTGAATTTGGCCAAATCGAGTCCGACATCCTGTTTCTCACAGTGGCCAAGCAGATGCCTCTGGGAAGCCTACGAGGAGGACCTGAGAGTGCAGCTGCTCCCTCCTGCTTGTGTACTTCAAAAAACTGGTATTGAGACAGAGGCTCCCTTTGAGATACAGGGATTGTGTGTGTAGAGCAGGGATCAGCAAACATTATTAAATTTATTTATTTATTGCACACACACACAAAAGTTTTCTGTTTTACAATTTAAAGTACTCATTTTTACATCCTTCAAATATCAATGACTTCCCTTCTTCTTTTGCCACAGTTCATTTTACATATCATAAATCCCTGCATATTTTACAGAAACTATACCATTCAGCATTCCATTATTGCATCCATCATAACTTATTTACACTGCTGAATTTATGTTAACGCTGCCAACGTTTTCAGCTGTACACAGTTCTTTCCCATATATTCAGTAAACGTTTTTCAGTCTTCTCTAAATGTATGTTCTTCCTTTCCTCTTATTCTATATGTTAAGTCTGCAAGCTGCGCATATTCTGTCAACTTAAGTTGCCATTCTTCTTTGGTTGGGACCTCGCACGTTTCCCCTTTTTGGGCTAACAAAACACCGGCCGCAGTAGTGGCATACATAAATAACCTTTTTTGACACCTGGGAATTCCAGTCTGAATTATCTCCAACAGAAAGGACTCTGGGTTTTTTGGGAAAGTACTTTCAAACATTTTTTGCAATTCATTATGAATATCAGGGTGCCACTGTGGGTTAAACCACAGAGCCTAGGGCTTGCTGATCAGAAGGTTGGCGGTTCGAATCTCCACGACGGAGTGAGCTCCCGTTGCTCAGTCCCTGCTCCTGCCAACCTAGCAGTCCAAAAGCACGTCAAAGTCCAAGTAGATAAATAGGTACCACTCCGGCGGGAAGGTAAACGGTGTTTCCGTGCGCTGCTCTGGTTCGCCAGAAGCGGCTTAGTCATGCTGGCCACATGACCCGGAAGCTGTACGCCGGCTCCCTCGGCCAGTAAAGCGAGATGAGCGCCGCAACGCCATAGTCATCCGCGACTGGACCTAATGACCAGGGGTCCCTTTACCTTTACCTATGGATCATTTCCCTATACTCTTTTAACCTTTTGCGTGGCCAGGCGGAGTCCCCCGAACCCCGGGCACCCAACTGCCAGGAGCTGCACCGTGATCACAGGAGGCTACTCGCGATCACGCAAAATGCACATCCCGTTTGATGCGGGGAGCGGTCATTACAAGTCCACCACATATGAAAGAACGTTCCCTCCACCTCTTGGTTAACGCTTACTCTCTGCTCTCCATCCCCAACAGAGCGGAGGCTCCCAGATGAGTCTCTCGGCCATCTCTCACAGCGACAGTGCTTCTTCGACCCAGTCCCTGTCACACGGAGGGGTTCCAGAACTGCTGGTGGGCCTATCCTACAATGCCACGACGGGGCGGCTGTCTGTCGAAATGATCAAAGGCAGCCACTTCCGGAACCTGGCTATTAACAGGCCGCCTGGTATGTAAAAGCGTTTTTGTTTTGTTTTTTGTAGCCAGCATGCAGAATCTCCTGGCTTAGCAGATATGGCTGGGCCTAAATTCAGAAGCTTGCGGTCAAGGGCAGGGGGGCTGCGGTCTAGTTGCCCTGGGCATTTTATATAGAAAGGAGGGGTATAAATGAAGCTGGAGATATTTCTCCAGACAGTGGAAGGCAATTTCAAAGAGATATTTGTGCTTGAGGGCGTGTTCACACATCCCCACTCGCACCTAAAAATGTCTTAAGGATTCCGATTTAAACAGAAACAGGCTGGAAATTATGTATTCCCCCCCCCCCCATGTCTGGGACAGAAATCAATCCAGCAAATATAACCGGCATTCCGTGGCGGCCTTCAGTCTGCAAACAATATGTAATTAATTACGCCACCTCAATTTGAATTGCATTTCCATTGCATTGAAATGAACAAGGGTGGAATAATGTTTTGAGGACATGACTTTTGCTAATTATGAGAGTCACACGATTTTGCCACAAAGGACAGCGAGGCAAATAACAGAGTTTTTGGTGGAAGACGAACTGTAGCAGAATGGAAACAGTGGAACAGAAAACAACGCCTTTTGTGCAGGTTTATTGTGTTGCCTGAAAAAAAACAAACTTGCAACACCTGTTTGATTGGAGGCAGCAACAGGGCGAAATAAATAGGTGACACTCATGAGAAGCGGTGCTTCCTAGGTTTCTAGATCATCAGAAATGTATTGGATAAGGTGCTGCTTTTCAGAGAAGGTTTCCTGGTGACATAGGAGGAGCGTAGCAAACAAGGGTGGGTTGTCCTGCCGCAACGCTGATAGTGAAATGATTTAACAACTCTCGAGCTTTGGCCTCCGCCCTGCAAAGCAAATTCCATCTCCTCCATTTATTTTATGGTTTGTTTGGTTTTTGCTTGGGCCGATCACATCCTTGGAGACACCTTTTTGTGTCTCATTAACAAGCCATGGGCTTAGCACTGAGCCCCAGTCAATGGTTCCTGCTGGTGAGAATCGAGCTCCATCATGCTGACTTGCAGAACTTCTGATTGTAGCTTTCAAAGCCCCTTATTCCTTGGGAAGCACCAGGCAGAAATTAATCGTGTTAATTATCCATATGGCTGAATCATAGAACTATAGAGTTGGAAGGGTCATCTAGTCCAACCCCCTGCAATGCAGGAATCTCAGCTAGATCATCCAGGACAGATGGCCATCCAACCTCTGCTTAAAACCTCCAAGGAGAAGGGGAGTTCACCACCTCCCGAGGGTGACGGTTCCACTGTCGAACAGCTCTTACCGCCAGAAAGTTCTTCCTGGTGTTTCATCGGAATCTCCTTTCTTGTAACATGAAGCCATGGGTTCGAGTCCTACCCTCCAGGGCAGCAGAAGACCAGCTCGCTCCATCTTCCATGTGACGAGCCCTTGAGATATATGGAGATGGATCTCATATCCCCTCTCAGTCTCCTCTTAACCAGGCTAAGCTCCCTCAACCGTTCCCAGACCCTTGATCATCTTGGTCACCTCCTATGCATTTCCATAGAGTCGGACAGCAAATCATTTTCCATGTTCTTGTTTTTCTTCTGACCTGAAATGGGAACAGTATGTACGTATTTTAAATAAACAAGTAACCTGAGGGTGAAGGACAGCGCAGGTACCGATTTATTATTGTAATTGCTTTTGTATCCCACATTTGCCTCCAAGGATATCGAGGTGCCGTAAATGGTTTCCCTTCCCTCCCATTTGATCCCCACAACAAACCTGTGAGGTAGGTTAGACTGAGAAACAATGACCAGTCCAAGGTCACCCAGTGACCTTTATGGCTAAGTGGGGATTTGAACCCTGGTCTCCCAGGTCTGGGTTCATCACTAGAGGATTGAACAGCCAGATAACTAGCAAGGACTGGTGTGTGTTTGTGTGTGTAGTCCGGGGGGGGGGGGGGAAAGCTACAATAAATAAAATACTAAAAGAGAACTCTAAAAGAGATCGCTCTCTCATTTCCCAAATCGCTTTGTGTCTTGTCTATTTAGATTTTTACGTCACTGGAAAAAAAAACCCCACCGCTTAGGTTTACATAAAATAGTATAAAATATTCATTTAAAAAGCAATAAAAGCAGACTTTTAAAAAGCAGCTGAATAAAAAATATAACAGTATTCAAACGAACGTTCGTAATAGAATTACATGCCTGGGGGAGGCTTGCCTGTATGTTTCACATGCACGCTGATGTGTTCATCCTAGAACTTGTAGCAAAATGCCTGAAAGCTGTTCATTCAAAACGTGCACAGAAACACAGGCACACATGACAGGAGCAGTGACAGAGGAGGAAGCTGCCTGGAGAGGAACTCCTTGCTTCTGAGCAGCATACAAGTGTTTTCGCGCCAGAAGCGAGACATTGCACCTTGTTTCTCAGGCGCAGAGGTGTGGAAAAGAGTGCGTCACAAAGAGAAAGGAGCGGGGCGCTCTCAGGGGAAGATTGAGGGTTGCCGTTCCAGTTGTACTCAGCTAAATTCCACGCAGAGCAGACCTAACGAAAGCTAGGTTCGTTAATTTCAACACGTTCACACTGGGCTGTTGATGTTTGGTGTTGATTCTGCCCATGATATTCAGGTTAGTATTGTGGCCGTCCTTCCTGCTTAGAAAGTGCCTGTTTATCTCCAAAACAGCCCTAAGGGGTAGCTTGAAAACAGAGATGACCTAGTGCTTACATTCCCCCCCACCCCAATTACAATAGAATAGAATAGAATTGTAAAGTTGGAAGGGACCCACAAGGGTCATCTAGCCCAGCCCTCTGCCATGCAGGAATCTCAGCTAAAGCATCCATGACATATGGCCGTCGAACCTCTGCTTAAAAACCTCAGCACCATCATATCATCATATCATGAGGAACGGCTTAGGGAGCTGGGTATGTTTAGCCTGGAGAAGAGAAGGTTAAGGGGTGATATGATAGCCATGTTCAAATATATAAAAGGATGCCATATAGAGGAGGGAGAAAGGTTGTGCTGCTCCAGAGAAGCGGACACGGAGCAATGGATTCAAACTACAAGAAAGAAGATTCCACCTCAACATTAGGAAGCACTTCCTGACAGTAAGAGCTGTTCGACAGTGGAATTTGCTGCCAAGGAGTGTGGTGGAGTCTCCTTCTTTGGAGGTCTTTAAGTGGAGGCTTGACAGCCACCTGTCAGGAATGCTTTGATGGTGTTTCCTGCTTGGCAGGGGGTTGGACTGGATGGACCTTGTGGTCTCTTCCAACTCTATGATTCTATGATTCTATTACTTTTACTCCCAGGGAAACACAGTGGGATAGCTGCCCTAAGCAGCTTGCTAGGCTCCCCACAGCTGCCATTGTGGTCTCTATGATTCTATATTATCATATCATTCCTGCATTGTGGGGGGTTGGAATGGATGACCCTCAGGTCCCTTCCAGCTCTTAAGATTCTATAAATGACACATTTAGAAACAATAACCTGCGCCTCCCCCTTCCTTTACATGTTCATTTCTGTCCTGCAGACACTTACGGAAAGCTCTGCCTCCTCAACTCCGTTGGCCAGGAGATGTCGCGCTGCAAGACCTCCCTCCGCCGCGGGCAGCCGAATCCCGTCTACAAAGAGACTTTTGTCTTCCAGGTTGCCTTGTTCCAGCTGTCGGATGTCACGCTGATGATCTCCGTCTACAACCGCCGCAGCATCAAGCGCAAGGAGATGATCGGCTGGCTCTCCATGGGGCAGAACAGTAGCGGGGAGGAAGAGCTGAGCCACTGGCAGGAGATGAGGGAATGCAAGGCTCAGCAGGTGTGCCGGTGGCATACTCTTCTGGAATCCTAAGGGGAAGAGCCTCCGAGGTCCCGGCATGGCGGTTGTCTCCTCCCAAGGCCCAAGGGGGGTAGGCCAACCCTCCCTGGCATTCGAAACACGAAGGACTGCCAAGTTCCTGTTATGAACTGGACTTCTGACGATTTTCACTAGTCACAGTCGTACTTGCACTCTTCCCCTCCCGAAAAAGGTCTCTCAAAACGACAGCCACGCCGTTGGCAAAGGCGGAGCAGATCCGATTGGCACTCGGATCCGGCCCCTCAGAGAAGTAGGCCAGGGCTGATGAACCTTTTCCGCTCCGAGGGCCTCGTTCTGCTCTCGGCAACCTCCCGAGGGCCGCATGTGACTGTTGAGCAGGGCCAGAGGCAAAATTGGAGGGTGGGGGCAATGGAGGAGAATGTTACATTTGTCCAGCAGGCTGAATTTCTAGACACCCACAGCACACAGCCCTTCCGATGCGTTGTCCACACCAGCAAGAGACGTTTTTAGGGTTGAAAGGATGCATTCCGGCCAGGGCATTAAGTTTTGAGGACCATATTGCAAGGCCTGGGGGGGCTGCGTCCAGTCCCTGAGATTCCCCACTTCCAAATGAGGCTTTCTTTGTCTTTGGCGATGCCAAATCTGATTGGTTGGCCTATGGAAGAGGGGCTGCAAACGGCAGCAACTTGTCATGCGAGAAGTATGCTTTGAGGGCACAATTTTCCTCTTCAAAACCCTCCCGTCCCCCCTTTTTTTTCCACGCCAAAAATAATGCTTGCTGGAGAACATTTGGCCCAACCCCAATTTGCTTATACGATGGCAGTCGCTGAGATGACGTTTGGAAGAGGATGCTTGGCAAAGAATGGAAAGGAATGGATGGTTCTGACGGGAATGTTTGGTAGAAGCCATGGAAACGGGAAGACAGTATCTAGAAGGCTGGCCTTCAGCACTATAGCGTAGGATGGTCAGAGAAACTGGGTGTAGATAGACCCTGCTCAAGTCTTCCTTTTTAATTTCTCAGCCTCCTGCAAGTGTGGTCCCTGTGTTTTCTAAACTGAGTGCGGCTGATGTGTTTTTGCTGAGCCACTCCTCTAATCAGACCAAGCAGTCACAGTCAATGATCAAGAGATGATGGGATGGCAATCCAACGATACTTGGAGGGCCACAGACGCAGAATTCCCATCATAAGCCCACGAGGGCTAGAAACTTAAAATAAATTTGTTTTAACAAGTTGAGGTACAAAGCCCACACAGAAAAATGTAACTTCTGGCGAAGCTTGGCTTGTGCACTCAGAACGTGGAGGGTGTGTGGATGGTGCCATTTGAATGGTTTAGCTAATGGATGGTTTCGTTACTGGAGTTTGTTGAATCTGGGTGGAGTCTGGGGGCAGGGGCTGCAAAGGTTTTGTCTAGCTTCTAGACTGGTGCGTCCTCTACACCTCCCGTGAGGAAAGGAGAATCGTCTGAAAGAAGCGGGACCTGCATGTGCAGGACATTGGGTCAGGACTCAATGGAACACCAGTTAAGTTTCCCCCCACCCAAACAGCTGAAATCAATCCCAACCTTGGGAACAAGGGCCCAGGAAAAACCAGCAGAGACAAAAATGGCCTCTTTTAAGCATCAGTGACCAGTCAGCGAAGCATGCTCCTTCGGTGCATGGCCATCTTTCGGGGGAGGCTTTAGCTAGGATTCCTGCATTGTCGGGGGTTGGACTAGATGACCCCTGGGGTCCCTTCCAACCCTACAATTCTATGATTCTGTGACACAGCCAGTGAAGGGTCCCAAGAGCCAGATACACTGTTGTAATAAAGCAAGCATGCGTCTTCAGAACGTAGGAGCCAACTCCTAGGGGCTGTGGGGCTTTGGCCCCACAATAAAATATTTGAGCCCCCTCCCCCAATTTGGTGGGTATTGCCATTCAAATGCTTTGCATGCACCATGTAATATGATTGATTATGCGAGGCAGAGATTACCTGCCCCCCTATGTAATTTATTCAAGTTGGCTGCCCTGCTTAGGAACAAATATAGGCAGGTTTTAGGGACTGATCAACCAAAACTCATGTTTTTGTTTTCCTTAACACCTTTTTATTTCAAAGGACTACGGGGGGGATGGGAGCTGGGTGCAAGATTTGTTTGAAATTTTGCAGATGAGGTCATTAGTCTAGCACTGCATATTACTCATCTATTCTTATTTTTTTAAAAAGAAAGAACTGGGGTTTTATTTTCTATTCCTGAGATAAAACATCGTTTGCTGCAGCTCCAGGTTTGGAAAGGGGTTGAGGGGCGATGACGAGTTGAAGCAGGTGGACCAGCAGATCACCTTTGGGAGAGCTGTAGATCCCACCCACCCCGCCCTTTAAACTTCCAAGTGCCTATAGGCTGCGCTCAAACTTGGATATGTGCCAAGAATAGCAATGGATCCAACATGAGCAAACATCAGTAGTTGGGGAGATGCTAAACCTTGCAGCATCTCGGACTTCCGGCTGGCGACGCCATAGCGGGAGGTCGGGGCTGCTTCGGCTCCGAAGCGCCCGATCCATCCCGGGGGTTAGGAGCCCCGCAACCGCAAAGCGGGGCTCCGGTTGGGGTGCGGGAAGAGCGTCCCGCACCCTGGGCTCCCCGGCGGCGCCCGTAGTGCTCCGAACCCTTCCCCCGCTCCCCCTGTAAGGGGGGAGTGGGGGTGAAGGGACCACGGAGCCGGGCCATAGGGGATATGCCCCAACCGGGATGCAAATGCGGCGACCAATCCCGAGATGAGCGTTGAAGTTCTACCTGCGATGTTAGGTCCTGAAGAACCTGGTGGTCGTGAGTACGAGATGGGATTAAATACTATACTGTTTGGAACGATCCGGGGGAAGAAGAAAGGCAGCCTGCTTCTCTCCCCTTGGCTAATAGAAGTTAACCAGCTTGAATGACTGTTGCTACCAAATGGATTACAAAGTAATTAAATTTTGGAGAGTGAGACTGTTACAATTTCCCTTCGGGGAGTAAAGGAGTGGAAGATATCTCAGTTTGAAAGTTTCGGTCTTTGCATGCTGATTTCATGGAAAAATGGCGACGAAAAGTTCCAACCGAGGTGGAAAACAACCCTCACAGAGGAAAGGACATAGAGACAGGAACTGTAATATGATACTTACTCCTACCCCTCTTTCTACTGTGCTGGACTTTGTCTGCAAACTTGTTTTGAATTCCACTTTGACGGATGAACAAAGACTCCTTGAGCTGAGATTGGAGATTCTTTACTGGAAAGTGAAAGCCTTGTGTGGGGGCCTGATAAGAAATGAATTCCCTGCAGAGGAGGCTGCTGATCATTTTGACACTTTGGAAGGACGCGTCTGCAGCGAGCTGAGAGGGTGGATAGGAGGATGGGAAGAAGAGATAGGGCTGCTCCAAAAGGGAAAAGACTCCGTTTCTGGGGGTGGCAGCCCCAAAACGGTGGCAAGTTTTATTATATCCAGCCCCCGAGGTGTGAGCTCGAGGGCATGGGACAAAGAATGGAGCTACTTTCAAGAAGAATGGTTTGGAGAAATGGAGCAGCCGGAAGACCGTGGGAAGGACACCCGGGAGCTCGCTGCAAGGAGCGCTTTGAATTGTGCCTGCCTCTGTGACTTTCAGGGAAGAAAAGACAATGGGAAATTCGGCTCTGGCACTGCTAGGAGAAAGACAATGGACAGAAGGGGTGTGGGGTGAAGTACTAAATAGAATCTAAAACGGCTGGATATGGTAATATGAAATTGGAATGTGAAGACTCGATGGTGTATTTAGATTTTTTGATTTCTAAATGAGATATCTGAAGATTTATGTGATTAGCAGCAGACTTTAGGTTAGAAGAGTAAGTAATGTACAAGAATAAGATAATGAATAACAGAAGAGGATTTAAGATGAGGTATGATCATATTGGGGTAGAATTAAGAAAACTAGAATAAGATGAATTATAGATCACGTTGAGTAAGATGATTATTGTATTTTATATATAAAATTATGTTTAATTTTGTAAAGAAGGGGTTAAAAAAAATAGATTAGGGGTAAAACCAAGGGTGAAAAGGCAGGGGAAGTCGCGTCAAGATATGGAAATAGAAATTTTTTTTTTCTGAGAAGAAGTTTAAGGAAGAAGGAGAAACTTGGCAATGTTTTTGTTTGTATTATTGTTGGTGTGGGTGGGGGTTTCTGTTGTAATAAGAAAAATGCCAATAAATTCTTATAAAAAAAAATAATAATAAACCTTGCAGCATCTCCCCACCCTCCGCAATGTTCAAAGGGTTGCATGAGAATGTGACTGACGGATGCAGCAATTACCGTATAAGGAGGCTAGACCTCTGTGTTTCCTTTCCTTGCCAAATCCACCAGTGGGAATGCCAAAGCATTCTGCAGCTCCTTAATTTCCGAGGCAAAAGGCCCAATTATCCATTTGCCAGCCTTTGCACACAGAGATGGGCATTTCTGTGCAAAGGCTGGAACACACGCACTTGTTTGCAGCACAAAAACTTAACCCCTCCCCCCGAATCCAGAATTTCCCCCACTTGTCCTCAACAGGCTCCTTTCAATTCAGATTGATACTAGATCCTGCCATCCACAATGATGAGTGTGCTTACTTGAGAAGCAATTGGAAACCCTAGGTCATCCATGCCTTTCCATCCCTGAACCTGCCCCAGGTGAATGAAGATGGAAGTGGTGCTTATGGCTCTCACATATCATTGGGCAAAACGAAATAAAAAATAAATAAAAAATCCTTCCAGTAGCACCTTAGAGACCAACAAAGTTTGTTTTTGGTATGAGCTTTCGTGTGCATGCACACTTCTTCAGATACACATGAAAGCTCATACCAAGAACAAACTTAGTTGGTCTCTAAGGTGCTACTGGAAGGAATTTTTTTTTTATTTTTGACTATGGCAGACCAACACGGCTACCTACCTGTAACATATCATTGGGCAGGCTTGGATAGACACACCAACACACTGCAGGGACTGCCTTACACAGGATTTCATCATTTTTTAAACTGGCACACCTGCATGCTAATGCAGACTCAATCTGGCGCGAGCTTTTCATGTTGAAACCTGATCCTCCAAAAGTGCTGTTGAGAGATCAGAAAAATATGCAGTAGGTCTAGATTGCATGTGGACTATGTAGAGAAAACAAGTACTTGGTCTCCATTGAGTCTAGAATAAAATGTTGTGTATGCACAGCCAAAAACGGGCACCTTGTACGCACTGATCTCACTTTGCTACACACACTGGTGCTGCATCACTCCTGCACGTCATGTGTGATGAGTTGCCACTTGCCTGATGTCGCTTCCGGACAACGTGTTGATTTAGCATTTATCTTGACTTGTTTGGACAGGTTTTCCAGGGAATAAAAGGAGCGTTCATTCCGTTTTGCTCGCTGGGAGGTTAGACGTAGTCATCCCAGGAAGTGTCATATGTATTTGCAGGCATGTGCCCCTGTGCAGCCACAAGAAGTGTGCACCAGGCCACTGGGGAGGAGCCTCAAGATCCAGCAAACAGCCTATGAGCCCCATAGCACTGTCTGATGTGTGGAGTGAGTGCAGCAGGGGGTGGGATTTGGGGTGCTTCTTCCATGTCAGAGGTGAGGAACCTGCAGCCTATGGGACACATTTCAGCCTGCAAATACATTTCCCCCCCCCAAACCATGCCCACCTGCCCCGCACACCAGATGCTGCATTTGATATCATGTGTGGGGCAGGCAGAGACCTGGCTGGATTGGCAAGTTCTCTGTGGGGGACACAACCCCTGCAGAAAGCAGCTTTGCCAGCCCTGTGACCAGTGATTGAGAAGTGCTGAGCTTAAAGGTAAAGGGACTCCTGACCATTAGGTCCAGTCGTGTCTGACTCTGGGGTTGTGGCGCTCATCTCACTTTACTGGCCAAGGGAGCAGGCGTACAGCTTCCAGGTCATGTGGCCAGCATGACTAAGCCACTTCTGGCGAATCAGAGCAGCGCACAGAAACATCCTTTACCTTCCCACCTATTTATCTACTTGCACTTTGACGTGCTTTCAAACTGCTAGGTTGGCAGGAGCAGGGACCGAGCAAAGGGAGCTCACCCCGTCGCGGGGATTCGAACCGCTGACCTTATGATCGACAAGCCCTAGGCTCTGTGGTTTAACCCACAGCACCAACTGTGCCCCAGGTGCTGAGCTTAGGGCATCTCAAATTGGCTTGCAGGGCTGGGAAGAGATCACTGGAGCCGAAAAGGACCTCTGTCAGTAGATGGCCAGCTCTGCAACAGCGTTCACCCCCAAAGTCCCTTACGCAGCGTGCCTGTCCCTAAGCATGGCAGTCTGATGGGTGCATGAGCATGGAATCAACCAATCAAAGGAGCCCCCTTTTTAGACTTGCTAAACGCAGAAGCACAGTTCATCAGAGTAGCTGATTGATAAGAATCGGGATCAAAATCTTCAGGATAAATTAAGCACAGTTTATGGGCAATATCTAATTATTATTATTATTTTTTAAATCTATATAATTGTTGTTTTGTTCTTGCATCAGAGAATACCCTTGATTTAAATGTATGCATTGTTTTAGTTTTTACCGATAGAAACAAAATGTACACCTTGACTGTTTTCAGATACTTAATTTTTGTGTGAGATGCATCTGAATGTGCAACATTAAACTTGCAACATTTCTCTTAACTGTCTTGTGCAAGTGTAGAGTGCTGTCTGCTTTACAGCACACACACACACACACACACACACACACACACACACACACACACACGTACGAAACCACCCAAAGAGGTGATGGGATGCAGAAGGGATGGATCTTATTGATGCGGAGTTCAGAAACTACCGGTACTTGCAATTGCCCAAAGTGTTGATCCCAAGCAGTGAAATACTTCCTGTTTCCCTTTCATGTGCAGTGAGAATTTCAAAGCAACACAGCAAAGTTAAAGGGGGTTGCAGGAGGCGGTTTGTGGGTTTAACTTGTGGGGTCACAAATGTGGAGGTTGACAGGGCACAGTACTGCTCCCAAAGCAATGCAAGCACTTTTTAAAAACCAATGGTCTCTTCCTCTCTCTTTTGCCAGTCAGATCCAGATCTGACTGTTCTTATCCACTCTGTTCACGCAAGCTAGTATTCAGTCCCACTCTGCTAGTTAGGTTGCAATCTGAAGTGCACTTAGGTAGAAATAACTGCCATTTGAGATCACTCCTGTTCCTTGGATTGCATTGCGGAGACTTTGGCTGGATCTAGACACATAAAAAAAAACATTTCGGGAAAACATATCATAAACCTTGTAAGGGGAAAATCATGTTGCGGAAAGATGGAACTCCACAGCGCCATCTGGTGTCACAGTGCTATAATGCATTTAAAATACTTTTAAAAATTAGTATTATTATTATTGATGCAGCAGAGTCCTTTCTTTCTAGTGACTGGGACTGACAGTATCCGTTGCTTCCCTTAGTGACCAGGCCACACCAAACCTTTGGAGGAAACCATTTCCACTTTGCACAGATCGGGGAAGGTTACAAAAGTTGCACATGGGGGTTGCTTTCATAATCCAGAAAGAACCTTTCCTTAAATGTTTTGAGTCTCAAGCTGTCGGTGCAGAGCAAAAGGGCTCTCGCATCGCTGCAGACTGGCGGCAGCGGCAACGCACTTTTCCAGTATTGCAGCCGCATGACTCGAGCAATTAAAGACGTGTGCATGGAGTGCCAAAGCCACAATAGACTTCAGGGTGCAAATACAGCATCCAATTGCAGACTCTGCCTGTGCATTGAACTTGACCAATTACCTGGTTTCTCTTGGGTCAAGTGGTAAGCAAAGTGCCCTTGCATTTTTCCCTTTGCAAAGCACGCTCTTTGGGTTGGGGACATTCAGGAATTATCCTTTTGCTCCTCTACAAATGCAGCAATGTGCTTTGCAGTTGGAAAATTCTGGCTCTTGTAATGCATGGAGTTTGCATTACAAGATTCCTCCCCCCTCCCACCCCCAAGGAAAGAGAATTTTAACTGGATAACCATCGATCCCGTTCCATCCTCCAATCTTGATAAAGGAATACGAAGCCGAGCCAGAGCTTTTTGTCTATCTGTTCCAGGATTGTTTAGCAACAGCTCCCCAAGCCTGAGAGAAGGGCCTTTCCCCATCACCTGCCACCTGACCCCTTAAACTGGAGAAGGATAGAACTGGGACCCTTCCACATGAAAAAGCATGATTCCGCCACTGAGTTATGGTAGAGGTTTATGTGAACCGCGCAGAACAAATAGGGTCACACAAACACCATACATTTAAAGCACATTTGATGCACATTTAAAGCACACGACTTTCTCCAAGGAATCCTGGGAGCTTAAATGGTTGTTGGCACACCCAGTTGGTTAAATAAATCAAATATCTCCAATGGGTCTACTCTGAGTAAAATTTTAATGAATACAGACTTCTTCTGTTGTCACAGTGGCCGGCCAGATACCTCTGGGAAACCTCAAGCAGGACCTGAGTGCCCCGCACTCTCCCTACTTCCCATTCCCAACAAATAAGCTCAGCCTGGATAGCTCAGTTGGTTAGAGCATGGTGCCGATAATGCCAAGGTTGCAGGTTCGATCCCCGTATGGGACAGCTGCATATTCATGCATCACAGGGGGGTGGACTGGACTGGATGATTCTTGGGGTCTCTTCCAGCTCTGTGAAAATGAGAGTTGTAACTCTGGAACGACCTATTTCTTTAATGCTTTTTTTTTTTTTAAGCATATATGAGGTAGAATTTTTGCAGCACGTTTTTGGCTTGATTGCTAGTGCAGTTTCCACTTCCAGCATTTATGCTTCTTTTCATCTGCGATGCCATTTATCCTTGCGGGTTCTCCCTCACCCCATGTTTAACTTCACCCCATTGACTATTGATGAGCTCTTTTGGGGAGGACGCGTGCGATTATGCAGCAGCTGCATTCCACCACCTGCTCCTCACAGAAATTGTACATATCTCTTCAAACCAGTGACTGCTGGCGCTTGTAAAAACCATGCCTCGCAATCACCCTTCTGTCTGATGCAAAGGAAACTGCAGATGCACAGTAATTTGTGTGTGTTTTCTTTTCCCACACCCCATCACGCCTTTTTGAGATCTGGAGCGGAGGTGAACCTTCAGAAACATTTCCTCTGCTTCATTGCCACAGTCTCTGGTTTGTATTCTGCCTGCATCTCCAGCCTGGCATTGATCTGGGCATAGATTTCTGTGAAGCGCTAGGCTTTGAGGGCTGTGAATGAGTCTTGTGTTATTAAGAGGAGGAGAGAAACGAGCAATCATTGATCCTGTTGGGTGACGCAAGGTCAGGAGGAAAGGCTTGGAGATAACTGCAGAAGGACATCGGATGGCAGGCATTTCCGTGTAGCGAAAGTGTTGGGGCCTTTGCACTCTGGTCTCCAAGGGAAGGATTATATTGACAAAGGGGAACCCGAAGCTCTCCAGATATTGATGGACTACAAGCCACATCATCTCATGCTGGGCGATGGGAGTTGGAGGTCAACATCTGGAGAGCCACAAGTTCCCCATTGTTGAAGTAATAGTGGAATAGTGGTATTTTCCCAAGTAAAACTCCACCCCCTCTTCTCTCCCACTTCTTCATTCGTCAACAGCACCGACACCCTTACGGTTGCCACTTAGGGCCATCTGTCTTTGAGCTCTTTACTCTCCTACTTTTAAGGCTCGCCGGGTTCTGGGAGATGGTGGATCTGGAATGCTTTCTAGTGATAACGTGTCATCCAGCTGCTCCAGCTCTGCCTCCTCCTCCTCTCCCATTATTTCCCAACTTCTCATCTTCCTCTGAGCTGTGACCTCCCTCAAACCCCTGCTGTAATTCTGAACTGTCTTCTTCTTCTCTGGAAGGGTCAGGCTGGGGAGGCAGTCTCCACCATTCCTCCTCTGCCTAGTCCCCGACACCACCCGAGTGGTCAGGTTCCCTGCCTACTCGGCCATATACCACCCTCTGCCCTCAAAAGGGACTAGTGCACCTCACCTATACACCGCTGCAAGGCTCCACCTCCTGAGTCCGAAGGGGGTGGGGCTCTTGGAGTGAGTTCTTAATCCTTGAAGGAGAGGTAGCAACTGGCTAACTGTTGTGGAGGTACTGTAGAAGAAGAAGAGTATGGATTTGATATCCCGCTTTTCACTACCGGAAGGAGTCTCAAAGCGGCTAACATTCTCCTTTCCCTTCCTCCCCCCAACAAACACTCTGTGAGGTGAGTGGGGCTGAGAGACTTCAGAGAAGTGTGACTAGCCCAAGGTCACCCAGCAGCTGCATGTGGAGGAGCGGAGACGCGAACCCGGTTCCCCAGATTACGAGTCTACAGCTCTTAACCACCACACCACACTGGCTCCATCCCACAGGAGCTCAGGGTTGGGCTGTAGACCCTAAGGTAATACATAACTTACACTCTAAATCGAAAGCTACTAATAAAGCAGAAGATAGAATTTTATTTATCATATGCACCTCTCATAACTTTATTTTATTCCAGTTATGAGTTTCCTATAAAACATCTCAAAGTGATGGAAGAATAAAAACAATCTCATGTTTGGTGCCTCAGTGAAACCTGTTTGCTTTATGTGGCACAATGGCTCTTGTCGTTGAAAGGCCTTTTTAGTATTTATCACGAAACATCTTTATAAGACTCCTAGCGGTGGGGCAGGCAGAGGGATGAAGAAAACTGTCTTGTCGTCCCCGTCCCCCGTCCCCAGTATGCTGCACAAGTAAATATTCATAGAATCATAGAATCCTAGAGTTGGAAGAGACCACAAGGGCCATCCAGTCCAACCCCCTGCCAAGCAAGAAACATCATCAAAGCATTCCTGACAGATGGCTGTCAAGCCTCCGCTTAAAGACCTCCAAAGAAGGAGACTCTGCCACACTCCTTGACTTCCTCTCCTCTGAATTTTAGCCAAATCATAACTTTCTGAGAAAAGTTGCTAAGAAGCCACCGTCCCTCTGCCCTCTCCCCACCCCCACAAGCAATTCGAACACTTCTTGAGAATTTCACCTCATTTTCTAACACTGTTCTGGATTAGTTTAGCTCTTTGTGTTGCCTCGGTGCGCTCAAGTTAATTACTTTGAAGGTTGTTCCATTCTGCCTTCACCTTAATTGCTCCTGGGACCGCACGAGTCTCCTGTTTGTGTTTCTCTAATATGGCTTGAGTTTTTTGAAATGCCTCCCTTGTGGGATGCTGCTCCTTGCACAGTTTACCGTGTCATGGATACACAGACAGGGCCCTGATGTAATTTTAGCTCCTGCTGACCTTACGCAGCTTTACATAATTGGCTGGTGTTCAGCAGGGAACGTGGTGCATTCTGGAGAGTGTAACCAGCTGCAACCTGCATCCATCTGAGCCAAAAGCAGCAACTTAGTGTGGTCTCCCATAGGCTTGTCAGTTTGGCTGTCCCAGCCAGACAAGAAGCAAAATGAAGAGGGGCCACCTTCTTTTTTTTAGTCCCAAGGGTGCTATTAATGGTCAGCCACCCCTACTAGGGTGAAGTAGCCAATTTAAACAAAATAGAAAATTCTTTCCAGTAGCACCTTAGAGACCAACTGAGTTTGTTCTTGGTATGAGCTTTCATGTGTATCTGAAGAAGTGTGCATGCACACGAAAGCTCATACCAAGAACAAACTCAGTTGGTCTCTAAGGTGCTACTGGAAAGAATTTTCTATTTTGTTTCGACTATGGCAGACCAACACGGCTACCCACCTGTAACTAGCCAATTTAAATTAATGCTCACACACACATAAAGACCTTTTATAACCAACAGATCACTCCTGCGTTCTGAAGTAGAGGGCATCCTGCAGATACCATTTTATTAGGAGGGTCATTCCACACCATGTCAGAACTGGTCCTTTAGGGTGGTGGAATGTGTCTTTTAAAACTGCTTCCCATTCCGCGTTCCTCCTCTAACATCTTTGTGGTACCTGCTACAGATGTTCCTCTTTCAACAAGCCTTCTAAATGGAGATTTGCACTGGATTTGCATCGATGTTATTTATGTGTGCTGTTGTTGTTTTAAACTGTTTTCACACACATTGGGTGTTTTTTTATTTAAAAAATGTTTTTATATATGCAGTTCAAGATATGTTACTGTTATGGATTCATTTTTATTATATTGCAAATTGCTCCAGGGTGCCTTACGGTAAGCACACAAATAAATGAATAAAAGACATGCAATATACTAGCAGCACAC
This sequence comes from Lacerta agilis, assembly GCF_009819535.1. NCBI lineage: Eukaryota > Metazoa > Chordata > Lepidosauria > Squamata > Lacertidae > Lacerta > Lacerta agilis. Next base: position 9,014,787 of record NC_046312.1, read on the forward strand.
AAGCACACATGCAGAAGCGCGCGCACAAACACACACACAGATATGTTTAGCCTGGAGAAGAGAAGGTTAAGGGGTGATATGATAGCCATATTCAAATATATCAAAGGATGTCATATAGAGGAGGGAGAAAGGTTGTTTTCTGCTGCTCCAGAGAAGCGGACACGGGGCAATGGATTCAAACGACAAGAAAGAAGATTCCACCTAAACATTTGGAAGAACTTCCTGACAGTAAGAGCTGTTCGACAGTGGAATTTGCTGCCAAGGAGTGTGGTGGAGTCTCCTTCTTTGGAGGCCTTTAAGCGGAGGCTTGACAGCCATCTGTCAGGAATGCTTTGATGGTGTTTCCTGCTTGGCAGGGGGTTGGACTGGATGGACCTTGTGGTCTCGTCCAACTCTATGATTCTATTACTTTTACTCCCAGGGAAACGCAGTGGGATAGCTGCCCTAAGCAGCTTGCTAGGCTCCCCACAGTTGCCCTTGTTTCCCTGCCGTTGACCCAGAAGTTGAAACCGCGGATCTCTTTGCCCTTGTCCTGCAGGAGGCGCCTGTCAAAATTGCAAGGTGACATTCCTTCTTGAATCTGAGCCAAGGCTAAATAGCGCGAGCCTCGGAACTCAATGACATGGTTCTCGCAATGGGCCAAATTGCCTTTCCCTTCATTATTCAGACCTAACGCTCCCTTGTGAAATACTGTTTCCTGGATGAGCTTGAATAAACTTGGACGGAAACGATGAGCAGGGAGGTGGTAAGAGGTGCCACCTGCTTCTTGTGCTTCGCTGAGTGTGTTTCTGGAATGGTCTACATGGGTGAAAATGACACTAAATGGGGTGAGCAAAAAGATTCTTGCATCGCAGACTAGATGACCCTCATGGTCCCTTCCACCACTACAGTTCTATGATTGTAGATGCTGCCTGCTCTGGGAGTGAGGGAGTATTTTCATTCCACCTTTTAGGGTGAGCTTAATTTGGGGAGACGGCAGTAGAGGCAAGAGTGCTATTGCTTCCTACAAACTGCATATTTGGTGTGGGGGACTGCTTGCATTCCTGTATTTTGGAACTGCTCGTAGTTATCGTGGCCACCATATATTAGCTGTTTCAGTTTACGGTCATGTCTTAAGAGGATGTATAATCGATCTGTGCTGCTTTAAAATATGGATTTGTAAGTTGTATTTATTTGTGGTGTTTTTACGATGCTGTAAACCACTCAGAGATTTGTTTGAAATATTCTTATTTATTTATTAATCACCTTCCTCACGAGTCCCAAGGTGATGTACAAGATGCAGTAAAAACAGCCCGGTAACCCACACCGAAAATAACATCGTATAAATTTAAATACTGAGCAGAGACCAATTTGTCTAGCTGGGAAAGTTTACCGGAACAAAAAAGTCTTCGGTTGTTTCCGGAAGGTGCCAATAGTGGATTCCTGTCCTACCTCAAAATATGAAAGGGAGAGGGTCTCTCTTTAAATGGTAATGTGCAGAAGTATAGGGTTCAGATCAAGGGAAGTAATAGTCCCACTCTATTTTGCCCTGGTACAGTCCATGCCTGGCGTTCCGTATCTAGTTCTGGGTGCCAGTTTAGGAAGGATGTTGACAAGCTGGAAAGTGTGCAGAGGAGGGTGACCAAGATGATCAAGGGTCTGGAAACCAAGCCTTATGAGGAACAGTTGAAGGAGCTGGGTACGTTTAGCCTGGAAAAGAGGAGATACGATGGACTCTCACAGGGGAGCAAGCTTGTTTTCTTCTGCTCTGGAGGGTAGGCCTCAAACCACTGGCTCAAGTTACAAGAAAAATGATTCCAACTCAAGATCAGGAAGAACCTTCTGAGAAGTAGGAGCTGTTTGACAGTGGAGAGGACTCCCTCCGGAGGTTGTTGAGTCTCCTTTCTTGGAGGTTTTTAAGCAGAGGCTGGATGGCCACCTGTCATGTATGATCTTGTTCTGATTCCTGCATTACCAGGGGGTGGATGTTGTCCCTTGCAATTCTACAGTTCTACGATTCTGCGATTACTTCCCTTCCTTCAACATGTGGCAAGCTAGCCTTGCTGCGTTTGGAGGTCCTCCTGTTCCTTCTGCTTAGCAGGACACGAGACACGTGCCCTAAAGATTTACCCTGGCAACGCCACCACTTCACTACTTCCCGCCATTGCCTTCTTCCCAAGCAATGATTTGATTCAACCTGCATTCACGTGGGATGTAACTTTTTATCACCAGTTTCCAATGTGTAAATAGTTTTGTTTAAGTCGTATGTAAACCTTGGTATCTAAATTTATTATGTCCACTGTTTCTAAAACCTGTTTTTGATAAATGTTTTATATCATTCTATTTAAAGAGAGACAGTGTGGGGTAGTGGTTAGAGTGTAGGACTGGGACCTGGGAGACCAGGGTTCAAATCCTCACCCAGTCATGAAGCTCACTGGGCGACCTTGGGCCAGTGACTGCCTTTCTGCCTAACCCAACTCGCAGGGTTGTTGTGGGGAGAACCATGTATGCCAGCTCAAGCTCCTTGGGGGGGGGGGAAGGTAGAAAATAAATGCAATATAAAAAACAAACTGCTTTGGAATTATTATTATTATTATTAAGCAGTATATATATATATGAAAGTAAGCATGGAATGTCTACTATTTTAAAGTCTGTTTTAATTGCTTTAAAAATTGTGTGACATTTTATGATAACCACTTAGATTTTTTTTTATAAAAAAAATATTCAGCATATAAATCTTACTAGAGAAATATAATGGGTGGAAATCGGAATCATTCCCTCTGCACAAGCATTTCAGCTTTCCAGATGGAACAATTCCCTCTCTCTCCTCCTACACTATGTTCTGTTCTGGGGGTTGTCCTGATTTTTGGGGTTGCCAATTTCAGGGGACTCAGGGAGCACGTGGGAGGAGGCGAGGGGTATTTGTGCAAAGCTCAGTTGGACGTGCAGAAATCCTTGCTCTGCTGATGGGGCTGGTCATGTGAATCCCACCCATTACATCTCCTATTTTCATAGCTTTATTGCTATTTTAAGAATAATTTTGAAAATACCAATTTCATGTAAACAGGATATTTTTTAATAATAATAATAATAATATTGGTAGATAAATCTGTTAAATAAATAAATGTGAGCAAAAAATAATAATACACCTGAACACATCCACCCGCCCCATAGTAATGCCCCTCCCCCTTTCCATATCCCACAAGCCAAGCCCACTTTTCCTGCATTACCGGGGTTGGACTGGATGACCTTTGGGAGACCCTTTCCAACCCTACAGTTCTGTGATTCTGCCTCGCTGGCTCCATCCCCACAACTAACCATCCCCTCCCCTCCCCTCCCTCCCGCCTCCCACCGTCCCTCCCTGCGCTCCCACTGGGCTGGGGGTGGAGTGTGCTCCCCCCCCACCTCCTTCCCCACCTCTCGAGCATCTCAGCAGGACATTCGGCTAGGGCCCTCTGGAGCCGCTCCGGAGATGCTGCGAGAGCGTCACCGCCTCTTAGCAACTCGCCTAGCAACGAGCCCAACATCTTTTCCCTCTGGACCAATCCGGGAAGGAAGGGAACATCTGGGCGACCGCCTCCCTGCTTCTGGGGAGAGAGGGAGGCGATGAGCTCGACAGTGACTGGAGGGACCCGCAGGAGCTGGGCTGGCTTGTTGCAGCCACGGGAGAGGCTATTTTTTTTTTTTGCCGAAGGGAGCGTGGGAAAGAGGAGACAGCCCCCCACCGCCCCAGCCAGCACCCCGCACCTCTTTGGCATGTGCGCTCCTGCAGCGACTGGGAAGGTAAACCGGGAGATCCCGACTTCTTTTTCTCCCCGTTTTCTTATTCTGAGCTTTAGGCTAGGACTTTGCCTGCTTTGTCCTCACCAGGACCGAGTCTCCTCCGTCTGCTTCCTCGTGCGCTCCCGGAGCTCGGCGCTGGCGAGAGTGCTTCTGTGCATGCACAGAGAGACTTCCCCAAGCTCCGCCGAGGAAGCGTGCAGCGCGGGCAAAGCTTCCAGGCGCCTGAGGGTGGGGAAAGTAGCATCGAGGCGAAGAAATGGAGCTGGCTTGTGCCTAACTGCGCTACTGGACCTCTCAAACCCAGTTTGAGTGGGGCGGGGAGATCATTTCCCCTGGCACGGCTACCTGAGATCTTTTAGGATAGGATAGGGACTGAACCTGGGACATTTCCCCTGCAAAGTGTGTGCTCTTCTTCTTCTCAGCAAGGCCGAAGCTTCCCCCAGCTAAGAACAGGGTGGCTTCATGATCCACCCAATAACCCGCCCCCTCTCCTAGTTACCTAGTTCAATGTCCAAGGATGTATCTTCAAGTCAGCTATGACCAGGGCCAGCCCATGCATGAGGCCAGGTGAGGCGACCGCCTTGGGCGGCAGAGCCCCAGGGGCAGCGGATCGCAGTGTTGATCTCCCTACTGCCTTCTTCCTGATGTCAATCTTCACTCACCCCTTCTTCCCTAGCAGGGAGGGGGCGCACCCCAATTTGGGGTTTGCCTTGGGTGCCGAAATGTCTTGGGCCAGCTCTGGCTATGACACCCTGTGACCAGCATCTCAGTCAAAATGAACCCCCTCTTGACAGATGAGGTAGCTTTCCTTCTCTCCCTCGTTTTAACCTCGGTGGTCTTCCTGTAGCCTATATATTTGCTGGGAGGTGTTTGCTTGGTGGCTTGTGCAGGAAGTTTCTCTCTTTGCCCCTGGAGAGATCCAGTCGTATGGGGAAGAAGGACAAGAGAGGTGGCGGCAAGGAGAAGACCAGATTTCAGGAAGAGAATTGTGTGTGTGTGTGTGTGTGTGTGTGTGTGTGTAAGTGTGTAAATTCATACTCACCCTGGTGCCAATTTGCAACTCCTCGCTCACCCCACCCGGATACTCATTACTGTATTATTATTTTTCTGGAGAGTCCCCAACACAACCCCACCTTGCAAGCCTCTGAGTGTTCGAAACTCTGAAAAGTAACCATAGAAACACTACTAAAAGTTCTTCTCATCCATGTGAAGCAGCCTCCTCCCTGGATGAAATAACTGTCTATATATAGAGAGCTCATATACGTGCCAATATGGAGGGATTAGGCGCAGATCAAAATACCCGTTTTGTGACTTGGAGCTGAGGCTCATTCTCTGGCGGTGTTTAGAGATGGTGCCTATTGCCCGGGCAGTGCGTTCGATTCCTTAAGATTTAATCTTCTATTTTATAATTTTAGATTCCAATCATTTCCGCTGCGGTCATTTGTTGTCGTTGTCCTTGCTTTTGCTGCACGTGCCACTTTTTAAATATATATATATATATATATAAACTATAAAGGCTCGCCGTAACACTTCTCAGAGAATTAATGAAAAATAAGCTAGCTGTCTGCAGTTTTTCTCTTGGCGCCTTTGAATTGACACTATCCTGTGTTTCTGTGCTTTCTCCATTCGGCAGGCATTCTCTGCACTTATTTGTAGGGATCTATCTATACCTACACGAGAAATTAGATAGATAGAGCAATTATGATTCAGTGCCTTAGAGTGTGTGACTTATTGGGGAAAGGCTGTAGCTTAGCAATAGAGCATCATTGTTGATGCAGAAGGTCCGAACTTCAATCCCGGGCATCTTCAGGATAGGACTGGGAATATCAGGGAGAGCCACTACCAGGCTACAAAATATTAAGCTAGATGGATCCAGTTGTTTGACTTGGTATAAGACCTATGAGCTAGGAAGTCCCCTTGGCAATTAATCATAGAATTGTAGAGCTGAAAGGGAACCCAGGGGCCATCTAGTCCAACCCCCTGCAATGCAGGAATCTCAACTAAAGCATCCATGACAGATGGTCATCCAACCTCTGCTTAGAAACCTCCAAGGAAGGAGAGTCCACAAGCTCCCGGAGGAGACAGTTGCACTCAGAAGTTGGCTTTAGCCAAACCTTCGTTCCTCAGACCCTCATCTGCAATAGGATAATAATGCTGACCTACCTTGCAGGGTTCTTGTGAGGATTACTGAAGATAATGCATGTGCACTATCCCCCCCATCGTTCAGCCCGGACACTGAGATCCAGCGCCGAGGGCCTTCTGGCGGTTCCCTCATTGCGAGAAGTGAGGTTACAGGGAACCAGGCAGAGAGCCTTCTTGGTAGCGGCCCCTGCCCTGTGGAATGCCCTGCCATCAGATGTCAAGGAAATAAGCAGCTATCCTATTTTTAAAAGACATCTGAAGGCAGCCCTGTTTAGGGAAGTTTTTAATATTTAATGCTGTATTATTTTTAACACTCGATTGGGAGCCGCCCACAGTGGCTGGGGAAACTCAGCCAGATGGGTGGGGTATAAATAAATTATTATTATTATTATTATTGTTATTGTTATTGTTATTACTATTATTATATTAAACATTCATAAATCATGGGGATTTCATCAATATTGCTATTTGATCAATTGAAAAAGCAATAGTTTAACAATTATACACAAAATGCAATCCATCAAGACCTTCTGCAGCATGGTGCATGAATAAAATCATTCAAAAACACAGCAAATTTTCCAAGTTTTCCAAGCCAGTGTGGTGTAGTGGTTAAGAGCGGTAGACTCGTTATCTGGTGAACCGGGTTCGCGTCTCTACTCCTCCACATGCAGCTGCTGGGTGACCTTGGGCTAGTCACACTTCTTTGAAGTCTCTCAGCCCCACTCACCTCACAGAGTGTTTGTTGTGGGGGAGGAAGGGAAAGGAGATTGTTAGCCGCTTTGAGACTCCTTTGGGTAGTGAAAAGCGGGATATCAAATCCAAACTCTTCTTCTTCTTCTTCTTCTTCATCCTTTGCCGGAATCCTTTGCCGCTAGAGTCCTTCATTGGTGCCTCTTAATTGTTTTGAATTCTGGCAGGTATCAATTATGAACTTTCATCAGGTGTCAAATGCAAAATGCCATTCCATATTGCACGATAAATACTGACAGAGACTAAATTCTACTGCAAACCATCAATCAAAAACAAAATGCCTCTGCATTTTGACTCTCGGAGACTGTCAAAAATAAAATATGCTGTGATTTCAATCTTCACATCCTACCAAGTTTCAAATGTTGAAATAAAAACAGACCATCTTAGCAAATGCAGATATCTGGGGCTTGATCCCTCTAGGGGCATAGTTTTGACATGCTTATCTGTAGCTGCACAGATGAGAGGCTGTATGCACAACTAAATGTTGTTTGGCATGCAACCAACAGTGCGGGACCCCTTATGAAAAACACTCAAATCCACTGTTGGGTTGCTGGAGGCCGGGGCGGGGGGAGAGTGTCTGGATTCAGCCCTTCCCACTCTCCTTTCCTGAGCAAACAGCTGATTGGCAGGGTTTTAAGCTCCTTCCTGCGTGCTCCAATTGGGATGACCAAGTTTCCTGAGTATATGCGGAAAAATTTCCAAAAGTGGAGAGGGTGCCTGCCCAATGCTCCACCTCAAAGTTTGCAGAGGGTAGAATTCAGAGGTATTTTTAAGAAAAGGTCGGACGGCCCTCTGTCGTGGACGCTTTAGCCGAGATTCCTCCATTGCAGGGGGTTGGACTAGATGACCCCTGGGGTCCCTTCCAACTCTACAGTTCTGTGATTCTGTGAGATACTTTGGAAGGCATGCTGGTGCACTTAAGAAACCCAGACTTTTAATTTTTTGTTTTAAGAGACCGTGCTAGTAAAGGAAAACACGTTGTGATGCTTTTGTCTGGATGGTCAATGCAGGTTATCAGCTGAGGGTCTTCTAACAGCCTGCCAGAGATCAGCTGGCCCATCAACCAGCCCATCACAGAATAATGTAACTGTAAGGTCTGCGACTGGACTTAACTGCCAGGGGTACTTTACCTTTACCTTTTACCTTTAAGGTTGGAAAGATTCCCCACACCTGTCTTAGGGGAAAGTGCATTCGGCAGCCACCACATCTCAGAGCACCCAGATCTTTAATCCATCTGTCGACATGGTCTCCGGAACATGAGTGGCGGCACTACGGTCCTCATCCAATGCTCTAGAGGTGTTTAATAGACTCCCCCAAATCGTCCTCTCCAGTGGAAGACCGAGAGATGGATTGTGGAGCCGGGTCTTCTATGGCCCTCTGCAATTAGGATTAATTATGTATATGCAGGGTTTCGCCCCCCCCCCACAGCTGATTTCCTAACCACACTTAAGTGGTGCCATCGAAATCAATGGGACTTACTTCCAGATCAATAGGTTTGAGGTTGAACAGTTCATTCGCCAAGCACTTTTGCAAAGATCCCTTTTCACAGTTACCGTATTTTTCGCTCCATAAGACGCAATTTTTTCCTCCTAAAAATTAAGGGAAAATATCTGTGCGTCTTATGGAGCGAATGGTGGTCCCTGGAGCCGAATTGCCCAAGGGCCAAAAGCAGATAGTGCTTTTTATTTTACAAAGAGAAAAGGGGGGTGTTGAAAGGACCCCGCTCAGCAGCTGATCAGCAAGAGATCGGGAGAGAGATAAGAGTCCTGGCTCTCTTTCACCCCACCCCCTTGCCCAGGCCTCCATAGTTGAATGTGCAGCAGAGGGAGGTTGTTTGTTTCCCCAGTGACATCTGTCTGGAAACTGTAGAAATGGCTCCCTTTCCTCAGAAGCTGCAGAAATGTGAGTTGAATCCCATAAAAATGGGGCTTTTCCTCTTTGCTTTTCCCCCTTTGCAAAAGGAGCTTTGCTTTTCTCCCTTTGCAAAAAAGCTGCGAAACTTTTAGCTGATCCTCAGAAAAACATGGCTTTTCCCTTTGCAAAAAAGCTGCAAAACCTTTAGCTGATCCTCAAAAAAACCAGGGCTTTTCCCTTTGTAAAAAAAGCTGCAAAACTTTTAGCTGATCCTCAGAAAAACAGGGCTTTTCCCTTTGCAAAAAAAGCTGCAAAACCTTTAGCTGATCCTTAAAAAAACAGGGCTTTTATAGGAAGAAAACCAGAAAAATATTTTTTTTTCTTGTTTCCTCCTCTAAAAACGAGGTGCGCCCTATGGTCCGGTGTGCCCTATGGAGCGAAAAATACGGTACCCTGTGAGGGACCAGGCCCTGGCTATGTTCTCTTTTAGGGATGGGGACCTGCCTGAGGCTGATTCCTGCCTGAGGTCACATTTGAACCCAGGTCCAGGTTTGTAAAAGAGTCGGGCCGGGGTGTAGTGGGGGAGAGAAATCAACGCTGAAGACCAGTGTGAAGTTTGGGATGCGCCATGTCGAATGCACCCCGCTTTCCGTGTTTGGAACTTGGTCAACTGATGGGTTTGGGGGCCTTGTCTGGTTTGGCAAATGTAAGGGAGCCTTTGAGCATCTCTTAGGCCACACAGCACCTGCCGGATGGGGCCAGCCTTGTATGCAAACGTAGGCTTCATATATTGAAAGAGGTAACCTGTCCTTATGAACCTGAAATGGCACTTCCCACGCAGAAGTTTTAGGGGAGCCCTGTGGGTTGCAGAGAAAACGGATGAATACTGAGCATGTTCAGTAGCCACGGAATGCTGAACACAGGGGAGGAAAATGGGGGGAAGAAGGGGGATGCAATGGAGTATCTTGGGCCAGGGCATGGCTGGCTGGCGCTAGAGTAATTGCATGCCCTGCTTTGCAGAGGACAGTTCTTTCTCTGAAAGAATCCTCTATCAGAAAGGCTGTATCTACTGTGATCGCCGAAGAATTGATGCTTTTGAATTATGGTGCTGGAGGAGACTCTTGAGAGTCCCATGGACTGCAAAAAGATCAAATTTATCCATCCTTAAAGAAATCAGCCCTGAGTGCTCACTGGAAGGACAGATCCTGAAGTTGAGGCTCCAGTACTTTGGCCACCTCATGAGAAGGGAAGACTCCCTGGAAAAGACCCTGATGTTGGGAAAGATGGAGGGCACAAGGAGAAGGGGATGACAGAGGATGAGATGGTTGGACAGTGTTCTTGAAGCTACTAACATGAGTTTGGCCAAACTGCGGGAGGCAGTGAAGGATAGGGGTGCCTGGCGTGCTCTGGTCCATGGGGTCACAAAGAGTCAGACACGACTGAACGACTGAACAACAACAACAACAAAATCTACTGTGAGTCTGGCTTAAGCTGATAGGGAAAAAGAAATGGAAGGAGTGAGAAATGGGGGCAGGGTCTTGAACCAACAGTTAGCAGCACCTGGAGAGGTGAGTTGCATTGCGTTGCTATTTAAATCCTAGAACCCCTGTTTCTAAATTTGCATCCGAATGTATAAATTAGCAAGGCAACCTCCACAGAATCACAGAACTGTAAGGTTGGAAAGGACCCACCAGCGTCATTTAGTCCAGCCTCCTGCAATGCAGGAATCACTGCTAAAAAAATCCCTGACAGATGGACATCCAAGCCTCTGTTTAGAAACTTCCAATGAAAGAGAGTCCACCACCTTCCGAGGTTATCCGTTCCACTGTCAAACAGTTCTTGCTGTCAGGAAGATGTTGAGTCAGAATCTCCTTTCTTATCATTTGACTCCTTTCATTCGGGCCCTACCCTCCAGAGCAGTTGAAAACCAGCTTGCTCCATATCCCATGGGACAGCCCCTGATGATGGTTATCCTATCTCCTCTCAGTACCCTCTTTTCCAGGCTAAACACACACAGCTCCTTCAACAGTTCCTCATAGGGCTTGGTTTCCAGACCCTTAATCATCTTGGGTTCCAGCTTGTCAACTTTTGGCCAATCGCTGGAAGACTCTTCTGGTTCCTATACGTTTTAAACATCTCTCTCTCTCTCTCTCTCTCTCTCTCTCTCTCTCTCTCTCTCTCTCTGCCACATTTTACCATTTTTGTGGCAGAGTTGGGAGTTTTAGAAATTGAGTCATGACCACCTGTGCACTCTAATTATTTGGGGTTCTGCCCCATGGCCTGGGACCTGAGAAGCTAAATCGCCAGGTGAGCTAAATCTTGGCAAACTTCGACAGCTGTCTTGAAACTTGCATGTCTGACGATGGAGAACTTCCCATCACACATGAACCACACAGGATTCTTCAGCTTCCTTCTGAGACTTGAATGCCATGCAGAGGTCCCCCCCAAAAGCCAACCCTGAAGGCTCCAGGAAGAGTGTGGCCTCTGGACCATCCTGCAGGCCCACAGCTGAGGTTCTTCTACTGTTTCAAAGAAAGATCTCCACAATTCCTAAACTAGTCTGCGCAGGCAAGGGGAAAGATTGAGGGCAGACAGAAGGAAGTACATTTTTAACCCAGCGCATAGAACTATGGAATTTGCTCCTGCAAGATGATGGTGTGGCTATCAGTTTGCATGGCTTCAAAAGCAGATGGGGCAAATTTATGGAGAAAAGGGCTATCAATGGCTACTAGCCACAACGGCTATGCTCCATTGCTGGAGGCAGGATGCTCTTAAAGGAGCAGGTTCTGCTTTCAGGTTTATACGGGCATCTAGTTGGCCATTTTGAGAAGAAGCTGCTGGACTAGATGGACCACCTGGTCCATACACTCCAACGTTCCTCAGATGAAAATTGGGACCTTTCTTACTCCCCCCTCCAATTGATCTTCCTTGAACCCTCATTTTTTTGTTCACCACCCTGCAGAGCATTTCCTATCAGAAGAAGGGCAACACATCCTTGGACCTAAGCCTTTTCCGTTGCTCCGAGACTTCAGGAAACGAGGCACCCGAATAGCAGGCATTTTCAGGGTATTGCTTTCCAGAATGTGGCACCTAGACTGGTGACCGGGAGCGGCCGCTGGGACCATAAAACACCGGTCCTGAAAGACCTACACTGGCTCCCAGTACATTTCAGAAGAATTGATGCTTTTGAATTATGGTGCTGGAGGAGACTCTTGAGAGTCCCATGGACTGCAAGAAGATCAAACCTATCCATTCTCAAAGAAATCAGCCCTGAGTGCTCACTAGAAGGACAGATCCTGAAGTTGAGGCTCCAGTACTTTGGCCACCTCATGAGAAGAGAAGACTCCCTGGAAAAGACCCTGATGTTGGGAAAGATGGAGGGCACAAGGAGAAGGGGACGACAGAGGATGAGATGGTTGGACAGTGTTCTCGAAGCTACTAACATGAGTTTGGCCAAACTGCGAGAGGCAGTGAAGGATAGGCGTGCCTGGCGTGCTCTGGTCCATGGGGTCACGAAGAGTCAGACACGACTGAACGACTGAACAACAACAACAACATTTCAGAGCACAATTCAAAGTGTTGGTGCTGACCTTTAAAGCCCTAAATGGCCTCGGCCCAGTATACCTGAAGGAGCGTCTCCATCCCCATCATTCAGCCCGGACACTGAGGTCCAGTGCCGAGTGCCTTCTGGCGGTTCCCTCACTGCAAGAATTGAAATGACAGGGAACCAGGCAGAGGGCCTTCTCGGTGGTGGCGCCCGCCCTGTGGAACGCTATTCCACCGGATGTCCACAAAATAAACAACTATCTGACTTTTAGAAGACATCTGAAGGCAGCCCATTTGATGTTTTATCATGCTTTTAATAGTCTGTTGGAAGCCGCCCAGAGTAGCTGGGGAGACCTGGCCAGATAGGCTGGGTATAAGTAATAAATTTATTATTATTATTATTATTATTATTATTATTATTAATGATGAGAGTTTGTCCTGGGCTGATGTGACACATCCAGGTGTATGCTCTGACATGCATCCCTCTCTTTCTCTCCCTCTCCCCTTTCTATCCTCTTCCCTACTCCTCCCTCTCTCCTCGATTCACTCAAACAGGTGTTTGTTCAGCAGAAACGCGTGGGAAGCAATGCGAGCAGAGCCTGTGCAGAGGGAGAAACTCATCAGGGCTGCTGAAAACACCGTAGAGAGGCGCTTCGCGGACTGATTCGGCATTACGAGGTACGACAAATTGCTTCAATGAAAGCGCCGCGCTGCAGAGCGACAACACTGTAACCAGCTGTGCTGTAGGCAAGACTCCTGTCTCAGGGATCAGCTTCCTTAGTGCACTCACTTGATGGTCTCCTCTCAGCTGCTCTGCAGTGCCACCACTGCAGGTGGGCATACGGTGGTACTGCAGGCTGTACCCTAGCAGTGATCAGGTGACTCAGGAGAGCCAATAAGGTTCCACCTGCCCCTTTAACGTGACCGACTCTGTCCCGGCTCCTCAGTTTGTAGGATTTGTTGCTTCAGAGGCACTAATGGGTGCTGTGCATTGATAGCCTTCCCGTTTCTAGACTCCCTGCTGGGTTTCTGCTTTCTGCTTTATTTATTTGGTATATTTATAATCACTTTCTTACTTACAACACAGAAAGCTGCTGCCTTGTGTCCAGCCAGACCATTAGCCTATCTTGCTTAGAATATAATTAATATTATATTTGATGCTCCAATAATAATAATAATAATAATAATAATTTATTTGTACCCCGCCCATCTCCCCAGCCACTCTGGGCGGCTTCCACCAAACATTAAAATACATTTAAAATATCACAGTTTAAAAACTTCTCTAAACAGGGCTGCCTTCAGGTATTTTCTGAATGTCAGGTAGTTGTTTATTCCCTTGACTTCTGATGGGAGGGCGTTCCACAGGGCGGGCGCCACTACCGAGAAGGCCCTCTGCCTGGTTCCCTGTAGTTTTGCTTCTCGCAGTGAGGGAACCAACAGAAGGCCCTCGGCGCTGGATCTCAGTGTCCGGGCTGATTGATGGGGATGGAGACGCTCCTTCAGGTATACAGGATCAAGGCCGTTTAGGGCTTTAAAGGTCAGCACCAACACGGTGTTATGTGGTCCCGGCGGCCACTCCCAGTCACCAGTCTAGCTGCCGCATTCTGGATTAATTGCAGTTTCCGGGTCACCTTCAAAGGTAGCCCCACATAGAGCGCATTGCAGTAGTCCAAGCGGGAGATAACCAGAGCATGCACCACTCTGGCGAGACAGTCTGCAGGCAGGTAGGGTCTCAGCCTGCATACCATATGGAGCTGGTAGACAGCCGCCCTGGACACAGAATTAACCTGAGCCTCCATGGACAGCTGTGAGTCCAGAATGACTCCCAGGCTGCGCACCTGGTCCTTCAGGGGCACAGTTACCCCATTCAGGACCAGGGAGTCCTCCACACCCACCCGCCCCCTATCCCCCCAAAACAGTACTTCTGTCTTGTCAGGATTCAACCTCAATCCGTTAACCGCCATCCATCCTCCAATAAGCTATGAAAGAATGCCAAGTATTAATTGAATTGGTTTTTCTTCCTCCCCAAAGTTTTAAATAAATCACGGCAGTCTAGCTTAAGCTCAGAGAATCCCGAAGTCTTCCGAACCCACTCCTATAAAAGGGCCCTCTTTTGCTGCCAATTTTTGTGGTGGTGATGCGATTAGGTTAAAAATAGTTCAGATATCCTTGTATGCCGCCCCTTTTAAAAATCTGAATAGAAAGAGCAAGTCAGGGAAACAGCCCACCGCCAGACCAATCTTAGACATTTCTGCTCAGACATAAACCCACACCGAGCTGTGGTGGTGGTTGTTTTTGTTAAAATTTGTCTTTCCGTAGATCTCAGGGTGGTTCACAAAATGAAATTACAACATAGGAAACTCAAAATACATAATAAGGAACAAAAACAAAACAAAACCAATAATCCCCTCTCCCACAACACATTTGAAAGGGCATTGGGTGTCAACCAGCCAAATATCTGGTTGAAGAGGAATGTTTTTTCCTAGAACCCAAAGGTTTATAATGAAGGTGCCAGGTGAGCTTCCTTAGGGAGAGCATTTCGCAAATGGGGAGCCATCACAGAAGATGCCCGTTCTTGTGTTGCCAACGTCTGGACCTCTTGTGGAGGAGACACATGAAGAAGGGCTTCAGAGGATGATCTCAGGGTCCATGTAAGTTCATATGAAGAGAGGCAGTCCTTCATATGGACCTACCCGGTTCAATGGGTCTCTGTCCCAGAATATAGCAGGGTGAATGGCAGAGGCAGGTTAGACTCTGTGGCCCAGCAGATGTTGTTGGACTACAATCTCCCATCTTCCCTGGTCATTGACCATGCTGGTTGGGTCTGATAGGAGTCGAAGTTTCCCTCCCATCTGCCTGCTCCCTGATGAGTTCTTTAAGGGGCAACCTGTGTCACCCTCCGGACTGGTTGTCAGAAGGCAGATGGTGGGGGTGGGGTGGGGTGGGGCAGGTTGAAGATGGTGGGGCCATTTCCTGTTTGCGCTACTAGATCAGCCTTCATTACCAGGGCTGGATCTACACAGATATAAAAAAACGCTATCAAAGGTCCCAAAGCAATTTACCATTCACTTTGGATTGCATCTCTATAGCACCATCTTGTGTCACATTTTTATAATGCAGTTATAACATTATAATTGACCCGTGTAGCTGAGTCCCAGATGTCTCAGGACCGCAATACCTCAAGGACCACCTCTTTCCATATCAACCTACCTGGACCCTGAGATCATCTTCTGAGGCCCTCCTCCGTGTGCCTCCTCCTCGAGAGGTCCAGAGGGTGGCAACAGGAGAACAGGGCCTTCTCTGCAGTGGCTCCCTGCTCCCTGTCTGTGGAATGCTCTCCTCAGGGAAGTTTGCTTGGTGCCTTCATTATACCACTTTAGGCACCAGGCAAAAGCATTCTTTTTTAACCAGGCCTTTGGTTGATCTGATTTACATACTATGCCCTTTAAAAATGTGGCTTTTTGTGGGGGGGGGGGCTATTGGGTTGTTGCTTTTCTTTTTATTATGTAATTTGTGGTTTTATCTCTTGATTTTATTTTGGGAACCGCCCTGAGACCCCTGGGTATAGGGCGGTAAAAGTTAAAGGAACCCCTGAACATTAGGTCCAGTCCCGGACGACTCTGGGGTTGCGGCGCTCATCTCGCTTTACTGGCCGAAGGAGCCGGTGTACAGCTTCCGAGTCATGTGGCCAGCATGACTAAGCCACTTCTGGTGAACCAGAGCAGCACACGGAAAAGCCATTTACCTTCCCGCCGGAGCGGTACCTATTTATCTACTTGCACTGTGTGCTTTCAAATTGCTAGGTTGGCAGGAGCAGGGACCGAGCAACGGGAGCCCACCCCGTCGCGGGGATTCGAACTGCCGACCTTCTGATCAACAAGCCCTGTGGTTTAACTCACAGCACCACCTGCTATATAAATTCAAATAATAATAATAATAATAATAATAATAATAATAATAATAATAATAATAATAATAATAATGTGTGTGTGTGTGCCTCACACAGTTCAAATATGCATGTTAAAGAAAAACGTTTCTGTTGACTTTTCCTTCAAAAATCTGGCATCTGCACATGGATTCTGACTAGAGGCCCTGAGGCCAAACGAGCAAAGAAAGAAAATAGAACCCCAGTCCAACCATTTTATCCCCGGCCATTTGGCAACCTTACTGTTCACGCACCAGAGCAGGAGAGAAGGTTTCACCCTTGCTCTATACTTCCTGCCCCAAGGGAAACTGGAAATGCAAAAGTGTAACAAAGACGGATGGTTGGCAACAGATTCGACGCCAAGGGCATTCTGCAAGTGCGCACACACTTCACTTTAGGTTATGAAGCAGAGGCTGCCAAGAACATCACCATATATCCCATGATGTCAGCCTCGTTGTGCCTCCTGAAAATCAATGTCAATTTCAGCTTGGCTCCAAGCCCTCCGGAATTGGTTTGTAAGAAGCTGCCTCTCGCTTCGCTCCACCTTATCTGGTTGCATATCGATTGTTTTTAAAGACAGAGATAGTAAAAAAACCACACCACCGAACAAAACAGGAGATAGTTGCCTTGGCCTTTCTAGGAATCCCAACAAACCAGAGAGCGAGATAGCAAGCAAATTCCAATTCTGGAACTCTGTTGGGGGGTGGGGCGTGGGGGGAAAGAGAAATCCCAATAAAGACAAACAGGTTCATTATTGCGGAGTGTCAGGTGCTTCAGAAATGCAGCACAAAGCACTTTGCAAGACCTAATCTTGGCATCTGGGAAGTACCTATTACTTTGCATGATGTTTCCCCAATGCCCCATAACCAGCTGATTGTCTGCGTTTCGGGTTTTTTTTGTTTGGGGTGGGGGCAGGACCGGTGCTAGGGTTTCTTGCGCCCTAGGCAGACCACCTTCTGGCGCCCCCTGCCCCCGCCCAAGTCTGCTTTAGCGGGAGGTGGGGGGTGGTGGAGAGGCAAGCAGCAGTTTCTCCGCTGTAGTGGAGAAGCTGCTGCTCGCCTGCCCCGCCCCCTGCCCCCCCGCCAAAGCCTGCTTTAGCGTGAGCCAGGGGGTGGTGTAGGGGGCAAGCAGCACCTCTCCCCTACAGCGGAGAAGCTGCTGCTAGCCCCCCGCCCCCCCGCCCAAGCCTGGCCAGCGCCCCCTCCATTTTGGCGCCCTAGACAATTGCCTAGTTTGCCTTAATGGACGTGCCGGCCCTGGGTGGGGGAGTGTCACACAAACCCCGTTGTCAGCACATCCCGGCTTAAGCAGAAGGCTTCTCAAATGCACGACAACCAGCTTCCGAAAGCACTCTGAGACTAGGTTCTGCTCCGATCTCCGAGATGCTACGTTCCTTTGCTGCCATCGAGAGAGTTCTGCTCGAAAGGACAAAAGGAAGCGCCGTTGAATGCTAAATGTTTTATTGAATTTTTAAAATAAAATTTAAAAAAATAGCTAAACTGAATGTGATCGCGAGAGGAAATACTTTTATTTTGGTTCTGGCTGGAACACCTACTTAGGTTTTTCAATGTGTCAACACTGCCACCTTGTGCCGAAAGGGAAATCTATCTTTTAAAACATACAGCTGTGAGGAAAGTCATTGACTCTGGGGTTGCGGCACTCATCTCGCGTTAATGGCCGAGGGAGCAGGCGTACAGCTTCCAGGTCATGTGGCCAGCATGACTAAGCCGCTTCTGGCGAACCAGAGCAGCGCACGGAAACGCCGTTTACCTTCCCGCCGGAGCGGTACCTATTTATCTACTTGCACTTTGACGTGCTTTCGAACTGCTAGGTGGGCAGGAGCAGGGACCGAGCAACGGGAGCACAAACCGTCGCGGGGATTCGAATCACCGACTTTCTGATTGGGAAGCCCTAGGCTCTGTGGTTTAACCCACAGCGCCACCTGCGTCCCCTGTGCAGGGCTAGCACCCCACAATTACATTGCCTGAGGTGGGTGACTCTGCCTTCCTGGTGGTGACATAGTCCTCTCTCCTGTTGCCTCCCAATCCTTTCTCTTCCTCCCTTCCCCCCCACAGCATTAGACAGGGCAGTACTAGTGCTTTCTCGGCCGACACCTCCTGCTCCTTTTTGCTTTTATATATCCATTTCTTACATTAACATGTCACCTTTTTTCCCTCCAAGGAGCTCAGAGCAGTATAGAGTGGTACCTTGGTTCTGAAACTTAATCCGTTCCGGAAGTCCGTTCCAAAACCAAAGCATTCTGAAACCAAGAGAATGTAATGCAATATCGATTAATCTGTTCCAGACTTTTAAGATCAACCCCTAAAACAGCAATTTAACATGCGTTTTTCTATCTAACAAGACCATTGATCCATAAAATGAAAGCAATAAACAATGTAGGCCTACTGCAGTCACACAATCAATCAATCAATCAATCAATCAACCAATCAGTAGCTGAACTGACTGGGTTCCACACAGTCACAAAAACAAAACAAAACAAAACAAAACAAAACAAAACAAAAAGAGCTGCAAACACAAAAATGCAAAATAAATAGCGAAAAGAGACAGACCTCAGTGTGGCACTCAAAATGGAAGCGTACCACTCAAAACGGAGCATGTTCGGCTTCCGAAAAAAGTTCACAAACCAGAACACTTACTTCTGGGTTTGCAGTCTCTGAGTACCAAGGTATTTGAGAACCAAGGTACCACTGTGCATTGTTTTCCCCTTTCTCCATTTAATCCTCTGTCAGGAATGCTTTGATGGTGTTTCCTGCTTGGCAGGGGGTTGGACTGGATGACCCTTGTGGTCTCTTCCAACTCTATGATTCTATGAACAAGCCTGTGAGAGGGGGTGTCTTGTTAATTCCCCCAACGCTCCAGCAGATGACATTCCATTTCCTCTGGAAAAAGACCTGGGGTGGACCTCCCGTATTATAGACTTCCTGCACGGTTCTGCTGGGCTCCATACATAGAGCTGATCATTGTGCAATTGCTTGCAAATGGTTGTCGTGTGATTGTAGAAAGTTGCTGCCAAAATGCAACAAAAATTGATTTTACTTCTGAAAATAAAAACAAACCGTATTTCTTTCTTTGAAATATCTATAACTTGCTTTATCAAAAATGTTTCCTAACACAATAAAGCTGGGAATAAAACACAATTGAAGCCGACAGTCCAATGGAAACAGACACACGGAAAGCCAACAGCACAATTCCTAATGGCAACTCCTCCTTGTTTGCACAGCAGGTCCCAGCCAAGTATCGACAAATACCTTAACAACGTCGAAAGTAGCCTATTTTAAGAGGAAATATGCAGAAGAAGAAGAAGATTTACATCAGGATTACCAGGGGTATTTTCCAAAAGTGAGTATGTTTCTGAGATCGAAAAGAATTTACTCCCCACCCCGGAAAAATAATAACTCTCTGATAATAGATTTTGACAAAGAAACATAACTTACAACATTACTGTAGAGAGCTAATTTCAATCCAATAGAGAGACCAAATTTATTTATTTATTTGATGCTTTAATATACTGTTTTCTGTGACCTCCAAGTGGTTTGCACAGATCACGCAAAACGATAAAAATACAAGTTTTGAAATGCCTTTGTTACTCATAGCATTTGTTTCCCAATGAATTCAGAAGGGCCCCATTTGCTTTAATTTTTCATTCCGTCTGAAGTAGAAACCCAAAGTCCCATGGCCTTTCCCAAGCCGGTGCCCTCCAGAAGCTGTAAAACTTTATTTCCTATCTTCCTCTTTCCACCTGCCCAATGATCAGGGATGATGGGGGATTCGGAATAGGGCAACGAAAATGAACCTCTCAAGCCATGTGAGCTGTACATGTGAAAAGGATCTAGGAGTCTTGGTAGACCATAAACTTGACATGAGTCAACAGTGTGACGCAGCAGCTAAAAAAGCCAATGCAATTCTGGGCTGCATCAATAGGAATATAGCATCTAGATCAAGGGAAGTAATAGTACCACTATATTCCGCTCTGGTCAGACCTCACCTGGAATACTGTGTCCAGTTCTGGGCACCACAGTTCAAGAAGGATACTGACAAGCTGGAAGGTGTCCAGAAGAGGGCAACCAAAATGGTCAAAGGCCTGGAAACGATGCCTTATGAGGAATGGCTTAGGGAGCTGGGTATGTTTAGCCTGGAGAAGAGAAGGTTAAGGGGTGATATGATAGCCATGTTCAAATATATCAAAGGATGTCATGTAGAGGAGGGTGAAAGGTTGTTTTCTGCTGCTCCAGAGAAGCGGACACGGGGCAATGGATTCAAACTACAAGAAAGAAGATTCCACCTAAACATTAGGAAGAACTTCCTGACAGTAAGAGCTGTTTGACAGTGGAATTTGCTGCCAAGGAGTGTGGTGGAGTCTCCTTCTTTGGAGGTCTTTAAGCGGAGGCTTGACAGCCATCTGTCAGGAATGCTTTGATGGTGTTTCCTGCTTGGCAGGGGGTTGGACTGGATGGCCCTTGTGGTCTCTTCCAACTTTAAGATTCTATGATTCTATGGTGTGTCAACTCTCGTTTGGGCCTTTGTAGTTTAGAGAAAATGCGAGCAAGAGGTGACATGGTGGAAGTTTGTAAAATCAGGCATGGCATGTAGAATGTGGATGGGAACAATGGTTTCTCCCTCTCTCATAACAATAGAACTCATGGAAACCCAGAGAGACTGAATATTGGAAGCCTCAGGACAGAGAAGAGGAAGGCTTTTGGGCCAGATGACCATAACAGTCCCTTCCAGCTCTACAACTCTATGATTCATGCAGCACATAGTTAAACTATGGAACTCGCTCCTGCAGTGATAGCCACCAATGTAGATGAGTTTAAAGGAGGCAGTAATGTTTGAGAATACCTGTTGCTGGAAACCACAGGAGGGGAGAGGGCTCTTGTGCTCAGGTCTTGTTTTTGTGGGCTTCCCATAAAGGCATCTGGTTGGCCACTGTGAGAAGAGGACTAGATGGACCATTGACCTGCTCCAGTAGACGCTTCTTATGTTCTTAGGTTGTAGTCCAAAATCCACTGGGAATTGGACCAGGCTGGGGAAGGTTTTGAATCCAGTCTTCTTTGCCATCTTCTGGGAATGTTGTGGGTAGCAGGAGAGGATATATTGATTAAATATTATCCTTCCTAACACGCTAGCGAGTTTATTCATACAACAGAGTACAGTCCCCTATTTACACAGCAGGAAGCTAGTTGCAGATTCGTTAGAATCTCTTAAGTTCTGTTATTCCTGGTAAGACCCTTTTGATTCCCTCCTAAAAGAATACAGACACAACAGTCTTCTTTTAAAAGTAATAAGAAGTTTACTCACATTCAGTTCACAGTTGGATCCCTGAAGGCAGGCTTTAGCTTAGAGTTACAGAAGGGGGTTTGAGTTCATCTCATATGGGAACTCATCCCACATGCAGTCCAAGACAAGAAAAGGCATCAAAAGAGGAAGGTGGCTGCATGACTGGACCTTTTGTTAGGTCTGGAAGGGTCACGCCCACCTACCTGGTCACATGCAATGGAAGGATGCTCCAGACCAGGTGTAACAGGAAGTTCAACTGGCTGGACCAACATTCCCCTGCATGTCCACTCTAGGCAAACAGGAAATGTGGTATTTGACTGCTTATGTTGCACCCCACACATCTGATGTTTCTGTTATGTACTACAGGGGTGGCCAACTCCCAAGAGACTGCGATCTACTCACAGAGTTAAAAACTGGCAGTGATCTACTCCCTTTTTGGGGGTTCAGGTCAAATTTGTTGAGCTTTTTTAGGAAGGAGGAAGGGTTCGGGTCAAAGTTGTTGAGTTTTTT
Organism: Lacerta agilis; assembly: GCF_009819535.1. Taxonomy (NCBI): domain Eukaryota; kingdom Metazoa; phylum Chordata; class Lepidosauria; order Squamata; family Lacertidae; genus Lacerta; species Lacerta agilis. Next base: position 9,036,574 of record NC_046312.1, read on the forward strand.
TCAGGGAGGAGGTAAAATGTTGAGCTTTTTTAGGGGAGTCACAGTTGTTCAGCTTCTTTGGGGGGGAGCAAATGATCTACCGGTGATCTATCGCAGATGTAGATCTACCTGTTGGACGATCTACCTGTTGGACGTACCTGATGTACTAAATCAGTTTCCTGCGCTAACGTTCTCTATTTATCCTTTAAACTCACCTCAGCACCTGATCCTGCCCGAAGACCGGACTTGTATCTTGAAACTTTCTCTGCAGAAGCTCCAGTTCCTCGAAGATCCCGAGATCTACCTCCGCCGGTCCGTCTTGATCAACAACCTGCTGCGGAAGATTCACCTGGAAACGGAGCGGGAACGCTATGAATACTTTAAGGGGAGTCCGTGCTGCCGGACTGCCTACGCGGATGCACGAAAACGGCTGAAGTTCATGGTCCAAGAATGCCGTTCTCAATCCCTTTATTACGAAGAGCTGCATTCGTATCATATCGTGCCTTACCCTACGGAGAATGCCATTTACGGAGTGGGCTACTCGAGCGGCCACCTGGAGCAGAATTCTCAGTTGCTTATTTATAAGATGGAGTGAAGGTCGTGCTTTCTTTTCTTGTAGACCTGCCCGTTGTTTCGCTTCTGAGCGGCTAGGAGAGCTTCTTAGCCTGCTACGGCAAGGCGCTAGCTGCAACCGTAGGGAGGGGTCAAAGGTTAGTTCGCCATCTTAGGCTGCAGTGATGGTAGCTCTGTCCGAGCTTTGGCCAGCTTGGTTGCAAACGTCGCTTGGTGTCCACTTGGAACTGTTGCAATAGGGAGGTTCCTCAGAAGCAGAGAGAGAGATCTTGCGCTCAGCGATCAGTGGCTTTTCGATTTGTCCGTTATGTATATATAGATGAATTAACACTAGCAGCTTAACTAGACCACCCTTGCTTAGGAAACGTAAACTGACGACAGGAGACTAATCCATTAGTGAGGTTTTGGTGAGAATCAGAAAGGGTGGGTGGGAATGACTTCTCAGAAGGGTCAAGAAACAAGCTTTCGTTTTAAGGGAGTCCTTCGGCACCGAAGGATTCTCTGCTGTTACGGATACGGATTCCTTTTCATGCTTTCTTTCTTTTTCTTAGGGTATTCCAAGCTATTAACTGTTCTGAGATTGTTATGCTTTGCCATTCATTTGCTGGCTCGCTGACTTTGCCGGCACGCATGGTTCCTTGTTTTGGTTGGCGCTTCTGGCTTTGTGTAACTTCAGTGAATTTGGTGAGCCGGAAAAAAACGCATTCGCCCCGTGATATCACCGCTTTCTAAGCGATCCTCTTTGAGTTCCTGTCAAACTGATATGACGGTTTGATGGCAGGGTGCTTATCAGTATTAATGCTTTGGCAGGTGTGTGTGTGTGTGTGTGTGTGTGTGTGTGTGTGATTTGGGGGACAAATATATGTTTGATTCAGTGAACCATATGAAGCAGTTGTCCCAGTGTTCACAGTTGATGAAGGCATCCAGTTGAAGCTTAGGAAATGTCTTCTACAACCCTCGAGCGTGTCACACAAAGGAAGATGGCTAACAGATCAACAGAGATTGGTGAGAATGCCATTGCAGCCCAAGGTGTGTGGTGAAATTGCCAAAGAGAAGCATTAGAGAGGAGGATTAAACCAAGTCCCGATTGGCACTGCAAGCTCGTGGCAGATTTGTGCCCAATTTTTACTCTGGACTTCCGCTAAAGTAACTTGGGAACTATAGTTCGCTGAGGTTTTCCAATCAGATCCTACTACAATTCTCCGCAAACTACAATCCCCACAGTTCCCTAGGGAGGCAGAGTCAGTAGGTGGCGGTAACGGGGCCTTTCCTTTGGGCTTACATCCAAATTAAACTCAGAGAAGGAGCGAGTTTAAGGCCAAATCCACACCACATATTTAAAGCACATTTATACCACTTTAACAGCCATGGCTTCCTCCCAAGAAATCCTGGGAACTGTAGTTTGTTACGGGTTCTGCGAGTTCCTAGGAGACCCTTGTTCCCCCGTGCAGAGTTATAAATCCCATAGTTCCCTGGGAAGAGGGCTTGACGGTTAAACCACTCAGGGAATTGCAGTTCAGAATAGGGGTCTTGGCACCTTTAGCAAACTACACTTCCCAAGATTCTTTTGGGGAAAGCCACGGCTTTTCAAAGAGGTCTGATAGTGCTTTAAATGTGTGATGCAGATGTGGCCTACATCTGCATTGTGGGTGTGCCTTCCAATCTAGGGAAGTTTCTATTTGAACCTTTGAAAGCTGCATCATTCAGCATCAAATGACACAACCCAGTGAGGCATTTTCCTGAAGATGCGCTGCCGGGATGAAGTCCGTATTGTGCTGTTTACATGGGAGAAGAATCCAAAGGATTGGGGCCTCATGGGATGCCATCACTTGCGAGCATATGGATCTCTTTGTTTGGATTTGTACATTAAAAAGAAAAGAAGAAAGCTTATGTTCAAGAAGGAACAATACTGACAGATGTTATACCAGGGTGCCCTCTTAATTTCCGCAAGCAAAGCCATTGTTCTTATGCAAAAGGCAGTTAAAGCCGCCTCTGAATGTTTCTTTTCTAGGGGGGCAAGTAAGAAAAATCTTTAGCGAAGTCTAGCGGGGGGGGGGGGGGAAGGGAAGGCACCCTAATTCCGAGCCTACTTAAAATGCCTCGTTTTGGCCTGTGCTTTTGCTCGTTTTTGCACACACATCATTAGCTTACTCTAGTGGTGCTCGTGAGGATTCCCAGCTGATCATGCAAATGGACTGTGTGTCTGCTGGCACCGAGGACAATGTGGAAATCCTGTTCTGTGATGCTCACTCACACCTGAATGCTGCAGCCAGCGAAGGATGAATGTGCTTGAGTCCTAGGGCTGGCTCCGACCCACGCACTTGCGTATTGCTCGTTTCACAGCATTTGTATGGCGCTCGGTTGTAAGAAAACCCCAAAGCGGTTTGCAAAGCGTCCGATGTCAAGGTCCGTTGAGAGCCAGGGTTAGAACCGTAGAATTGTAGAGTTGGAAGGGACCCCTGAGGATCATCTAGTCCAACCCCCTGCAAATGCAGGAGTATGCAGCCGTGCCATACAGGGATCGAGCCTGCAACCTTGGCATTATCGGCACCGTGCTCTAACCGACAGAGCTCTCCAGGGTAGCCAACTGGGTGCCCTCCAGATAGTGGCTCCTCTGCGCACTGTCAGCCTTAACTGACCTAAGACTTCTCGTGCTTTGATACCGCCTCGTGAGGACAGCTTTGCACAGAGGCTGCCTCTGTACTGCCTCTGCACAACTCAATAATGAAGCTAAGCACCGTCCTTTAGGCATCTGAGAGTGTATAAACAGTTTGCCACCTTGGCGGGTGGCACTGGAGACTGAAGTGTGCCTAGGAGAAAAGTGGCTTCAGCTATTTAACGTTCAGTGGAATGTTGCATGTTTTTTCCTGCTTTTCTTTTTAATGACTTGTAAATAAGGAACTTGAGGACATCAGCCTTTTCCCTACTGATCGCAGTGTGTTCGAAATATTGGTAATCCCAATGTAGTTAGAGTCAGCAGTCAAATTCACGCTGGCAGTAATCAGCCCTGGTGGTTTCCCTTTCTACCGCTGAATCAGCGGAGGCTGGTTTACTTAGGGCAAATGGGGCACTGCCCCACCAGCCTGCCTTCTTGCCTACAACCAGTCCAGGGGAGTGGCTGTGGCTGTCTGCTTCCTCCTCTGTGTTGCCCCTTGTTCAGCTCAGCAGACAGGAGGAGCGGGGGACAAAACTTAGAATCACTTGGCTCTGCCTGCCGTTGGCTCTGGCGCCACCTGCTGTTAGTCTCCTTGCCTTCCACCCTACCAGTCCCAATGGACGTCAGCCATCATTGCATTGAACGTATCTGTTGGCAGCTCTGGCATGTTCCAAGGAAAATTAAATGAAGTGTCCCAGGTCGTTGGCTTACATTGCTATTACTGTTGTGTACAACCCAGTTTCCAACCGGTGAGAGATGCCAGGGGTTCACCCAGGTTTCGGTTTCCTTGGAATGAAGGTCCATGGAGGTGATGGTGTCTTTGGGATGTATGGCTTTATTTACGCATATTTACAACCTGTGCATGGGATGGAATAGCTCATAGCAGCAGCAACCCAGCATATCTTGCTCCTCCATTAGGTTTCCAGGGAGGCCATGAACCATAGCTTTGGGACCAGCACAGATCTAGACAAGCCTCTGTGTCTCCAGCTTCCAGCGGGCCAAAACTCTGTCCTGGTTTGGCGCAGGGATACCAAAGAAGGCTATCAAAAACACCGGAGGGATCAATCCTAGTGCTTTATTACAAGAGGTCTAAACCAGGGGTCAGCAAACTTTTTCAGCAGGGGGCCGGTCCACTGTCCCTCAGACCTTGCGGGGGGCCAGACTATATTTTTGGGGAAAAAATATGAACGAATTCCTATGCCCCACAAATAACTTAGAGATGCATTTTAAATAAAAGGACACATTCTACTCATGTAAAAACATGCTGATTCCTGGACCGTCTGCAGGTCGGATTTAGAAGGTGATTGGGCCGCATCCGGCCCCCAGGCCTTAGTTTGGGGACCCCTGGTCTAAACTGACAAAACAGCCTGCAAAGTCTTACTGCCATTACAGACACAGGGCAAACACCAGAGCAGTAAATGGCCATCATGAATTGTCTACAAAGTGCTGATGTGCTAAGTATTATTTATACACAAAGCAATCTATGTAAGCTGGCATCAGTAGCCCTATTAACTCACCCCTGTCTTAGAGGACCCTTCCACCTCTCAGGTAAAGGAGTAGTTGAGGAGCAGCCAGCTTGAGAAGCTCCCTTGTCCCCACTAACTGAACGAAACGAAGGCTCCCAAGCAGACAAGCATTTGTGAGATATTCTTGCAGCGAATAACAGTTAGTCCCCAGCTTAGCTTGACTACCAAGATGGTGTTTGCAGACCTTCTGACACAGATTCGCCAGTGGTTCTGCCCAAACTCACAAGCAGAAACACACGGTCCCCTTTCGCCTGTTGTTCTCCCTTCTATAAGGATGTGGCATCCAATTAGGTGATGTGGGAAAACACTCATCCATTCTTGGAACCAGGGCAACCACTTTGGACATGTAAATGGAGGTACTTAACTGGCCGGATAAGCTCATTACCTTAACAAAGGAGCAGGTTTGGCTGGTTCAACAGGTTTCCTGTTACTGCTCCTAACCTCACAGATCACATGTTTGGAAGGGACCTGCAGGTGTCATTCATACTGACCCCACAAACCTATTATTATTATTAAGCACCTTGAAGCCATTTCATGATACAACAAAACATATGTAAAACAATTGCATATATAAAAACAGCTGAACCAACTCCATAGCCACCTCCTCTCTCCAATCATTATAAGATAACCCTTTAGTGTGGCTATCTACACCGATTTGTTGTGAACGTGTAGTGTGTTACCATCAGAATTGCATCTGAAATCAAATAGTCTGGCAGGATAATTAAGGGTTCCAGCCAACATTAATCCTATCTCATTGAAATCAATGGACATGGCTAACTTAGGTACATGGATTTCAGTAGGTCTACTCTGAGTATAAATCATAGTCTTATGGAATGCCTAAAAGACTAGGTGCAATCTCAGAGGGGGTTTTGCAAGTCTGTAGGAAGTCATCTGAAATGGAACTTGAAGCCTTTCTGGCAGTTCTTCCTTAGGGGAAACATCTGAAGAACTTCAAGGAAAGCTAAAATAGTTTCAAGAGGACTAGTGACATGTCTCCTTAGGGTAGTGCTAGGTTTTCTTCCAAGTTGCCATTCTACAGCTCTCTTTAGCATTGCCATCAGTGCTGGTCTGTGGGTCAGTCAGAAACCAGGAACCTCTTCTCAGGGAGTTTGGCCCCAACTCACATCATCTTGAGCAGGGGTGGGTAGAAGATTGCAGTTTCCATTACTTTGTGTGAGAAGAGGCATGGATTTTCCCTAAGGATGACTATTACACAGACCAAAGCCATTTCTTTGGTCCACAAAAGTTGAGACTATCTGGAGAATTTATTTTTTGGGGGGGGGGAGGGGAGAGGACACATGCCAAATTTGCCAGTTTGGAAAGGTGGACGCTGTCAACATTTCTGTTTTGCTCTGCGGCAATGCAAATGTAGCCAGTGCGGTGAATCTTGTTGTCGCGGGCCCTACGCCCTGTACAGCCCACCCCCGGACGTTTTACGGTCTATGAGTGCTGCACCAACGACAAACAGTCCCCAGCATGCAGCCCTTCAGACTACTGGCTGGATCCTGCTTACTTCATTCACCACAGACGAGGATATTGTGAACTAAAAAGATGTTTATTGCGTACAAAGCTTGTGGTTGCTGATAAATAAAAGGTTGTTCAATAAGCTTATAACAGTTGTCCTATACCGGCCTAATACCTCTAAATATTACCGGCCTAATACCTCTAATAGTAAACTAAATATCAATAACAATGCGTTTCACAATCTCTTTATCCTCTCTGCTAACATCCACCTAAGACTCTAAACTCCCAGCTCTATCTCTTGACTCACACTGCTCAACTCCAACTCTAACTCCCCGCACTTAACTCTAACTCCTCCTGCCCACACTTCAACTGACTTACTGCCCACTGGGAGGGGTGTTTTATACCCAGGCTAAGCCCGCCCCTGAGGGTTCTAACTGTCAGAACACTTAACCCCTACCTGGCATGAGGCTAGTTCTCCACATACCTCCCTCCTTTTTAGGTTTGTATCAGAGGAGTTACTAGCCAAAGTATCCCTCTGATACAAACAACATTTTTAAACATTAACATAAACAATACATTTTATAACTCTTACCTATATTACCTATCTATAACATAAACAGTTACATCTTCAGTAAAAGTACATATGGTTGTGAACATTATATACAATAGTTCATGCAGCATTAGGTCTTTATTGCAAGAAAAGTCGTAACTGTCCATTTTAACCTTTGTCTTTGGGTCTTCGTGTTAAGGCGTCTGCGATGATGTTTAAGATCCTTTCACGCTCCTTAACCGTCGCAAGAAGTATCTTTCTCTGGGCACCAGTCTTTTCTCGGCCAAACGTGATGGGATGTAAGCTGTCTTCCCCGGCCAGATGACACAGTCCCATTCCGATCTCTGCACTCGAGGCGTCTGTAACGATTGTGGATCTCAAGCTGGGTAGAGTCCTTGTTTCTCAGGATCAAAAGCTCTCTTAGTTCAACCTCTCCCTCCTTCAGGATCTCTGTTAAATGCTTAAGCTCGCAGACTTGTACACACATCTCTAGGTCATCATAAGCTGCATAAACGCTGGTTGTCTGGCTTTTAAATGCACTGGGAACTATTTGCAGAAGTTTGTGGATATCTTCTGTTTTAGTCAGCTTGCTGAAGCTTTCTAGGCAAGCGTGATCTCTTAATGAAAGTAGGCTAACAAGCTCTGATTGCTTATTGCTCATAGCAATCTCCCTTGTTGTCAGTTCATCTTTGGTCTGTAGTGATTTATTAGTTCCCACTTCGAGCAATTTTAAGATTACTTTTGTATGCCTTTGACGTGGTAGCCCTGTTAATGCTGTGTAACTACATTCATTTTGGACATTTATTTGTGTTGCATGAGCAGCAGGGTACCCATCCTCCCACCACACAGTCTCTAGTGTAGGAAACACTTTCACTTTCATAGAAAGTCGATGGGACCCCATGCCAGCTATAACTTCTAGCACGTCTTTCTTTCTATCTTTCCAACTGATGAATGGTTTATCATAAATTTGACTAGTTGTTCTAACTGATCTCACAGATAGGTCACTGGTCACATTGCAGGTAGACACTCCTTTACCAATATCACAGGCTTTTTCAACAACGTGACGACTGTAGTCTAGATTGGGTTCATGGTTTAGTGACTGGGTTGGGTTTATCATATTCTTATGCATGACCCGCCTCCCTTCACCATGCTGAATTATATTGTTTATATCATTCATTTTTGAAATGATCTTACAAGGACCTTCCCATGTCAGTTGTAACTTGTCACTGTTTACTGATCTGATTAATAAAATATCTTGTCCTGGCTCAAAAGATCTCTCACGTGCTTTCGTCTTATCTTGCCCATGTCCTTGTAATTGGCAAGTATGGCACGTTCGACAAGATAACTTTATTTGCTTGCCCATCCCAGGCCAAAAGAAATTTTGGGACACCCTTTGTTTGGTTCTGGTGATTCCCAAGTGACCTCCAAAGATACTGCCATGTGCATGTTGTATTATTTTGGTTCTAAATTCAGTAGGTACTATCAGTTGCCTGTGGATCTCATTACCCCCTCTATTAGGCTTTAAAAGAATCTCCCTGTATAGCAACCCATTGTTGACTATAAACCGCTCCGGGCTTTCAGGGGTTAATACTGTATTCACGGCTGTGGCTTGAAAATATTTCTGTAAATCTGTATCTAGTTTCTGCTTGGCTGCAAAACTAGCTGCTTGACTATTTGTAACTGGCATTATACTTGTATCTTGTGTCAGTTCAACAATTGTATCAGGCCTTTCCTCCTGAGGTAACTGTCGCAGTTTTTGTGCCCTAGTTTTCACAAATGCACTCTGTACATGGTCAAGTAGATCCCACCCGATTAACATTGGAGCTGGGATTTCTGGTGAAACTGCTACTTGCCATTTTCCAGACCATTGTTTATATGTCAGATTAACTAATGCGACTGGCAAGATTTCTGGCTGTTTTGATATTCCTTTTAAACTGATTGTTTTGCCTTTAATAAAGTCTTCTGGCTTTAACAAATCAGGATGTACAATACTAATCTGAGACCCTGTGTCTTTTAAGCCTTTATATTGTTTACCATTCACCCAAATTTCTTCTCCTGTTTTGTGTAATAGCATGTCATCTTGTTGAATTATATAGCACCTCACAACTTGGGCCACTGGTAACTCATCAGCCTCTGACTGGGCCTCGGTTGCCGTGGCAACCATGTTGGCAGTTGGCTCTGTCTCCACAGTTTGGACACAATATGTCTGCTTCTGAGGGATAGTATTTGCACTCCTAGTTCTGATTTCAGTTCTACAGTCCACCTGTCGATGGCCTTTTCTCCCACATTGCCAACAGATTAATTCAGGCCTTTTACCCTCACTATATTTATTTACTTTTCCCTCAGTCCCCCCCGTTGTCATAGGCGTGTTATGGGGAACATTTGCATTGGCGGGAAAAATTTTCTTGGCAGTTTCTGTGGTAAACTTTGTGGGCTGTTGCATTCTCTTAAACTTATTTGTTTCCCACTGTTTGTCCTTATATTTTGGGGCATCATAAGCGTGTTCTCGGATTTCATTTATTTCATCTGCCAGATTAGCAGCTTCCAGGATGGTTTTAGGGCGTCTTTCTTTAATTAAATACTTCAGATGGGTATTAATCGTGTCATAAAATTGTTCTAATGCGAACACCTCTTTTATTTTCGTCACAGAATCAGCACCCTCCTGTTCTAGCCACTTGTTTAAATAATTTGTAGTTTTAGCTCCTAGTTGAGCAAATGTTTCCTCACGCACTTTTGTTATTGTTCTAAATTTTTGTCTCAGTTGTTCTGCAGTAATTCCGAATCTAACATAAACCAACCGTTTAAATGCTTCAAAATCTTTAGATTGATCAGATGGCATTTGAGAATAAATCTCTGTTAATGTTCCACTAATACGCGCTCTCAGTATTTGCATTTTCTCCTCATCTTTTACTTCAAAATCTTCGCAAGCCCTCTCAAAAGAAATGATAAACGCTTCAGGATCGTCTTTATCTCTGAAGTCAGGGAATCTTTTTAAATCCACCCTGCTAGGATTTTGTGTGGAACTATTGTTGTTGTTTCTATTTTCTACAGCTGATAATTCAAGTCTTTTCATTTCTAGTAAATATTCTCTTTCTTCCCGTTCTCTTTCTCTCTCAATAGCTAAGGTCATTTCTTTCTCTTTCAGTTCTCTCTCTTTTGCTTCAGCTTGTAACTTTAATTCTCTCTCTTTTGCCTCAATAGTTAATATCATTTCCTTCTCTTTTAGTGCTCTTGCCTCTCTCTCTCTTTCAATATTTAAGGTCATTTCTTTCTCTTTTGCCTCAGCTTGTAACTTTAATTCTAATTCCTTCAGTTTATATTCTTGTTCTAGTTTCCATTTCTCAAATTCCTCTGAGGCTTTAAAACTAGTCCCCTCAGCAGGATTTTTGTTAACTGTTTCAGTACTGGTTTCCTCGATCTGGGAAACCCCATTTTCTTCTTCAGAGCTTTCTACTTGTGAGTCCCTAAGAGCTGCTTTAGTCTTTCTAGGTGGCATTTTCTATTTATTTGGTGGTATTATTTCTGTACTTAAATCAAGGATGTTTCAGTTAAACTATTTCTCCAGGCTTAGTTTCCACAGTTTAGGTCCAAAGTCACGCCTAAAGTTACCTCAGTGCACTTTATCCAGCGTACTTTTCCGACCTCTCACTATAAACCTTTCTGCCTGAAATAGTTTCAAACGCAAAGTATCTTTGTAACTCTCTCACAATCTCACAGTCTTAGGCGCTATCACACCACACCCTAGGGCCAGGTAATTCCTCTCTGAATTCCCCTTCTCCCTTTCCAGGTGTATGCGATCCCCTTCCTGACTAGATTGTAGAGTCTCACTGAAGTTTGCTTAAATCCTCTTTAAGCCTCACACTTCACACAATGCGTAACCCTTAAATCCTTCTTGTACCTTGGCACTTCTTGCCAACACTTTAGATCTTTGATCTCAACGTGACCACCACTTTATGACTATCTTTCGTATCCCGACGCTGCCACCACTTTAATGTCGCGGGCCCTACGCCCTGTACAGCCCACCCCCGGACGTTTTACGGTCTATGAGTGCTGCACCAACGACAAACAGTCCCCAGCATGCAGCCCTTCAGACTACTGGCTGGATCCTGCTTACTTCATTCACCACAGACGAGGATATTGTGAACTAAAAAGATGTTTATTGCGTACAAAGCTTGTGGTTGCTGATAAATAAAAGGTTGTTCAATAAGCTTATAACAGTTGTCCTATACCGGCCTAATACCTCTAAATATTACCGGCCTAATACCTCTAATAGTAAACTAAATATCAATAACAATGCGTTTCACAATCTCTTTATCCTCTCTGCTAACATCCACCTAAGACTCTAAACTCCCAGCTCTATCTCTTGACTCACACTGCTCAACTCCAACTCTAACTCCCCGCACTTAACTCTAACTCCTCCTGCCCACACTTCAACTGACTTACTGCCCACTGGGAGGGGTGTTTTATACCCAGGCTAAGCCCGCCCCTGAGGGTTCTAACTGTCAGAACACTTAACCCCTACCTGGCATGAGGCTAGTTCTCCACACTTGTTACACCTCAATTTCAGATCGGAAGCTATGAATGAGCTGTTATTCTAGAAAACCTGTATCTTGCTCGCTCTTTCTTTTTCCTTTCGCTCTTTGCTGTGGTTGCTGAATGTGTGGTTGAGTATATGGAATATTGTGCCTTAAAGTTCCCTTATCATGTGAGCCTTCAATTCTTCTCTGTGATAACTGTAAAAACCGTGCTATAGCCGAGGATGATTTCATGCTCTGAGAAGACCCATGCTTGGTCCTTGGGTGTACCCTAAAAAGCCATTGTTCTGTACAAAACTCTGATAGGACTCCAGACTGTAATCGGAGCAGACCTGGACCCAAAACTCCGCATATGTATTGAGACCTAGGCCACCTTCACACCATACCTGTATTACGATACTGCTTTAAACAGTCACTGCTTTCCTTTTCCCCAAATAATTCTGGGAGCTGTGGTACGTTAAGGGTGCTGAGGACTGTTAGGAGATCCCTATTCCCTTCGTGGATCTACAGTTCCCAGAGTGGTTTCGCAATCAATCCCTCTTCCCAGGGAATTGTAGCTCTGGGAGTGGAATTGAGGTCTCGTAACAACTGTCAGCAGCATTAGGAAATGACAGCTCCCAGAATTCCTTGGGGGGAAGCCATGTTTGTTTAAAATGGTCTCATAGTGCTTTTAATGTATGGTTTGAGTGTGGCCCTATTCTGTTTTACTTTTTGCATTTCTGCTACCATTTTGCAACTTCAGCTGTACAGTGGTACCACAGTTTACGAACTTAACCCGTTCCGGAAGTCCGTTCTTAAACCAAAACCATTCTTAAACTGAGACGCGCTTTCCCTAATGAGGCCTCCCGCCACCAGTGCCCTTCCACCGTTCGGATTCTGTTCTTAGACCAAGGTAAAGTTCGCAAACCGGTTTTGCGGAGTTTGTAAACCGAATAGTTTGTAAACAGGGCTGTTCTTAAACCGAGGTATCACTGTAGATACAATTGATTTCTACGTACAATGGGCAAGAATTGAAATTCGATTTGGCCAGGATCTGCTTTATGCTCCTTTTCATTTACGAGCTCCTTGCAATCATGGGGACTGTGTGTGTTTGCATGTACCTTTGCCAGAGCCACTGATTTCTGGAGATTAAATCTGTTACCTCATTTTTAAATCTCCTAGACGTTGCCTCTTCCTCACCGCAAACCACAGTTGCAGAAAACAGCCTTTGTAAGCTGTGTCAAAGATATCACCGGCAATTTGATAGGTGTCGGTCTGTGGATAATGCCACAAACAAACACCTCAGCCTTTAAGGTGCCACAAGGCTCCTGCTAAAATGGCTTGTGACGCCGTTTCGCAATCAATCACCCCATTAGCTCATTAAGAAGTTGCAGCCCTGGATGGTATCAGAAATGCAATAATGTGTTTGCTAGTTAACAGAATGAATAGGCCTTGAATTCAGATGTCGAGGTATGGGTTGGGTTTGATTTTTTTTTTTATGGCACTTTGCTGGAGTGACTTTTTGTGTGTGTTGTACAATCAACATTTTGGACCTACTTGAGATCTACCAGAAAGGTTTTTATGCTTTTCTTCTTATTTTCTCTCTCTCTCTCTTTTTTTTAAGTGAACGGTGGGGTGGGTGGGAAATAGATGTATTTTAAAATATAAATAAATGAATGAATATATATAAATACATGTATATGTGCATGGTCTTACTAATAAAGTTCTATTTCTATTGAAACAAGTGCATGTTCATTACGCATTTCATTTAAAATGTCGGACTCTGTTTCTCTTTATCAGTGTGGCTTACTCTCTCTAATAGATAAAGAACAATGACACAGTGCAAAGGGCAATGGGTGACATGACATCTACCTGTCCACCCACCAGCTGAAGGAATTTAGTCTTCCTCTTCTCCATCCTGCAACCTCACATGCACTCCACTCCAAAAAACAGAGCAGCTCCCCAGAGCCAATTTGGTGTAGGGAGGAGAGGAAAGGAGTGAGAAGTCCTGTTGCTTCAGCAGAAGTCTCCCCAGGAGCATGATGAAAGGTACCCCCAGTTTAAGAAACATAGGAACAGTCCAATGGCCCATTTAGGCCAGCATCACAAGAGAAGGGAGGGAGTTCCATCTATGGGATGCCACCACAGAGGAGGCCCTGTCAAGCCACAAGCTGGAATGGAATGGAAACCACGCTGCGTGCAAATGTATACAGGGAAGATTGGAACAGAAAACAGAGGGAGCAAAAGTTCAGGAAGGCAGGATAAAAGCACAGGGTTGCATTCCATGTTTTGCTAAGGTGAATGTTCCACCAATACAAGGTTTTCTCCTTGGGCAACAGAATATTCTAGCCCTCTCCTCCCCCCTGTGCTACCCTAAATATGTTCCGGAGGTTTTCCCAACTCTCTGGAGCAGATTTAGGGACAGCTTGGGTGTGCACAGGAGGAGAAAGGGATAGATAGATAGATAGATGATAGATAGATAGATAGATAGATAGATAATGTGGCACTATAGGGGAATGACGGGTCTCAGGGAGAGTGGCAGCTTCCTTGCTTAATGCTAGAACTGGCTCTGGCCAAATGCAGTTTCTGCATATCTTAGATAGGTGTCCATTAAAAATGGCCACAGGTATTTGAAACCATAAATCCATGCCAGTTTATTGTGATGCAGCTGTTTACTGTAACCATGGATGTAAGAAGGCAGCTTTTTCGATTATGGCCGACGCTTGTCACTTGCATCGCTGTTTCCGTTCTGCAGTTCGCCTTCTGCCAAAACCTGCATTATTTGTCTTGCCGCCCACTGTGGCCAAATGATGTAACTTATGTAATTAATTACTCAAATAACATTGGCAATACACTACTGTACCCCATTTGTGCCAATGCAAAGAAGAGTTTGGATTTGATATCCCGCTTTATCACTCCCCTTAAGGAGTCTCAAAGCGGCTCACATTCTCCTTTCCCTTCCTCCCCCACAACAAACACTCTGTGAGGTGAGTGGGGCTGAGAGACTTCAAAGAAGTGTGACTAGCCCATGGTCACCCAGCAGCTGCATGTGGAGGAGAGGAGACGCGAACCCGGTTCACCAGATTACGAGTCTACCGCTCTTAACCACTACACCACACAAAGAAATGCAATGCACATTGAATTGATACAATGAATTGTAGAGTTGGAAAGGGAGCACAAGGGTCATCTAATCCAACCCCCAGCGATGCTGGAAAAGTTTGCCCTATGTGGGGCTTGAACCCACAACCCTGAGATTAAAGAGTCTCATGCTCTACTGACTGAGCTATCCCAGTTTAGAAGGGGCAGGGAGAGCAATCAGTTATGTACAGTGCCGGATTTACGTATAAGCTAAACAAGCTATAGATTAGGGCCCCATTCTCTTGGCGCCCCCCCAAAAATGTAAAGGGAAAAACACCTGGATGTACATTTCCAAAATATATGATAAAAAACAAATTAAAAAAACCTACATACAGCAACAGTGTCGTGTGTTGTGTAGCATTCTATGATGTAAGTAATGGGCCCCACCTGCTAGCCTGCTCCCTAAAATATCACTGGTTTGCTCATTTCTATATACAGATGAAACTCGAAAAATTAGAATATCATGGAAAGGTTTGTTTCTTTCAGTAATTCAACTTAAAAGGTGAAACTAATATATGAGATAGACTCATGACATGCAAAGTGAGATGTGCCAAGCCTTTATTTGTTATAATTGTGATGATTATGGTGTACAGCTGATGAGAACCCCAAATTAACAATTTCAACTTTGGGGTTTTCATCAGCTGTGCACCATAATCATCACAATTATAACAAGCAAAGGCTTGACATTTCTCGCTTTGCATGTCATGAGTCTATCTCATATATTAAACTCCAGTAGCTAATGAAAACAATTGCTTACATAAATGGACTTTTCCATGATATTCTAATTTTTTGAGTTTCACCTGTATAGGGTGCCTACATTCTTTCACTGTGGGAAAGTGAAAGATAGGCGTGCCTGGCATGCTCTGGTCCATGGGGTCACGAAGAGTTGGACATGACTGAACGACTGAACAACAACAACATTCTTCATGTGCAAATGGCTTTAGATGCCTATTAGGTCCATAAATTACGATATAGCATATATTCAACACAAAAAGCGACAATTTGTTGTTGACAAAGTACTGCTGGACATATAAAGGGCCCCATTACCTTCAGTAGCTTAGGGCCTCATCAAACCTAAATCCATCCCTAGTTATGTATCATTTGCAGACTGAAAGCAATAACCACAGCAAACACCAAACACATTCGCTGCATCAATTTCTGCTACAGACACGGGATGAATAAGTGAACCTCAGCAACTTCCAAGCCTGTTTCCATTTCTGTTGGAATTCCCTTTAAAGCGAAATATTCCCCTCCAGATACAGGTGGGTAGCTATGTTGGTCTGCCATAGTCAAAACAAAATAAAATAAAAATTTCTTTCCAGTAGCACCTTAGAGACCAACTAAGTTTGTTCTTGGTATGAGCTTTCGTGTGCATGCAGATACACTGAATGTGCATGCAGATACACTTCAGATACACTGAAACAGAAGTCCCCTCCAGACAATTGCTTTGAGCCAAAAACCCCTTTCTACGCCTTCTTTGCTGTAGATGGAGCTGTTGCACCAAGAGGCTTCGAGAACTCAAACCGTTAATCCTTTTGTTCATGGCGATAAATGCTGTGCGCTTTTGCTTTCCTCTCCACAGGACAAAAAAAAAAGACAATGTGCGACTGACTGTTCGCAGACTGCGAGGGAGGAGGAGAAAACACATCATAGTTAGCTAACCTTAAAGCCTCTTAAAGTTCTTTTGCTCCAGGCATGCCTGTAAGGGCAACAGTTCCTGGCATTTATGCCAGCAGGACTCGCCTTGCCACTCAGCTGTCACAGGTGGTCATCTGAGGTTGCATTTCAAGGGATTAGTACCGGTAGTTCTTCTACAGAAGAAGAAGAAGAAGAAGAAGAAGAAGAAGAAGAAGAAGAAGAAGAAGAAGAAGAAGAGGAGTTTGGATTTGATATCCCGCTTTTCACTACCCGAAGGAGTCTCAAAGCGGCTAACATTCTCCTTTCCCTTCCTCCCCCACAACAAACACTCTGTGAGGTGGGTGGGGCTGAGAGACCTCAAAGCAGTGTGGCTAGCCCAAGGTCACCCAGCAGCTGCATGTGGAGGAGCAGAGACGCGAACCCGTTTCACCAGATTACTAGTCTACCGCTCTTAACTACTACACCACACTGGCAGGAGATGGAAGGGACTTTTCCTACTAATATTTATAATGTTATAATATTTATTTCTTCTGTTCGCACAACTCTAAAGTATGGAATCTGCAAAATGGAAGAGGTAGAAAAAGAGAAGTCCAGAATGGCTGGGGAGCAGGAGGGTGGAAACCACTCAGTGAGATCAGTTACAAAATTGGAAGCCTGCAGTTAGTGCAGAATGCTGCAGCACAAATGCTGGCAGAGGGAGGCCTTGCCAGCATATAACACCTGTGCTGTTTTATAGCTGCCACATAATACCTGCACTGCATTAGTAAGAAATCAATCATTTAGTGTGGCAGCACCGACACTTCGGAACTCCCTGACTATTGATATCAGAAAGGCGCCTTCATTGTATTCTTTTTGGCACCCGCTGAAGACGTTATTTAGACAAGCATACCCAGATGTTTAGAAAGTTTGTATGAGTTTTAATTTGTTTAAGTCTATTCTATTGTATCTGAAGAAGTGTGCATGCACACGAAAGCTCATACCAAGAACAAACTTAGTTGGTCTCTAAGGTGCTACTGGAAGGATTTTTTTTATTTTTTATTTTGTTTTGACTATTGTGGTTTTAAATTTCTGTATGTTTTAAATTATGGTTGCATTTTTAAAAAGTGATAATGTTATTGTTTTATCTACAATGATGTGACATAATAAAATAAAATAAAATAAAATAAAAAGCTGTTTAATAAAGGCCTGAATTGAACTTGCTCCCCAAAATTCTGGTCTATGATTCATAATGTTAAATGTCATCTGAGTATTTGAATAGTCAGCAAATACAGGTGAAACTCGAAAAATTAGAATATCGTGGAAAAGTCCATTTATGTAAGCAATTGTTTTCATTAGCTATTGGAGTTTAATATATGAGATAGACTCATGACATGCAAAGCGAGATATGTCAAGCCTTTGTTTGTTATAATTGTGATGGTTATGGCGTACAGCTGATGAAAACCCCAAAGTTGAAATTGTTAATTTGGGGTTCTCATCAGCTGTACGCCATAATCGTCACAATTATAACAAATAAAGGCTTGACATATCTCGCTTTGCATGTCATGAGTCTATCTCATATATTAGTTTCACCTTTTAAGTTGAATTACTGAAAGAAACGAACCTCTCCACGATATTCTATTTTTTCGCGTTTCACCTGTATGTTGCAGGGCCGGCCCGCCCAGGAGACAAGGTGAGGCAACTGCCCCGAGTGATGGAAGCCCAACAGGTGGCAGCCCTGCGGCTGCCTCACC
Organism: Lacerta agilis; assembly: GCF_009819535.1. Classification (NCBI taxonomy): domain Eukaryota; kingdom Metazoa; phylum Chordata; class Lepidosauria; order Squamata; family Lacertidae; genus Lacerta; species Lacerta agilis. The sequence goes on from NC_046312.1 coordinate 9,054,342, forward strand.
TGCCCTGCCACCATAGGATATTTTTTGATGTTCAGCTGATACTCATATTCAAGTTCTTATCTTTTTATTTCTTAATTTATATCTTAAATTCTATCCCCCTGTCAGGAGCGAGCCGGCAGTAAATCATACTATTTAAGTTAGAGTTAACTCTTTATGAGCAAAAACACGATCTGCACAGACTTGGTGGGATGTCAGTGTCAGTATTTTCATCCCTCCCATTGCAAGGATCACCTGACCCTATTGCCCCGGTAGACTCGTAATCTGGTGAACCGGGTTCGCTTCCCTGCTCCACCTAAACATTAGGAAGAACTTCCTGACAGTAAGAGCTGTTTGACAGTGGAATTTGCTGCCAAGGAGTGTGGTGGAGTCTCCTTCTTTGGAGGTCTTTAAGCGGAGGCTTGACAGCCATCTGTCAGGAATGCTTTGATGGTGTTTCGTGCTTGGCAGGGGGTTGGACTGGATGGCCCTTGTGGTCTCTTCCAACTCTATGATTCTATGACTGTAAAGGGGAATCTTACCACTAGCGTGAGTGAGGAAGGATAGTATTTAATCAATATATCCTCTCCTACCTTCCCCAACATTCCCACAAGAATCACTCCCCTCCATTATGATTCCCGGAAGCTGGCGTTCTACTGACTCTGACAGCGGAGGTACAACGCAGCTATGGTGGCATGCAGCCGTTGATGGTCGTCTCCTCCATCCATCCACCTACGTAATCCACTTTTTTTTGTTGTTGTTCAGTCATTCAGTTGTGTTCGACTCTTCGTGACCCCATGGACCAGAGCACGCCAGGCACGCCTATCTTCCACTGCCTCCCGCAGTTTGGCCAAACTCATGCTAGTCTCTTTGAGAACACTGTCCAACCATCTCATCCTCTGTCGTCCCCTTCTCCTTTTTTAGCCCCTTTAGAGCCCTCCAAGTTGGTGGCCGTCCTGTTCGTTCCCTTTAGGTGGCAGCAAAGCTCAGGACATAAAAACGCATAATAGGTCCTAATTCCAATATTAGCTTTCTGCCTGCGGCAAGTCCAAGTTGCACATAGTAATTACTAGAGCTGTCACCCAATTAAAGAAATCTTAGCCAATTAATCATGCGATTTTTTTTTTAAATAGCACAATCCTAGCAGCAGTGAGAGCTGGTAAAATGCGGGCTGGCTGATGCGGCCATTAGGTGGATTTGTGGCTGGTCGGTTGCTTCCATCTAGTCTGTCCGCATTTTGCAGGAGCGATTCAAGCATGTGCTGGCCGGCGCTTTGGGCTTGTGCAATTAGTGCATTAAAGTGCTCGGCTACCCTAGCTCAACATCAATTAATCGACCCGATTGACTAAATGTTGCTCTTCTAATAATTACTAATGCTCTTGCACCTTGTTTATTCTCTGGCCATCATCTTCTAGTAAGCTAAACACAAACAATTTTAATTAGATCAGCAGCAAATTAATAATAATAATAATAATAATAATAATAATAATAATAATAATAATAATAGAATCATAGAGTTGGAAGAGACCACAAGGGCCATCCAGTCCAACCCCCTGCCAAGCAGGAAACACCATCAAAGCATTCCTGACAGATGGCTGTCAAGCCTCTGCTTAAAGACCTCCAAAGAAGGAGACTCCACCACACTCCTTGGTAGCAAATTCCACTGCCGAACAGCGCTCACTGTCAGGAAGTTCTTCCTAATGTTTAGGTGGAATCTTCTTTCTTGTAGTTTGAATCCATTGCCCCGTGTCTGCTTCTCTGGAGCAGCAGAAAACAACCTTTCTCCCTCCTCTATATGACATCCTTTTATATATTGGAACATGGCTATCATATCCCCCCTTAACCTTCTCTTCTCCAGGCTAAACATACCCAGCTCCCTAAGCCGTTCCTCATAAGGCATTGTTTCCAGGCCTTTGACCATTTAGGCTGCCCTCTTCATTCCTAGGGGCAGGGAAGTTGGCACTAGGCTTTGTTCATCCTGCCTGGCAGTTGTCCTCCTCTGGACACGTTCCAGCTTGTCAGTATCCTTCTTGAACTGTGGTGCCCAGAACTGGACACAGTATTCCAGGTGGTATTAATAATCAGAATATTCCAGGTGATGATGATGATGATGATGATGATAATAATAATAATAATCTGGGAAACAAGAAATGCTCTGATCTTGGAAATGGGACATAAATTTCGACATAAAATTTGCCAATTTAGCAACGTTTTCTAACTGGTTAATAAATGAAAGTATGAAATTAGCACAATATTTTATATGTGCCCTATTTGCGAGCTGTGAAGGACGTGAAAAACTTTCAGCCCATTCCAGGGTGGGGTTGGGGGCTTAAATATTTCCTCCAGGCAGGCAGATTTATTTTTGCAGTGCCCCAGTATCATTCAGAGCCAGTGTGGTGTAGTGGTTAAGAGCGGTAGACTTGTAATCTGGTGAACCGGGTTTGCTTCCCTGCTCCTCCACATGCAGCTGCTGGGTGACCTTGGGCTAGTCACACTTCTCTGAAGTCTCTCAGCCCCGCTCACCTCACAGAGTGTTTGTTGTGGGGGAGGAAGGGAAAGGAGAATGTTAGCCGCTTTGAGACTCCTTAGGGTAGTGATAAAGCAGGATATCAAATCCAAACTCCTCATCCTCCTCCTCCTCCACCACCACTCCTCCTCCTCCTCCTCCTCCTCCTCCTCCTCCTCCTTCTTCTTCTATGGTCTCACTCCTTTGGTCTTGCTTTTAAACATGTGTTCTTCCCTACAGTGCTATTTCTCTGGAAAAAGAGGTGCCAGAACTCACCATGAACTCCTCCCTCGTTCTCTTAGAATGGCGATGGCGCCCACCTGAGAGGTGCCAGAATTGAGTTCTGTCGAGTTTCCACTGGAAGGAAAAAAAAAGCTCTGCTTTCCCACAGTGAGCAGTGATATTTTAAATTTTGGGTCTGTCCACATGCAAGAGTGTTGCACCCTCCAATGAATCTGAGGAAGGGAATAAAGGACGAAGGTGATACTCATTACGAGCAGGTTTTGGGTGCAGCTCTTGCTTGTCTGTTTCTCCCTCACTTCATGGAACCAAAACCAAATACTAGTTGAGAGTTTTACTGTTATTATTATCTATTAAATTTGTATGGCACCCTTCATCTGAAGTTCACAGGGCCACTCACAACATAAAAATACAAAACAAGAACACAAAATATGTAATAAAACAAGAACAAACCACTATCCCCCCCTGGCCCACAAGCGCACTTAGAAGGCCATAAAATGTCAATCAACCAAACAACTGGTTGAAGAGAAAGGAGCAATATGTAATAAAGGTCTAAACTTTTTATACCCCCCCCCCATTTTATTGGGCGTTCTGTTTGCATGGTGAGTGAATAGGACAGAGAGGAGAGCAAAATCCTACCTTTTGAGGTATAGAAACTTTACAGGATTTTCCGTATCGAGGTCCCCAAGCCACCCCCAAAAAATTCACACTTCAGACATAATTTTTGTTTGGGTTTTTGGCAATAATTTAGGCCACAACTTTATTAAAATACAAATTATGTGAGTGGGTTGCGTAGACATTGGTTCAGACTAGCTGTCCGCCGGGACAGGGCTGACTTTGGGTCAGTGACAGGAGAATGCCATCTGGGGAGAGTTAAGGAGGCTGGGGGCAGAGCCCTCCCTCTCCCCAGAGGTCCCAGGGGCTCTTGCATGGCCCTGTCCCCCTACCAGGGGGTTGGACAAAAGCATGTTGAGCCCCTGGATTCCTTTAACGGAATTCCCTGCACACCATCATCATTCTGGAGGGGGGGCACCACCCTATCAGTACCAGCACAATAACCAATGCCTAACTGCCAACCTTACAAGTTGTGACTAGTTGCTACTGCAGTAGGCGAAAACCAAATGGCAACAGCCAATCAGCCAAATGGACAAAATTCCTACTGGGCCCCTGCCCCAAAAGCAAACGACCCCGTGACAGGCAGTTGCAAGGTCAATGTTGTTGTTGTTCAGTCGTTCAGTCGTGTCCGACTCTTCGTGACCCCATGGACCAGAGCACGCCAGGCACGCCTATCCTCCACTGCCTCCCGCAGTTTGGCCAAACTCATGTTAGTAGCTTCGAGAACACTGTCCAACCATCTCATCCTCTGCCGTCCCCTTATCCTTGTGCCCTCCATCTTTCCCAACATCAGGGTCTTTTCCAGGGAGTCTTCCCTTCTCATGAGGTGGCCAAAGTATTGGAACCTCAACTTCAGGATCTGTCCTTCCAGTGAGCACTCAGGGCTGATTTCTTTAAGAATGGATAGGTTTGATCTTCTTGCAGTCCATGGGACTCTCAAGAGTCTCCTCCAGCACCATAATTCAAAAGCATCAATTCTTCCGCAATCAGCCTTCTTGATGGTCCAGCTCTCACTTCCATACATTACTACTGGGAAAACCATAGCTTTAACTATACGGACCTTTGTCAGCAGGGTGATGTCTTTGCTTTTTAAGATGCTGTCAATACAGAGGCCTAAGTAAAGGGAGGGAGGGTGGGTGATCCGAAGTACGCAGCCAAGAGGAGGATCACCCTGCGTGCAGAGCAATATAAAGGACGCTGGGCTGTCCATCACAACATTGCAACATTTAGTTTTCCCCAGTAACACCTCAAGGTACTATTGAAGCTGTGGCCAGCTAGCAACCCCGCCCAGCTACCAGGGAGCTGGCTTGTCAGCCCCCACCACAACGCGTGCTCTCCTCAAAGGTAGAACCCGATTCATCTCTCCTGAATGGAATGGCACTTTTTGCATGCAGAGCAGGTGATCTACTGCTGAGCTTTTCTGTTGAAAACAAGAAGCCAGATTCAATGGATTTTTGGTCTTGATCCACCAGGAATCTCCTGATTCTCACTTGTCCCTCATGTGATGTGTATGCAAAGAAATAGAATCCAATATTTGCTGGCGTCTGACCCCAGCGTTGTTGTGCTTAAGGATTCTTCTCTTTTCAGAGGCGCTGGCCTTGCAGACCTCTCCCCCCCCCCTCTCTCTCTCTCTCTTCCTTGTCAAAGAGAAAGACATTTGCCTTGCCAGGGGTGGAAACACTGGTATGAAAGAGGCTTCTGACAATGTGTGCGGGGAGAGAGGATGTATTTCCGAGGGCATCTTAGCTGCTGTTTTGAAGCTGCCGGTTCTCTGCCCTGCAGTGAGTGACTAACGCTCTTCGCATTGCTCACTTACAATACCAGCAGCCCCAAAGCGGGAATAAAAAGGCACAAGGATGGAGAATGGCAGTGGTTAGCAATGAGAACAGTGCACTCCACCTGGAGGGCATTGGTTATGTGTGTGTGTGTGCGCGCGCATGCACACTCAGGCACACTGGCAGGATATTGATCGCTATAGCATCTTTGAGCTTTATTTTCGCATCCTGCACCCTCCCCTTCTAAAAACCAAGCACTGCCAATTCACAGAGGCTTCATTCAGCTGTGATGGTCCTTTAGGAGTATAGCGTCTAGATCAAGGAAGGTAATAGTACCACTATATTCCGCTCTGGTCAGACCTCACCTGGAATACTGTGTCCAGTTCTGGGCACCACAGTTCAAGAAGGATACTGACAAGCTGGAACGTGTCCAGAGGAGGGCAACCAAAATGGTCAAAGGCCTGGAAACGATGCGTTATGAGGAATGGCTTAGGGAGCTGGGTATGTTTAGCCTGGAGAAGAGAAGGTTAAGGGGTGATATGATAGCCATGTTCAAATATATAAAAGGATGTCATATAGAGGAGGGTGAAAGGTTGTTTTCTGCTGCTCCAGAGAAGCGGACACGGGGCAATGGATGCAAACTACAAGAAAGAAGATTCCACCTAAACATTAGGAAGAACTTCCTGACAGTAAGAGCTGTTTGACAGTGGAATTTGCTACCAAGGAGTGTGGTGGAGTCTCCTTCTTTGGAGGTCTTTAAGCAGAGGCTTGACAGCCATCTGTCAGGAATGCTTTGATGGTGTTTCCTGCTTGGCAGGGGGTTGGACTGGATGGCCCTTGGGGTCTCTTCCAACTCTAGGATTCTAGTGTCTCACTGCCATTGCAAAACCTTTCTGCCCAAGTTGTGTCTGAATGGGTGCTGAGCGCTCTCTCTCTCTCTCTCTCTCTCTCTCTCTCTCAGTGTTTGAACTCTTTGTTATTATTTAAAGGCAGCAAGGCCAGTTGCTGGAAGCCGTGGCTTAATCTTGCCCTTCCGGATGATGGGAAAAGCTGGAGGGTGTGTTTTGCATGTGTGTAACATGATGAATTCACCTTAAGACACACTGTGCGGCAGCCCACCGTTCCTTTATACCTCCTCACCTTGTTTACTGAAGGTGACTGGGGAAGAAACAGCAAGCTGAAGACAGAAGGAAATACACTGAGCTACGAATTGCTGGAATATTTACAGGGCACAGAGTACGCAACCCCACTCCTGGCAATATCAATAATTCAGCTGTCTTGCTGGTTTTCTGTCTGCAAGCTGAGTGTCCTGGTTTTAAGAAACATCCTAACAGATGGGTTTAATATTGCTGCTGCTTTTGTGCAGAAGTTTTGTGTGTGTGTGTGTGTGTGTGTGTGTGTGTGTGATCCGAAGAAGAGGTGTGGTTTTTTTTGGTATTTAAAATACTGCAATTCTACTTTCCTGTTCCCTTTAAATTAAGAACATAAGAATGTGAGAAGAGCCTGCTGGATGAGGCCCATGGACCATCTAATCCAGCATCCTGTTCTCGCAGTGGACAACCAGAATCTTTCAAGCAGATCTGAGCACAAGAGCAACTGGCCCCTCCTGGGGTTTCTAGCAACTGGCATTCAGAAGAATTTGTGCCTCCAATGGTAGAGAAGAAGAGTTTGGATTTGATACCCCGCTTTATCACTACCCGAAGGAGTCTCAAAGCGGCTAACATTCTCCTTTCCCTTCCTCCCCCACAACAAACATTCTGTGAGGTGAGTGGGGCTGAGAGACTTCAGAGAAATGTGACTAGCCCAAGGTCACCCAGCAGTTGCATGTGGAGGAGCGGAGACATGAACCCGGTTCACCAGATTACGAGTCTACCGCTCTTAACCACTACACCACACTGGCTCTCCAGCAGAGATGAGCCCCCATGGCTAGCAGCCTTCAATGGCGCTGCCAGGCAAAGAATGTCCTGAGTGAGGAATTAACTCTTTATTGTCAAAAGTGCACTTACACTTCATTTGCATTCAGTATGAGACACTGTTGTCATATGCATTATGCGGTTGGGGGGAAAGAAAGAGGAGACAAAGAGGAGAGGAGAGAGATGCGAGGGGAAGAATAATGATCTTTCATTCTATCCCATAGTTATTTTTGCAGGGTTTTTGTGTCAGTCCTTTATATTCTCTCTCTCTCTCTCTCTCTCTCTCTCTCTCTCTCTCTCTCTCTCTCTCACACACACACACACACACACACACACACACACTGGCATTGTGAGAGATTGGAGGGTCCAGAGCTTGGCTGGTTGCATTCGGTTGGTTGCAGTGGGGTTTAAGGGAGAGGGCCTAGGTTGTTGGATCAGGTTAGCCATATTGATTTGTGTGCTCTTGGAGCAGATACGTCTTTGTCCTGTTTTGCTGCATATGTGATAAAGGGGGAACCACACCGGGGTAAAGGCACCCTCCTTTGCTTGTCCCTATGCTAGTTTAAATTTGCTGGTTAACTTTTCTAATAGGGCAGTTTTCCATATTTTTGGGTACCGGTGATCTGTATTCACCCAGGATAGGCCTTTCCAGGGTCTAGTTATGATGTTTCTAGCTTCTGGGCATAAGCGGCTTATGAATTCCTTGCTGTGTGAACGTGTGTTGTTTTCCTGGAAGACTCTAGGGCTGGATCTACACACAGGGGAAAAAACCACCACTATAAATAAGTCCTAAATTAGATCATTATAACGAAAGAAAAAAAAAAACCCTTCATAAAATCACATAGACATAGTTTTTTTTGCTCTACAGCTCCATCTGGTGTTGCATCCATCTGGTGTTAGCACTCAATTGGAGCAAACGGCAATTGAGATTTTCCGCGGATTGTCCTTTGTTCCAACGGAGGGCCAAAGAGCAGGTTTTCCCTGGAAAAGGAGAGGGGCAAGCGGAAGACCACATGGACTCCTGTTTTCTAGGCATGGGACAAGCGAACCCTAAATCAGACAGAAAATTCATTCAAATCAGGCCACGCATAAGAGGCCTTGGCAAGGCCACAAAAATATATATATTCAGAGCTGGCCAGGTGGGTTCGCCCTCTTGGCTGCTCCAATAGACATGTGGACAATTCTGAAGCAAGTTATGGGATGTGCACTCACTTCTTTCCCAAAGTATATATATTTTTGCTGCTAGGCCGCAGCCGAGCCTGGCTGTTCTGTTTCCACATTCCCAACACACCTCCCGTTTTTCTTCTGACATGCACCACTAGAAATGTTTTCTTCTTCCAGTAATCTCGTTGCCTGACATTTTGTCTGATAACCGTGGAGCGCTGTTGAGCCCCAAGATTAAAAGGTTTGCATTGTGTTCCTGTCAGTAATGTGGGGAGGCATTCCTAGAGCCAAACAGCCTCGGCTCATTATTTCTGCTCTCCTCTTTTTTTTGTTTTTTTTTTGTTGCCTCTTGTCATAATATTGCCTCCAAAGACTTACTTTAATTCCAGCACCGCCAACGTATTACAAGGCTGCAGACTATGATCGAAGATCTTCTCTCAAGTGGGCATCCCATGCTGGAACAACCAACCTACCTTTCATGCTAGAAGACATCTTTTCCTAATAAAAAATTACACTGATACCTGCAGGCTACATACGCTGCAGGTTACAGACTCCGCTAACCCAGAAATAACGCTTCAGGTTAAGAACTTTGCTTCAGGATAAGAACAGAAATCGTGCTCTGGCAGCGCAGCGGCAGCAGGAGGCCCCATTAGCTAAAGTGGTCTTCAGGTTAAGAACGGACCTCCGGAACAAATTAAGTACTTAACCAGAGGTACCACTGTATGAGATCCCTCCCTTTTCCTTGATGGTCACTATGCAGAATTTTTGCATAACTCCATACCATCCAACATTTCTCCGATGAAAACAGGGACATTCTGGGATCAAATCAGAAACCAAGACGGCTTCTGTAAATCCGGAAAATAAGGACACTTGGAGGGTCTGTCTGGATAAGTAAATAAAATGAATTTGCACACATATTTCTCATGCATGCAAACATATCATGTTAGCTTCATTTGGAGAGTTGGCACCAAGTTTTAAGCATTCGTGGGATATCAGAGATTGCATCTCTAAGAAACAGGTAAAAGGTAAAGGTAAAGGATCCCTGGATAACCATCCTGCGATCCTTTACCTTTACCCTTTACCTAGTCCAGTCAAAAACGACTATGGGGTGCAGTGCTCATCTCGCTTTCAGGCCGAGGGAGCTGGCGTTTGTCCACAGACAGCTTTCCGGGTCATGTGGCCAGCATGACTAAACCACTACTGGCACAACGTAACACTGTGACGGAAGCCAGAGCGCACAGAAACGCCATTTACCTTCCCGCCACAGCAGCACCTATTTATCTACTTGCGCTGGCATGCTTTCGAACTGATAGGTTGGCAGGAACTGGGACAGAGCAACGGAAGCTTTCTCCATAGTGGAGATTCGAACCGCCGACCTTCCGATCAGCAAGCCCAAGGAGCTCAGTGGTTTAGACCGCAGCGCCACCCGCGTCCCTATATCTCTAGGAATATAAGAAGTGCACTCACGCCAAGTCAAACCACTGGCCCACTGAGCTCAGGGCCGTCTACTCTGACTTACAGCAGCTCTTCCAGATTTCTGACAGGGGGTGCTCCCAGTCCCACCTGGAGATGCTGGGGCTTGGTCCTGGCACCTTCTGCATGCAAAGGAGATGCTGTGGCCCTGAGCAAAAGCCCTCCCCCATGTTCCTCACTGGCAGTGGCCGGAGAAACCTTCCACCAACTGGAGTTAAAGGTAAAGGTAAAGGGACCCCTGACCATTAGGTCTAGTCGTGTCCGACTCTGGGGTTGCGGCGCTCATCTCGCTCTATAGGCCAAGGGAGCCGGCGTTTGTCTGCAGACAGCTTCCGGGTCATGTGGCCAGCATGACAAAGCCGCTTCTGGAGAACCAGAGCAGCACACGGAAACGCCGTTTACCTTCCCGCCGGAGCGGTCCCTATTTATCTACTTGCACTTTTGATGTGCTTTCGAACTGCTAGGTGGGCAGGAGCTGGGACCGAGCAATGGGAGCTCACCCCGTGGCAGGGATTCGAACCGCCGACCTTCTGATCAGCAAGCCCTAGACTCCAGGAAATAAAAGGAAAGCAGCAGCAGAACTGAGTCAAGGCTCTTTGGTGGGCATGTGGGCATTGTAAGATTTACTAGAAACATAAAATTTATGAAATACTTTGAAGCTGGGGTACCTCTAGAGGCATCTCCTGATGGTTGCTTTATCCAAGGCTGGATAGACTTGCTTCTTTCCTGAGATGCTAACTTCCACGAAAGGGGAAATCATAAGTGGGATGTTAATGCTGAATGACGACATAATGAAATGTGGATGATGTCTGCTGTTCCTGTTCTTCCCAGGTGCAAACCCTGTGAGAATTGGCTGGCCTGGGAACCCCCCAGGAAACCGTTGCTAACTTTTTCTTTTTTTAGAGTAAGCATGCACAATATTACCAAGGCTAGTTTGGGAAAGATAGAGAGAAAGGCTCATAAAATCTCTCATCTCATCAACTAATAGCAGGTGAAATTAAAGAAGCAGAAAGCTTGGGACATTTTCCAAGCTAATCATTCTGCAAAAAAGAAATAATTTCTTATACGCAAGTGTGAGATTTATAGTCCCCTCCCCAACTGAAAGTGTAATGCCATATAAAGATTTAAAGGTGGTTATTGCATCTTATCCTTCCCAGTAAATGACGAGGGAACAAGGGACAATTCCCAGCATGACAATGCAACCAAATGGTCGAATGTCCAGAGAATGCATCAAATATAAGCATGATACTTTGTGTCAGGAGCGAGCTAGCAGTGAATCACAATGTGCAAGTTGGAGTTAGCACTTTATTAGCAAAAGCATGATCGACACAGGAGTGTCAGGCCTAATGAGCATAGCAACTCATCCCCAACAGGTCTTGCCCCATGGATCAGTTGCCGAGACTGAAGGTCCTTGCCTCCGCACAGTCATCTAAGTCTCCTCCTCTCCAGGGTTTCCCCCAAGCAGTCAGAGACTGTGTCTGCGTGTCGCCAATTTCTCCTCCCTCTCTTCATGCCTCTTCTGGTTCTGGGAGACAATGTGGATGGAAGCTTGTTGCAGCAGAAGGGGAGACACTCATCACTCTTCAGCAGGCTGACTCATGTCTGCCTCTTGGACTCCCTCCTCTCCTGCTTCAGCTTCTGCCTCTCATTCTGGACTTCTCTCTGCCACACACTCTCCCAGCTCACTAAGACCTGTTACCTCTTCAGCTTCCAACACCTCCTCCTCTCAGTCTGCTCCCTCTTTTCCCTCTGACCACTCAGCATCGTCCCACCACCAGTCCCCTAGCTCTGAGCTTTCTCCCCCTGTCTGTTCCCTTGGGGGTTCCCCAGCTGGTCCCCTCCACCGCTCCTCTGCACCCAGCCAGTCTATGACAGTCAGGGACCCCAAATGTGTGAAGTTTTCTCCTTGCACTCAAGCAAACATGAGTAGGAGCCCCCCCCCCCCGGCAGACCTTCTGTGATCAAGATGGTGATGATCAAGGACTGAGGATGTTATGTATTGAAGTTCCCACCTTAGGCCACTAGGGGTGTGTGTATATAGTTCATCCTGCTGCAGTTTTCACTCAGGTCAGCATATGCAAATGAGGGATTGAAAACTGACGTTCAGGGATTGGGTAACTACAGAAAGTTGTTACAATTGCTTTGTAGCTGAGTTCTAGATAAGCAGGCTGCTGAGGCCTTCAGCTCACTTCTGTTCCAGCCTGAGAATAAACAAGAGCTGCTTGGAAATCACTGTGTCGTCTGCTGTGTCCACCCACAACTTAACAGAGGGTGTGTGTGAGACACAATTCTTGAGGACATTGCGAGGTGTGGCTTGTGTGCCTGCTCCTGTCCCTCTGTACATTTGGAGCATTTGCATGTTCAGGCAAACATCTGAACACACATTCCACCCCTCTGTAACTCACACACCCAAACTTTCTCACTCTCTCATGGTACATCAATAGGAGTACCATGGGCTGCATCAATAGGAGTATAGCGTCTAGATCAAGGGAAGTAATAGTACCACTGTATTCTGCTCTGTTCAGACCTCACCTGGAGTACTGTGTCCAGTTCTGGGCACCACAGTTCAAGAAGGATACTGACAAGCTGGAACGTGTCCAGAAGAGGGCAACCAAAACGGTCAAAGGCCTGGAAACAATGCCTTATGAGGAACGGCTTAGGGAGCTGGGTATGTTTAGCCTGGAGAAGAGAAGGTTAAGGGGTGATATGATAGCCATGTTCAAATATATAAAAGGATGTCATCTAGAGGAGGGTGAAAGGTTGTTTTCTGCTGTTCCAGAGAAGCAGACACGGGGCAATGGATTCAAACTACAAGAAAGAAGATTCCACCTAAACATTAGGAAGAACTTCCTGACAGTGAGAGCTGTTCGGCAGTGGAATTTGCTGCCAAGGAGTGTGGTGGAGTCTCCTTCTTTGGAGGTCTTTAAGCGGAGGCTTGACAACCATCTGTCAGGAATGCTTTGATGGTGTTTCCTGCTTGGCAGGGGGTTGGACTGGATGGCCCTTGTGGTCTCTTCCAACTCTATGATTCTATGATTCTATTCTATGATTCTATGACGGTCATGTCTTTAAGAAAGAAATTCCTCCAGTTAATCAGCACTGACCATGCATAGCACATTTATCCGAGAAGGAAGCACAAGTTCTGCAGCTCCTGCAGACAGGAAGTTGTTATCTCCAATCAATAGACATTATTTCCTCCCCACATGAAATTGTCGCTGCCAATTCAGCTGATACAAGGGATCATTAATGCATCCTGCTCTTGTTACTGGCTTGAAGTTATATGACAATTAAGAAAACTGTTCTAAAAACAGTAGATGGATTGACTCCATGGTTTCAGTCTCAAGGCACTCTGTACAACAGTTTATATTGCTGTTTGAGAGAATTTTTATTGCATTCCCCCCCCACACACATTTGACGTTTATCTGTGATATTTTTAGTGTGTTGTAAACTGCTCATAGATTCCTTTGAAATATGAAGATGATTAATAAAATCATAGAACTGCAGGATTAGAAGCTAGGGTCATCTAGTCCAACCCCCTAACAGCCCTTCTCACTTTCCCATACCACTGTGAGACCAGGGCCACACAGTGGCGTAGCAAGGTCAGGTGGTACCCGGTGCGAAAACAATTCTTGTCACCACCCCCCACACATTGTAATCCAATTGGACTCCCAAGAGACTGCGATCTACTCACAGTATAAAAATACTAGTTGCAGGTAGGTAGCCGTGTTGGTCTGCCATAGTCAAAACAAAATAAAATAAAAAATTCCCTCCAGTAGCACCTTAGAGACCAACTAAGTTTGTTCTTGGTATGAGCTTTCGTGTGCATGCACACTTCTTCAGATACACTGAAACGGAAGTCACCAGACCCTTAAATATCTTTAGCCATCTCACCCCTTGCCTTTCCCTGTAAGACCCTGTAAAAATTGCAGTCGTTAACAGTCGGCCACACGTTTTCCACACCTATCAGCCAATCACCCATTCCCACCACCCTTCTGAGTAATACCCCTCCCCACCCTCTCACTATATTTAAGGGTCTGGTGACTTCCGTTTCGGTGTATCTGAAGAAGTGTGCATACACACGAAAGCTCATACCAAGAACAAACTTGGTTGGTCTCTAAGGTGCTACTGGAAGGAATTTTTTATTTGATTTTGTTATAAAAATACTGGCTGTGATCTACCCATGGTCACTGCCAGGAGTTGTTGAGCTTTTTGGGGGGTTACAGGGTTTGGGTCCGGACTTGAGGGAGTTTCTGCTTCTCTTCTTCCCTCCACTTGTTTGTTTGCTCGCCAGCCTCCTTCCTGTCATCTCCCTCCCTCCCTGCCTGCCTCCTCCAGCTGCCTGGGAGCACGGAGCTGTCGAAGGGGGAAGGAGGGAAGGCCGCAGGCCCCTTCCCCTGTTGGCTCAGGGGAGGCGAGAGTCACGGACTCGCGGCGCTCCGGATGTCACCCCCTTGGTGATGACACCCGGGGCGGACCGTCCCCACCTTGCTCTGCCCCTGGGGCCACAACAAGACCACAATATCCATGATGGAAGGAAGGCGAGAAACAAATGTAAGGGAATAAAGAAGTGTGGAGTCTTTGTTGTGGCTCCTGCAAGAGTCTTCAGACAGCTCCCCATTTATACCGGCTATTCCACAGGGGCTTTTTATGGAACACATGGATTAAAATAGCACACAAAACAGTCAAAGATTAGAACATCTGGAGTGATATTATTTCTTTACGTCCTGACACAATGGATCCAAAGCTTCTGGAGTATCTTGACAACACAAATGGAGATCATAGAAGCCACAGCCAAGGAAGCTGAGAAATCCCCAGCCGGCCCAAGAAAGAGAAGCTTGGCAGCTGGAAGCTGGGTTTATTTTATTTTTTGTTTTGTTTTGGTGCTTGACAGCTTCAGCCTCATCAGGTAGCTGAAGGTTTGCGCCTTGGAGGGAAGCTGTTGATTTTCTTGCAATGTGCACAGTCTGCAGAATCAGACGGAGCAAGGAAACGGACTTTCAGCCTGAATCAATATGGCGTAGGGCAGAGGACTCAGCTACATTAGTTAAAAAAAAAACAGCAGCATTTTAAATGCATTATAAACATGCAACACCAGATGGTGCTGTAGAGCACAAAACCTTTCTATGGAATTTTACATAGCGTTTCCCCCACATTTGTTATAACAATTTAATTTCTATCTTATTTATAGTGTCTTTTTTTCTCCCCTGTGTGTAGATCCACCCAGAGTGAGAACTGATATAATGCTGGATGGAATCCTTCCTGGTGCCATCTTCAGAATTTTGAGAGCTTTTCGGGAAAGGCATCCCCAACCCCTTAAAGAAAAAAAATGGATGCATGCAATCCATGTTGCCTTCGACCTTCTTGGGTGCAAAATGAGAATGCCTGTTAGCAAAATCACCTAAATAACAGAGTCCAGAGAGAAAGGAAATCCTGATAACACTTTACTGAGGAAATGAAAACAGTACCGTGGAACCACGGTTTTTGAATGTCTCGGAAGTCAAACGTTTCGGCTTTTGAACGCCGAAAACCCAGAAGTAAATGCTTCAGTTTTCGAACGTTTTTTGGAAGTCAAACATGCCACATGGCTTCCGTATTGAGTTTTCCAGATGTAAATGCTTCTGAAAATGCATGTTTCGGTTTTGAAATGTTTCGAAAGTCAAATGGTCTTCTGGAACGAATTACATTTGAAAACCAAGGTAAAACTGTGCATCATTTGAAAGGATCAGAAAGGTTTTGCCTTCCTATGTCCTTGTTCATAGCAGGGAGACATACAACCAAAGATATAGAAGAAAACTCCCTCAGAACTACACTGGCAATCAGATCACATGATACCTCAGGAAAGATCATACCACCTAGCCTGGTTGCTAAGCAATGCCTCACCCCCCCCCCCCAGTGAGCTGGCTTACTGACTACAGAATTAACTCTTCAGCTACACACTGAATGATCTCTGCTGTTAAACTTCCAGCGCTACCATTAGGGCAGAAATTCCCCATCAATGATGAGAGAGGCCATAGCTCAGTGGCAGAGCACTTGCTGTGCAGGCACAAGGTCCCAGGTTCAATTCCTGGTATTTCAAAAGGATCAAGTAGCAGGTGATGGGAAAGACCTCTTCTGCAGGCTATCCTGGACAACTGTTGATAGCTGCAAAATGTCTTCGGTCAGCTTCTTAGAGGCTATTCCAGAAACACTGGAAGGCTTCACTCATATTTGAGGCGTATTGCTAAAGCTACAGATACTTTCCAAACCATTATTGCGTCAGCTCCATTCTGGGCAGGTGACACTGGAGTTTGGGTTTCTGCTGTTACATAATATGGGACAGGTTGGGGTTAATGATGCCGAGCAAGCCATTTGTCTCTTGGAGCACATTGAACAGCGTGAAATCTCAGCTACGCAACTTTCCTCGCATGAAGACTGTGAAATGCTTTGCTTGTTCAAACACAAGCTGCCTTTATTAAATTTGCATTAACAATGATGGGGTGGGGTGGGGATGTAAATCTCTGCTATGATTAATGGAAGCAAAAGAAAACCTATCTAATTTTTCTTTCTAATTGCTTCTAGTGTATAATTGAACTGAGCAAAATAAATAAATAAATGCCTCCCTCTGTCATTTGACATGCCTTTTGCAAATTTGGGGGTATGGCATTTCACTGGCTCTTTTGAAAAGAGAAAAAAACAAAAACAGAAACACTTCACAAGTTTTGGTGACACAGCGATGCAGTCGGGTTCACCCGAGTCCTCTAGTACTGCTGGGCAATTATTAATCTGGCAGCAGTTAACAAATGGGAAAGAAGATCTTTATTAGGTATTCATTGGCATTTCCTAAAGGAAAACAAGATAATAGTGCTATTTCGGGGCCTGACTGGACTGGGTGTTTCATAATCTGGTTTATGGTCTGAATTCCGCCCCCCCCCCCGGCAAAGGAGAAGAAGAAGAAGAAGAGTTTGGATTTGATATCCCGCTTTTCACTACCCAAAGGAGTCTCAAAGCGGCTCACATTCTCCTTTCCCTTCCTCCCCCACAACAAACACTCTGTGAGGTGAGTGGGGCTGAGAGACTTCAAAGAAGTGTGACTAGCCCAAGGTCACCCAGCAGCTGCATGTGGAGGAGCGGAGACGCGAACCCGGTTCACCAGATTACGAGTCTACCGCTCTTAATCCATGGACAGCAACACCACATGTGCCACAGTGATTCAGTCTTGCCAGCATAATGGAGAGCTATTTTGGATGATTTTATGCAATTTTGCAGGGTGCAGGTACCATCGGTGTAGATCCCCTACAGCAGTGATGGCCAAACTCGGCCTTCCAGCTGTTTTGGGACTACAACTCCCATCATCCCTCGCTAACAGGACCATTCATCAGGGATGATGGGAACTGTAGTCCTAAAACAGCTGGAGGGCCAAGTTTGGCCATCACTGCCCTACAGGGTTTAAGTCCTACTGAACACCTGTGACTTTTTTCTGAGTAGACCTTCTTCTGAGGACTGTGAAATGGGATAGAGGGTGCTTACAAATTACTGCTTTTTTGTGGATTGGGTTCTTGGATGTTTTCCACAGTTCCCACATGGCATCATTGGCCCTAAATGGCCTTGGCCCAGTATATCTGAAGGAGCATCTCCACCCACATCATTCAGCCTAGACACTTGAGGTCCCGCTCTGAGGGTCTTCTGGTGGTTCCCTCACTGCAAGAAGCAAAGTTGCAGGGAACCAGGTAGAGGGCCTTCTCGGTAGTGGTGCCTACCCTGTGGAACACCCTCCCTTTAGATGTCAAGGAAATAAACAATTATCTGACTTTTAGAAGACATCTGAAGGCAGCCCTGTTTAGGGAAGTTTTTAATGTTTGACGTTTTATTGTATTTTTAATACTTTTGTTGGAAGCTGCCCAGAGTTGCTGGGGAAACCCAGCCAGATGGGCAGGGTATAATTAATAATAATAATAATAATAATAATAATAATAAGAAATAAATAATAATGCCAAACTGTACTTTTTATTTTTTGCATCCAGATTTCTCCTTGCCATGGAAAATCCGATCAGTAAAAATACATCTGCAGCTCCTTAACACTTGTTTGTTTGTGTTTGTGTTTGTGTTTGTGTTTGTGGAGGTCTGAAAGTTGAAGTCATCCACAGAAATGCCACACATGAAGGCTCAAGGCAGGTAATGAATGCAATAATTGTTAATAATAATAATAATAATTGTTAATAATAATAATAATAATAATAATAATAATAATAATAATAATATATTATTATTATTATTATTATTTATACCCCAGCCACTCTGGGCGGTTCCCAATTGAATATTAAAAACACAATACAGCATCAAGCATTAAAAACTTCCCTAAACAGGGCTGCCTTCAGATGTCTTTTAAAAGTAAAATAATTGCTTATTGCCTTGACATCTGCTGGGAGGGCGTTCCACAGGGAGGGCGTCACCACCAAGAAGGCCCTCTGCCTGGTTCCCTGTAACCTCACTTCTTGCAGTGAGGGAATGGCCAGAAGGCCCTCAGTGCTGGACGTCAGTGTCCGGGCTGAGTGATGGGGGGTGGAGACGCTCCTTCATGTATACTGAGCTGAGGCCATTTAGGGCTTTAAAGATCAGCACCAACACTTGGAATTGTGCTCGGAAACGTACTGGGAGCCAATAAAGATATTTCAGGACCGGTATTATATGGTCTCGGCGGCCGCACCCAGTCACCAGTCTAGCTGCCGCATGGCAAGGCAGAATTTGCTTCCATCTCACTTGCTGGCAGTTCCCTCTGACCCTTTCCCAGAAATCCTTTTTTTTCCCATATAATTTTTATTATTTTTACACTATACTACTACAATATAAAATTAAATCAAACATTTTCATGCATTTTCCATTTTGGCTTGCAAAGCCATGACTTCCCTCAATCCCTCCACATGGCTTTCGGAATTATATCTTGATATTATACTTCTTTAATCAACCATTGCTTACGTTATCATAGAATTCCTTCTTATTTTTACTACCATACTTACAATAATATATCTACACAATAACTACAAAACTTCTTGAAGTCCTATTAGCGTGTTCAATTGTAAATTGTCTTTTAAATAGTTTGTAAACTTTAACCAGTCTTTGATGAATTTCTGGTCCCGCTGTTCCCGGATTCTTCCCGTCATTTTATCCAGTTCTGCATATTCCGTCAATTTCACTGTCCATTCTTCTTACCCTTTCCCAGAAATCCTGAGCTTCCACAGCCAGCGGAAACTGCTCTCCCCAAAGATGCTCAAGTCTGGGCTTGGAGAAGTAGAAAGGAGATCCATAACAAAGGTATGGCATATTCCTCTTCGCGTCCCACCTGATTTCACCTGATGCAGAGATGGCATATTTGAAAGCCAAGTCCTTGGTTATTACAATGCTGCGTCTTAAGGGAGTGGATACGATGTGCTGTCCCTTTCGGTACTTCGTGGCATACCTGAGGTGTGTCAAGCTCAGGTTAGAAGGCTGCCATTTCTTATTTCTTAATTGCATAGCCGGAGGCACAGCTGACTTTAAGGATACTCTTTACTCCTAGCTGGAATACATCTTTAATCTTGTCAGAACAAATGCATCTCGCAGCCCAGATGGGAAGCTTGAACCAACCTGTCATTTTGTTCCCCTAATGAGCCCTGGGCTTCAGTCAATTTAGCTGATTCTTCAGCAGCCCAAATTTTGTGCAGATAAGTTCATATTTATGGTGTTAGTTTGCATCGGGGCTGAACAGAAACTACTATTTTTTCTTCTCTCTCTCACACACACACTCTTTACATGCAAAAACAGAGTTGTTCACTTTGTCCCCACTTGCACTGAGTTTCACTTGCTTCCTCTCATCCTGGCTAGATCGACACTGCTATAAAAAAACGCTTTGAACACGCCCTGCAGAAAACAAAACAAAACAAAACAAAACAAAACAAAACAAAAAACTGTTGTAAAACTCACAATTGGAAATACAGTGGAAACTCGGTTTTTGAACATAATGCGTTCCAGAAGACCGTTTGACTACCGAAATATTTGAAAACCGAGATCAATGGGCGGTTGGCAAAATCCATTGAAAAGATGGAGAAATGCGCCTCAGAAGCCATTTGACTTCCGAGGCGCATTCGAAAATGAAAGCAATTACTTCTGGGTTTTTGGCGTTCGGGTTCTGAATCATTCAGCTTCTGAGACGCTTCAAAACCGAGGTTCCACTGTATCATTGAGTTGCGAATTAGGCTCTACAGCGCCCTCTGGTGTCACAGTGTTATAATGCATTTATAACGCTGTATTTTGATTAATGTAGCTGAGTCCCTTATTGAGATATCACCTTGTCTATACCTCTTCCTCTTCTAAGTAACCAGTGCTGGCCCACCCATGAGACATACTGAAGCAGCTGCCTCGGGAGGTGCCACTCCCTTGGGCACCCCACCTGCTGCCACTGCCACTGCAATGTTGGCTCCCAAGTTCTGGGAATATCTCGCTGGAACCCAGAAGCTGTTACCGCATCTCCTGTGGTGGTGGGGGCCCCACCGGTGGAACCAGAAGATTCCAGTATTTGTGGGGCGGGAGAGCCTTTGGCTAGGGATGAGTGGCAGAGGCAGCAGTGGCTGGGTGTGGAAGCTCCTCAGGTGGCAAAATGGGACGCACTGCCACTGCAACGAATAGCAATTAAAGTGCTTCTTTGATTAGGGTTACCAGATTTTTTTTTCAAAGAATCCAGGAACACTTTTTTTAAAAAAAGATTTTTTAAAAAAAATAAAAAAGAGAAGTAATATCTTCTCTTCTGTGTTCTCCTCTGTCGTGCAGCCTTCCTCTGGGCCCCGGCCTGCTCTCTTGGAGTGCTAGCCGCCATGGAGAAGGCTCCGGTCGGGCCTGGCCTCGGCCATGTGTCCTTGCCTTCCCAGTGCTCTCCTACCTCTCTTCCTCAGCGGCAGTGGTGTGGCAAGGTTGGGGCTCCCCTCTTTTTTCTCCTTCCTCTTTCTCTCTCTTCCTTCTCCTTCTCCTCTCCTCCTTCTCCCTGCGTTGACTCTGAGGTTTTTCCTGGCACCGGAGGACTGCTGGGCAGTCGACTGGATGGCCAGGCACTCTCGCTCCCGGCTCGATTTGGGTCGCAGGGCAGGGCAGGGGGGGTCAGTGGTTTCCCCAGTTGACGAACCAGGCATCCCCGGTTCCCCTCTGGCGGCGGTGGCGGCAGTCTCAGCAGCCCGGAGCCAGCCTGGTAGTGCAGTTGGGTCTGGCTGGCTTCAGGAGCTGTACGCTGCCGTGGTGCCCACCATTTTGCCTCACCAGAAGTACCCATATGATGTGTCTTGTGTCACACAACATTCATTCCCTACTAACAAATCTACAACACTTAAAATATTAATCCGGGGACACTAAATGAAATCCGGGGACATTCTGGGGACGGATTTTGTCCGGGGACAGATTTGTAAATCCGGGGACTGTCCCCAGAAAACGGGGACATCTGGTAACCATATCTTTGATGGGCTTCTTTGTGAGGAAGGTTTGGTGCATCATCCAGGAGTTGTTCTTCTCAAGCAGCGCTTTTCCTCATCAGCCTCTACTTCCCTCCGGAGGTTGCATAATGGATTGCTTCTGCCTATAAAGCCGTTTCATTTGATGCATTTATTTCTTTGCTCCGCGGAAATATTCATGTATTTTTAAACATGCGCGTCCTCTCGGGGGTCTCGTTCACATGCTTAAGATTGTACGCTAATGCCTTGCTCCCTGTTACTTCGGCCCCATCTGCAGAGTTAGGAACACTCGAATCCTCAAAAGGTAAATGCTTCTCAACTGAACCAGACAACTCACCTGTCACATCAGACATTTGTCTCCTGCACTTCACTTCCCTCTGCTTCATTGACTATTCCTTCTGCAAGCTTTACTTATGCCCGATTCATCAGGAGCCACAAAGAGAACCACTCGCCTTTGAAGAAAAGCCCCCATTATTTTTTCATAAAGGACAACAGAGATTCACCTTAGATTAGGATGGACATTGCTGCCTCTTTGCAATTAAGCAAAACGTGTTTCCACAGAAAGGCTGGACAAGAACAGCAGAACCTACTTTTGTCCTCCGGTTAAAAGGAGCATGAGGCAGTTTCCTTCACGAACCATGATGCTCAGAAGATTTCCCATATTTTAATAGAAAATTCTTTCCAGTAGCACCTTAGAGACCAACTGAGTTTGTTCTTGGTATGAGCTTTCGTGTGCATGCACACTTCTTCAGATACCTGGAGAAGATGGACCACTGGCTCCTCCTACTCGCTTCAACATTGTGCGTCTATTGAAATTATTGTCCCTGAATCATTTTTATTTCGCATCGTGTGGAGGCAAGGAGGGGGACACACACATCTTCTTCAAAACTGTATTTAAAGAGTTCCTGGTGCTGCTAGTCTTCAGGTTTCAGCCCCCTCCTCTAGAAGTTCCTTGTCTTGTGGTTACAGGTGGGTAGCCGTGTTGGTCTGCCATAGTCAAAACAAAAACGAAAATTCTTTCTAGTAGCACCTTAGAGACCAACTGAGTTTGTTCCTGGTATGAGCTTTCGTGTGCATGCACACGAAAGCTCATACCAGGAACAAACTCAGTTGGTCTCTAAGGTGCTACTAGAAAGAATTTTCGTTTTTGTTTTGTCTTGTGGTGGGAGTATGGATGCATCTATTCCTGAAAGAGCAGGCTGCTCTTTCATGTGCTGCAGCTGGCGAGTTTGTTTTGAGATGTTGATGACATATTATAGGACAATTATGTATTTCTGGTGTCTCTTTAATCATAAATACCCACCCCTTCTTTCCCTTTGCCTTTCTGTCAATGCAGGCCAGGCTACCACTGAGCGAATTAATACGGCGCACAGCAGGCAGAGTGGAAGCTAACGTGTAATTGTGTGCCTTTGTGGGTGGGCGAAGGAACGAGTAAGCAAATGTGCACATCTGGAGCAGCCCAGACTTCCCACGGGGAGTGGTTCCTTGCTTGGAGGTGCATCTCATTGTTCCCCCATTGGCATGTTGTGCAGGCATGCACCTGACACAGGTGTGGGTCTCTGGGCCCCATCTCTAAATTTGTGTGAGAAATGAGATGGAACGTGTCTGGCCTGCAGCAAAGGGTCACAACAAAATGGTGCTTCATAGCTTCAGCCAGCCATGCCGTTTTCCAGGATCACTCCATTCCATTTCCCCTCTCCACAGCTTTCGATTTCCCTTTCCTCTCAACAGTCAGCCATCAGCCCCTGCGCTTGGAGCATGCTCCGTCTCTCTGGGCTGAGAGGTCCCCAACCGATGCCTCACACTTTCCCACAGATGACGTCACTTTGGCTACAGAAGGATTGGCTCTTAGAGAACGAGTTTGCAGTTAAAATGCAGCAGGGATATGCATAGGCCCCAGGATCAACCTTATGACTGAATTTTTTAAGAAATTCTGACCTGTTTCTAAATTGCTTTGTTCTCTCTCTGCTTCTGTTTTTAATTTGGGTTCCATGCCGCTCTGAGTAAAATGAAGCTCTACATTCCCCATTTTGCTATAATAGGGCAATTGGTACAATCCTTCCCCATTTTTTTTCTTTGCCAAAGTGGACTAAATTTACAGGCAGAGAACCCTCTCCAGAGGAGGGTAAGCCTATCTAACTACAGATAAGTAGCAAAACCTTCCTGATGAAAGCCCTCCCTTGCAGGACCAGTGCTAGGGCTTCTTGCGCCCTAGGCGAGACCACCTTCTGGCGCCCCCCCCCCGCCCCCAAAGCCTGCTTTAGTGGGAGGTGGGAGTGGTGGAGAGGCAAGCAGCAGTTTCTCCGCTGTAGCAGAGAAGCTGCTGCCTGCCCGTCCTGCCGCCCGCCCCCCCGCCCCCGCTACAGTGGAGAAGCTGCTGCTAGCCCGTCCCGCCCAAGCCTGGCCAGCACCCCCTCCATTTTGGCGCCCTAGGCAATTGCCTAGTTCGCCTTAATGGACTCACCGGCCCTGCTCCTTTGTCTGAAGGTAATGCTGCAGCCAGGGTGCCAACTCCCCCCCCCCAATTGAGGGGGCCCGGCGTCACGTGACCTCACTCAATGACATCATGCACCCATCCGCGCTTCCCGCACCTGCCCGGTGCATGAGCACTCACCAGGTTGGGGGGGGTGCAGGTTGAATGGAGGACAATGTGCACGTCTGCATTCTGTATGAAGGAGATGGCTATCAGTGGCTTCAAGCCATCATGCTTATGCCTCTGCAGTTGCAGGCAGTTGCTGGAAACCACAGAGTACTCTTTCACTCGGGCTTTGCTTATATATTCCATTCTGGTTGACTATTATGGGTGAGATGGGCCGTTGGGCTGATGCAAGAGGCTGTTCTTACGTTCTCAGCTCATGTGCCCAGTTCTGAGTTCCTGGCTTTTAACCACTGATTAGGAGAAAACACCATCTGAATCCTTTGAAGCCCCAACCTGTATGCTCAGCTAACCTTTGCAAAGCAAGAGCGCAAAGGCATTTGCTCCTGTTCATTCCGGATTCAGAAATTGCTATAAATATCTACTTGGCGGCATTACTTTTTTATAAAGGACAGAGGCGTGCATCTAGAAAATGCAGTTTATTATTGATGTTTGCCTCTAAAGAAAAGTCTTGCAGGGTTCCCATTAAGAGAATTTCGCATTGATGCCTCCACTTCAAAGACTTGGGCTAACCAACTGGGGGGAAAGGGTGAGTTATTTTGTTTTTAAAGAAAGATCTAACCTTCATAATGAAGTTACAGGTGCTACTGGAAGGATTTTTATTTTTATTTTTTTTCTTCATGAAGCTTCTGATCCGACTTAGGTCATGTTTCATGGTGTCCATGAAGAGCAGAGATAGTGTGTTGGACTAGGACCATGGAATCATAGAATCTTAGAGTTGGAAGGTACCCCAAGGGTCATCTAGTCCAACCCCCTGCAATGCAGGAATCTCAGCTAAAGCATCCATGACAGATGGCCACCCAACCTCTGTTTAGAAACCTCCAAGGAAGGAGAGTCCACCACCTCTCGTGGGAGTCTGAACAGCTCTTAGTGTCAGAAAGTTTCTCCAAATATTTAGTCCGAAACTCCTTTTTTGTATCCTGAAGCCATTGGTTCCAGCCCTACCCTCCAGAGCAGGAAAAAACAAGTATGCTCTCTCCTCCATGTGACAGCCCTTAAGATATTTGAATATGGCCATCATATCTCATCTCAGTCTCCTCTTTTCCAGGCTAAACATACGCAGCTCCTTCAAGCGCTCCTCATAAGGTTTAGTTTCCAGACCCATGATCATCTTGGTTGCCCTCCTCTGCAAACCTTCGAGCTTGTCAACATCCTTCTTAAATTATGGTGCCCAGAATTGGACACAGTATTGCAGGTGTGGTCTGACCAAGGCAGAAAAGAGTGGTACTTTTACTCCCTTTGATCTGAACACTATGCTTTTGTTGATGCAGCCTAGAATAGCGTTAGCTTTTTTTGCTGCTGCATCACACTGTTGACTCATGTTAAGCCTGTAGCCACCCAAGACCCCTAGATCCTTTTCACATGTACTATGAGTAAGCCAGGTGCCCCCCATCCTATATATGTGCCTCTGGTTCTTCCTGCCTAAGTGCAGAACCTTACATTTGTCCCTATTAAAATTCATTTTGTTAGCTTGTGCCCAGTTCTCCAACCTGTTAAGGTCATTTTGAATTCTGATTCTGTCTTCTGCGGCAGTTTGGTGTCGTTTGCAAATTTGATGAGCATCCCCTCAATTCCTTCATCCAAGTCATTTGTAAAGACGTTGAACAACGAAAGGCCCATGATGGAACCCTGCGGCACCCCACTTGTCACTTTTCTCCAGTTCTAGTTTCAGATTTTGGAGGACTCGGGCAAGATGCAAATCAGGGATATTGAGCTGCAGCGCAATATTATGCTGGGTCGAGGGGACATGCTCACCGAGATCTCTGGGCATTGTACCCCCACTTCAAACACCTGCCTATCTATCAACTCTTTCCATTGCTAGTCACCATTTTGCTTTTATTAAAGGACAGTTTAATGTCTTCCCTTCAAACGTTCTTTTTCACAGATTTTCTGGGGGCCAAGTTTCAGTCTTATGTGCCTGTGATAACTGCTTGATTGAATCCTTGCACCATATAGTGGTTGTCTGCCCCTTGTATTCTGATGCCCGAAAGACTTTACTACCTCCATTAAATTCGAAAATTACCGGGGTATTTGGAAGAGACTTACTTTGCTCTTCTGTTGCAACTTTTACATATGGCAAAATTTCTGTCCTCAGTCCTGATGCTTAAGAAACGCAATGGTTTGCTATATACAGTTTGACATTTCAATTTAACTTTTGTCGTATTCTACTCAGCTGAGTATTTTTAAAGCTATTTTATTGTTGGTAATTGTAAACCAGTCTGTGACGTTCTGTTTCTGTTTCTGGTTGTTATGTTTATGGGCTTAAAGCCGAGATGAAATGAGCTGAGTTGAGTTGATGCAAATCAGGGATCTTGTAGAGCACGGGTTTAAAAACACGGCACCCTTCAGATATTGTTGGAGACTACAACACCCATCATCCATATCCATTGGCCATCCTGGGTGGGGCTGATGGGAGTTGTAGTCCAAAAACATCTGGCCTGAAGTAAGCTCTAGAACGAGCTCCAAAGTCTAGCTTGGTTGGAGGGACATCAACCCCAGGCAGTAAAGTAGCACTCTCAGCGTTCCTTTGCTCCTAATAAGCTTCCCCATGAAAGCCCAGAGAAGAATACTTTCTTTGCCGAGCCACTTAGTCTTCTGATGAAGATTGTTATTTGAATTGGCACCCTGGACTACCTAGGCCATTTCACAGAGGGAAAATCATGCTGTTGCCCAGGCTGTGCAAAAGCCATTTTAAGCAAGGCTCTCCTTTTGTAATCTTATGCTGCACAGGGGGTGATTATAATGGATTTTCATTTGTCTCTCAAGAACCTGACCAACAGTAGCCGCTGTACTTTTGCAAAATGACAGTGTTTTCATGTGTGTCTGTCAACCAGGCCAAGGGAGCCCATTTTATGGGTAATTAGGCCCCCACTAAAATGGCAGCAGGGCATTCCTTTTCAGAAAATGGGTTGGCACGTGGAGGTTGGATTAACTCCGCTTCTCTTGGAAAGGAAATAGAGAGGAAGGTAGCCATATTTCAGCTGATTGTCTTGGGCTTTGTCCTGAAGACCTGGGTTAAAAATTCCCTTTGCCAACAGATCCCAGAGCGAGTTGCAACACAATTCAATATTAAAAACAGTTAAAACAAGTTATAGGAACAGGGTGTGTCCTCAATACACACCTATCAGGTGTCAAAGGCAGGGTTAAGGGGTGTGTTTTCAGCATTCGCCAGAATGAATGCACCTCTGTGGGGAGGAAATTGTATGACTTAGGGCAGGGCTGTCTTCAGCATATCTGGCTTAAGATCCCAACAGCGCCCCCCCTTTCCCAGAATTGTTGACCTTTTTTTTTAGGGCTGGAGGAGGCGGGCAGCGGCTGGAGGGCGGCTCTTCTGGTGGAGCAGAGGCATAGGCGGGACGCGGTGCCTCCCGGCTCAGCCGGCCGCTTCGTGCTGTGGTGGCCATGTGTTATGTACTGAGTTGAATAGGATCCAAAATGCAGCAGTCTGATTGGTCCTAGAACAATAGGATTGAGATTGCAGCAGTCTGATTGGTCCCAGAACAATAGGATTGAGATTGCAGCAGTCTGATTGGTCCGCAGGAGCCACCCAATCCAGCTCCAGGTGGAAGTGAATCCGCACTCCGATTGGCATACAGGAGTATCCCGGAATTAGCCAATCACGTGGGGCCCATTGTGTAAATAGTGTATATAAAGCAAACGTTTTGGGGGAACTGCATTCCTCACTACTATGAGCTGAATAAAGAGCATGAAATTCACACTTGACTCCGAGTATATTTCACCATGGCAGGCAGCACGCCGAGTGAGCGGGCCTGTGCCGAGAGAGTGAGGGCGGGCGTGCTGCTCCCGCAGAGCGCCGGCTCGGTTTTTTCCCTTTTAGTCTTCTGGCGCCCCGCAGAATTCGGCGCCTGCAGGCTAAAAGGGAAAAACCAAGCCAACACTTGGCGGGAGCGACACACACACCCTCGCTCACTCAGCACGCTCGTTCAGTGTTCAGTGTTCCCTGGACTCTCGCCTGGTGCCCTCCAGAATTTGGCACCCCGGCGCCCCACACCACTAGCCTCTATGTGTAAGACGGGCCTGACTTAGGGGCTGCCACAGAAAATGCCCTCTCGCATCCACCCCGAACTTCTGAGGGCAGCAGAATGACCTCTCTGCTCTTCTCAACACCCAAGAGTATCTGTAGGAAAGGGGTCAGTCTCTCAGATATCTGGAGCCTAAGTTGTTTAGGGATTCAAACACCAGCGCGTGTGTGCCTTAAATTGGACACAGAAACAAACTGGTAACAAATGGAGCTGTTTTGAAACAGAGATGATATGAGTTTGAAGGCAACGCTAGCCAGTGATCTCGCCATTGCGTTTTAAACCAGCAGTTAGTTAGAGCATGTGACTTTTAATCTCAGGGTCGTGGGTTCGAGCCCCACATTGGGCAAAATGATTCCTGCATTGCCGGGGTATTGGATCTGCGGTCCCTTCCGACTTGACAACTCTATAAGTTTCTGAGTCGTCTTCAGAGGCAGCCTAATGTAGAAGGCAGTCCAATAATCCAATCTGGAAGTTACCAGAGCGATGGAGAAATATATCAAAATATTATCAGAGCAACAGAAAAATAGGAAAACAGAAAAAAAACTCCTAACCATCTGTGCCTCAAGTGACAGTGTTGGATCCAGGAGTGACCCCAAGCTATGAACCTGCTGCTTTCAGGGCAGTACAGCTCCATCCAGGCCAGGCTGTCTTCGCTCCTCTTGGATTTGAGAATGGGAAACACAAAACACCTCTGCCTTTTTCGGATTCAATTTCAATTCCATCTTGTATTGAGTTCAATGAGGCATTCCAACCAGGGAAAAAAACTCAAGGGGTGTGTGAAGGAAAGCTGTTGAGGGAAACAGCCTAGGGAGAGTTCTGAGGGCTAGATAGAGAAGGTGTTTATTTTTGGATGCATCCCTTTATAGAGTAACCATAGTTCAGTCTGTACAGCGCATACTTTGCTTGGCGAGGGTCCCAGATTCAGCCACCGGTTAAGAGATTTGTTCCTTGAGATCCCGAGAGTCACTGCCAGTCACAGTAGCAGTGCTGTCAAGTATCCCATATTGGCCGGGATTCTCCCGTTTTTAAACGTGTTTCCCGCTGCTGTCCCGGATGACTCAAAAACCTGTATATTCCTGGGTTGTGTGAGAATGTGGATGGGGTGCTTTGGGGCAGCGCCCTGAGAAACGTGCCCCCCGCTCAGCTTGTTTCGCTCCCCTCTGGCCGTGCACCTTGCAGGCCTGCCGTGCCGAACCGAGCAACGCGCTGCCTGCCCCCCCGTGGGGCGCGGCGCGGCGCACTGGCCGGGCCTGTGGCCGATCCTGCCCGGCAGAGCTGCACTGACCCTTTGGAACTAAGGCTGGGCCACTGGGGTAGTAGCGGGGAGTCCGCAGCAAAGGGCTGCCTGAGAGCACTCGCCCCATCGAGGTTTAGGTTAAGCGGAGGAGGCCTTTCTATCCCACAAAGGGTGGCGGGTTTGGCCACTCGGCCATTCGTGCCACGCGGGGCCAGGAGAGCTTCCCTGGGCACTCACGGAGGGCCACGCGGCTGCTCTCGATCTGAGGGGAAGCGGCTGATGCCGGCGGCAAAGGGGCTGCTGCGTCGCTACCTATGGACCGGGAGGAGAGGCGCGTATGCGGCGACCAAGAGGAGCAGCTCCGTGAGGAGAAGGAGAAGGTCCAGCCGGTGACCTTCGCGAGCTCCGTGAGGAGAAGGAGAAGGTCCAGCCGGTGAGGCCAGGGCAGCGCTGCCCGGGGCTCGCGAGGGCGTCTCGCCGGCTGCTCTTACCTTGAATGCCGCGGACGCCGCATTCCAGCTGCCCCGCCCACTTTTGCTTCTGGCTCTGCCCACCACTGCCATGTGACTATCCCTTATTTTCAAATCCGATAGTTGACAGCTATGCACAGTAGACCACTCTGGACTACATGGAGAAGATTGAGGGGCCACACTGAAGGGTCAGACTCAAGCTTCCTCATACCTGGTAATGACACATATTACAATAGCCAAAGTTCGATGCAGAGTTCCACACTTTCTGACCTTACAATTCTGGTACTGGACCTCTGCTCTCACTTGGCAATTCTCTCCAGGTCCTCACAAAAGGTACAGCTTCCCCGCTTAACATTAATGTAATCTGTTTGACAGCAGAGAAAAACCCCACACTGTACAATTAGCACGAGATCAAGAGAAAAATCCTACGCCACTGCTCTTTGACATCCTTTCGCTTCTGTAATGAATGGGGGCAGCTGCCCAGCTCATTCATCCTGCAAGCCGCCAACAAAAGAAGTGGATGGACATCTCTAGACAGGATGCTGCCGGATGAAATACGTGGGCGGCCAAGCCCAATCTTGCAATGCACATTTGCATGGCACTCTTGGAAGTGGCTGCCAGCATCCATTCATTCTTTGGGGGGTAAAATAAAACACGAAACCAGGAGTGAAGACAGACGTAGTATTCAAAAGAACACAGTGTGTTTCTCAGTTGTAAGGCAAACCTAGCTTCTTTCAACCTGCATTTGTCATCAGCAGTGCTGTTTCCATCCTGCTGCAGTTCTGTTGCTGCCAAAAACTACATTATTTGTATTGCTGTCTGCTATTCAATGTAAGTTGTGTAACTTAGAATGTGAGAGCTCACCCTTACTTCTGCTTGTCCCAAACTTAGAAAGCCTGGGTCTGAGCAGTTTTCTGTTGGGGGGGGGGCAGAACCGACGTGATCGGTCAGTTAGCTATTTCTCTTGGACGTGGGTGGTGCTGTGGTCTAAACCACTGAGCCTCTTGGATTTGCCGATCAGAAGGTCGGCGGTTTCAATCCCCGCATCGGAGTGAGCTCCCGTTGCTCTGTGCCAGCTCTTGCCAACCTAGCAGTTCGAAAGAATACCAGTGTGAGTAGATAAATAGGTACTGCTGTGGCAGGAAGGTAAACGGCATTTCCGTGCGCTCTGGCTTCTGTCACGGTGTTCCATTGCGCCAGTAGTGGTTTAGTCATGCTGGCCACGTGACCTGGAAAGCTGTCTGTGGGGAAAAACACTGGCTCCTTCGGATTGAAAGCAAGATGAGCGCCGCAACCCCATAGTTGCCTTTGACTGGACTTAACCATCCAGGGGTCCTTTACCTTTTACCTTTTTATTTCTATTGTTTTATTTGAAAGGGGGTTGGGGAGGCAGCCAAGCAAAGAGAAAAAAGGAGAAGGAGACAATAATGTACACAACCTGAGCTCCTGGGAGCAAAGACAAAATACAATATTTAATGCTATGTATATATAAAAAAATGAACACCTGCAAAATCAGAAAAGCATGCATTGCTTTAGCTGCAGCATCCCACAACCATGACTTTGCTTCCAGCGACATACGCCCTCCCCCGACAAGTTTGCCGACCACGATAAATAACAGCCCCTAAAATATACAAAGTAAGCACACACAGTTTCACAACTTTTGGCGACTGAGCCAACTCAGCAACTGCTGGTTTCCAGCAACTGCTACCCTGGATCATTACTGCCTCCAATCATGGAGGCAGAACATAGCCATCCTGGCTAGTAGCCATTGATAGTCTTCTCCTCCATGAATTTGCCCAGTCCTCTTTCAAAGCCAATCAATTTGATGGCCATCACTACTTCCTGTGGGAGGGAGTTCCATAGTTTAACTATG
The DNA here is from genome assembly GCF_009819535.1 of Lacerta agilis. Lineage (NCBI taxonomy): Eukaryota > Metazoa > Chordata > Lepidosauria > Squamata > Lacertidae > Lacerta > Lacerta agilis. The sequence continues at coordinate 9,085,730 of NC_046312.1, forward strand.
CACTGCATGAAGAAGTGCTTTCTAATCTGGGTAGTTTGCCTTTACTTAGCAGCAACTCTCCAGGGTCTCAGGCTGTGAGGTTTGGAGCTTTCAGGGTTAAAGAAGCTCAACAGTTCGCCCCTCCCACAGGGAGGAAGATGTGTCATACATCCGGGTATCTGCTGTATGCGAATGCCTTTGTGATTTATGTGACACACCGTTTATTTCCTGTTCAGTCTTACTTTCGCTTTTGACTGAACCGGAGCGGAGATGTCGTCCGTATCTCCTGGAGAAGCTCCGTGATTTATATGCTTGTAAATAAAGCGTACTTGCTTTGAAACAACCCAGACGTTGTGGGAGTTTATTTGCTGGCACGAAAGGCACACATACCGTTGCGCAAGAAGAAGTAAGAAGTTTGAAAAAACTCTGCAAAAGCACTGGATAAGCAGGAAAACGCAGAGGAAGCGTAGCTGGACACCACTCCAAGTGCTAAACTGGTTTTGAGGCTTTTTCCAGTTAAAACCAAAAGCCCAACACAGGCAGAGGGTCTTCCCCATTATCATTTAACCTTAAAGCTACCTGTGCCTTTTAATTCAGGAATGGGGATCCTGTGACACTCCAGATTATGCTAGACTCCCAACTCCCATCACATGTGACCATTTGCCATGCTGGTTACGGCTGATTGGAGTTAGAAGTCTAGCAACACCCAGAGGGCCACAGGTTCCCCATGTTTTAACTAGAGATGGCAAGGATTAAACTTGAAATCTTCTGCAAACAAACCATGTGCACTATCATCAATATGCTATTATCCTGCCACTAATTTTATCTGATGCAAACTTTAAAAAAAAAGTTTAAAAAGCTTTACTTATAAAATGTATATATCTAAGCAGCAGCAATGAGAACACAGGCAGAATACTCTTGGGTAGAAAATACAGAAAGATAGCTTCAAACATGGGCTTAGGCACGTCTGTGCCATGTAACGTATGCAAATTTCATCGAATGCGGCATTCTCCAGAATTGCAATGAATGGAATGCCATGCTTGCATAAAATGCTTTTAATAATAATAATAATAAACCTTTTAAAAATCATTCCAAAACATCACGCACAACTCTGTTAGGCTTAACTCTGGGAACCGAAAAGGCAGCCCAAATGAAAGTTAATCATGTAATGGATTTCCCCTTTGGATTTATGTCCTCCACTTAAGGGAACATTAATTTGGCTGCGCTCGCTCACATACTATCACATTTCTGCCATTTATTTAAGTCATCTCATCCTAAAAATGGTTCTAAAAATACCACAGGTATATATATTGGGAAAGCACATTAAAGCACCTTAAAAGGGCATTAAAAATGGATGGAAGTACGTGCACTCTTTGTTTATTTTTGTAGCCGTTAACCAGGTTTGCACTGGAATTGGGGAAGGGCTGCAGAGGGAGGGCAGCTGCTTGGCATGCAGAAGGTTCCCTGGGCATCTCCGGGGGGAGGCCATGGGTGGGATTCAACATCTTTTCCCGTTGCTCTGTCTGTGCAAGCACGCCAGCTTGCCAGACGCAATAACCACTTCTCCCTTTCCCTGTCTACGGGTTCTACAGAGCAACGGGAGCTCACCCCGCCACGGAGATTCGAACCACCGACCTTCTGGTCGGCACTCCTAGGCTCTGTGGTTTAACTCTCTGGTGTGCATACACAGCCCTAGTAGATCGCCTCAAGTTCCTTCTCCTGCACAGCTAACTTGCTTCCTGAAACTCTCTCGGGAGATTGTGGTTCAGCCCTCATGGCACCTGCTACTGAGCAGACCTCAGGTGCATAATTCAGAGCGACTCTTGAAATGCAGCATGTCTGACGAGTCTTCACCTCGACACATTCTCTGAGGTACTTTTCTCCACACCGAAGGCTGGTGAATGTGATTTGGAATGAAGAGCTGAAGGCGGATCGGAGCTGACAGGACTCCATGTTTCTTTCTGGGTGGCTGACTTAACTCAGCCAAACCCTGCTCCCTCAGAAGAGAGAGAGAGAGCTGTCTTTGGAGTATTTCGTGTGGCGGTAAACAAAATGGAGGACAGAGGAGCAAAACTGAGCTCGATGCCCTGTGACTTCCGCGTTGCCTCATTCACTTAACACAGATAGAAATGCAAAGAGGTTATGATTGAGCCGGTTGCTTTTTGTTTTGGGTCTTGTGTATGCTTTTTTCTTCTTGCAAATGGGTCGGGCGCTTTTAGACGGAGACAGAAACCCAAGAGAAACATGCCAAGTTGGTTTCCCCCTCAGCTTGCTGTTGTTTACAGGACACCTTACAAGTTCAACCCGAGGCTGAGGTCGCATGAAGGGCGATCTGACAGCGAGCGCAGCTCTCTCGCACACCACTCTGAAAAGGAAACTGAAAAAGGAATAAAGAAGCTGCTCCAAATGGTGCAGATCTCCCAGAGGTCATACCTTTCCCCCTCCACGTTGGAATCTCTCTGCATCTGGAAAGCTAGCATGCCAAAGAGTAAGTCTCTGATATGCTAGATTTCCTGCTGCGGAGAATTTTAACATGAGGGGTATTTAATGATCTCATCATGTGCACTCCAGTTCTCCAAACTATGATCGTTTCCAGGGTTTCATCTTCTTCGGAATGAGGTCACTGGAGGCTTACAGTGTGCTATGGTATTTATATATACAGTGGTACCTCGGGTTACATACGCTTCAGGTTACAGACTCGGCTAACCCAGAAATAACGCTTCAGGTTAAGAACTTTGCTTCAGGATAAGAACAGAAATCGTGCTCTGGTGGCGCAGTGGCAGCAGGAGGTCCCATTAGCTAAAGTGGTGCTTCAGGTTAAGAACAGTTTCAGGTTAAGAACGGACCTCCAGAACGAATTAAGTTCTTAACCCGAGGTACCACTGTATTGTATGTATAGGTTGAGAATAGATTATTATTCTCAGCCTAAGTCCCTAAGACGGTTGGATAGCGCCTTGTACGCCTCCTTCCAGCAACTCCTGTAGCCCAGCTGGTGCCAAATCTGCTTTCCTTTGACGCACACCAGCAAGGTCTTGTCATCTGGGCAGCCCAGGACCTCCAGCCACATTGCCCAGGCTTAGAATCATAGAATCCTAGAGTTGGAAGAGACCACAAGGGCCATCCAGTCCAACCCCCTGCCAAGCAGGAAACACCATCAAAGCATTCCTGACAGATGGCTGTCAAGCCTCCGCTTAAAGACCTCCAAAGAAGGAGACTCCATCACACTCCTTGGTAGCAAATTCCACTGCCGAACAGCTCTCACTGTCAGGAAGTTCTTCCTGACTTGCACCCCAGGGAGTCACTTTGGTGCTGCAGTTCGACTTCACCCCTGGAGGCCAGTGCATATAAGCTAAAAAAGCTATAGTTTAGGGCCCCACTCTCTTGGGGGGTCCCAAAAAATTTTAAAGGGGGAAAAACTGGATGTACATTTCCAAAATATAAGATAAAAAACAAATAAAATAAAACCTACATACAGTAACAGTGTTTTGTGTTGTGTAGGCTCCTATGAATGATGTAAATAATGGGCCTCGCCTGTTAGCCTGCTCCCTAAAATACCACTGGTTTGCTCATATAAAGGGCCCCATTACCTTCAGTAGCTTAGGGCCTCATCAAACCAAAATCCAGCCCTGCTGGAGCCACACTCCATTGTCTCTCGAAACAGATGAATGCCAATAACTCAGATTATATTATTATTATTTGGATGATAAGGCTATAGATGGCTATTGCTAAAAAAAAAATAGACAAAAATTGGGTTTTGTCTTACACACGGATAGTGAATGCAGAGGGGGGATGTGTGATTAATGGCAGCAGCAAGCAGGAGATTGGCAGTGGCGATTGGGCGGGTGATTGGCGGCTGCGGCAAGTGGGAAGATGGGCTGTCGGTGGCGGCAAGCGGGCAGACAATTGGTGGCTGCGGTGAGGTGTGCAATCGGCAGTGGCGGGCAGGCGGTGAGCGATTGGCAGAAGTGACCTCCCCCCCCCCCCAAGCTAAACAACTTAATTTCTTAATTTTGGGTTTAAAAAAATAGGGGTCTTATGCATGGAGGCGTCTTATACACAGAAAAATACGGTATATACTAAATCCAATGCAATTGAGCCCAAGAGAGGGTCTTCTTGCTTCTAAAACACCTTTGAAGCAGTTCATAAATTATAGCTTGTCTGTCCTCACCAACTCCTCCAGGCAGCATATTATTGGATTCTCCATACTCGCCAGAAAAACGGTACAAGAAAAACCATCCAACTACAAGTCCCATGCACCCCAGCCAGCCCTTTACTAAACCCCGTCAGAGAGGATTTGGAATACATTGCTTGTGAAGATTAAACAGGGGAAACCCTATGTTGTTGTTTCTCTCTTTTCTCTTCTTTTTCTTGTCCCTTTTTTATTTTCTCTCTCCCCCCTTTTTTCTCATTTTTTCCTTTTTTCTTTTTTCTTCTTTCCCCCTTTCCCCCCTTCTTTTTCTTTCTTTGTTCTTGCCATTTTGCTTTACTGTGATTGGTATGGGATACTGTAATTGGTTCTAGTGCGAAAGTAAGACACAGACAACTATAATATTATTGTAAATAATTTTATTGGCACTGAAAGGTTTTCTGTTCATATTTGTCGTTTGATGTATCTGAAATTCTGGAATTTTGTTTGTGGGAAATTTAAATTATGCAAATAAAAATTACCAAAAAAAAGGAATTATGGGAGTTACAGTTCGCCAGAATCTACAAGGCTCTCCCCATCCCTGACTTAGAGATGATGGGGGGAAATGCTTATGTATATACTGTTATATCAGAAGCGATGGCAAGGCTTGTGTCCAGTTGCTTGAACGCAGGATGAACGTGGCAACCAAGTGTACAAAATTCTTTGGCAACCTGCGATGCGCAGCTGAAAAACAACAGGGTCACCCAACGAGCCTCTGTTTTCGGGGAAAGGCCTTCAAGTTATGCAGCCAGTGAGCTTGCAATATTAAAACTTCCTGCCCTATTACGGTAACGGGAAATAAATGAACCTGGATTTCCAACAGTGAGCAAACCGTCCTCCCGCGGAAGCTTCACACACATTAAAATGCGAGCAAAATGATTCAGAGCCAGTAGTTGGTCCCCGAGGGAATAAACATTTCGTCTATGTTTTCTTTTCTTTTTTTTCATTCCTAGGAAAAAGAATGTGCACCTTTGTTTAAGTAGGTGAACTGAAGGCTCGTGCTACATTAGGTATGCTCATGAATTAAAATGATACCAACCCATAAATATGCATTAACTCCTTTGCAAGCGAGGTTTGTTGCTGGTGCTGTATATAGTATAGGAATAGTGCATCTGATAGCTGGTTCCTGTGACGTTACGCACAAAGTGGCAGCACCTGAATTTGTTTCCCTGTCCCACCAGTATTCCCAACAATTGTCCCAACAATTCTTACCTGTATGGTTTATATTTTTTAACACTTGCAGCTTTTTATATGATCTTTTAAAAATGTTTTTAATAAGCTTATGTGCCTTGTAGGCTTTTTGATTAAAAAGCAGGTTATGAATAATTTAAATATATAAAGGACAGTGGGATCCAGTCACTTCCAAAAAAGATTGTATGGACATTTAGATAGATTCATGGGGGGGGGGTATGGCTTTTGGTGGTTTCAAGCTACGATGACTATGTTCTGCCTCCATAGCTAGAGGCAGTATTTTTCTGAATACTGGTTGCTGGAAACTGCTGGAAACTGCAACAGGTTAGCCCCTGGAATAAATGGGCCACTGGACAGACCCAGAAGGCTGTTTTTATATACACATTTAATGGGATTTACATACGACTTAATCCTCAAAATAAGCTATATGCAAAACAAAGCACAATAAATTACAAATTGTACAGTAATATTACTGCTCAAATAGCAGTAATCAGTGGAATGCAGGAGAGGCATTGAAGTTGTCCATCAGGAGTGAGCAGGTGTTGAGGTGGACAGCAGACTGAGCAGGCAGGCAGGCAGGCAGGTCACCCACCGTCTTCCCCATGAGGGTGAAAGGCACTGTATTTGTTAAGTAGTGGGTGGACACAGCAGACGACACAGTGATTTTCAGGCAGCTCTTGTTTATTCTCAGGCTGGAACAGAAGTAAGCTGAAGGGCTCAGCAGCCTGCTTATATAGAACTCAGCTACAATGCAACAGTAACAACTTTCTGTAGTTACCCAATCCCTGAACGTCACTTTTCAATCCTTCATTTCCATGTGCGGACCTGAGTGAAAACTGCAGCAGAATGAACTATATACACACACCCCTAGTGGCCTAGGGTGAGAACTTCAATACATAACAGTATTCCCCTTTGAATTATTATGTTACTTGAGTTATTATTTCTAAAGCCGTTGCTCTGCCACTTCTGGTTCCTCGTTACGCAGAGGGGAAGGTTCTGGTCCTCCTGTTGACAACGAGCATGGAAAGCCATCGAGTGATTCTGCAGGATAATCGCGGTCGCATCTTAAAACCGTGCAAGTCAGCCTGTTGGTTTGTTTCCAGGCATAAAAATGATTGCAGCCCTTGTCTGACAGACATGATTAATAACCCGGCAGTTGCATTTGAACTAGATGCAGCACTTGCAAAAAAAAAATCAAAAAAAAAATCGGAAGGAATTGGAGGAGGAGGAGGAAGGCGATGGTGGCAGTGACAGTCATTTCGCAGCCAGACGACTGTAACTATGTGATTAAAGAACAAACACAGTTACATGGAGGACATACAACAGCAGAAGCACTCTCTTCCTCTTCCACTTCTGCCTCCCTCTTCATTCCAGCCCCTCCTACTTCTTTAAAGCCCCTTTAGATATTTGAAGATGGCCAGCAAAGACATCACCTTGCCGACAAAGGTCCGTATCGTTAAAGCTATGGTTTTCCCAGTAGTAATGTACGGAAGTGAGAGCTGGACCATAAAGAAGGCTGATCGCCGAAGAATTGATGCTTTTGAATTATGGTGCTGGAGGAGACTCTTGAGAGTCTCATGGACTGCAAGAAGATCAAACCTATCCACTCTGAAGGAAATCGGCCCTGAGTACTCACTGGAAGGGCAGATCCTGAAGTTGAGGCTCCAGTACTTTGGCCACCTCATGAGAAGGGAAGACTCCCTGGAAAAGACCCTGATGTTGGGAAAGATGGAGGGCACAAGGAGAAGGGGACGACAGAGGATGAGATTGTTGGACAGTGTTCTCGAAGCTACTAACATGAGTTTGGCCAAACTGCGAGAGGCAGTGAAGGATAGGCATGCCTGGCGTGCTCTGGTCCATGGGGTCATGAAGAGTCGGACATGACTGAACGACTGAACAACAACAAATCATATCTCCCCTTGCTCTCCTCTTTTCCAGACAAAATAAATAAATAAATACCCAAATCCTTCAACCGTTCCTCATCAGGCTTGGTTTCCAGAGCTTTGATCATCTTGGCTGCCTGCCTTTGCACACCTTCCAGCTTGTCAATATCCAGCTACAAATCCACCTAACAGTTACCTCATCCAGCTCACACTTTACCAGCTTCTCCTCTAGAATACCATGGGGAACTTAGATCGAGGGGTTGGTGGTTATCCCTCTTTGCCCCTCCTAAATGCATACCCAAACAAACAAACAAACAAACAAACAAATTTACTATTTATACCCCGCCCATCTGACTGGGTTGCCCCAGCCACTCTGGGTGGATTCCAGAATATATAAAAACGTAATAAAACATTAAACATTTTTTTTTTAAAAAAACGTCTCTATACAGGGCTGCCTTAAGGTGGCTTGGGGTGGGGTGGGGTGGTCATACCCACCATACCCACCAACATTTATTTGATGAAAATAGGGACATCCTAAGAAAAAGCAGGACATCCTGGGATCAAAACAGAAACCAGGACTATTTCTGTATATCCAGGACTGCCCCTGGAAAATAGGGACACTTGGAGGGTCTGCAAATGTCTGCCCTGCTGGTCCCGGCTGATTCAGAAATGCCTTTTTAGTTCTTCTGTCGCCAATTTCAGTCCAATCACATTGATACCACCCACAAACACCCTCTAAAATGTCTGCTGGCCGAGCTTGATAAATAAACAGGCTGTGGAATTTCATAAACCTCCCACTTGCAACTCCCAGCCAGAAGTGGCTGAAGATTTTCCAATCCTCTCAGTTCACCCCGGAGTGGGAGGTTCAGTCCTGTTCAATCAGCGCTAAATTATGACCCTTGCTTGGAGTTTATTCTCGGCATCCTCTCCAGACAACCAAGAGCATGATTTTAATGACTTCCAGCATGGACTCTTCCAAATGAAGAAATAAGCTTACAAAAGTCCAGTCGTTTCCAGTATAAACACAACTTGCAAAAATGGATCCCTATAGGGCCCAGTGCAGAGGCCCCTTCCCAGACGTTCACACTTTGATGTGCATGTGTGATTAGCATAATTGATTTAATTGAAGGTTTAAATGGAAAAATGTGTATTGCTAACATTGTGGTTTTTGAGCTCCTAAATGGGTAAATGATTAGGCTACCTGTTGATTGTTCTTTAGCTGTAAACTGAATGTAACCTTTGATCATGTGGTGAAGGTAAAGAATCATAGAATCATAGAGTTGGAAGAGACCACAAGGGCCATCCAGTCCAACCCCCTGCCAAGCAGGAAACACCATCAAAGCATTCCTGACAGATGGCTGTCAAGCCTCTGCTTAAAGACCTCCAAAGAAGGAGACTCCACCACACTCCTTGGCAGCAAATTCCACTGCCCAACAGCTCTTACTGTCAGGAAGTTCTTCCTAATGTTTAAAGGTAAAGGTAAAGGTAGCCTACTCCTGACCGTTAGGTCCAGTCGCAGACGACTCTGTGGTTGCAGTGCTCATCTAGCTCTACAGGCCAAGGGATTCGGCATTTGTCCGCAGACAGCTTCTGGGTCATGTGGCCAGTATGACTAAGCCGCTTCTGGCGAACCAGAGCAGTGCACGTAAACGCTGTTTACCTTCCTGCCAGAGCGGTACCTATTTATCTACTTGCACTTTGACGTGCTTTAAAACTGCTAGGTGGGCAGGAGCTGGGACCGAGCAACGGGAGCTCACCCCGTCGCTGGGATTCGAACTGCTGACCTTCCAATCAGCAAGCCCTAGGCTCTGTGGTTTAGACCACAGCGCCACCCGTGTCCCTGGTGAAGGTAAAGGTAAAGGTACCCCTGACGTGGACGACTGGAGTTGCAGCGCTCATCTCTAGCTGTAAAGTGAATGTAACCTTTGATCATGCGGTGAAGGTATTGAGTTGCAAATCTCCATTTTGAAAGAGAGTTGCCTTTGTGCTTCTGCCTCCCAAAGCCCATGGAGTAAGGATGTAAATGAAGCTCTCCTGAAGGGAGAATAAACAGCCTAAGGCCAATAGAGGCTGTAATGCAGGCTGTGGGGGAGAGACTGTTTCTAGACCTGTTTGGATTATTTCCTATTTTCTAAATTGCTGAGCCTGTGCTAGACAGCACAAGACATTGTGTGAATATTTTGGGATGCATGTTTGATGCTTATGTTCTGTTTTTGAAGCGTCCTGCCAAGTAAAAGTTTGAATAATATTTTTATGGGCCGAGATAATGATTTCTTCCAAAAAACCGAGTCAGTTATTATGCTTCCAGTCACTTCAAACTGTGCAATATTAATATCTGCAACAATGTGTACACTGCTCTTCTTAAAGTAAAGAGTACATGTCTGACTACACTCAGCTTTCCCTGGCCTGTGTATCATGAAACCCAGGAGAACACGATCACTTCCTCCCAAGTTTCCAAGCACTTCCACTTCATCAGTCCGTTTCTCACTGATGCTGAGGACCAGGTCCAGGATAGATGATCGCCTTGTTACTCCTTTTACCTTCTGGGGAGTGAAATTGCCAGTGAGGCAATGGAAAAATTTGTTGGACTTTACATTCTTGGCAGAGTTTGAGTTCCAACAGACATCAGGATAATTGAAGTCACCCATGACTACTAAGTATAATTTTTGAATGTACGTGAAAGCCTAGCAATAGTGGTGGACAGGTTGCTGGTGGGGGGCTGATGCCCTCTCACTCCCCGCCCCCCCAAGTGCCGCCCATGTTTTCCAATCAGAATAATTCTAAAGACCCTATTGACGAGCTGTTCTAACTCTGGAGTGTATCAGATCATGGCAAAGCAGCTTCAGCTCACTGTGTTGTCTTTTGTTTAGGAGTGTGGATGCTAAATTTGCATGCCATTAAATTCATTCACGGGCTCAAAGCTCTTGCAGTGCTGCTGCTTCAGACAGTGGCTGTCCTAAAGGCGACTGGAGGAGAAATACTGAATTTACCTTTATGAGCTTGCTTTTATGTCCACCCCCCACCCACCTCACTGTTCCTACTTCAAAGGATTGTACCAGGTTTCTGCTTACAGAGAGAGAATGGGGAAGAGGGGAGCAACAAGGAGGAGCCTGCTTATGTAACCTGACATGTTTATCTTGGACTTTTTACCCATCCTGGCAATTCCCTTTGGAATTCACGTTAATGGCCTGGGTTTTTTGTTTCTGCTGAAATCACCGGCAGCAAATCCATGCCCCAAAGGAACAGCGCCAAACTATTTAAACTCAAGAGACAGCCTCGCTTTTGCTTAATAGTTTCATCAAAGCCAATTAAGCAATTTCTCTTGAAGTCCTCCCCTTCTCAACTCTACCGGCCTCGAACCATCGTTGCAGCTTTGCTTTCTTCTTATTCGGAGCATCGCAAGTGAGAGTGGAGACTTAATGAAACAGTCTCCTTCTTCCTCTTTCACGTTGGTCCTTAAATGCTGCTTCATAGATGCCTTCAAATGGCTTCAGTCCACGATTGTCTTAGGGACTAGCCTCCCATGCGCTAAGATGTGAGACAGCTCATCTCTAGGCCCCATTTGGAGTGGAGATTTGACTGATGTTCTATCCCAGGCATTTTACAGGTAGGGGGTTGGTAGGATTCCTGCTTGAGAGAGAGAAAAAGTGAATGCAATTCCAGGTGGCAATATCAGAAGTCTAGTGTCCAGATCAAGGGAAGTAATAGTACCGCTGTATTCTGCCTTGGTCAAACCACACTCAGAGCACTTTGTCCGGTTCTGTGTACTACAGTTTAAGAAGGATTTTGATAAGCTGGTATGTGTGCAGAGGAGGGCGACCAGGATGATAAAGGGTCTGGAAACCAAGCCGTGTGAGGAACGGTTGAAGGAGCTGGGTATGTTCATGCTGGAGAACAGAAGACTGAGAGGTGATATGATAGCTATCTCAGTTATTGGAAGGGTAGTCCCATGGATGATGGTGCAAGTTTGTTTCTATCTCCCTATCTATTGAAAGCAAATAGATTGATAGCACAGGCACCATCCCTACATATAAATATAAAACCTGTTGAAAACATGTAGATAAACATGTAATGAAAACAACCTAGCACCAGCCCCTTCGTTAAAAGCAGTCAGTTCCCAAAGCCAGTTGGAACCAGGAAGTCTTCACCAGCTGGTGAAAGTACAAGGATGGAGCCAGTCTGGCTTCTCTAGGGAGGGAGTTCCAAAGTCTGGGAGCCACCACCAAGAAGGCCCTCTCCTGCCCGCCCCCCAACCTAGTGTTCCTGTGAGGGTGGTGGGACTGAGAGAAGGGCCTCCTTTAAAGATCTCATCTGAGGGAATATGGTCTTTCAGATAGCTTGGATTAAGCCATGTAGGGCTTTATATATCCTAAGAAGAACTTTGAATCGTGCCTGGAAACAGACTGGTAGCAAGGAGAGCTATTGTCACAAGGGTTGTCATATGCTCTCCATAACTAGCCCTGGCCAACTGATCACTTTTCAAATATGAAACCACCCAGGTAAAAGGGTGGCCTGCTTCTTGGGAGAAAAGCAATGACAAACCTAGACAGCATCTTAAAAAGCAAAGACATCACCTTGCCGACAAAGGTCCGTATAGTTAAAGCTATGGTTTTCCAAGTAGTAATGTACGGAAGTGAGAGCTGGACCATCAAGAAGGCTGATCGCCGAAGAATTGATGCTTTTGAATTATGGTGCTGGAGGAGACTCTTGAGAGTCCCATGGACTGCAAGAAGATCAAACCTATCCATTCTCAAAGAAATCAGCCCTGAGTGCTCACTAGAAGGACAGATCCTGAAGTTGAGGCTCCAGTACTTTGGCCACCTCATGAGAAGAGAAGACTCCCTGGAAAAGACCCTGATGTTGGGAAAGATGGAGGGCACAAGGAGAAGGGGACGACAGAGGATGAGATGGTTGGACAGTGTTCTCGAAGCTACTAACATGAGTTTGGCCAAACTGCAGGAGGCAGTGAAGGATAGGCGTGCCTGGCGTGCTCTGGTCCATGGGGTCACGAAGAGTCGGACACGACTGAACGACTGAACAACAACAAGGTCAAAGGGGGTGGGTGGGGGTGGGAAGGGTTGTCAGAATTACAAGCGCTCCTTTGAAAAGCTATTGGCGCTCGGGGTGGGGTGGGGAGAATCCCGTGCCTTCCTTTATGTTAGAATCACGCAGTCAGCAAAATCTCTCCTGCTGCCTCTAATCTCAGATCCGTGGCTGTGAAAATATGCCCAAAGGGAAGGATGCTGAAATTTGCAATAAAAAACCCCAAACACCTTGTGTGGCAGACAGCGGTGACGCTACCAAAGCAATACGTACCTTTACGGAGCGCTAGAGGCGAGGAATGAGAGTCCAATAAATCCCCAGCAAAGATCAGACAAGGCCTTGGCCTGTCACTTTAAAACAAAAGAGAGTTAGCACAGGGTACTGAAAGCCTGCAAGAAAAGTCCCCTTTGGATTTATAAATTCTACCTCTCCGTCTCCAACCCCGCTGCCCCCCACCCCCAATGATCTTTCATTCTTAGTATGTTTCATAAGCAACTCATTCCCTCTCACTTCAGGTCTCCCATAACCTCTGCTGGGTGGAGAGAGTTTATTGCAGGCTGCACAGGGAGGTGAACGCAGCTTGGGGCGGGGGGCGGGGGGGGCGGGGGAGCGGGGGGGGGAGAGTGCATTTCACTTTAACAAAGCGTTTTTATTGCTTTCCTCCCCTCCCCTGCCTCGCCTTGCTTCCATCCTTCTGAAATTTCATAAAAGCGCACCCTGTCAATCTATGAAGTGCACATACTGAGCTGTGTATGTGTATACTGTATATATATAAAATATATATAACACAAAGAGAACGTTTCACTGTTTTTGCTATAACAGCTATTGTTGTTGAATTAGGTTCATCCCAGATGAGAAGCATCATAATGCTTTATTCAATAAAGCTAGGTTGGACTGCAAACAGCAAAACTCATTAAAAAAATATTATTAGTACATTTTTTAGGAAACCAGAAGCATTTTTATTAGGCGAGGAAATACCCAAGAAAGACCAAAAAACTGTTTAGGTATGCAACTGTCGCAGTAAGAGTTTTATTAGCACAGAGATGGGAACAAGACTTAACAGCTATCCAGGACTGGCAGACAAAGATGGTGGAATGAGCGTTCCCTCACATCAAATGGGGTGCGCATGTTGCAAGGTTGCGGGGAGGCCCGTTGAATCACGGTGGCAGCTCCTGGCAGTTGGCTTGGCTTCGCCTTCCCAGGTAGGGATACCTGTGGACTCCACCTACTCTAGCAGCCGCCCAATCCCGGCTGGGGAGGTGTTGACAGGGGGATTGGCCAGGTAGAAGGAGGGATTATACAGTACACACAATAGAACTCGAGTCATACCTGGGAAGCGGCCGTTGGATTCAGAGCTACCCCACCCACCACTCCCTCAATTGATGCTTACTTTGCAGGTTTAACCACCTTTTTTCCGCAGCCACACAGCCACGCAGGCGCTGCTATGACAAGGTCGCTGTTGAAGGGCCGGAAAGGAATTTCCCTGCATTGGCAGGTTTCGCCTTTCCCGTAGCAATTCGTCACAACTTTGGCGGTTGCAGGCCTTGGGCGGAATCCTTTAGTCATTTACAGGATTGGGGGGGGCGTGGGGCGGTGACCCCCGCCCCCATTGCGTCGTCGATAACAGGGTTCCCGTTAAAGAGGTCTCAGGGGGAGGCATTGACCAAACGCCCTGAGGTCGTCACTGCCCTCCCCCTCCAGCGGCAGCGAACATAGGGGGGGGTGGGCTATCTGCTTGAACATATGTTCTCCAGACTAGCCCACTTCCCAATTCATGCTGGATAACCCTGAAGTTACCCAGAACCCCGGCTGGGGGGCTGGGAAGGATAAACGCCCAATGCCTGAGCCAAGGTCTTCCTACATCTGAAATATTAATAAAGTTGTGGCCAATTTAATCCCATAGAACGTTGTCATGAGTCTTTATTTCCCTCAGGGGCTGCCCCGGGGTTCGGGGGGACTTCGCCTGGCCGCGCAATATGCCGAGCTGGCGAAATTGACTGGGAAAATCCAAAAATCCAAAAGCAGCAGGTTCAAACATTTCAAAAGTACTTTATAGAGTATTTGAAAGATAATTGTAAACTCTTAACAACACTGACCGGACTGATTTAAAGCTTGATAGTTTATAGAAAGCACCGATTTGCAATTAATATAATTAAGTGACTATTGGGATTGAATAGAGAGTAAAGAGGAGAAATTGAAATGCAATTAAAAAAAGATATAATTTAAGGTAATCATGGGCCGGTAGGGAGGCGAGTCAAGTGATCGCGAGAGTGGAATATAATGTGAAAAATCTGAGTGCGTTATATTTATATAAAATGGAAACTTAATAAAAATGATTGAATTTTATTTTTTTTAAACTTTTTTTCCTCTAAGAGCCGATCCTTCTGTAGCCAAAATGCTGTCATCTGTGGGAAAGTGTGAGGCATCAGTTGGGGACCTCTTAGCCCAGAGAGACGGAGCATGCTCCAAGCGCAGGGGCTGATGGCTGACTGTTGAGAGGAAAGGGAAATCGAAAGCTGTGGAGAGGGGAAATGGAATGGAGTGATCCTGGAAAACGGCATGGCTGGCTGAAGCTATGAAGCACCATTTTGTTGTGACCCTTTGCTGCAGGCCAGACACGTTCCATCTCATTGCTCACACAAATTTAGAGATGGGGCCCAGAGACCCACACCTGTGTCTGGTGTATTCCTGCACAACGTGCCAATGGGGGAACAATGATACGCCCCCCCCCTGCCCCTTGCTCCGCCCCGGGTACCGCCCTGGGGAGGGTGACACTCTGGGGGCAGGCAGGCCCCACCCCCGCGATCGAGCGCAGCAACTTTTAAAAGGCTGCAACACGCGAACAGCAGCACAGCGTCTGTGCTGCTGTTCTTGCGCTGCAGCCTTAAAGGTTGCCGCACCGCACGGAAGGGGTGCCGGCCAATCGCGCCTGCGCAGTCCACCCAAGATGGCGGGCGCGATCGCCGGCACCGCTTCTGACCGGCACCGGGCCGCGCCGTGCTGCGTTTTAAGGCTGCAGCGGCACGATCGTGGCCCGGTGCCGGTCAGAAGCGGTGCCGGCGATCGCGCCCGCCATCTTGGGTGGACTGCGCATGTCCACGCATGCGCAGTCCACCCAGGAGGCTGCGCACGGGGAGGGGTGCCTTTCAAGTTTGCTGCCCCGGGCGGCAGATTGGCTCCCTCCGCCCCTGCCTCCAAACAAGGCACCACTCCCCGTGGGAAGTCTGGGCTGCTCCAGATGTGCACATTTGTTTACTCGTTCCTTCGCCCGCCCACACAGGCACACAATTACATGTTAGCTTCCACTGTGCCTGCTGTGCGATGTATTAATTCGCTCAGTGGTAGCCTGGCCTGCATTGATAGAATGGCAAAGGGGAAAAGTGTGTGTGTGGGGGGGGTATTTATGGTTAAAGAAGACACCAGAAATATATATTTGTCCTATAATATGTCATCAACATCTCAAAACGAACTCGCCAGCTGCAGCACATGAAAGAGCAGCCTGCACGCTGTATCTTTAGCTGGAGACAGGAATAGATCCAGCCATGCTCCCACCCCCAAGACTCCTTTCAGAGTTGAACTTCTGGAGGAGGGGGCTGAAACCTGAAGAATAGCAGCACCAGGAACTCTCTAAATGCAGTTTTGAAAAAGATCTGTATACCCCCGACCCCACCTTCTGCCTCCGCACAATGCAAAATAGAGAGGATTCCACTATTCTTTCATCTATTAATCACTTTCCTGCAGCATCTCAAAGCAATTTCACAGAATCATAGGACTGAATAGTTGGAAGGGACCCTGAGGTCCGTCTAGTCCAACCCCCTGCAATGCAGGAATATGCCGCTGTCCCATGCGGGGATCGAACCTGCAACCAGTGGCGGAGGAAGGCTCCGCGGTACCCGGGGCGGCAAAGGAAATGCCCTGGGGGCGTGGCGTCGTGATGTTTGCTAATGCCAGCAGATCAAGCTGCCTTTAAAGGCACAGCAGCGGGGGTCTCTGTTGGTAGTGATAAATCACCGATTATCTGTGGCGTGGGTGGAATATCCTTGCAGATGATTTTGTTCCTTTGCAAGCTGTTGAAAACAATGTTTCATCGGTAGTGCTCATTTGCAGAGCAACGAGTCCTCGGGTAATTGCAATGCTTTAACTTTTAAAACAAATGTCCTGTTTTTATTTAATTGTCTAATAAGACAGCCCTCATTATCAGGTGTGTGGTTCTTCATAGCTTTCCCCATTAAGCTTGCTCCTACAACGGCATGGAATTGTTTTTCTCTACTCAGGTTTGTGAAATCGCAACCACAGATGAAATGGGGCACTTTTGCATTCTTAGCAGACCCTTAAAAAATGTTTGATTTCCCCTGAAGGAAATGGAAGCTAGCTAAGTAGCAAAGCTGCCAGGGGCGTAGAAAGATTGCTATGCAATGGGAGCAGGAAAACGAAATATGCATAATCTCATGAAAGACGCAGTAAATCACGAGAAATGCCATAAACTGATGATGCGAACAATCAGCTGCTAGGAGAAACTATAAATAGACAAGTTTATAAATTCAGGGTGGATATAGGTGGCATTATTCTTTTTTCTTTTTAAATCTGTATACCTAGGAACGCATTATGCAAGCACACACACAAAGTGAAAATAGGATAGAGAGGTGAGAGATGAATTCAGCTGCCTTCTACTGAGTCAGAGTGAGAGTCCATCTGTCTAGTCTGACAGACGTAGCGCTTAAGATTCCCAGCAGAAGGATTTCTCAACCAGATGGCTCACAGAAGCACGTAAAGGTAAAAGACCCCTAGATGGTTAAGTCCAGTCGAAGGCAACTATGGGGTTGCAGCGCTCATCTCGCTTTAAGGTCGAGGGAGCCAGTGTTTGTCCACAGCTTTCCGGGTCATGTGGCCAGCATGACTAAACCGCTTCTGGCGCAACGGGACACCGTGACGGAAACCAGAGCGCACGGAAACGCTGTTTAGCTTCCCACCACAGCGGTACCTATTTATCTACTTGCACTGGTGTGCTTTCGAACTGCTAGGTTGGCAGGAGCTGGGACAGAGCAATGGGAGCTCGCCCATTCAAACCACCAACCTTCCGATCGGCAAATCCAAGAGGCTCAGTGGTTTAGACCGCAGCGCCACCTGCGTGACTTGTTTTCAGTCGCCGAGAACATAAGAAGAGCCCACTGGACCATCAACATCCTGTTCTCATGATGGCCACCCAGATCCTTGTAGGAAACCAGGGAGCAGAACATGATGACAAAAGTGGGGCAGACCTACTGGGAAGAGTTGCTGTAATCACTAGGCCTGCACTGCTTCAGCTTCTTTGGATGAAGAGTTTGTCAGGAGATGTCCTACTCACGAGTAGAACCCTGGCAGAGACACATGCCCAACTGGCATGTTCCCTCCCTCCTGGTTGATTGTTTGGGAGCTTCAAAAGCTTTCTTCAGCCCGAACATCACAGCGGCTAATGCCAGAAGGCATTAGCACACTTATGGATCTGCAGAGTTTGCTCAGCTCGCGTAACAGACCTCAGCAACTCAGCATTGTGGCTAATCTACTTTATTTACAAATAAACACACATGGAGCACTGCAACATGCTCCCCCCTCTCTCTAGCATCAGACGGCAAAGAGAAAGAACAAGGGACAATAGTCCCACTTCAGGGAACACAGTAACACAAACACCCTGTCTTTGTCACTTCCCATTCCTGTGGAATCAAAACACATGCCATCATGTGATAGACAATAATCCCATGACTGCACACGGGGAATGAATCTTAACTTCACTGACACAGGGTGTTTTATTGTTAACTTACTCCTGACTCTGGCTCCTGAAAATTGACTCCTGTAAATTGGCAGTCTCTCCTTTGGGGCGGGGGGTAGCAGACCCCCCAAGTGCCCCTATTTTCCAGGGGCAGTCCCAGATTTACAAAAGCCATCCTGGTTTCCAATTTGATCCTGGAATGTCCTGCTGTTCCTCAGGACGATCCTATTTTCCTCAGGCTGGAGAAATGTGGGAGGGCGTGGAGTTATGGAACCCCACAAGCCAAGGAGATAAGTAACTATAATAGGGTTGCCCTATGTCCAGGAAAACCCGGATATGTCCTCCTTTTGGGGGCAACATGACCATTGGGCGGATCTTTACATTTTAAAGGAAATGTTCATTTTGGGGAAAGAGGTGCTCAGGTTCTGCCTTTCCCCAGCTCGTGCTGGCAGAAGCTTGGGCTGTTGTCTTTTTTGCTCTTCAAGATATGGCAGCCCTACTATAGGGCAGCTTTCTATAGAGAAGTTTTTTATGTTTAATGTTTTATTATGTTTTTATGTATGTTGAAAGCCGCCCAGAGTGGCTGGAGCAACCCAATCAGATGGGCAAGGTATAAATAATAAAATGACGATGATGATAGAATAGAACATCCCTATTTTCTTTGGATCGGGACACGGGTGGCGCTGTGGGTTAAACCACAGAGCCTAGGGTTTGCTGATCAGAAGGTCAGCGGTTCGAATCCCCGTGATGAGGTGAGCTCCCATTCCTCGGTCCCTGCTCCTGCCCACCTAGCAGTTCGAAAGCACATCGAAAGTGCAAGTAGATAAATAGGTACTGCTCCGGCGGGAAGGTAAATGGCATTTCCGTGCGCTGCTCTGGTTCGCTAGAAGCGGCTTTATCATGCTGGCCACATGACCCAGAAGCTGTATGCCGGCTCCCTTGGCCGCAACCCCAGAGATGAGTGCCGCAACTCCAGAGTCGGACATGACTGGACCTAATGGGCAGTCCCTTTACCTTTACCTTTTTATTTTCTTTGGAGAAATATTGGAGGGTATGATGTTGGGAAAGATGGAGGGCACAAGGAGAAGGGGACGACAGAGGATGAGATGGTTGGACAGTGTTCTCGAAGCTACTAACATGAGTTTGGCCAAACTGCGAGAGGCAGTGAAGGATAGGCGTGCCTGGCGTGCTCTGGTCCATGGGGTCACGAAGAGTCAGACACGACTGAACAACTGAACAACAACAACAATGGGGTCGTAAACCTGCATTTTTTTTTCTCAGTAGCAAACGGACCTTGAATGGACCTTGAGATGAATTGAGTAGTCTCTGAAGCACTTTGGAGCGAGGGCATCTGCTTCCTGATGTGACAAAATAGGGTAAATATTAGGTCTTTGGTTGATACACATATCCCAATTCAATAGATATCTTAAAAATGTATCTACTTATGAAATGCTCATTTCTAGATGTATTTTCTCTCCACAGCACACAATTCCTAACACATTTTCTCTTAAAATATGCATTTTGCCCCGCATCCCAGTGTGTGTGTTTTTGAGTTGGAACTGTGTCTGATCATTTAGAGTATAAAACCCACCCATCAGTCTGAGAGATGAAGAGCCGATCTGTCCATATAGAAATTTTCCTGTCGGGGTTTGGGTGCTGGAGCTCCTCGTGCACGGCCTTGGACTGGTTATGCACGAGGTACCAGTTGCGGGGAAAGCGGCCAGCGTTCCGCGTGCTTTTGAGCACGGTCGCCGGCCAAGCCTCACAGTCTGAAGGATGTTGAGTAAGCCAATTGACGACTCCGAAAGTTTGTGAGTTCCTAGTTGCCTTCTTAGTGAAAAGTTGCCTCGTGAAATAAAATATATACCCTGACTCTGAATAGGCGGTCCAGCTTAAAGAAATTAAAAATTTTACTCTACTCCCCCCTTTAACCCCAAAGGAAGACAGACACCGGTTGTATCTTTAGTGGCTTCGGCAGAACCCGCATAGGCTCGTCCCCTAAGCTAAGTTCTCCTAAGCTTAAAGTCCCTGCGCGTCCAATCTTCCGCGAGGCTAACTAAATAAACTAAAACCGAAATATCTTCCGCGGGCCTAACCCTAGGCTAACCTAAAAGAACCTATCTAAAACTAAAACCGAATGATCTTCCGCGACCTAACTCTAACTAAGGAAAAACCCATCCAACCCGTCCAGCCCGCTCCTAATCCCTTAAACTAAACTTGACTTAAACTAAAAACCCAAAATGAACATGAACGAACTACCGCGCCTAAGCGGGGTGCCTCTGCCTTTTATTAGGGAACAAACGTGACATCATCATTAAAGCTTTAACCAATAAAATCACTGTTGCTGCCCTCCAAAAAGGCGGGAAGCAAGTTTAACGCTCATTAACAACTTTGAACATGACCGGAACTATAAAATAAAGGCGGATTAATCTCGTAAGTGAACCACACTATTCATTCATGCTTTCACTTTCGCTTTTACGCGCAATTATACCAAAAGTAGACCTCGAAAAACTCATAAAATAACCAAATAAATATGAATCCATGGCGGATCCGTGAAACGTATTCCGACATTTTCCGGAAAAAGAAAAGGAAAAAAGGAATTCCTCAAGCATTCCTAACTTATTTATGCTGCTGTCAGAAGCATGACACATTAGGCCAACTGAGCATGCAATACCCAACAATAATTCAGGTCTGCCTGCATTTATACTGGGCGCCGCTCCTTTGAATGGGAACATGATGCACGGTTAAGTCAATTGGGCATGCGATGCACAATGGTGCTTCAAATCCTTACTCCAGGCTATGGAGTGTGTGCAGCACCGTAGATGATAGCAATGAGCACAGCATTGACTCACTTCCAGTTTGCAAAGACCACATTTCTGCTTCTCCAGATAAGTACTCTGAACGAGTGACGCCGGCATAAACGAATGGAACGTTTCTGAAAAGAGTTCCAACACGTTGCTAGCGCTCTGTTTATGAAGTTGTGCATTTCAAACCTCAGTCTTGGCATTTAGCGTCGCTTAATTTAGCCAGTGTGGTGTAGTGGTTAAGAGTGGTAGACTCGTAATCTGGTGAACCAGGTTCACGTCTCCGCTCCTCCACATGCAGCTGCTGGGTGACCTTGGGCTAGTCACACTTCTCTGAAGTCTCTCAGTCCCACTCACCTCACAGAGTGTTTGTTGTGGGGGGGGGGAGGGAAAGGAGAATGTTAGCCGCTTTGAGACTCCTTCAGGTAGTGAAAAGCGGGATATCAAATCCAAACTCTTCTCTTCTTCTTCTTCTTCTTCTTTTGGGGTCCTACCCCAGTGACAACGAATCCCGAGGCATCAAAATGCAGCGCAGCACATCGTAGTAATTCCCCAACATGGTCGTAAGATGTGTAACAGCCGACATTTGTGTGCCCTAATGCTGCGGGAACCCCAGGGAGGGAAGAGCCTCCTGGAATTTGTGCAAACAAGTCAACGGAGGGGAAAATACATTTCTGTGAAATGGGGTATTGTGGCGTAAATGGCAACTTGCATGTTTAGGGTGGGATTTTAAAAGCACCTCTGTCTTCAGGACCACAGGCATTTGGGGTTTTCGGAGTTGTGCTTTGTAATTAATAGCCACACATGGTGTTATGGGATGGTCTTGCGGAAAGTTAGGGGGAAGTGTGGTGTAGTGGTTAGAGCAGGTGTCCCCAAACTAAGGCCCGGGGGCCAGATGTGGCCCAACCGCCTTCTAAATCCGGCCCGCAGATGGTCCGGGAATCAGCATGTTTTTACATGAGTAGAATGTGTCCTTTTATTTAAAATGCATCTCTGGGTTATTTGTGGGGCATAGGAATTGTTCATATATTTTTTTCAAAATATAGTCTGGCCCCCCACAAGGTCTGAGGGACAATGGACCGGCCCCCTGCTGAAAAAGTTTGCTGACCCCTGGGTTAGAGTGTTGGACTAGGACCTTGGGAGACCAGGGTTCAAATCCCCACTCAGCCACAAAGTTCACTGGGTGACTTTTGGCTGGTCACCTGCTCTCAGCTGAACAAACCTCACAGGGTTGTTGTGAAGTTAAATTGGGAAGGAGGAGAACGATATAGGCCATCTTGAGCTTCGTGGAGGAAAGGTAGGATACAAATGCAATGTAAAATGCATCTAGTGATTGAATCTAGGACCGCCAGCATGCAATGCAGACTGTGTGGTGTAGTGGTTAAGAGCGGTAGACTTGTAATCTGGGGAACCGGGTTCGCTTCCCCTCTCCTCCACATGCAGCTGCTGGGTGACCTTGGGCTAGTCATCCTTCTTTGAAGTCTCTCAGCCCCACTCACCTCACAGAGTGTTTGATGTGGGGGAGAAAGGGGAAGGAGAATGTTAGCCGCTTCGAGACTCCTTCGGGTAGTGATAAAGCGGGACATCAAATCCAAACTCTTCTTCTTCTTCTCTAGGACTGAGCTACAGCCCTCCCTAAAATGTACAGTTTAATATTGTAAAGATCAAGGGAAGAAATAATACCAGTCTATTCTGCTTTGGTCAGACTGCACTGGAATACTGTGTCCAATTCTGGGCACCACAATTTAGGAAGGATGTTGGCAAGCTGGAACGTGTGCAGAGGAGGGCGACCAAGATGATCAAGGGTCTGGAAACCAGGCCTTATGAGGAGTGCTTGAAGGAGCTGGGTATGTTTAGCCTAGAAAAAAGAGAAGACCGGGAGGAGATATGAAAGTCATCTTCAAATATCTTAAAGGCTGTCACAATTGTCACATGGAAGAGGGAGCAAGCTTGTTTTCTCCTGCTCTGGAGGGTAGGACTCGAACCAATGACTCCAAGTTACAAGAAAAGAGATTCTGACTAAGCATCAGGAAAATCTTTCTGACAGTAGGAGCTGTTCAGCAGTGGAGCAGACTCCCATGAGAGGTGGTGAACTCTCCTTCCTTGGAGGTTTCTAAGCAGAGTTTCGATGGCCATCTGCCATGGATGCTTTAGTTGAGATTCCTGCATTGCAGGGGGTTGGACTAGATGACCCTTGGGATCTCTTCCTACTTTACAGTTCTACAATTCCATGAAATTGCTTTGAGAAGCTGCAGGAAAGTGATTGATAAATGAAATAATAGTGGAAATTGCAGTCAAGATTACCTGGTGGGTAGCCTAGGACAAGCCATAGCTGTAGAAAGGGGACCTTGAGTTTTAATGTGAAATTTAAATATTCTGTCTGCCCCCTCCATGACTATATTACAGTGCAAAGCAAAGCAAAGCAAAGCATTTTTCCTAGAGTAAGTCCTGCATTAGTCTGTACTTCAGTTCTATCTAATATGATTTATTGAATCATTAAAGCCAACAGTCACAGTGTCTCTTTCATTATTCCAGAAACCAAGCCACGTAATAGTTGGGGAAACTGGTTGCAGAATGGGTTTTTGTGTGTGTGTGTGTGTGTGTGTGTGTGTGTGTGAATACCGTGGTATTAAATCAAAGCACATTAAATGCGGAAGCGCTGTAAACTGTTTTTTCTCCTAATTATGGGCATTAACACGCTTTGTAATCTCATTAAGCTAATTGTATTGCTTCAGAATGGGCCTCTCAAATGCGAGATGCGAAAACAGCTCAGCTAAACGAACTGGATATTTGATTCAATAAAAAGAAAATTACCACGCGAGTGCAAACAGCTGCAACAAGGGTGCCAACTTGAATAAAATATTGTGGGGGCCCAGGTCAGCCCCGCTCTGCACAATTGATCTCATGGCACATGTGGGGAAATTCCATGGAACTGTTGTGTGTCACATGTCCGTTTACACACCAGCACGGATTGCTGGGAACTTCCGTTGTGTATAGCTTTTGCTTGTGAGACTTGTGAGACTCTCTCTGAGGAGAGGAAGGAGAGACGAAATGTTTTTCTTTGCCCTGATTTATGCTCAATAAATCTGCTTGTAAATATGCTTTCACAAGCCTCTCCTCGCCACTTCTGTTGCGCAGCACACTCTGCTATTATGGTGTGCCCAGGCTTTTGAAGTCTGGGTCGCTGGCTTATGTTGCACCAGAGATTGGGGGTCATCCAGCAGGTCGGCTGGAAGGGCATGATCCAGCTGGGGGCTAGCCAGCTAGCCTCCCAACTCCCTCTGGATGGCCAACACAGTGCACACATACTATGTGAGAGCCAGTGTGGTGTAGTGGTTAAGAGTGGTAGTCTCGTAATCTGGTGAACCGGGTTCGCGTCTCCGCTCCTCCACATGCAGCTGCTGGGTGACCTTGGACTAGTCACACTTCTCTGAAGTCTCTCAGCCCCACTCACCTCACAGAGTGTTTGTTGTGGGGGAGGAAGGGAAAGGAGAATGTGAGCCGCTTTGAGACTCCTTCAGGTAGTGATAAAGCGGGATATCAAATCCAAACTCTTCTTCTTCTTCTTCTTCTTCTTCTTCTTCTTCTTCTTCTTCTTCTTCTTCTTCTTCTTCTTCTTCTATTTGAATGGGAATGCCGATTAACTTTGTGGGGGCCCAGCCCTCTCTAATATTTTATTGTAGGGGGGGGGCAAAGCCCCCATGGCCCCTAGGTGTTGGCTCCAATGAGCTGCAATATTTCGTATTGCTAGAAACACTCCCCATTGTGTGATGTAAAGCACAGGGGCAGTCAAACACAACATTGCTAGAGTGGACATAGAATGGGAACTCTAGGGCAGCCAGTTGGAACTTGCTGTTTCTCCTGGGCTGGGATTGACTTCCTCTGTTTAACTGGAGATGGGTGTGGTCTCACCTGGGCAGCTTAACACAAAACTACAGGGGCGAGACTCCATCTTTCTCTTTTTTGGACCACGCTCTCAAAGAAGTGAGACCGCTAGGATGCTCCCTTGGCTTCCAGCCAAAAGAACACAAAGGAGCTGTTTCCCCTTATGGAACAGTCTCCTGAGTAAATGTATCTTTTACTAAGTTTAAGTCTGCTGTCTGGGATTCAATTGTGAACAGATGATTTCTCGTGAGTAAACATTCTTATGCTTTTATAGAAGACTCTGTAATGTCTTATTTTGAGAGCGCTCTCCCAACAGATGAGTCTCTTGCTACAACAGCTCTGCTGGCTACCTGTCTGTTTCCAGGCATAGCCCAAAGTTCTGAAAGACGGCATGGGTTTTGAGGGAGGCCTTCCTCTTGGTACCGCCACTATCACAGGCACCCATGGCAGGAATGCAGGAGAGGACCTTCTCAGTGGCTGCTCCCAGACTTTCAAACTCCCTCCCTAGAGAAGCCAGACTGGCTCCCTCCTTGTTGTCCTTCCGCTGGCAGGTGAAGACATTCCGGGTCACTTTTTCTATTCACCCCACCTTGATGCCTTGAGGTCCGTCTGTTTGGATAATCCCCTTTTATTATAACTAGGGGTAACTTAGTAACGGGGTTCTCTTGTCCAGCTGTCGTGGCCTGTTATATATATATTTTGCTCTGGGCTCCTGGGTTGAGAATACCTCTCAGCTGTCAGTTCTGGGTCTCTCTCTCATCAGATCCCCCACTGCGTCAGTTAGCTAAACCCTTTTAGCAACTGTGTAGCCTTACCAAGGTTTCTGCCCTTTTGCCCCTCCTGAGGGAAACTCCAAGACACAAACTATCACCCTGCAGGTAAGTTTTGTCTTTTCCCTGAGTTCACCTCTTCATGAGCATCCATATATCGCTGGACCAAATAAATGCCTCTTTTCTCTTGGCTCAACAAAAACAAGTCTTTATTTATTTCAGAACATCATGTTTCAAGTACTTCAATAGTTCATCAGCTTAGTTACATTTAAGTATAAACTCTTTCAGTATAACTGACTGATCTTCATCCTATCCTAGCCTAACCTAACCTAACCTAACCTAACCACCACTATCCTGGCCCCACACCCCTCTTCTTCCCTGTCTCCACACATCCTCCCTCTTCTCAACTGCCAGAACAGCCGTTCCCTCCTTTTAAACCAGGGATCGCCCTGCCCACAAAGGATGAACTGTCCGTCAAGATGAAGGTGGATTAACTCCTTCTGCGCTGGGATGTAATACCTCCTCCACCCTAGGGCCAATCCGTCACAGTGGGCACCTGGGATTGGGCCCAGAAATGAACTGCCAGCCCATGCAAGTTATAAAAAGAATGAGCACGATTTGCGTGAATGTGTGGGGAGGGGGGAGCCAGCCTTTTACCCCTACACAGCAAAGAATGTGGACTTGAATCATCCTCCTGGAAGTCAAAAGATAAAGACAAGAACCTCTTGAGGAGCCCCCTTGCGATGTTCTCATCCTTTGAAAACGTCTTCTTCTCTTCTGCCACCCCTTACCTTTTCTTTAAGGAAATAAAGGCTCCACAATGAAGATCGTCACAATGCGTTTGGAAGAAACCCTCTTTTGTTGCGGACGGCTAATAATACATTTAAAAACTGCCTCGACAATAAGCGGAATTATATAAAGTGACTGAATAATTAGTAGCTACCAGCCTGACAAAGCTTTATTAAAATAGTGGTGGGGGCCTGCTAAAATTACCGTTGTTTATGCATCGGGGAGGAAAAGAAGCGACTAACAATGAACCAGGAACAGGCCTAAGTTGAGACAGGTGATGGGAAACAAAAGGTGGAACCAGTACGTTTCCGAGCACAATTCAAAACTGTTGGTGCTGACCTTTAAAGCCCTAAACAGCCTCGGTCCAGTATACCTGAAGGAGCGTCTCCACCCCCATTGTTCTGCCCGGACACTGAGGTCCAGCTTCGAGGGCCTTCTGGCGGTTCCCTCACTGCGAGAAGCCAAGTTACAGGGAACCAGGCAGAGGGCCTTCTCGGTAGTGGCACCCGCACTGTGGAACACCCTCCCACCAGATGTCAAAGAGAAAAACAACTACCAGACTTTTAGAAGACATCTGAAAGCAGCCCTGTTTAGGGAAGCTTTTAATGTTTAATAGATTATTGTATTTTAACATTCTGTTGGAAGCCACCCAGAGTGGCTGGGGAAACCCAGCCAGATGGGCGGGGTATAAATAAATTATTATTATTATTATTATTATTATTATTATTATTATTATTATTATTATTATTATTATCCTCTGGGTGCACATTATGGATAAAACACAGTGAAGGACAATGGGCCTTCCTCCTCCTTCTCAGCCTCACAGCTGAAGACCCAAACTACATCATGTTCCACAAGTGTCCTGGAAAAACTGGGACATCCCATTTTTATCACAAGAGAACAATGGTCATTTTGGTTGCCATGGTCTCCCCTAAGCACTTTTTTCCGGGCTGAGATCTGCCTAACCTAGGTTTGCCGTATTTCAAGAAGTAAGAATCCAGGCACAGTTGCTCAGCTTTTTCTGGGCGATCGTCCATAAAGCTGTTGAGCTTCTTTTGGACAAAGGCAGCGGTGGATGTCAGGGTGACGAACGAGCTTCTGTAATTGCCGTCTAGGACATAGCAGTCAACTTATACCCTTTTTAAAGGGGAATTCCCTTATTCCGAATAGGATTCCTCGCAAGAAAAGGGGAAAGTTGACAGCTATGGTCTAGGAGGCAACAAGGAATCGACCGCTGCACAGTGCTTCCACTGGCGAACAGATGAAATCCTGGACATTCCCGCCGGGCGCCAATTTAGCCCCCAATTTTTCGGGAACAAGTGGTGACCCTATCTCACCTTGCTTGAAAATTCTAAGGAACAAAAAATAAAATAAAATAAAATAAAATAAAACCAGTGCAGTTTTGATATCACCAGTTAAAGCCAGTGTAGTTTCGGAAAAGATTCAGTTTGCCATCCAATTGTATCCAAACATAGATGGAACCCTGCTCCTTGATTTCAGGAACCACCATGCAAAATTTGGTTATGAGAGCTTAAGACGTGCCCAAATGCAGACCAGACAAATAAAGTACAGTCGTACCTTGGAAGTCGAATGGAATCCATTCTGGAAGTCCATTCGACTTCCAAAACATTTGGAAACCAAGGTGCAGCTTCCGATTGGCTGCAGGAAGCTCCTGCAGCCAATCGGAAGCCGCGTTGGATGTTCGGGTTCCAAAGAACACCCGCAAACCGGAACACTCACTTCCGGGTTTGCAGCATTTGGGAGCCAAAACATTCGACTCACAAGGCTTTCGTCAACCAAGGTATGGCTGTACTCTCCTAATTATGCAAATGAGCTAGGGTCCTTTCCTCAACCAAGAAAGAGTGGCTGAGTAAGTTAGCGGAATATCTGGAATCGGCAAAACTGACCAATATAATAAAACAAAAGCCAAAAAAGGTAATTCAAGACCAATGGAAGTGTTTTAATGAATATTTGAGTAAACAAGGATGAAGAGAAAGGTTTTGGCTATGTCTAGAATAGCGATTAAGGATGATTTATGGTAATTTTGATGTTGAAGGGAAGAATGGCAAAAATGTTCGGATAAGTGTAGGTAGTGAAATGCAGCAGTGGAAGTTGATTATTGTAACTTTAACAATAATTTACCTTTTTTTTCTTTGTTATTTCTTTCTTTGGTCTCTTACTTTTTTCTTTTCCTGTAATTTCTTCTTTCTTTCTTTTCTTTTATTGTTTGCAATGTAAATTGTTTATTTTATTGTTTGCAATATGAATTTGTAAAATGTGTAAAATTCTGTAAAATATTTGGAAATAAAATAAAGATTATATATATATATATATATATATATATATATATATATATATATATATATATAATGAGCTAGGGTCCTTTCCTGTTCCTGACTCCCATCCCTGTCTTTTTGGGCATCCTGCAAGCCCTGTGTCACTTTAGGTTATTTGATTTATGTATTTAATCAAATTAACCATAAAAAACCTCTGCAACTGATGCACAGCTTTGACCCCCCCCCCCCACAAAGTGAAGGTAGGGATTGCAGTTTTTTTTTAAAAAAAAATAATCAAAACTGATAAACCACTGGGAAAGAGTGCGGTGAAAAGAAAAATCTTTAAATAAATAATAAAATGGTAACGAATAATTTACTCGCACATGAAGTATGCATTGAGGCCTACCTATAGAATGCCTAAGGAAAGAGTGTGAGCATGGGGAACACATAGACGCAACGATGCCTTGCAGTGCCTTCAGATTGACGTTGGGCTCAGCAATCTCCAGAGCAACACATCCTCTGATCCCGTTGGGTTCCTTGGGCACAGGCAGTTCACTCAATGTCACGTGGACTTTGCTTCAGGCACTACTAGTGACTTGGGATTCTCTTTTCACGCCTGCTGTGGTTTTGTAGCCTCCTCCCCCCCCCCCCCCGCCACCTTTCTGAAACGATCAGCTGAAATGCCAGGGACTGAACATGGGACCTTCTGCATGCAAGAGACTCAAGCTTTCCAAAAAAAGATAGGGGATAATTCAGATGGAAATCTCCAGGTGTCAAAAAATGGTTATTTATGTATACCAGTGCGGCCTGTATTTTGTTAGCTCCAAAATGGAAAACGAGTGAGGTCCGAACTAAAGAAGATTGGCAACTTAAGCTGATGGAATATGCGCAGCTTGCGGACTTAACATATAGAATAAGAGAACAAGAAGAACATTTGTTTAAAGAAGAATGGGAAATGCTTATTGAAATTCAGGGGGGGGGCGGGAATTGTGTACACTTGAAAACGTTGGCAGCATGCAGATAAATTCAGCAGTGTAAATAAGTTTTGATGGATGTAATAATGGAATACTGAATGGTTTAGTTTTTGTAAAATATGCAGGGATTTATGATAAGCGAAATGAACCATGGAAAGAGAAGAAGGGAAGTCACTGATATTTTAAGGATGTTTAAATGAGTATTCTAAATTGTAAAACAGAATATATATATATATATATATTATTTATATATATATATATATATATATATATATATATATATATATATATATATATATGGGGTGGGTTTCCAAAAAAGATGGCTACGCTGTTTATGTATGTAGCAACAGCAGCTAGATTCTTTATGCGCAAAAATGGGAGGAAGAAGAAATTAATAAGCAAGGTGATGGACTATGTGGAAAGGGCAAAGTTAACAGCTAAAATAAGAGAACCTAACAATGATTGCTTTGTTGGCGGGGATGTGCGGGGTATAAATAAAAATTTATTATTATTATTATTATTATTATTATTATTATTATTATTATTATTAAGGAATGAAGGCCTTTTTCGGACTCCTTAAAGAAATGCTACAGTATGATGGACTCGTGAGCAGGATTTGAACTATGAACAACGGGAGAAATGAGAGATTATAGTATTGTTGTTCTGGTATAAGGGATAGAAAATAAGGTGCAGCGATAGGAGGGAAATGAAAGCATCATGGAAAACGGAGTGGGAATTCGACAAAATCAAAAGAAGAAATTACTATGCATTGAAGTATGTATGTTAAACTTTTGAAGTATAATAATTTTATATATATGTATGTGTGTGTGTGTGTGTGTATATATATATATATATATATATATATATATATATATATATATATAATGTTAAAAAGAGGAAAGTGTCTCAAGGTGTGGCTACCACAAGGCCCTTTTACAGCTGCAATCCTGACATTGGTTTGCGAGCAGTGGCAAAAAGGCAGAGCTGTGGACCAGGAAGGAAGCCTCTCTGTCAAAAACTTAACCAAGCAGCATTGCTGTCTCTTTCTCTTAGCACCAGCTGGCAATCTGCAAGAGGAAGAGAATGATTTATATGTGGAGGGCTTTTGCTGTTAATGTGTGCACCCTATCCCCCGAAACACCCTTCCAGCGTGCTGCAGGAGGTCTTTCAGCCTGCCAAACTCCTTTGACTGATCTCCGGTTTCGCTCATTCCTGCCTACTTATTCTTCCCGGTGGGAGCCGAGGGCCTGTTTACCCCCCATGACTTCGTCCTGCTCTCTGACAAAGGGAGCGTCGTCAGAGATGCTGGTGGGGGAGCTCAGTTGGGAAGTTAAATAATGGAGGGCTGGAAGAATTGGGTGGTTTGGTGGCTTTGCTGGGAACAAAAGTGTGTATGTGCGTGTACCGGCAAAAATATTCTACATGCACTAAGACCCACTAATATGTTTCCGACTTGCAACCTGTTAAATAAAATCCTCTTTATAGTCTGCTTCACCTCTCCTCACACAGGATTCTGCCTTAAACTGAGGTTCAGACCCTCCAAGTGTCCCTGTTTTCCAGGGACAGTCCCAGATTTACAGAAGCCGTCCCAGTTTCTGATTTAGTCCTGCCGTATCCCACTTTGCCTTGGGGTGTCCCTGTTTTCATCGGAGAAATGTTGGAGGGTATGGAGTTACGTGACCCCCCCCCCCCAAGCCAAGGAGATAAGTAACTATACAACCTTTAGGAGACATCTGAAGGCAGCCCTGTATTGCGAAGTTTTTCTATGTTCGATGTTTCAGTATGTTTTTATACATGTTGGAAGCTGCCCAGAGTGACTGGGGAAATTTTGGGAATTACAATCACAATATGATCTGAAGACTGAAGTGGAGATGCCTGGCGGTGATGTACTACTTTCTTCGAAGAGTGCTGCAAAGATCCTTTGGGACAATGTTTCTGTTTTGGGATATCAAGGAAAAGAAGACATTCTGGACTATGGTTGCGGAAAAGATTGGGGGGAAGGCTGGGGGGTGACTGTGATGGGAGGAGAGAAAATGGTAAGAGGGATAGGGTGAAAGAATATGTATGATTAATTAGGAAGGCTTACCACGGTACCCCGACGTCAGAGAGTAAAAATGGATTTGGAAGAAGAAATACTTGGATTGTTTTTATGATATTGTGTTGGTTTCATATTTTGTAAGGTATGAATTAGAGTAATAAGTGCAGCAGTTTTATGGGAATAAGAGATAGAAAAGGTTATAAGAAGTTAAGATTTGCAATATGAAGTTGTATTGTTTAGATTTTGAAGTTTAAAGATATAAGATGTTGAAATGAAAATTATGAAAGTTATGAATATAGGTGAATGATTTGTTAAAATAAATAGAAAAGTTACTGAAGTAAATTCGAATTGAACGCAGGAGAGAGAACGGGGGAAGTCCCCCTTAATTAGATTCGGAATACGATTATAATTAATAGTTGGAGAGTTGGTGTTCCTGTGTGTAAGGTATGTAGTTGTTTTCTTGTATTATGTTGATGTAGTTTGTAGTATTTGTTTTTTCTTTGAATGATTGTTATTGTTTGTTGTTTCTCTGTTGTATTTGTTGTTTTTTGATGTGGAAAACCAATAAATTCTTTGTAAAAAAAAACAAAACACAAATGGGCAGCGTATAAATATTCTTGTTATGGAATAGGATGTCCCTATTTCCATCAGAGAAAAGTTGGAGTGTATGTGAGGTAGATCATTGCTCTGTCAAATTGAGTGTTGTCTACCCCAGGAGTGGGACACGACGTTTCAGGCCTAGAGGTTACAAGTCCACAGGACTCTTCCCAGGCCATTCCCTTTCCCTCAAGTTGTGGCTACACAACCAAGGTGCTGTACAGATGCGCCCTAAGAATATGAGCTGCGCTCTGGGGTTTCCCCTCCTTCCAATCTCACCTCAGCCATAAACCCGTTAGGTAGTGGTAGGGAAGCCTCTCTCTTTTTGCCTCAGTCTCACCATCTGTGCAATGGGAATAATAATACTGAACAGCCTTGCGGCGTTGCTATAGTAGGGCCTACCTTTGGTGAAGCTGTTTCAACCCTCAAAAGGGATATGCAAATAGTTGTTGCTGCTGCTGTTGTTGATTTCCTCAGTGTGCTTCCTTCTCCATTCGAATGGCTATAATGACATTCAGCTACTAGAGGTTTATTTCCTTTCATTTCCTCTGCCTTTTGTAAGGTTTTGATATTTAAAATGACCATCTGGTTCAACAGAGCATCGATTGAATAATAGATCAAACACCTCTTTGGTGTATTTAATAAATGATGTAGCTTTTTGCTTGCCTGGTTCAGAAGAGTGTTACATTTAGAGATCACACTTCATGGACTCTCATGCAGTATGTCTTAGCCAGTGATTATTCCCGCCCCCCATTCATTCATTCATTCATTCATTCATTCATTATTTTTTGGTCTAAGGACAGCATTTCTTGGCAGCCAAAGGTATCAAAGGACCCAATTTAAGACAAGTTGAGACTCTCAAATCTTTTGGAAGACAAACCAGGCGACTTGCTGTTGTCATTATTCCATTGCTCTCTGATGTCTGCTTCTCTGTCAGTACAAATGTAATCCAGCAAGCAACGTCCTCAAGATTGGCAGCGCAAGGTTTTACAGAATTTAATAGCAATACTAAAAACTTTCTGACAGTAAGAGCCGTTCGACCGTGGAAAGGGAGGTTGCGGACTCTCCTTCCTTGGAGGTTTTTAAGCAGAGGTTGGATGACCATCTGCCGTCCGTGCTTCAGCAGAGATTAATGCATTGCAAGGGGTTGGACTAGAGGACCCTTGGGGTCCCTTCCAACTCTATAATTATTTGTTGTTGTTCAGTCGTTCAGTCGTGTCTGACTCTTCGTGACCCCATGGACCAGAGCACGCCAGGCACCCCTATCCTCCACTGCCTCCCGCAGTTTGGCCAAACTCATGCCAGTCTCTTCGAGAACACTGTCCAACCATCTCGTCCTCTGTCGTCCCCTTCTCCTTGTGCCCTCCATCTTTCCCAACATCAGGGTCTTTTCCAGGGAGTCTTCTCTTCTCATGAGGTGGCCAAAGTTCTGGAGCCTCAACTTCAGGATCTGTCCTTCCAGTGAGCACTCAGGGCTGATTTCTTTAAGGGTGGATAAGTTTGATCTTTTTGTAGTCCATGGGACTCTCAAGAGTCTCCTCCAGCACCATAATTCAAAAGCATCAGTTCTTCGGCGATCAGTCTTCTATATGAATTATGGTGCTGGAGGAGACTCTTGAGAGTCCCATGGACTGCAAGAAGATCAAACCTATCCATTCTGAAGGAAATCAGCCCTGAGTGCTCACTGGAAGGACGGATCCTGAAGCTGAGGCTCCAGTTCTTTGGCCACCTCATGAGAAGAGAAGACTCCCTGGAAAAGACCCTGATGATGGGAAAGATGGAGGGCACAAGGAGAAGGGGACGACAGAGCACAAGATGGTTGGACAGTGTTCTCGAAGTGACTGGCATGAGTCTGACCAAACTGCGGGAGGCAGTGGAAGACAGGAGTGCTTGGTTTGCTCTGGCCCATGGGGTCATGAAGAGCCGGACACGACTAAACGACTAAACAACAATTATTATTATTATTTCAGCAGGAAAAATAAAGGCAGAGCCAGTTTGTGAAACAGACATGTTTGCAGGTACACTTCAAATCGCCTGAAGATGTAACAGTAGACCTCTGGTCTCCTCCTGCCCACCCCCACTACGAAGTATTTCCATAATATTTGAGTTCTTTACTCAAATATTTATTTAAGATTTATGTAACGTTTGAGCATTGTGAGGACTCAGGAGGCAGGCAAGCGCTCCAAGATGCTTTACACTTCCCAGAGCTCAGAGCTAGTTCTCTCTTTCTTCTGTCTCATCCTGCAAGGGGAAGAAAACATTGCAGAAAGGGGGGGGGGCTTATGACGAAGAAAAAACTGCAAGAAAAAGAAGCAGAACAGAGCACCCCTCTTCCCATGGGGAAACCCTCTCTGCTCCCAAGCTTGCTAATTCTGGTTGTGACTTCTGGTGACGAGACGAAACGAAATACATTTGGGAGGCATTCATGACCTTAAACGTCCCTCCCCAAATACTCTAGCATCCTGCATGCAAAGAAACTTATTTTGCATGGGGAAATGGTCTAAAAATGACCCCCCCTTCCATCTCTCCCGTCTCCCTGTCTGAAGTGGTACAGTCCAAAATTCTATGATCTCCATGTACCATCTCATTAAGCGTAATGTGTAGAGCGGCACTTAAGAGTTAACCCCACTGGGATCATTACGGCTGTTGGCATTGAACGTGAGCTTCTTCACAGCAGAGCCTGAGCTGCTGCTTTCCATCCTGAAGCCCAGTTGCCTAGCAATCGCAGGATCCTGTGAAACCAAATGTATGAAAATATAATTCACTTTGCAGAAAGAGAAGAGAATAAGGCTCTTTATAATTTCAAAAGAGGCTGCCACAATAATGCGCAAACTTCACAGAGGAGAACCTCGGCAGACGCTCTTTGGGAAATTATTCCGATGTTTTATATTTCTTCGGTGAGCGCTGTAAGATTGATGGAAGAAGGTACACCAGTGCAAAATTGAGTTAGCATCCTTGATATAAATCATTTCCCTCCCCACTTCAGAACAGACAATATCTCTAACTAGAGCAAAATTACCAAAGACACACACTCCCCCTTCCTTCCCTCCCTCCGCCTTCCCTGATGATGTCTTTGACTGGGACGATATTACAAAATCAAAACTAGGATTTAAGTTTGACAGCAGGAGTGGGGAACCTCCCAGTGCCCAATTCAAGGGCTTTATTCTCTCATGGTAACTTTCTGGGGGGCCACATGCCACTCACTGGTGGGTGGGACAGGAGCCAATAAGTGGGAGGAGTCACAAGTGTGCTTCTTCACTTCATAGAGTAGGGCTATGTTGTGGCCATGCAAGTATCTGTGGCTTCTCTAGATGTCAGGGACCGAGCAGATGAGGAGGAATGGTGGAGACTGCCACCCCGAGAGACTTCCAGAGAGGAGGAAGGAGGAGAGAGTAGGGACCTAGATTTGTGGTTTGAGATGGTCCACACCCCAGAAGAAGAGAGGAGCTGGGAAATAATGGGCGATGAAGAACAGGAGCCAGATAGCTGTGAACGGAGACAAGAGTCAGATGTCAGAATCATTACAGCAGCCAAGTGACACGCAGTGGCGAACTGAGCCGCTTGGCTGCCGGGAGCAGCAAGCACAGCAGCACCCTCCCGGGGGTGGGGCGTCGCTCCGTAGCGCACATGCGTTGTGACATCATGACGCATGTGCTACGGAGCGCGGTCCGGCCGGGCTGCCTGGCGTGAGCGGCCCCCCGTCCGTGCGGCGGCTGCTCGCATCCGGCAACTCGTAAGGCTGCAGTGCCTTACGAGTTGCCAAGCGTGAGCAGCTGCCGCACGGATGTGGGGCTGCTCACTCCCAGCCCAGCAGCTCAGATGGACTGTGCAGGAGGGGCTCTGAACGCCAGGAAGTAACTGCCGGTGTGTGTGTGTGTGTGTGTGTGTGTGTGTGTGGAGTGGCACTCTAAGCAACGTCGGCTCAAGTGTGAGGGTGTTCTTTTGTGTCTATTAAAATAAAAGAACTGAAAAGCTTTCTCTGTGGACTCAGCTATACAGCTGCTAGTAAAACGTTTTAAGTGTGCTTTAAGTGCAATATACAATGTGACACTAGATGGCGATGGTGAGCCTTATGGAAAATTCAATGTACAGTGGTATCTCGGGTTAAGAACTTAATTCGCTCTGGAGGTCTGTTCTTAACCTGAAACTGTTCTTAACCTGAGGTACCACTTTAGCTAATGGGGCCTCCCGCTGCCGCTGCGCCGCCAGAGCATGATTTCTGTTCTTATCCTGAAGCAAAGTTATTAACCTGAAGCGTTATTTCTGGGTTAGCGGAGTATGTAACCTGAGGCGTCTGTAACCTGAGGTACCACTGTATAGCTTTAAGAACAGTCTATTTTAAGAACGATTCAGGTTACAAACTCCGCAAAACCGGAAATTGTGTCTTGGTTTGAGAACTTTACCTTGGTCTAAGAACGGAATCCGAATGGTGAAAGGGCACCGGCAGCAGGAGGCCTCATTAGGGAAAGCGCACCTCAGTTTAAGAACAGTTTTGGTTTAAGAATGGACTTCTGGAGCGGATTAAGTTCCTAAACTGAGGCACCACTGTATTTTTTTTAAAACCCTTTTTAGGGTGCTTTTTATATGTGTGTAGATTTCACCTGTATCTCTGATTTTCTTAGGCAGATAGCCAGTGAGCAGTTGACTGTGGGAATACGCTCTAGCGTCTCCCGCGCGTCCTGCCGCCGCGCTGATCCTTCCGCGCTACCGCGCGCAGAAGGAAAAGAAGATCCGGCCAGAGTTAGAGTCGGGATCCCTCCGCTATCGCAAAAGCGCGCCAGGTAGCCTTTAGTTAACGGCTGTAAGGCTGTTTCCCGCCCGGAAGGGCTCGTTAATGCTGAGTTGTAATTGGTTGGTGTTGAGTTGATGACGCTGTATGATTTCTCAATAAATAGCCCCTGCCTCAGTTTGAGGCGGCGGAGAGCTCGCTCGCGTTCAGTGAGTGCACTACAAGCTCTGACTGCAGTCTGCTTTATTTTGGCCTCCTTCTGCTTCTTCGGCCGCCTTTTGCTTTACTATCGCTTCTTCAGCCCTCTTCAATTCCTCCAAAACCCTCACGACCTTCAAGACCCTCATAACCAGTGGGAGCAGGCTCTCCAGCAACTGGTTATCCCAACAGTTGACGGCACCCCGACGAGAGACATGTGTCTCTAGATCCAGGCAAGAAAGAGACATAATTACAGATACTGTCTAACCAAGCAAAAGCACCTGTGGTGACCAGGGGTCTACCAGCTCCATCTGGTGTTCTGGCTGTGTCCCTAGCTGCTTGTGCATTGTCTCGCCAGGGTGGTGCATGCTCTGGTTATCTCCCACTTGGACTACTGCAATGCGCTCTACTTAGGTGACTCAGAAACTACAGCTAATCCAGACTGTAGCTGTCAGATTGGTGACTGGGAGTGGCCTCTGGGACAATATAACACCAGTCCTAAAAGATCGATTTGGTGTTGACCTTTAAAGCCTTAAACGGCTTCGGCCCAGTATACTTGCAGGAGTGTCTCTACCCTCTATACTCCTGTTGCTCTGTGTTTGCACATTCTCTTTGAGTGCATACTTGTTGCTGATGAAGCCAATTTTGGCGAAACAAGGACTGTAATCCGGGTAACCTTGTCCTTCTTTGGTTTGTGTTGTTTCTTTGTGGCAACTTCACCTGTATCTTTTGGAGTAGCGAGACTACAGTGCCATCGCCAGCCTCTACAACCTTTGTCATGCTCCACAACATCTATCATACCCGCTATGGCAACTTTCATGTTGCAGACTGGCAAGACTATATTAATCACATTTACGCTTGACTTTTGTGTGCCTTGGGACCTTTATCTGTATTATGTGGATCTCATGATACGTATTGACATTTGATGTCACATATTTTCAGTTGAATAGTTGTACCCATGCATGTTTCAGTTCTATATTATATCTGTTTATATGTACAAATGATGCAAAATTGAGACTACTTTATCAGCCGGTTACGATTTTTGTGTGGTTGGAGTGTCTCTGCCCCCATCATTCAACCCAGACACTCAGGTCCAGCGCCAAGGGCCTTCTGGCAGTTCCCTCATTGAGAGAAGTGAAGTTACAGGGAACCAGGCAGAGGGCCTTCATCTGAGAGAGAGGGAGGCTGCAAAACCCTCCCTCTTCCTTCATTCGAAAACTTTGCGGGCACCTTCTCTCTTGATCAAGGAGGCTGGAAAGAGTCTTTCGGGACTGGATCACATTCAAGCACTGCGCTCTTTTCTTTCTCTCTTGAGGGCAACCTTATCTTTCCATCCTCCTTTTCTACACACACATGAAAAGGCACATCTTTTGGAACCGTAAACTCAAAAGACCCGCCATCCTGGAGCCGCCCTCTGTATTTATTAGAAGATGAATGCACACCACCAGGTGATGTGCCTAATTATGTCTTTCTTAATATGATAAACTTTTCTCTCTGTGTGTGTCTCATTATCTTGGGAACGACGTGACCTTCATCCCATCTCTTCGTTCCGTCTACATGGGGTTCACGAAAGGGCGTGAAGGACAAAATAAAAGCTGAATGCTAATAGCTAAAATTTCAATGGGGAAATGGCCAATTTGTAGCCATCAGCTATTGAACTTACCATCTATTTTAACCTAAATAGCAACCCCCCCCCGATTCCCTTGGCTGTTCACATACCCTCTGATGTAAATTGTAGTCTTGCGAATTGTGCGATGGATGAAGAGAGCACAAGCCTTGGAGAAGGAAGGCCAGTTTAATGTGTCAGCACATTACAAGACACCCACAGAATTGTAGACTTGGAAGGGAGTGTCAGGATGTCCTACACACGAGTAGGAGCTTGGTAGAGACACATGCCCGACTGGCATGTTCCCTCCCTCCTGGGCGATCGTTCGGGAGCTTCATAAGCATTCCTCAGCCCAAACATCACAGCGACTGATGCCAGAAGACATCAGCACACTTAGGGATCCGCAGAGGTGTGCACAGATGCGTAACAGAACTCAGCAACTCAGCATCTTGGCTAATTTACTTTATTTACATAAAAACACACACAGAGCACTTCAGCAGGGCTCCCTCTCTCTCTAGCATCAGACAGCAAAGAGAAAGAACAAAGGACAATAGTCCCACTTCAAGGAACTCAGTAAGACAAACATCCTGTCTTCGTCACATCCCATTCTGTGGAAGTATAACACATACCCAGTCATGTGATAGACAATGACTACACATGGGGAGTGAATCTCCAACAGGGAGCCCAAGGAACATCTCGCCCAACCCCAGGAACAGTTTCCAGCCACTGCCTTGACGATGATGCGATGCCAGCTCTGCTTTGTGAGTTTTCGTGAGTGTGGCGTGTGCCCTTCCAATAATTTTGATCAGACTGATTGGAAGGGCACATGTCTGTCGCATCCTCCTCACGCCGCCCTGCCAGCGCCCCACATAAAAATGCTCCCGAGGCTATTGCCCCACCCCCACGCTATGCCCCTGTACCTTCACCCCTTTCTCTGGTCCTGCTCCTATCAGGGGTGGTGGAAGGGGGGTGCGGTGTGTGTGGAATGCCCCATGTGTCACCACTGAGGGGGGTGACAAAATGCCGGGTGGCACTCTCCTGGGAGAGACGCGGTGGCTTGGGCGCATGCAGGCTCCATATTGTCCAAACGGTCTGCCCGCTGCCTCCCCCCCAGCTGTAGGGAGGAGGCAGGCAGACTCTGGAATCCCTGTGGTGCACCCTGCCCCCATGGGCAGCTTGCCCTACCCCAGGGCATGCTGCCCCAGGTGCCTGAGTGGCTTATTCCGCCGCTGGATCCTATACTTGTGGTGGGAAACCTATAAGCCTACTTAGTAGCTTGGTGCGCAGCCCCCAAGACCCGATCTGAAACAAATCCCTGCAGCCTGCAGGGTCACACCAGCCAGTGAATGGAGGGGATAGGAGCCCACTCCTGGGGCAGAGTTCCTTTCACCTGCCCCTAATAAAATATTTGAGGGGACCACCTCCTCCTAAAGTCGATGGGCATTGCCATGCAGGTGGTGTGTTTGAGCTGCATCTTCCGTTCCATTGTGCAGGCTTATCAGGCCCCCGCAATATTTTATTCCGGTTGGCACCCCTGCTGGAAGGTTCAATCCTGCTAGGGTCTGCTTTCCCACTGTGTGCATTGTAGGGGAAAACTAGATGGACCTTGCCGACAAAGGTCCGTATAGTTAAAGCTATGGTTTCCCCAGTAGTTATGTATGGAAGTGAGAGCTGGACCATAAAGAAGGCTGATCGCCGAAGAATTGATGCTTTTGAATTATGGTGCTGGAGGAGACTCTTGAGAGTCCCATGGACTGCAAGAAGATCAAACGTATCCATTCTTAAAGAAATCAGCCCTGAGTGCTCACTAGAAGGACAGATCCTGAAGTTGAGGCTCCAGTACTTTGGCCACCTCATGAGAAGAGAAGACTCCTTAGAAAAGACCCTGATGTTGGGAAAGATGGAGGGCACAAGGAGAAGGGGACGACAGAGGATGAGATGGTTGGACAGTGTTCTCGAAGCTACTAACATGAGTTTGGCCAAACTGCGGGAGGCAGTGAAGGACAGGCGTGCCTGGCATGCTCTGGTCCATGGGGTCACGAAGAGTCGGACACGACTGAACAGCTGAACAACAACAACAACAAGAGATGGACCAGTGGTCCGACCAAGTGTTAATACAGCTTCCTACATTTCTACAGCATGCACTATCCATGCATTAGACCAATTGGTTTGTGTCTAATTATACATGGAAATTCTGGAAATGCCTCCTCTTTATGGAACAAATCATCAGGCTGCCTTCTGTTACAAAATTAGCAGCAGCTCACCCCCCCACACACACTTTCTTTCATTGCTGTGGGGCTTCCAGCATGGTCCACGGCTGAAGAACTGGATCATTTAGTTATCGAATTTCTCGATGGCAATTAGAGCTGGCTGAATGGATCATTAGGGATAATTTATTGCAGGAATTTAACTCGTCTTCCACATTAGTGAGCAAGACATGATGGGTCAATCCTGCGCTGCGTTGCCCAGTAGGCAGACTAAGCATGTGCTGTGGGCACCGAAATAAATGAGATTCTCTCCCCCCCCCCCCGGAAGAATTTGACATTCAATATTTCCAAAAAAAAAAAGTCATCATGGGGAAAAACAAAACTTTGTTAGTCTTTCCGACACTCCACACTCTTCTCCTATTTTTCTGTTCTCCTTTTATGACTTAGCCCCACCTAAACCAGGGGGCATCTTACCAATGTAGATAAAAAATAATGCAAGGAAATCAGATCCTGTTGTGTGTTGCAATTAATCTATGGTTTTATTATCGATATATTTTCTGGAGTTAACTGTACTTGATTCATTTTCTTTACTGTGTGTGTGTGAGAGAGAGTAAAAATATTGCAGTTACAGGTAGGTA
Organism: Lacerta agilis; assembly: GCF_009819535.1. Lineage (NCBI taxonomy): Eukaryota > Metazoa > Chordata > Lepidosauria > Squamata > Lacertidae > Lacerta > Lacerta agilis. The sequence goes on from NC_046312.1 coordinate 9,127,269, forward strand.
GCCACATTGGTCTGCCATAGTCAAAACAAAATTAAAAATTAAAAATTAATCCCAGTAGCACCTTAGAGACCAACTAAGTTTGTTCTGAGTTTGTTCTTAAGCTCATACCAAGAACAAACTTAGTTGGTCTCGAAGGTGCTACTGGAAGGAATTTTTTATTTTTAAAAAATATTGCACATTGTGTAATTTTTAAAATGGTTTTTATTTGGAATTGCCTATGGGGTGTGCCATAATTTTTCAGGGCTTACGGACTTAAAAGTCTTAAACCAACCCTGGGTTAGTCCCAAAATCTGCTCTGTTCCCTCGTGCTAACATTTTCTTTCCTTTTCAGTCATGGGGCGTTCCAGATTGTCCCAGCTCCAGCCTAAACCACAACGGTAGGTGCACTTACTTATAAGTAAGGCATAAATGCTTTATTACTACAGATTAGTGGTACAGACTCACTGGCACTGAAATAGCCAGATATTGGGGATTGTTGGGTTAGTTTCCCTGATTCTGGCACTTCTGTCCCAGATTCTAATATTCGTTTACATGGCATTTCGTTATGGAGCTGTGGCTTCTAGACTGATATACTGCCGCGACATGCTAATTTTCAAATGTCAGGAAAGAACAGTATGCCGGAATCTGACCTGAAATTTTCAACGCATGAAATTTCAACATAAAACTCCGGCAATTTTCTGGGTTAACGGAGTTGCAAATGGATTTATTTCCCCCTGGAAGCACATAACATGGAAATGAGCACTAGGCTACAGCTAAATTTCAGTAGTTTTCCAGTCCATGGTGGATGGTACTTCCTCGGGCTGGGTCTCATTCTATTGCACTTTCCAAACCCAGTTCCAGGTACAGCAGGTTTATCGAATGAACTCCCAAATGAGTCCTTGAACTCCCCAATGTCTGGATTCTCAGTTTCTGGTTTAAAAGGTAAGGTAAAGGACCCCTGGATGGTTAAGTCCAGTCAAAGGCGACTATGAGGTTGTGGCACTCATCTCTCTTTCAGGCCAAGGGAGCCGGCGTTTGACCACAGACAGCTTTCTGGGTCATGTGGCTAGCAGAACTAAACCGCTTCTGGCACAACGGAAACACCATGACGGAAACCAGAGAGCGCGGAAACACCATTTACCTTCCCGCTGCAGCGGTACCTATTTATCTTACTTGCACTGGCGTGCTTTTGAACTGCTAGGTTGGAAGGAGCTGGGACAGAGGAATGGGAGCTCACCCCATCATGGGGATTCAAACCACCAACCTTCCAATCAGCAGGCCCAAGAGGCTCAGTGTGGGTGGCGCTGTGGTCTGGTTTAATAGAGGGGTGTGGACATTGTCTACCATTTTGTAACTGCTTCCTTTAGCCCGTTACAACCACCCTGTGAACAAGGACTGCCACAATCTGTGGAGTCGGAGCAAAGCTTTGCTGACATTATGACCCACCTTCACAGGGGTCCAGAAAGGCTTTAGATTTTTGGATCCGGTGGGGAATGTTTAAGCCTCCCCTTTTTTGCATGCTCACCTTCCAAAGCTGGAACATGATGTGGGATGTAAACACAGAGCAGTCAAAACACAACATTGCTAGAGTGGACATGAAGGTAACTCAGTCCTCCAGGCATAACTTCCTGCTACCTGGACTGAGTTAACTTCCTCTGTGACCAGAAGTAGGTGTGGTCTCACCTGGGAACAAGATCCCTAGACCAGTCACCATTTTTTCCTCTTCTATCCAAAGAGCAACAAGCATGTTCTCATGGCTCTCAGCCAAGAGAACAAAGGGAGCTACTTTTCCCTGTGGAAGTAGCAACCACATGTAAATACTTTTTACTGAGCAAGCCTGCCTTCTTGAAGGGGACAGTTCAATTATCCCATATTGATTATAAATGCTCTTTAATCTTAAATGCCTTAATTGCTTTCTAAGCTTGTTTATTTGTGTATTATTCACAGCATTGTGCAGTAATGTATTTTTCTGTAATATTAAGAGACACAGTCTCTTAGAGGCCCTTTGAATAGACCTTGAAGCTGCTTAAGGAATTTCTGGGAAACCAGCCAAGGTTAAGATAAGGTGTCTAGGTTAAGACAATGAAGTATTAATAATACCATGCCTGTTAATACAGAGACACCATCACAAGGGAGGGGGACGAAAGCCTTTTCCAATGAAAAGAAGGTGCTTATGTATTGGTAATATTAATTGCATTATGATTAAGCCTTAAGAGCTAGTCTTATTAATTGATCGTATTAGAAGCATAAAGCTTGCAGAGGTATGTACCTGCATGTACCTTTTACATGTATCTTTGCCATGTATTAATTGCATATTTGTGTATCGTTTCTATAAGCCTCTTCTTGGCTGAGATACAGGCTTTCTTATCGCAGTTTGGTATGTAGCTAGCAAGAAGGGAGAGTTTAGTTTGCTCCTTTTTTGTATTAATATTATATTCAGTCCATTAAGATTGCAAGGTATTTCCTAGTTAGTAGACTCATTCCTGCTATATTGATATCATTGATTTATGCCTTTGTATTCTAAAAGCCTAATGCAATAATTATTGCCGGTTAATTGAAGTTATGCTTTCTTGCTGATTGGCAACCACAGGTGCAAATAGATAGACTGAAACAATAGCGGATCTGTGTGCTCACAAGCTAGGGTTCTATGTTGCCATATTTCTGGGAAGATTGCCAGGTACACATTCCCAGACTAGAGGGGAGGATTGGGAGATTGTACTCCTAGGGAACACGTGAACCCTGAGCCAGGTTTCTCTTTTCGGTTTCCTTGAAAACACATGATTTCCCCAAAAACACGTGGGCTTGTAATGAATTAAGTTTTGAATTCCTGCTGTATCTATAAGAAGAACGCATGCTAGTCTCTCAGTGCGCAGTCCGGCTTTTTTGCCCTGTGCCTTTTGCTTTGCATATGCAACTCAAAATAAATCCTGTTGAACCCTGCATGGTGTTTACCTCTTTGTGTTCATGAATCCATCACTCAAGAGCTCAAGAGCCCATTATGGTCTTACATTCTGAGAAACGCTGTGTAACTCAGGGAGTATGGGAGTAAACTCTTTTATTCATTTAAGCTACATTGTGTCGTGTGCAGTCTTTTAAGAGGGATATAGGGGAATTATACCAGGAATATATATATAAGCCTGTGCAAGTGCATCTGCTGTGTGTGTGTTTTAAAAGGGAATGAAACTCTGCTAAGTTTGGAGCTTGCTAACACAAGCTGGGATAGGATATATCTGACAATATATCCTCATCCACGTTCCTAATCATTCCCACACATGGCTTCAGTTGTTAGCTTGGCAGCGGACGGACCCAGATGTCCAGCCCTCGGGGAGCTTCTCTTCTTCCTTGGCCTCATTGCTAGCTTTTGGCAGATTCCCTACCTGCACAGCCAGAGACAGAAGTCCCATCTCTGTTATGAAAGGCTATAAAATTTGGGGTGGCGGGTGTCAATGTTGCAAAGGGACAGCCGTGTTCTTCTGTTGAAGCCAGAACAACAAAGAGCCCACAAGAGACCAATTGAGATACATAATACATTGCACAGATGTATGTGTACACAGCGAATTGGGCTGTGGACCACAGATGCTTGTGGCATAAATGCATTTGTTAGCGCATGACTCCGTCCCTCCTCTTACCTATACATCTCCCCTTTTCCAAACAGGTTAAACCCAGACAGGTGGGCAGGGTGTGTGTGCGTGCGCGTGTGTGTAAATAAACATATATATAATTACTAAAATATTATATACTCTTACATTGTTTAACAATGCTCTGTAAGTCACTCTGAAGCCTTCCAGTTTTGGCTGGACCATTTCTGATGATTCTTCATTTGCCTTAGGCATGAACAGCTCAGTGTTTCCCCGGTGATGTTTTTCCTGGTGTGTTCCTTCTACTTCTTCCCTCTCTTTTCGGTATCTGGAAAATATTGCGTCTCTGATTGCATGCAATTTTCTTGGAGCAGTGTTCATTCAGAAATAAGTGCATGTTGCAGCCCAGTAAGTCCTTGATTTCTTTGTTTCTTAGCACTCTTTTCCTCCAGAGGCTGTCCCTTCTCTGAAATACCTGCTCTTGTTGTATTTATGATTCCCCAGGGTTCTCCCTCCACTGATTGTATCAGTGGAAACATTAGTAGTTCTCTCTCTCTCTTAGACTTGCATTCTGGCCTCTGTTGCAGCAACAACTTGTGCAGTCTAGAGTCAGATGACAGTGCTGCCGGAGTCTGTTTTGCAGCTTGCAGTCTTGAATCCGTAACACTATCTGATCTCTAAAAATGTGAACCGCCCTGAGATCTATGGATGAAGGGTGGTATACAAATCTAATTTAATAATCACAATCATAATAATGACTGTTTAGGGTCTCAAAGTTGCATGTCTGATTCACCAGTTTAAGGTCAAGACTTCCTCTGCTACACCACGGACAGAATAATTGCCACACACAGGAAGAACAAGGATACATTTTGAGTGCCGCACTTGTAGTTGTATAAATCATTTAACGTGTCTACACGAATAGAAGCTATTAATATTGCAGCTGTTGTATAAGGGATTATTATTTTGACCGGACTGTAATTGACATTAATACGATTTTGGAACGCAGTAATAAAGAAAATCATCAAACCATTAAATCTAGCACATGGGGAGCAACCAAAATTTTATACAGTGGTACCTCGAGTTACAAACGCCTCAGGGTACAAACGCTTCAGGTTACAAACTCCGCTAACCTGGAAGAGTTACCTCGAGTTGAGAACTTTGCCCCAGGATGAGAATGGAAATCGTGTGCTGGCGGCACAGCAGCAGCAAGAGGCCCCATTAGCAAAAGCACGCCTCTAGTTAAGAACAGTTTCAGGTTAAGAATGGACCTCCTGAATGAATTAAGTTTGTAACTAGAGGTACCAATGTAATTTGGTATTTGAATAATTGGTATTGTTGTTGTTCAGTCATTTAGTCGTGTCCGACTCTTCGTGGCCCATGGACCAGAGCACGCCAGGCACCCCTATCTTTCACTGCCTCCCGCAGTTTGGCCAAACTCATGCCAGTCGCTTCGAGAACACTGTCCAACCATCTCATCCTCTGTCGTCCCCTTCTCTTGTGCCCTCCATCTTTCCCAACATCAGGGTCTTTTCCAGGGAGTCTTCTTTTCTCATGAGGTGGCCAAAGTACTGGAGCTTCAACTTGGTATTAGTCAGTGCTTTTTTCTGGGGGGATGCAGGAGTACGCATACCCCTAAACATTTTGTGAATCTAAGTTTGGCCTCATTGAGCGGCAGTATTTCAATATGAATAGGAAAATGAGAGTACCCCAAAACCTTTTTTTTAAAAAAGAAAAAAAGCACTGGTATTAGTAATTGTATTATAATTTGGCATTGTTATAATGAGACTATTATTGGACTGTAACTGAACACACACACACACACACATGAAGGGGACAGTTCAAATAGCTAAATATCCCATATTGATTATAAATGCCTTAATTGCTTTTCTAACCTGTTTAAAATATAATTTTTCTGTATTGCTGAATATTAAGAGAGACAGTCTCTTAGAGGCAGAGACCTTGGAAAAGGAATGTGCCTAATGTTGCTTCTTCAACTATTTCTGGGAAATCAGCCAAAACTAGCCAGCAGCTCTGAGTTGTAACGGTGTACGGTCTGGAATTAAACAATGGCCTGTTAATACAGAAATAGCACCTTGGCTGTTACCATAGAAACACCATCACGAGAGAGGGGGACGGAAAGCCCCTTTTAAGGAATGTGCCGTTAATTGTGGTTAGCCTTTAATGGGCTTAAGAGCTGGTCTTGTTGATTGATCATACTGGAGGCATCAGGCTTGTTGGAGTTGCGTATCCTACATGTATTGGTATGTATTAATTGCATATTTGTGTAATGTTCCTATGGGTCTTTGAGAGAGGGGCAGCTCTGAGTTGTGTGAGCAAGGGGGGGCTCTCAGCCTTGGACGGGATGTATGCGCTTTCTGAACAGCCGGGAGGAATGCAGCTGGAGTTGGCTCCTGCCAACTGTATTAACATTATATTCAGTCCATTAAGATGTAAGGTATTTCCTAGTTAGTAGACTCATCCCCCTGCATGGGTATTATTGATTTATGCTTTTGTATTTCCTATCTAATGCAACAAGTATTATTGCCGGTTAACTGAAGTTATGCTTTCTTGCTGATTAGGCACACACACATGCCTTATGAATAGGTTCAACCTTCAGCATACAATAGCGGATCTGTGTGCTCACAAGCTAGGTGATGTTGCTATATTTCTGGGAAGCCTGCCAAGTATATTCAAAGCTCGCCAGGTACACATTCCCAGACTGGGGAGGCTAGGGAGGTTACCCTCCTAGGGAACATGTGAACCTTGAGCCAATTTTCGGTTTCTATTTTCGGTTTCTGTATTGTCTTTATAAGGAGTACGCGCCAGTCTCTCAGTGCTCAGTCCAACTTTTGGATTGTGCCTTTTGCTTTACATATGTAACTCAAAATAAATCCTGCTGAACCCTGCATGGTGTTTTGCCTCTTCGTGTTCCTGAATCCACCGCTCAAGAGCTCAAGAGCCCATTATGGTCTTACACACACACACACACACACACACACACACACACGAGTTCCTCTACTGATTCCCCTTTCTGCAGCACTCTGAGGCGAAACTTTTTATCTTTCCTTAAGTCTCATCGCTCTTAGACATGCAGTAGCCTTCACATGTCTTTAGAACTGCAGGAAAAAAACTAGCCTGTTTCTCCTGGCTTTATTGCATGGCATGTCTACCACCTCATTCCCTGGCTATATGCAGAAATGTAGCTACATCTTCTTTTTGATCCTTTCCTGTATCCTGCATGCAGATTGCAAAGCCTTCCTTAAACCTTTTCCAGAATTCGGTTGCATTGCCTATGAGTTTCAGCTCCCTGGGGGGCTTTGAGCTATTCCATCTTTTAATCTCCATTTTCTTCCCCTTACCTTTCTTGCTGACCCCACTCCCAGGTACCATGTAATGCTCTCTGTTTAATGAGGAGCAGGCCAGAGAAGCTGAACAAGAAATAGTTTGATTGAAGAACTATGTGCAACTGGTCTTTTCTCCTTTAGCTACTTTCTCGCTCGGCTCCTAGCCCTGTATCCTGCTGGGGCCTAGCCTCCTAAACTAGACATGGGAGGTGCCCTAAAACATTTATTCTTACATCTCCTCCTTTATAAACATTCATAGCATTAAATATGGAATTGTGGCATTGAAAGGGACCTCAAAGTTTATTCAGTTCAACTCCCTGCCAGTGCAGGAACTCTACAACTACACCATCCAGAGCTGGCCCAAGACATTTAGACACCTGAGGCGAACCACAAAATGGCGCCCCTCATCACCAGGGATGAAGGGGTGAGTGATGATCTACAGCAGGAACAAGGGGGGGAATAAAGATCTACATCAAGAACAAGGGGGAATCGCAGATCTACAATGGAAAAAGGAAGAGCAAAACAAAACCAACCTTGTATTTTCAATGCTCCTGTTTCACAAGCCTTCTAAGTGGATTTTTTAAAATCCCAGTTTGCATTTAAATGTTTTCACATATGACATTTATATATGTTTTTATATGTGACGTTTTAGGTATGTGCTCTCTCTCTCTCTCTCTCTCTCTCTCTCTCTCTCTCTCTCTCTGTGTGTGTGTGTGTGTGTGTAAGAAACATTGTTTTGGATGTTTTTATCATGGATAAAACAAAATAAAAAATAAAAAAATCCTTCCAGTAGCACCTTAGAGACCAACTAAGTTTGTTCTTGGTATGAGGTATCTGAAGAAGTGTGCATGCACATGAAAGCTCATACCAAGAGCAAACTTAGTTGGTCTCTAAGGTGCTACTGGAAGGATGATGATGATGATGATGATTATTATTATTATTATTTTGTTTTGACTATGGCAGACCAACACGGCTACCTACCTGTAACTTTATCATGGATGTTTTTGCCGCAAATCAGTCTGAATCATGGCCGTTAAAGGTCACAGTAAATATTCCCCCAAAACTACAATGAACGAAATGGGAGAGGGGATGACCCAAAATTTTGTGTTCCTATCTCTCTACTTTTTAAAATGTGGCAGCCAGTTTGTGTCGTTGCACACCCCACAGCTGCTGTTCTGGGTCACATGGCCATGCCACCGCGGCCATTTTGTGGCTGGCGGCCATGACGCTTCTTCAAAATTCCGAGTGTGCCCACTGGGCCCCAAATATTGGTGACCCCTGTCGTACAATGCCAGCATCCTTCTTATTCAAAGCAGCTCAGCTTTACATTTGCTGCAGAACACCTTCTAACAGCTGCCTGCCTGTCAGGTTTTTGTGGTGGATTATGAAAGAGGCTGTTCCCCTTCCCTTTGCTACAGCTGGTTTCCACATAAATGACCTTTGTACAGAGCTCCCAGGAGACTCGTGGGGATAAGGAATGTAGAATTTGAATTTTAAGCGGCCACTGTACTTCCGTTTGAATAAAGTTCACAGCATAGGAGAGCCTGCTTTTCTTGCTGAGGCCAAATCCTTGGGCTTCCAACTCTTCTGCAGCTCCAATTAAGTGTCTTTTGAGTTGGTTTTTCAGCATACCGGAGAAGGTTGCGTCTGGACTGGTGTCAGAAGTCAGTGCCTTTCAACTGCAGCCCAGGAGAGCCAAGCATCGATCGCTGACCCTATGCCACTCCTACTTAGCCTGGTTCACTCCCACACACATTTTTCCCCCCAATAAGATTTTTATTTTCCAAAATAAAAACTTTTGCCAACAATGACTGGAGACAAGTCTAGTTATATAATAAAATCTCCACAAAAAAACAACATTACGTTCAGTTCGTAGTGTCATTTCAAGTACCACTGTATTCCGCTCTGGTCAGACCTCACCTGGAATACTGTGTCCAGTTCTGGGCACCACAGTTCAAGAAGGATACTGACAAGCCGGAACGTGTCCAGAAGAGGGCAACCAAAACGGTCAAAGGCCTGGAAACAATGCCTTATGAGGAATGGCTTAGGGAGCTGGGTATGTTTAGCCTGGAGAAGAGAAGGTTAAGGGGTGATATGATAGCCATGTTCAAATATATAAAAGGATGTCATATAGAGGAGGGTGAAAGGTTGTTTTCTGCTGCTCCAGAGAAGCGGACACGGGGCAGTGGATTCAAACTACCAGAAAGAAGATTCCACCTAAACATTAGGAAGATCTTCCTGACCGTGAGAGCTGTTTGACAGTGGAATTTGCTGCCAAGGAGTGTGGTGGAGTCTCCTTCTTTGGAGGTCTTTAAGCAGAGGCTTGACAGCCATCTGTCAAGAATGCTTTGATGGTGTTTCCTGCTTGGCAGGGGGTTGGACTGGATGGCCCTTGTGGCCTCTTCCAACTCTATGATTCTATGATTCACAGCCTCACTATCAGGTCCACGTAAAAGCTTTCTTCCTGGCAGCAGCATGACTGTTGTATTGTGTTATACCAAGTCAGACTCCCCCCCCCCCAATTTTTTCATTTTTCTTTTTTTTTATTAAAGATTTTCTTGATTTACAAAAGTGTGTGCAATGTCTTTCTCGTATTTTTTCCATTTAACATTTTTACAAATCAGTTTTGGTTGTTGAGACATTAGGGGGAGAAGGGAAAAGAGGTGGTGGGAGGGGGTGGGTGAGGTGGGGTGACGATGTTTCTATTTTCCTTAATATATGTAGGGTTTGGTGTCAGCGTTGTTTGTGTAGGTTCTGTGTTGTTCGCTTGTGCTTCTTTGGCAGTGAGAGAGGTCGGGATTGGTGTAGGATGTGATTGTTCATTTGTGGTTGTCTGTGGTTATCTTTGGTTTCCTGTGTGCATGGGGTGGGTGGGTGTTTTTGATCAGACTAGCCATATTGATTTGTATGCTGTCAGTAGATTTTTGTCATTGTCTTGTTGGCTGTGTGTGTGATGAAGGGGAACCATACCGGGGTGAAGGTGTCTTCTTCTGGTTGTCCCCGTGTCAGTTTCAGGTTACTGGTTAGTTTTTCTAGTAGGGCTGTTTCCCACTTGGTACCATTGGTCCATGCTTACTCCTGACAGGTCTTTCCAGTGTCTGGTTATGATGTTTCTGGCTGCTGAGAGTAGATGGGTTATGAGCTCTTTGTGTTGTAAGTGGACATTATTGTCTTGGAAGATGTTTAGTAAGACCAATTCTGGGGTGGTTTCTAACACTTGCTTGGTTATCTTACATATTACTCGTATGGTTGTTGTCCAGAATGGTTGGATTTTGGGGCACCAAGTCAGATCATTGAGCCATCTAGCTCAGCAGGAATCACAGCTAGAGAATCCTTTAGAGATGGCCACCCAAGCTTTGTTTAGAAGCCACTAATGAAGGAGACTCCACCACCAGTCCGTTTCACTATCAAACATCACATAATGTCCGAAAGCTCTTCCTAATGTTTAGCCAGAACCTCCATCCTTGCCACATTAAATCCATTGGATTGGGTCCCTCAGGAGCAGCAGGAAACAAGCTTGCACCATCACCCATGGGACTACTCTTCCAATAGCTGAGATAGCTATCATATCACCTCTCAGTCTTCTGTTCTCCAGCATGATCATACACAGCTCCTTCAACCGTTCCTCACACGGCTTGGTTTCCAGACCCTTTATCATCCTGGTCGCCCTCCTCTGCACACATAACAGCTTATCAAAATCCTTCTTAAATTGTGGTGCCAGAACTTGACAAAGTGCTCCAAGTGTGGTTTGACCAAGGCAGAATACAGCGGTACTATTACTTCCCTTGATCTGGACACTAGACTTCTGTCATTGCCGCCTTAAATCGCATTCACTTTCTCTCTCTCTCAAGCAGGAATCCTACCAACCCCCTACCTGTAAAATGCCTGGGATAGAACGTCAGTCAAATCTCCACTCTAGATGGGGCCTAGAGATGAGCTGTCTCACATCATAGCGCATGGGAGGCTAGTCCCTAAGACAATCGCGGACTGAAGCCATTTGAAGGCATCTATGAAGCAGCATTTAAGGACCAACGTGAAAGAGGAAGAAGGAGACTGTTTCGTTAAGTCTCCACTCTCACTTGCGATTCTCTGAATAAGAAGAAAGCAAAGCTGCAACGATGGTTCAAGGCCGGTAGAGTTGAGAAGGGGAGGACTTCAAGAGAAATTGCTTAATTGGCTTTGATGAAACTATTAAGCAAAAGCGAGGCTGTCTCTTGAGTTTAAATAGTTTGCCGCTGTTCCTTTGGGGCATGGATTTGCTGCCGGTGATTTCAGCAGAAACAAACCCAGGCCATTAACGTGAATACCAAAGGGAATTGCCAGGAGGGGTAAAAAGTCCAAGATAAACATGTCAGGTTACATAAGCAGGCTCCTCCTTGTTGCTCCCCTCTTCCCCATTCTCTCTCTGTAAGCAGAAACCTGGTACAATCGTTTGAAGTAGGAACAGTGGGGTGGGTGGGGGGTGGACATAAAAGCAAGCTCATAAAGGCAAATCCAGTATTTCTCCTCCAGTCGCCTTTAGGAGAGCCACTGTCTGAAGCAGCAGCACTGCAAGAGCTTTGAGCCCATGATGTAATTTTAATGGCATGCAAATTTAGCATCCACACTCCCAAACAAACGACAACACAGTGAGCTGAAGCTGCTTTGCCATGATCTGATACACTCAAGAGTTAGAACAGCCCGTCAATAGGGTCTTTAGAATTACTCTGATTGGAAAACACGGGCGGCACTTGGGGGGGGGATGAGAGGGCATCAGCCCCCCCCACAAGTAACCTACCCACACCTATTCCTAAACCCCTTGGATTGCTTGAGTGAAAAATACATTTCACATACACACAAGAATGGAAACACAGAGTAGAATTTAAAACAGGGCTGCAATCCTAAGCATGCTTACCTGGGCCATTAGCACCACACCATACATTTAAATCACATGACCCACCCAAGGAATCCTGGGAACTGTGGTTTCTTAAACGTGCTGTGTGCGAATGATTCCAGGATTCTTTGGGCGATGTTTTGTGCTTTAAATGTTGTGGACCTGCCTTTAATTTCTCATTTTACCCCATGTTTGGTGTGGATCTCCAAATATTCACATCAGTTTGCAAGGGTCAGTGTATATGTCCTCATGAAAATCTACCTTCATTGCAGTATGGATTTATCCTAATATGCACAGTTTTGCATGCAATTTTGCACAACATAAATACCTGGGCAGGCAGTTTCTCCCAATATCCTGTATATCTGAATATGACTTTCAGTGATATATGGATATTTATGCAGTGTTTCTCCCAATAAAATACTGGGGAGGGGGCCAGGGAAGCCCCATTCCACATAATTGATCATGAGATGCGACGCACAAACACCATTTGAATGGCAATGCCCATCAACTGGGGGGGGGCTGGCCTCCTCAAATATTTGGGGGGGGGGCAAGGGATCTTGGTCCCTAGGAGTTGGCATCTGTGGTTTCTCCTAACAATCAAATGTGCATGGACATGTTCTTGGGTTGCAGAACTGCACAGAGATATTCAATGAAATGTGAATTTCAGCCGATAGCTGTGCTTCAGCTCTGTGTGTTAGGTAAGGTGCACATTAACAACCCAAAACAAACCAAATCCCTGCCCTGCAGTCCCTAACTGCCTTCTTACCATATCACCTGGGATCAGTTTCTCTTTCATTATTCCCCCTCAGTTCACACTGCGTTGCATTCTTCAGATTTACTGTGTCTGGCTGACGTTACTTTCTTGTACTCCTTTAGGGGAAAGCCTTGGCTAGCAAGCTGTGGAACTGTTCCGACAATATTTATTTCTTCTGTGTGGCTTTAGCAAGGTAGAGAATTTACTGCTTTGTTGTTCCTTCCTTTGAATTGTAAACTCACATTTCCCCAAAACAAAATTTCCTTCATTTCGCCCACCCCTGTCTGGTCTGGAAATAGTCATTTTCATTTGTTTTGCAATATATCTATGTCTTGTAGAGACACAGCGCATAAGTGTGTTTTGTGGGCTTTTAAACTGCGGCCTGTCATAGTGTCATACGTCTTCCCTGTCACGTTATATTTTACATACATCGACAGAAAGAGCTGGCTGGCAACAACATCACATTCTAAGAAATGAGAGCTCAGGGCAGAACTATGCAGATTCGGATGGTTGGTTTTGCTCTGCCAGAGACACAGGCCTCTGGGAATATAAGAAAGCACCCTTTCCCATTCCGTCCTGTATTTGTCACATGCAGCGTTTCCGTTCCACTGCAGTTCGACTTCCACCCCAAATTACGTTATTCACCTCTCTGTCCACCGTGGCAAGATGACATAGCTTACGTACCTTATGCAATTTATGTAATTAGGTAAATTACGATGCAAAGCAAAAAGCAACGACAAACCTAGACAGCATCTTAAAAAGCAAAGACATCACCTTGCCGACAAAGGTCCATATAGTTAAAGCTATGGTTTTCCCAGTAGTAATGTACGGAAGTGAGAGCTGGACCATAAAGAAGGCTGATCGCTGAAGAATTGATGCTTTTGAATTATGGTGCTGGAGGAGACTCTTGAGAGTCCCATGGACTGCAAGAAGATCAAACCTATCCATTCTCAAGGAAATCGGCCCTGAGTGCTCACTAGAAGGACAGATCCTGAAGTTGAGGCTCCAGTACTTTGGCCACCTCATGAGAAGAGAAGACTCCCTGGAAAAGACCCTGATGTTGGGAAAGATGGAGGGCACAAGGAGAAGGGGACGACAGAGGATGAGATGGTTGGACAGTGTTCTCGAAGCTACTAACATGAGTTTGGCCAAACTGCGGGAGGCAGTGAAGGATGGGCGTGCCTGGCGTGCTCTGGTCCATGGGGTCACGAAGAGTCGGACACGACTGAACGACTGAACAACAACAACAAATTACGATGCCATTGTGTCGAATTCAACTCTGTTTGTTTCGACGCAAAGGAAACACAATGGAGATGGATGAGGAAATGCAATCAATTATGCATCCTTTGTAGGCTGAAAACAACAGCAGGGAACACTTGACTGTTATTAGTGGGATTGATTTCCGTTCTGGACATGAGTCAAATAAACAAAGCTCTGCAATTCTCCATCGGACTTCTCTGCTATCCCTGCTGGCCTCAGTGATGGATTGGCAGAATGGGAACTGTGGAAATCACTGGTATCTCCATCCCCAGCAGCATCTGTCCATACCCTTCCCTGCTCACCATTGGAAGACATCCAACAGACGCCTTGCGGAAAGTTTTGTGACTGAAACATTTGGGAGATGGCATTGCCAATGTCTTGCTTGTTTCATTGATTGCTTTTCACTCTTCCTATGCGAGTCCTACATTCCCATTGGCTTCAGCAACTTGATGTGGGGACATTCCTTACTTTGCTATATTTTATCATGCTTTTTTTGTCGCGGGTTGGCATTTTAAGTCCAATTCATCAGACTCCATCAAAATAAAGTATAACCAAAAAAAAAACCCCCACACATATATTCCGTGACAGCGATAAATCAATCCTCCCTTGGAACAGCAAGTAATTGTCTCCGTCTTGATGGTCTAAAGTGACATTTTTGAGTTTGTTTTGTTAAAATCGGTCAGAGGGAAAGGAAGGGCACCCGCAAGTCAGGTTTTTAAATACGAAACGCCTGCTTTTGGGGAGGGGTTTGTGTTAACAAGACGTGCTACCCAAAAAGTGTGGCAATAAGTGACAGTAGAACAATTAACCTAGAAATATCATGGGGGATGAAACAAAAATACAGTTGTACCTCCGGTTGCGAACAGGATCTGTTCCGAAGGTTTCTGTAACCCGAGGATCACTGTTCTGCGCATGCGCACGGGCAGGAGGCCGCTTCTGCGCATGTGCACGCAGCGAAACCCGGTCCGATACTTCCGGGTTTGCTGCTTTCGCAATGTGAAGTTTACGTAACCAGAGGGTTATGTAACCCAAGGTGCTATTGTACACATTTTCAATGGATTGGTGTGAAAATTAACTGCTGCACAACTGGAAATTCTGAGGTAATTCAACCTCTGAAAGGGTGTGTGGGGTTTGGTTTTAATACTGTTTTGTTGTTCTGTGATGGGGGGGGAGAAAACACACACACACACACACACACACACACAGACACAATGCAAGACAGGGCATGGCAAAATCTTCCACTACATAATGGCAAAGTCTGTGGGCACAGTGTTCCCCGTATCTCACAATAAACCACAACAGCAGATTGTGCTTCTCTAAACAGAAAATTTGCATATGCAAATGTTATACAAATGTGTGTCATGCCCCTGTGCTACAAGAATCTGGCCCAGTATATCCTGCAAATCAGTTGCAAACTGTTCAACATCCTCATCTCTCCCATAAATTGGAAAAATTCAGTCTGGTAGGAAGCCCTACCCAAAGCCACCTTGATGTCTCCTGGGAAGGTTGCTCCTTTATTTAGGGCAGCTGCTGTGTTCATCGTGCTCTTCCAGATAGGAATTTCATTGAACTTGAAAAGGTCCCTAGAAACTCTGGAGATCAGCAAATTCTGACACAGGCCGACAACACTAGGAAAATGCAAGCTGATTAAACACTGACTGCTGCGAATTTTTGCAAATTCAGCAAAAAGAGGTTCTGGTGGGTTTGGCTAGTGTGTGATGCACCTCTCTTTGCAGAATACAATGTTAAGTCCTCACTTCCACACACAAACATACAAACACCATCATCTTTGTTTAATTCTTGTGTGCAATGATGTATTCTTCATGTGTGCTAACTATGGCAACATCTTTTTTTACAGCGTGCATTAGCTCTGAGGGCCAAATGCTGAGGGAAAAAATCGGGGTGTTTCAAGGGCCTTTCCCACACCCCAGAGGCAAAGTGGGATGTCAATAACTCCCCTCCCCCCACCCAGATCAGATTAGAGCTCCCACAAAGCATTGTGTCACTCTGAGGTTTCTCTGCTTTTCTCAATTTACAGCTCTATGATTTCCTACATGTTTCTCTAGGCCCATGAGTTTTGCAAGGTGACGCTGACTAAAATGGTGCCTGAAGAGCACAGAAGCACCTTGCTTTATTTTTTCTTAAAACAGTAGCAGATAACAGTTTTGTTTTTTAAAAAATAATAATATTAGGGTTGGGTTTTTTTTATTCCACATTACTCAGCTGTAACAAAAAAGAGCAAGTGAGTCAGAATTCTTCAGAACTTGTCAGGCAGTGTTCTGGACAGCCTCGTGTTGTAAAGCCTATTAAAGGCCTGTCAGAAAAGACCACTGTGAAGCTGTCAAGTTTTAAAAAATGTTCAAGGAAGAATACACACAATTTGTCCCACTCTATATTATCCTAAACTAAGAAAGAGCAAGAGAGAAACCCCTCCTGCCCTTGAAAATAGACGCTAATATAGATTTTGGATGTTCAGTTAGCCTGATAAGGATATGGTCCTAATATGGATGATAGAGGAAGCTGAATACTTTTGCTTTCCTCACAAAAAGCCCTAGGATCTCTTATGTTTGCAATCTGACAGGCGTAATCCACACTGGAGTGGCTCTTACACCTGCAAATTTCATCCACTTTGTCCAAAGGTGAAAAAAAAGTTATAGCTGTTTTTAGATTATCTGGTAGTGAATGAGAAACGCAGAGCTTTGTTTTAAGCAGAGCAGCTTGGAACACAAAAAAATAGATTGACAAAGAGAGAGCACTGAGTGACTCAGAACACACCATTAAAAACAACAACAGATACACATATAAGACAAATCTATGGGCATGTGCACATTCCTACTATTTTCCTTTTTAAATAAAAAAAGGGGGGTGGAATGTTAAGCTGAAATGTGTTCTGTGTGAAGAAGTACTTTCTTTTATCTGGACTGAATCTTCCTGCAAGTTCACTACTGCATAGATGGCTACACAGACGATTCTCAAAAATTTCCAGCAAAGGAGAGTTTGCCTTCTTCCAAGACAGCTTGTTCAATTGTCAAATGCCTCATATTTTCTGAAAATATTTTCTGGATGCCTATTGTGAAACCCTCTTGTGTGGAATTCAAAACTGCTTGTTAGCATCTGTGTGGCAGAGAATTCTATCAGTTAAGTGTGCTTTAAAAAAAAGGAAGGGGAAAAAAGGTCCGTCTTGAATCTCCTGCCCATCGATTTCAGTAGATGACCCCAGGTTGTATTGTTAGAAAAGGAGAGAGGGAAATGTCTCTCTGTCTACTCAGGCTCTGGAGTACCTGAAGTTGCTTTTGCAAGATTCGTAACGTGACATGCCTGGCTGCATCTCATGACTACCATCTGGAAACTGCTCTGTGTTTTGGGAGAAAAGGTGATGCAAAGACTGCTTATATAATATTCCTCTGCTGCAAAAATAGGCTCAGTGACTGAAAAGTTATAATGAGCAGCACTCTTTGTGTATGGAAGAAATAGACATCTGTATTCCTGATCTCTGGAGCAACTTGCTGGACAGTCTTCCCCAATGCGGTGCCATTTGGATGTTTGGACCTACAAATCCCATCAGCCCCATCCAGCGTGGCCAATTGTCAAGGATGATGGGAGTTGTGGTCCAGAACATCTGTAGGGAATCAGGTTGGAGAAGGCTGCTACAGAAGCATTGCTTTGTAAATATGAAATAGAAAATTCTTTCCAGTAGCACCTTAGAGACCAACTGAGTTTGTTCTTGGTATGAGCTTTCGAAGTGTGCATGCACACGAAAGCTCATACCAAGAACAAACCCAGTTGGTCTCTAAGGTGCTACTGGAAATAATTTTCTATTTTGTTTCGACTATGGCAGACCAACACGGCTACCCACCTGTATTTGTAAATATGCTTCTGCACTGGAGAAGAGAAGGTTAAGGGGTGATATGATAGCCATGTTCAAATATATAAAAGGATGTCATCTAGAGGAGGGAGAAAGGTTGTTTTCTGTTGCTCCAGAGAAGCGGACATGGAGCAATGGATTCAAACTAGAAGAAAGAAGATTTCACCTAAACATTAGGAAGAACTTCCTGACAGCAAGAGCTGTTCGACAGTGGAATTTGCTGCTGGAGTGTGGTGGAGTCTCCTTCTTTGGAGGTCTTAAAGCGGAGGCCTTAAAAATAGCGGGGGAGAGAAGGCAAGCAAAATGCGAGGGAGATAGTGAAAGATACAGGAAATTGAATGCAGATTTCCAAAGAATAGCAAGGAGAGACAAGAGGGCCTTTTTAAACGAGCAATGCAAAGAAATAGAGGAAAATAACAGAATGGGAAAAACCAGAGATCTGTTCAAGAAAATTGGAGATATGAAAGGAACATTTCGTACAAAGATTACCACAATTAAGGACAAAAGTGGAAAGGACCTAACAGAAGCAGAAGACATCAAGAAGAGGTGGCAAGAATACACAGAGGAACTATACCAGAAAGATATAGATGTCTCATACACCCCAGGTAGTGTGGTTGCTGACCTTGAGCCAGACATCCTGGAGAGTGAAGTCAAATGGGCCTTAGAAAGCCTCGCTAACAACAAGGCCAGTGGAAGTGATGATATTCCAGCTGAACTATTTAAAATCCTAAAAGATGATGCTGTTAAGGTGCTACACTCAATATGCCAACAAGTTTGGAAAACTCAGCAGTGGCCAGAGGATTGGAGAAGATCAGTTTACATCCCAATCCCAAAGAAGGGCAGTGCCAAAGAATGCTCTAACTACCGCACAATTGCACTCATTTCACACGCTAGCAAGGTCATGCTTAAAATTCTACAAGGCAGGCTTAAGCAGTACGTGGACCGAGAACTCCCAGAAGTGCAAGCTGGATTTCGAAGGGGCAGAGGAACCAGAGACCAAATTGCAAACATGCGCTGGATTATGGAGAAAGCTAGAGAGTTCCAGAAAAACATCTACTTCTGCTTCATTGACTACGCAAAAGCATTTGACTGTGTCGACCACAGCAAACTATGGAAAGTTCTTAAAGAAATGGGAGTGCCTGATCACCTCATCCGTCTCCTGAGAAATCTGTATGTGGGACAAGAAGCTACAGTTAGAACTGGATATGGAATAACTGATTGGTTCAAAATTGGGAAAGGAGTACGACAAGGCTGTATATTGTCTCCCGGCTTATTTAACTTATATGCAGAATTCATCATGCGAAAGGCTGGGCTGGATGAATCCCAAACCGGAATTAAGATTGCCGGAAAAAATATCAACAACCTCAGATATGCTGATGATACAACCTTGATGGCAGAAAGTGAGGAGGAATTGAAGAACCTTTTAATGAGGGTAAAAGAGGAGAGCGCAAAATATGGTCTGAAGCTCAACATCAAAAAAACTAAGATCATGGCCACTGGTCCCATCACCTCCTGGCAAATAGAAGGGGAAGAAATGGAGGCAGTAAGAGATTTCACTTTCTTGGGTTCCATGATCACTGCAGATGGTGACAGCAGTCACGAAATTAGAAGACGCCTGCTTCTTGGGAGAAAAGCAATGACAAACCTAGACAGCATCTTAAAAAGCAAAGACATCACCTTGCCAACAAAGGTCCGTATAGTTAAAGCTATGGTTTTCCCAGTAGTAATGTACGGAAGTGAGAGCTGGACCATCAAGAAGGCTGATCGCCGAAGAATTGATGCTTTTGAATTATGGTGCTGGAGGAGACTCTTGAGAGTCCCATGGACTGCAAGAAGATCAAACCTATCCATTCTCAAGGAAATCGGCCCTGAGTGCTCACTAGAAGGACAGATCCTGAAGTTGAGGCTCCAGTACTTTGGCCACCTCATGAGAAGAGAAGACTCCCTGGAAAAGACCCTGATGTTGGGAAAGATGGAGGGCACAAGGAAAAGGGGACGACAAAGGATGAGATGGTTGGACAGTATTCTCGAAGCTACTAACATGAGTTTGGCCAAACTGCGGGAGGCAGTGAAGGATAGGCGTGCCTGGCGTGCTCTGGTCCATGGGGTCACGAAGAGTCGGACACGACTGAACGACTGAACAACAACAACAAGCGGAGGCTTGACAGCATGGGCGTACCCAGGGGGTGGGGGGGAGCTGCCCCCCTAGAAGCAAAAAATTAAAAATTAAAAGGTTATCGGCAGCCTAAAAGGAAAAAAAGCTCTCCTAAAAACTACTGGTCTTTCACCCCCTCCCAAAATCTCAATAACAATTGAGCTCTTGGCCAACACTATGTTTGTGTGTGTGTGTGTGTGTGTGTGTTGCGCCGGCTGATCGTTGCAAGGGAGCTTTGGAAACTGAGTTCCCTTGCATGGTGAGTAGTTCCTTTGCGAGGGCTGAGGATCCTGGGAAACTGAGTTTTTCAGCCATTTGGGGCTTTCTGTTTGGGGGGGGGGTAAAGTTTTTCTATTTTTTGAAGCTGTTTTTGTTTGCTGTTTACATAATGTGGTCAGTAATCTAAAAATGAACCGAACCCCTAAAAAATGGGGCATTCCTCATCCCCCCAAAGGTCAACAACTTTGAGCTGAACCCCAAAAAACGGGGGTAGATCACTGCTGAAAGTAGATCACAGTCTCTTGGGAGTTGGCCACCCCGGTATAAGACATGTAACTAGAATATTTTTTTTAAAAAAAATTCAAGCAAATAATTGTAATAACTACCGTAATAAAGCACTGCTATAATTATACATCATTTTCCTAAAACGTTGGTTTCATTCGCCTTTCCGTGCTGAAATGTCGCAACCTGAATCACCATGGCTTGCCCCCCCCCTAGTTTTGATCCTGGGTACGCCCCTGCTTGACAGCCATCTGTCAGGAATGCTTTGATGGTGTTTCCTGCTTGGCAGGGGGTTGGACTGGATGGCCCTTGTGGTCTCTTCCAACTCTAGGATTCTATGATTCTCTGAATCCTTTTCAATTGGGACTGACTCTCATGTGCCTACAGGACTACAGCCATAATTTGCAAGACACTTTACAAGATTCTTACTGTTAATATTTTGCAACATAAGCCTCCCATATACAATAATCTGATAACAATGTCTCTCACCTCTTTAATTCTGCCTTCTTTCACCTCCAATTTGCCGGTCAGCAGGCAGCTTTATTCAGTGAGGAGAGAGCACATCACTTTGAGTTTGAAGGCTCTGCACTGCCAGTAAACTATTGGGCTCAATTAAAGAGCCTGTTTTTAACACATAGCATAGGAAGCTGACTTAGAATCATAGAACTGTAGAGTTGGAAGGGACACACGGGGGTCATCTATTCCAACCCTGTCCAATTCAGGAATCACAGATAAAGACTTCCTGATAGATGGCCACCCACCCTCTGTTTAAAAAACCTCCAAGGAAGGAGCGTTAACCTCTTGAGAGAGTCTGTTCCATGGTCGAACAGCTCTTACTGTCAGCAAGTCCTTCCTAATGTTTAGTCAGAATCTCATTTCTTGTAACTTGAGGCCATTGGTTTGAGTCCTACCCTCCAGAGCAGGAGAAAACAAGCTTGTCCTCTCTTCCATGGGACAGCCCTTGAGATATTTGAAGAGGTCTGTTGTATCTCCTCTTTTCCAGGCTAAACATACCCAGCTCCTTCAACCGTTCCTCATAAGGCTTGGTTTCCAGACCCTTGATCATCTTGGTCGCCCTTCTCTGTGCACATTCCAGCTTGCCAATATCCTTCTTAAACTGCGCAGAGACATATTCCAGCTAAGCAAAATCACTCGATGAGGGTGCGAAGCAGGGCTGGTGAGGGTCGTGACCTGGGGCAAATGGGAGGGCCAGACACAGATGGATCAGGCCGGAAGTTCCACTCCTTTGTTCTGGAAAACATCTGCATCCAGAGGTGTTTTTTTGTTGTTTTGTTTTTGTTCAGGACCATAAAGGATTATTTTCCAATCAGCCTCAAGCCTCCCCTCATGCTGATTGACAGGCCTTGTTTGATCTTACTCCCGCTTGTTGAATAAATTTTGATCAGCCGGCTAATTTTAAACACTTTCAAAAGAATAGCAGTGGGACTGGAGGCATCTATGGGACTTGGATCTCTCTGTGCATGCCTCTTTTTGGGGCAATGAAAATTTATAGGTTTTCCAAAATAAACTGTCACAAAATTCCTGCTGACAAGAGGGGTTGAACTGAGAACACTACAGAGGGGTGTTAGGGTGGGTTATATAGGAATATAGCAACGATTGCTACATAGTAGAAAATAGAATAAGCAGATTTTATGCAAATCAATGTCATCTTACACGTGTGTGTGTGTGTGTGTGAGTGTGTTTTCATAGAATCATAGAATCATAGAGTTGGAAGAGACCACAAGGGCCATCTAGTCCAACACCCTGCCAAGCAGGAAACACCATCAAAGCATTCCTGACAGGTGGCTGTCAAGCCTTTGCTTAAAGACCTCCAAAGAAGGAGACTCCACCACACTCCTTGGTAGCAAATTCCACTGTCGAACAGCTCTCACTGTCAGGAAGTTCTTCCTAATGTTTAGGTGGAATCTTCTTTCTTGTAGTTTGAATCCATTGCTCCGTGTCCGCTTCCCTGGAGCAGCAGAAAACAACCTTTCTCCCCCCTCTATATGACATCCTTTGATATATTTGAACATGGCTATCATATCACCCCTTAACCTTCTCTTCTCCAGGCTAAACATACCCAGCTCCCTAAGCCGTTCCTCATAAGGCATTGTTTCCAGGCCTTTGACCATTTTGGTTGCCCTCCTCTGGACACGTTCCAGCTTGTCAGTATCCTTCTTGAACTGTGGTGCCCAGAACTGGACACAGTATTCCAGGTGAGGTCTGACCAGAGCAGAATATAGTGGTACTATTACTTCCCTTGATCTAGACGCTATACTCCTATTGATGCAGCCCAGAATTGCATTGGGTTTTTTAGCTGCTGCATCACACTGTTGACTCATGTCAAGTTTGTGGTCTACCAAGACTCCTAGATCCTTTTCACATGTACTGCTCTCAAGCCAGGTGTCACCCATCCTGTATTTGTGCCTTTCATTTTTTTTGCCCAAGTGTAGTACTTTACATTTCTCCCTGTTAAAATTCATCTTGTTTGCTTTGGCCCAGTTGTCTAATCTGTTAAGGTAATTTTGAAGTGTGATCCTGTCCTCTGGGGTATTAGCCCCCCCTCCCAATTTGGTGTCATCTGCAAACTTAGTGATCCATTTCCTCTTACAGTGGTACCTTGGTTCTCAAACGCCTTGGTACTCAATTAACTTGGAACCCAAACACTGCAAACCCAGAAGGAAGTGTTCCGGTTTACGAACTTTTTTTCGGAACTCAAATGTGCTCTGTTTTGAGTGTTATGCTACTGATTCGAGCTCCACACTTCCGTTTTGAGTGTTACGCTGAGGTCTGTCTGTTTTTGCTAATTATTTTGTGTTTCTGTTTTTGTGGCTCTTTTTGTGTGTGACTGTGTGGAACCCAGTTCAGCTACAGACAGATGTTAGGATATTGGTACAGACCGAGCTGCAAAAGCAGCAGCAGCGAGGCGGGTATGACTTGTGTTTTTCCCATGAGAAAGACAGCTGTTTTGTCTGCTTTCTCAACCATGTGATGTTACTGTATATCTTTACCTTCACTTTCAGTTATGGCTCAAGAGAGAGAGATGCTAGATGCATTATGCACAGCTCTGACTTACTGAGCTAGCAAGCAGAGACAAACTCTGCATCTTATCTACAATAAAATAGTTTAGCCTTAATGGCTTGTGTGTGTTGTTCTTCACCAGGGCCGTCTTAAATAAATCCGGCGCCCTGGCGCGAAGATCTCTCCAGCGCCCCTTGCACTCCACCGGGCAGGGCCAGGTGCAGCAGGCAGCCGGAGGGCGCGGCGCGGCGCACGGGGACGCCGAGCTCGTGCTCCGCCGGGCAGGGCCAGGTGCGGTGGACAGCTGGAGGGTGCGGAGGGGTGGGTGGGGACGCTGCCAGCTGTGCTCTGCCTCCGCCTGCTTGGCTGAAGCGGCGGCGCGGCGCTGCCGTCCAGGGAGCCTGGAGTCGGCGGTTCAAATCCCCGCAACAGAGTGAGCTCCCGTTGCTCTGCCCCAGCTCCTGCCTACCTAGCAGTTTGAAAGCACGCCAGTGCAAGTAGATAAATAGGTGCCTCTGTGGCAGGAAGGTAAACGGCGTTTCCGTGCTCTCTGGCACTCGTCACGGTGTCCATTTGCACCAGAAGCGGTTCAGTGCTTCTGGCCACATGACCCAGAAAACTGTCTGTGGTCAAACGCCGGCTCCCTCAGCCGAGGGATGAGCGAGATGAGCGCCACAACCGCATAGCAGCCTTTGACTGGATTTAACCGTCCAGGGTTCCTTTACCTTTACCTCCTCCATGAATTTGACTGTTTTTCTTTCAAAGCGATCTAGGTTGGTGACCAATACTGCCTCCAGTGGCAGTGAGTTCCGTAGTTTAATAACGCTATGGGCAGTTAGATTGAACAGCATGCCGAATGGCAAAACCACAGCAGAGAGACAGTTGCAAACTCCACCCAGAGGCCATTATTTCAATGCTGACACAGCATATTTTTGGATTTGTCAGCATTGTTCCTGCTCTTATTTTAGATTATTTCCACCGAGCCAACCTTGTCATGGCTATTACTTTGAAATGGGTTGTCAAGGAAGTAAATAAATAAAAATGCATGAGATGTTCTCTCTCTCTCTCTCTCTGCTTCTTTGCGCTTCTCGATTCCAGGAAATCTACAGGAGAAGCCCAGCCAGCAAAGTGGCATTGACTCCTTGTTGAAGGCAAGTGCTCATGAAGTCATTTTAACAAGGTTCTCCAGCTCCGGATAATGCATCCAGCTGACATTTAAAAGGAGTAACAATTAAAACTGATTAAATTAAAATGTCAACATTTGGTAGATACTTGAAGGCTGCGTTCCTTTCTCTCTCCTTTAAAAAAAACACAAACCCTTTTTAATCCCACTTAACAAGTCAATGAAACGAATGATCCAGAAAGCCCAAACCTTAAAATGGTATTTTAAAACTATGTCTATGTCCTAACTCCTTAGAAGGTATTTTTGAGAGACCACTTGGTGTGTGTGTGTGTGTGTGTGTGTCTTTATATCTCTTTATTGTGCATACTGCTTAGAGACTTTTCTGATTAAGTGGTCTTTACATTTTTTTAAAAAATAAAACACAGGCCTTGTTGGTGCTGCCTGGTTGGCGATTACCCATGACACGGCCTTTTCATTGGTGGCTCCCTGGTTGTTGAATGCCATCCCTAGTGAGATGTGCTGTTCTCAATCATTATTAACTTCCAGGAGAAATTTGAAAATATGATGGTTTACACAGGTGGTGGCTGATCAGAACCTCTAAGTGTTAGGGCGGTTCATAAAAAAAACAAAACTTTTTTTTTTTAAATGCCTGCTCCAAAGGTCTTATCTTACTACACTGGGGATTATATAGCTATATCTGAAATTTCATGCATATCAGTTAATATCTTGACCCTGCTCCACTGAATTGAAATTTCAGCCTTCACAACAAAGGAAAACGGCCAAGTAAACAGCTATTTTGGTGGAGGAGGGTCAAGATATTAACTGATATGCATGAAATTTCAGATATAGCTATATAATTCCTAGTGTAGTAACATAAGACCTTTGGAGCAGGCCAAAAATATCTGGAGGGCACCAGGTTGGGGAGGGATGCCTTAGATAAATCCCGAGTAAGGCCAGTAGCAGACTCGGCTATCGGTGAACAAGCAGCTGCATTGGAGATCAATCAAAAGAAGCTTAGAGTGTTCTGCTAACAAGAGGGGTTTAATGAGGTAGCAAAAGGCAGACCGTCCAAGGACTCAAATGCAAGGAAGTCCAATCACTCTGAAAATCCAAGGTTTTATATTGCCTTCTTTGGGTTATAACAATGCCTTTATTCCATATTTACTCATTGTCTTCCCTCCATCATCCCTTTGCTAAAGACACCCTCCCCTCCAAGTGTGGGATGTAATCCACTGGGAGCAGTCAAATACAACATTCCTTGTTTTGCTAGAGTGGACATGCAAGGAAATGTTTGGTCCAGCCAGTTGAAACTTCTTGTTCCTCCTGGCCTGGAGCATCCTTCCTTGCACGTGACTAGTGGGTGGGTGTCTCCTTTCCAGACCTGGTAAAAGGACAAGGCACGCTGCCTCTCTCTCTCTCTCTCTCTTTTCCACCTTCCTTTCATCCTGAGAACTGCTGGACTGCTAGCCTGCAGTAAATCTCCCTTATGGGGTAAACATGTTTGTCTATGTTTGAAACTTTAACCCTAAAGCCTGCCTTCAGGAATCACACTGTTTTCTGCCTGTTCGTGAGTGAAAACTTTCTTTTCATTGCTTATGAATAGGACTGTGGTGTCTTTATTCTTTTAGGAGGGATTCAAGGGGTCTTCTCAGGAAAATATTAGAAGACATTTCAATCTGGACAATTGTCTTAAGAAACTCACACGAGTTTGCAACTAGTTTTCTGCTGTGTAAAGGGGAATGCACTCTGCTAAGGAACTTGCTAGAGCAAGTTAGGAAAGATATTAATAAAAAAACATATCTTCTCCTGGGACCCTGAACATTCCCACGCCCAGGCACACCAGCCCTCTCCCTTTGCAGTCACAACAACCCTTTGAGGTAGGCTGAGGCTGAGAGAAGCGCCAGCTCACCAGCCAGGATTCCAAAACCACAGTTTGATCCTCCATTGGAATACTGGTTTTTGAGCAAACTAGTTTGCAGGTGAAGATGAAACAGCAAAGTAAAGTTTGCCACAACTTGCGACTGGAAGCTTTTCTTTGCTGCATTAAGGGAAGAGAGAAAAAGAGAGTCAATCTCTCCTCTAGCCAGGGGCGTAGCAAGGGGGGGTGGGGGCGGGTCGCCCCGGGTTCCATAATGGAGGGGGTGACAAATTATCAAGGAACAATTTTTTTTTATGCCTGCTCCGAAGGTCTTATCTTACTATACTAGGGATTATATAGCTATATATGAAATTTCATGCATATCGGTTAATATCTTGACCCTCCTCCACCAAAATAGCTGTTCACTTGGCTGTTTTCCTATGTCATGAAGGCTGAAATTTCAGTTCAGAGAACACTTACTGTTCCCAACCCTAACCCTGTGGAAAGCCATCTAATTATACTTTAATTTGATTTTGAGATGTTTTTAGGAGGTACCGTATTTTTCGCTCCATAAGACGCACTTTTTCCCTCCTAAAAAGGAAGGGGAAATGTTGCTGCGTCTTATGGAGCGAAGGCTTCGCTCCCTGCGGCCTCCCCCCACCCTGATTTCGGGCACTGGGTGCTGCATCGACGCGGGGAGCTGGGCGGTGGGGAAAGCAGCCGGGATCCCAGCTGCTTCCTCCACCACCCAGTGCCCGAAATCAGGCTTTTTGGATCGACGCGGGGCGCTGGGTTGTGGAGAAAGCAGCTGGGATCCCAGCTGCTTCCTCCACCACCCAGGATGCAGAAAGCAGGCTTTTTGGAGCAGCGCTGGGTGCTGGGTGGTGGAGGAAGCAGCTGCTTTCTCCACCACCCCACACCCTGTGCTCATCCCACTTGCTTTGAAGGGAGCTGGGGACGAGGGGTGAACGCTCACCCCTTCTCCCCTGCTCCCTTTAAAAAAACGGGGATGAGCCTTTTTGAAGGGGTGCATGGTGCCCCTTCAGAGCGGCTCATCCCCGCTTTTTTTAAAGGGAGCCGGGGAGAAGGGCTGAGCGTTCACCCCTCGTCCCCAGCTCCCTTCAAAGCAAGCGGGGATGAGCCCTCTGAATGGGTGCGTGGCGCCCCTTCAGAGAGGCTCATCCCCGCTTTTTTTTAAAGGCAGCGGGGGAGAAGGGCTGAGCGTTCACCCCTCATCCCCAGCTGTCTTTAAATCTTTAAACCTCCCCAACACCAGCGAAAAATACGGTAATTTAATTATTGTTTGATTTTATACCAATGTTATGTATCTGATGTTAGCCACCCTGAACCCGACTTCGGCCGGGGAGGGTGAGATATAAATAAAAGTTTATTATTATTATTACTTGTTATTAATTCTTTGTAAGAAAATATGAAATAACGTAAAACCATTTTTGCGGGGGGGGATCAATGGGGGGGTTGACAAGAAATTTTCCGCACCTGGTACCACCTGACCTTCTCGTGCCTCGGGGGTGTGTGTGTGTGTGTGTGTGTGTGTGACATTTTTTTTTTTTACCCCGGGTACCAATTTACCTTGCTACACCACTGCCTCTAGCAAATGGTGGTGGTGAGGGGTTGCTGTCACGGTCCTGTTGCTCTTTGGAAGTTTTTAAAAGGAGAGGAAGAGAAGAAAAAGATATTGGGTTTAGGCTAGGAATCGAGGCGGGGGGGGGAGGGAGGGATTTATTCAGTTCACGTTTATAGAGGAACCTGCCACACCCACACTTTCTGAAAGAATATACAAACTGAAACACAAAAACCATGCTTCTCTGCATTTTGCAATGCTGCTCTGCAGCCAATAAATGTGCACATAAGCGCATATACCTGGGCAAAGTGTGCACGTCAAGGCATATACTGGTGAGAACGGTGTTCAAAAACGCACTATGCTAGAGAGAAATCCTTTGCAACATTGTGCATTTTCACTCAAATGCTGGTGAATTTTCACTCGGACTTGTTTTGTTTTTTAATGGCAAACCAATGTGGAAAACTGGACTTAAGAAGATGGGAAACTAATATGGCCAGATTCGCCCTTCCCTCTTTCAGGTTCCCGGGGCCAGGCCATGGTCTTATCGCACCCTATGATCTCCTGTGAGTCTTCTGCTCATCGTGCACAGCTGCCTGTCAAAAGCCAGCTAGGGCGGCCGTATGCCAGACTTTACAGAGGACAGCCCTCTGCTTGAAAAGCTATCAGAGGACAGTCCCCTGTGTGAGGCTACTCTCTATTGAAAGGGCTGTCCGGCCAAGTCCTTTTTAAAGATATAGAAAAGGGATTGCAAAGAGAGAGCAGCTGGGCCTTGGAGTTGCAAATCAATAGATAGCAGAATAGGAAAAAAGGCAACACGTAGACGAATGTATAGGGCAAAATGTTTCTTGTAATGTCAAATAATATACAGCAAACTTTTATAATGTCAAATAATATGTAACGAAGACAGCATTCCGGGTAAGTGCACTGTTTCGGTATGTCTTCTTCAGTTCATAACTATAAAGAATAGCAAAACAAAATATATACATTTAAACAATTATATCATATAAGGGATAATACTCAGCATCAACAAGAGTCCAGAAAAAATACAGTCAGAGAAAAATTACATTACTAAGAGAAATAAAAAATCATACTTTGATAAACAAACTTCTTACGTGGAGTAGTGGTCATCAATAGATAGCAAGCAGCACCTGAACAACAGACTGAGCAGACACACAGGTCTCCTGCCATAGCTGCCAACATTCCCTATTTTTTCCAGGAAATTCCCCTATTAGTACTATATATATATAGTACTGATAGGGGAATTTCCCGGGGGGAAAGGGAAGGTTGACAGCTATGTCTCCTGCTCACCGTCTTTCCCACTGTGGTGAGTATAGTTTTTCTATTTAAATTGTAGCTATCATTTCTAAATTTGCGTACGAATGAGCACATGCAACTATTATGCAATACAATATAGGACTCTGCCTTGTACCAAGTGCATACCCTTTAACACTTCTCTGATAAAAATAGGGGCGTCCTGTTCAGTTGTTGTTGTTGTTGTTGTTGTTGTTGTTGTTGTTGTTGTTGTTGTTTGTTGTTTTATTTATACCCCACCCTTGGTCTGACTTGGTTGCCCCAGCCGCCTTGGGCTACTTCCAACATACATAAAAACATAATAAAACATTGAACATTAAACAACTTCTCTATACAGAACAAAATCAAAAATTCTTTCCAGTAGCACCTTAGAGACCAACTGAGTTTGTTCTTGGTATGAGCTTTCGTGTGCATGCACACTTCTTCAGATTCTCTATACAGGGCTGCCTTCAGATGTTTTCTAAAGGCTATATAGTTACTTATCTGAAGGAGCGTCTCCACCCCCATCATTCAGCCCGGACACTGAGGTCCAGCTCCGAGGGCCTTCTGGTGGCTCCCTCGCCGTGAGAAGCGAGGTTACAGGGAACCAGGCAGAGGGGCCTCCTTGGTAGTGATGCCCTCCCTGTGGAACGCCTTCCCATCAGATGTCAAGGAAATAAACAACTATCTGACTTTTAGATGACATCTGAAGGCTGCCCTCTTTAGGGAAGTGTTTAAAGTTTGATGTTTTATCGCTTTTTATTATCATTCATATTCTGTTGGGAGCTGCCCAGAGTGGCTGGGGAAACCCAGCCAGATGGGCAGTGTATAAAATAATAATAATAATAATAATAATAATAATAATAATAATAATAAGGGGTCATATAACTCCATCCTCTCCAACATTTCTCCAATGAAAATAGGGACATCCTAAGGAAAAGTAGGACATTCTGGGATCAGATCAGAAACAGGGATGGCTTCTGTATATCCAGGACTGTCCCTGGAAAATAAAGACACTTGGAAGGTCTGTAAGTGAGCCAAGTGTTATTTTCTACACTGACTGGCAGAGGCTCTCCAGGGACATTCTTAGTCCCACCTGGAGATGCTGGGGATTGAACCAAGGACCTTCTGCATGAAAAGCAGATGTTCCACCACTGAGCCATAGCTCTATGAATTCTCAAGTTTGGTGATGAGCCGCTGGCCACCTTAAAGTCAGCTCATAAGAGACCTACCCCCTGGTACATGCTCCCTGCAATCCAGAGAGATTTGTTGGGGGGGCAGTTCCCACCCTATGCCAGGTCTCTTGCCTGTCATCTTTCCCAAAGAGCAAACTAGTCATGGATTTCAAAGTCACTTTCTGTGAATTTGAGCCATTATGTCTCGCCAGGCACTCAGAGGTAGCGTTTTCCTGACGTGCTGCACTCAGGGGTCATTTAATAGACCCTCCGAGTCCAAGGAAGAGAGAAACTAATCTTGGCCCTCGATGCTGTTCCTGTGACAGTTTCAAGCCATTAGTTTTGAGGGTTTGCTGGAGGCTGGCAGACTCACCAAGCCGTCCCCCCAGGGCCAATCCATCCTTTGGCACAAGTTTAATTTTCAGGTTGCTAACAGAGTTCTGATGAGGAAGAGAAATCTCTCCCTCCCCACCACTGGAATTCAATTGGTTTTGATCAACAAACATGAGGATTCGAGGTGGCATTTCTGCATCATCTACCTCTTGTAATTGACTAGAGGAGAGTTTTGCTGATTTCTCAAGCTGGCAAGAAGAAGAAGAAGAAGAAGAAGAAGAAGAAGAAGAAGAAGAAGAAGGGGGCGGGGAGGAGGAGAACTCTGGTATGTAAGAAGTCAGGAGGGTGAGAGCATCTGGCAGGAATGTAACTTCCTGAGCAGACTCTCATCCCAAGCTCTAATGAACTACCAGTGTGCCAACTCGGATGCCCAGGCTGAAAACAAACACTCCTGAATAACATCAAGTAAATAAATTGTTTCCTCAGCTCTGCCGTTTTTTAAAATGGGAAAGGACGTGAGCCACAGCTGCAAATGCATGTTACGAGGCTAGCTTCCTTCATATATATATATATATATATATATATATATATATATATATATATATATATATCAATTTGTGTAGATGCCACTGGCACTCTCAAACATCATCACAGGTAACAAGCAGTGTGGTGCAGAATTAGCTGCTGACAACTTTGCTCATGAGTCGTTCCATTAGAAGAAAGGCTAGACCTTCAGGTCTTCCTTTCCGTGGCAATATTGGGTTGTGAAAGCTCCCTTGTGTTTGCTTCTGAGGGGAGAAAGAGTTCTGTGACACCCTGAAAGCTGACACAGCTACATCCAGGCAATTCTATCATCATAATTGCGTCATAAACGTGCGACACAAGATTGCGCTGTGGAGTTTGATGCTTCAGCAATGTGATTTTTTTCATTTTCCTCTAATGTTTTTTTTAACGTGCCTAGATCCAGCCACAGATTCTGTGGCCCATCGCTTCAGCGCCATGATGTGTCTGAATCCGTGGTCTCTGCCCCCACTGCGTAAGACAAGAGTGAGGAACACTTTAAACAGTCATGGCGGCCCCCAAAGAATGCTGGGAGGTGTCGTTTCTTAAGGGTGCTGAGAGTTGTTAGGAGATCCTTATTCCAGAGTTATTGGGAAGGCAGTTATGGAGCCTTAAATGGAAAAGATTGGTCTTTAGTTTGAGGCAGGAGGGCTCCTCCCATGTTCTCATTAGACCAGGGGTTGCAATTTTCAGCCCTCCAGTTTTGTCGACCTGCATAACCAGCAACCTCTCCATTGACGAAGAGCTAAACAGGCGTATTGGCAAGGCAGCTACGGCAATGGCTTGCCTCTTCAAAAGGGTATGGGGGATTGTGATGTAATGTCCAAGAAATACCAAGATGAAGGTCTACTAGGCTTGTGTGTCGCGCATGTTGCTTTACGGATGTGAGTCGCGGGCAACTTACACCTGTCAGGAGCTGTTATGTATTGGTTTAATATGCATTCACTGCTAGTTCTGTAACTACCTTTCCCGCTCCAGGGTGATTCAAACGGGTGCCGTGACAGTTGCTATGGGTTAACTTGTTGGCACAGTTTGAATCCTTACTCTGATTGGGTGCCGCCAAAATCTAAACGTATCCTTTCCCCAACTCCTGTTCCTGAGAGTATAAAAGGAGCTCACCCTTTCCCTCCTGTCAGGCAAGTTCCTACTGCAATAAAGCAGATTGTTCTTGTTAGACTTGACTCCTAGCACAGTGTTTTTCAACCACTGTTCCGCGGCACACTAGTGTACCGCAAGATGTTGCCTGGTGTGCCGTGGGAAAAATTGTGTTTATTTGATTCCTATTCAAGAGAATTACTTTATATATACAGTGGTACCCCGCTAGACGAATGCTTCGCTAGACGAAAAACTCGCTAGACGAAAGCATTCGTCTAGCGGGAGGCTGCCCCGCTAGACGAAAAAGTCTATGGGGCTGCCTCGCAAGACGAAAAAAATTCGTCTTTTTTTTTTTTTCGTTTTGCGGAGCGCGGCTCCCATTGCCGCTCCGCAAGACGAAAACCCCGCTAGACGAAAATTTTCGCGGGACGAATTATTTTCGTCTAGCGGGGCACCACTGTAGTCAATATAGGCACAGAGTTAAATTTTTTAACATTTTCTAATGGTGGTGTGCCTCGTGATTTTTTTCATAAAACAAGTGTGCCCTCGCCCAAAAAAGGTTGAAAAACACTGTCCTAGCATATCCTTGCTAGCATGCTGAATCACTACCCAGAGCTGATTACACGAAGAGCTGAAATCATATAGACACTGCACCCAAGACTTAACAGGAGCGACACCTCAATCTATTCCACATGCAGCGGCGTAGCTAGCTGCTCGGGTTCCTGGTGCGGGGTGTGTGTGTGTGTGTGTCCTGCAGCTGGGGGCAGAATGAGCTGCCCATGGGAGCAGGGCAATCCACCCATGGGGGATGGGGCAAGCCTCTCCGATGCTTGGAGGCTCTCCGCCACCTCCCCCTCAGCTGTAGGGCGGCTGAGGGAGAGGCAGTAGGCAGGCACAAGTCCTACGCTGCTGTTTCAGGCAGTGCGGAATCTGCAGGCACCTAAGCCACCACATCACTCCAAAAAAATTTTGTGAGCCCATTAAAAAAACCAACAACTCGTTTTGTCTCCCCCCCTCCAGTGATGACACTTGGGGCGGACTGCAACCCCCACACCCCCTTCCTCCGCCACTCTCCACATGCGCTGCATCAGGAGAATTTTGGGTATCACATGGCAAGAAGAAGAAGAGTTTGGATTTGATATTCCGCTTTATCACTACCCGGAGGAGTCTCAAAGCGGCTCACATTCTCCTTTCCTTTCCTCCCCCACAACAAACACTCTGTGAGGTGAGTGGGGCTGAGGGACTTCAAAGAAGTGTGACTAGCCCAAGGTCACCCAGCAGCTGCATGTGGAGGAGTGGAGATGCGAACCCAGTTCCCCAGATTACAAGTCTACTGCTCTTAACCACTACACCACACTGGCTCTCAGCACACAGTCTCAGACAAAGATGGGCTTCTCCAAGCCCACATTCCCAGCATGTTTGCACTCCAGACTCAGCGATGTCTACGGCTGCTGGCTTGGTCATGTTCCACAAAATAGAAGATGGCAGGATGCCCAAGGACATGGCTTTAGGCTCCAGGCCTGTTGGCAGTACAACTCTGTGTTGCAAAGATGTCTGCAAATGTGACACGAAGTCTAGCAACATCAACCCTGCCCTGTGGGAATCCCTTAAGGCAACCATAATATCTGAAGACAGACAGTCAGGTTGTGTATCCACAGCAGTGACCAGAGGAGGAATGACCTCTGGGAGGAGTGCAGAGAGAAGAAATGCCATGGTGCATCTGCAGCAGCACAACCGGATGCTTTCATCTGCCCCGGCTGCAACACAACATGTCTCTCCTGTACTGGTCTCTACAACCACAGCAGGCACTGCACCTTCTAACAGTTTGACTTCACCTCCAAAGGCACACTCCTCGTTTGTTTCCCAAGACCATGCCAACCAACCAGGTTTAACAATCAAGAAGAAGAAGAAGAAGAAGAGTTTGGATTTGATATCCCGCTTTTCACTACCCGAAGGAGTCTCAAAGCGGCTAACATTCTCCTTTCCCTACCCCCCCCCCACAACAAACACTGTGAGGTGAGTGGGGCTGAGAGACTTCAGAGAAGTGTGACTAGCCCAAGGTCACCCAGCAGCTGCATGTGGAGGAGCGGAAACACGAACCCGGTTCCCCAGATAACGAGTCTACCGCTCTTAACCACTATACCACACTGGCTCTCATCAACCCTTCTTCCCAGGAAGCTACACTGGCAGAAGAGTCTACACTAGAATTTTTGCATCCCTGTTGTATAGAGAACCATTCAACTATACATGCCCCCGTCCTGTAATCTGAAGTGACATAGCTTAGGCAAGTTCAGTGCCAAAGGTCAGCGTTTCTGGGTATCAGCCAAGGACCACATGCCTGTAGAGGCCCCACTTCTAACTCTCTGGTGCCACTGCTCTTCCTTTTTGTTGGACCTCATTCTCCTTCCCTCCTGCCCTCTCCAAGTGGTACAATCCAGGAAAAGGAGGGCAGCCTCCATTCGCTCCTTCTGGGCAGTGGTGTGGCTTGTTCCCTGAAGGATGTGGGACCACGCTGAGAGAGAGGAGACCCCTCAGTGAGAATTAATGTGATCTAATTCCCTCAACTGTCCATCAGCAAACCTTTCGGGTGATTCACATAGAGCAGGGGTGGCCAACTTCCAAGAGACTGCGATCTACTCACAGAGTTAAAAATTGGCAGTGATCTACCCTCTTTTGGGGGGTTCAGGTCAAAGTTGTTGAGCTTTTTTTTAAGGAAGGAAAGCCCTGTTTTTTAGGGGTTCACATAAAAGTTGTTGAGCTTCTTTAGGGAGGAGGAAAGCAACATTGAGCTTTTTTTAGGAAGGAAAGCCCTGTTTTGGTGGTTCAGGTCATTTTAGGGGTGCAGGGCAAAGACACAGGTTTTTTTTTAGGTGAGCCAAAGTTTTTTTGCTTCTTTGGGGGGAGCCACTGATCTACCGGTGATCTACCACAGACGTCCAGTGATCTACCGGTAGATCACGATCTACCTGTTGGACATGCCTGACATAGAGAATAGGGCAAACAAAGCATTTTGGTGATTCATCATGCTGATGAGATCTGTGGGTAACACACCTAGAACAGGCTGGTCTAGAAAAAGAACAGGAGGGAACAGAAAGCTCGTGTAGGAAGATAGATTGCGCACCTCTCCTCTGGTCTCCCTGATGCATACGACTTGATGAATAAAATGCCCAAGTAGAACTTGGACCAAAATTGGTTCAGGAAGACTTCTTGGCCAGCAAAATGCAATCTACAGTACTTGGGACTGAACTGTCCCCTCTGCTCTCCTCACAGCACAGTAATTGAGCAGATAAATCACACACCACTCTGTTTGCTTGTGGTTGGCAAGGAAGGAAGATTATATGGCACCAAACCTGAGGGTAAAAAAAAGTGCTTGAACACAAACATGGAAAGCCCGGACCTGTGCCTAGAAATGTGGAGCAGAGGTAAGTATGGGTGAGCCCATAGTCTGACTTAGGAGCCAGAGAAGAAGTGGTAATATGCTGGGTTTACCATTTTCTATCAGAAAGAACACCCGGTTGCTCCAACTGCAAGTAGCCATGGTACTACAGAGCCACAGAGAAGCAGAGTATGACCTTTGCCATCTGCCAGAGGACTATGTTCTGCTGTGTTGAGCAAGTTCAATTAGCTATGGATGATGGGAGTTGTAGCCCAACTAATCTCTGTTGGAAGCCGCCCAGAGTGGCTGGGAAAACGCAGCCAGATGGGCGGGGTACAAATAAATTATTATTATTATTATTATTATTATTATTATTATTATTATTATTATTATTCTGGCCAAATCCCTTCAGGAAGGGAACTTGCAGGGCTGGGGGGGGGGGGAGTTCAGAAAAGGTCTGCTAAAATGGCCAAGGGGTTGGAACAACTCCCCAATGTGGTTACCACTGGGGTTTTTCAGTTTAGAAAAACAGTGAGGAAGGAGAGGGCATGACAGAGGAATATCACAAGATGTTGTGATGGCCACCAACTTGGATGGCCTTACAGGAGCATTTCTTCCCTTTTTCAGTTACATTTTATTTGACTTATACAGTCAAAACAGAATTTTGGTTTCCCCACCCTTATTTTTGTTGATCCCACCTTTTCCCATGGAATTGTTGTTTCTCCTCTTCTGCTGCTCCCTATCTTCTGTCTATCCAATCATAACCACAATGCTATAATCTAATTACTTCTGTTGCTCATAGCTCAAATCCTGCTTGTGAGTTCATCATACTGTTTCTTCGAATAGTCCAAAAAAGGCACCCAATCTTCCACAAACCTTTCAGAGAGTATTAGACAAATTCATGGAGGGTAAGGCTACTATCCATGATCGCCATGTTCTGCCTCTACTACCTGAAGCAGTATTCTACCAAACTCTATTCACTGAGCCAGTGTGGTGTAGTGGTTAAGAGTGGTAGACTTGTAATCTGCTGAACCAGGTTCGCTTCCCCGCTCCTCCACAGTTTGTTGTGGGGGAGAAGAAGAAGAAGAGTTTGGATTTGATATCCCACTTTTCACTACCCGAAGGAGTCTCAAAGCGGCTAACATTCTCCTTTCCCTTCCTCCCTCACAACAAACAGAAGGGAAAGGAGAATGTTAGCTGCTTTGAGACTCCTTCGGGTAGAGATAAAGCAGGATAGCAAATCCAAACTGTGTAACACAAGTGGGGAGGGTACTGTTACACTCGGGTCCTGCTTGAAATGTCAAAGCAATGATTCTTCAACATCAACTTTGTTGGACTGGCCATGTTGTGCGGAGGCCTGATGATCGTCTTCCAAAGCAACTACTCTATTCTGAACTTTAAAATGGAAAGCGTAATGCTGGTGGTCAACACAAGAGATTTAAAGACTCTCTCAAGGCAAATCTTTAAAAATGTAGTATAAACACTGACAAGTGGGAAACACTGGCCTGCAAGTGCTCCAATTGGAGAACAGCCTTTACCAAAGGTATTGTGGGTTTCGAAGATGCTCAAACTCAGGACGCAAGGGAAGAACATGCTAAGAGGAAGGCACGCTTGGCAAACCCTCACCGTGATCAACTCCCGCCCGGAAACCTATGCCCCCACTGTGGATGGATGTGTGGCTGCAGAATTGGCCTCCACAGTCACTTACAGACTCACTGTTAAGGCCGTTTTCATGGAAGACAATCTCACTTGGCTACAAGTGATCGCGAAAGAAAGAAGACACTCAGGTCCTGCTTGCAGACACCCCATAGGCACTTGGTTGGCCACTGTGAGATCAAACTTATCCATCCTTAAAGAAATCAGCCCTGAGTGCTCACTGGAAGGGCAGATCCTGAAGTTGAGGCTCCAGTATTTTGGCCACCTCATGAGAAGAGAAGACTCCCTGGAAAAGACCCTGATGTTGGGAAAGATGGAGGGCACAAGGAGAAGGGGACGACAGAGGGCGAGATGGTTGGACAGTGTTCTTGAAGCGACTAGCATGAGTTTGGCCAAACTGTGGGAGGCAGTGGAGGATAGGGGTGCCTGGCGTGCTCTGGTCCATGGGGTCACGAAGAGTCGGACACGACTGAACGACTGAACAACAACAACATGTCACTGTTTTAACCTTAGATCAGGCGTCAGAGGCATTGAGTTGCAAATTTGCCATCTTGAAAGGTTGGTGGCTGCTAGTCTTTTTCTGGACGCCACAGAGAACAAAAGCATCTAAATGGCTCACCAAGAGCTGCGTAGGCTGGCTGGAATAGGGGAGAGAGACACTGGGTTTTTAAATTTATTTTTGGAGTTACCTTTTATTTCTAAGATGCTGAGCCTGTGCTGGACAGCATATGGATATTTTGGGTATATCTTGTTATGTATTTTGTTCTGTTTTTGAGGAGTCCCACAAGTAAAACTTTGAAGAATATTTTCACGACTCTGGACAATGCTTCATTTCAAAAGGAACAGTCTTTTTAAATGCATCCAGTCACTTCAAGCTTTACAATATTAATTTCTGCAGCACCTTTGGCCTGATCCAGTTACGTTCTTCAGAAAGTTGCCGTATAAATTGTTGACTGACAATTGGCCCATTGACTGTGTCGTTCAGGACAGTGCTTGCATTGGCTTCTTAAGTGATAGGTATGAAGGTACAAGGCTATGGCAGAGAAGAGGTAGGGCCTTTTTCACAGTGGCACCCCAACTCTGGAATTTTCCTCTCCAGGGAGGCTCGATTGGAAATAATGAAACAATCCTTTTTGCACCAGCTTAAGACATTTTTGTTTGCCCAGACATTTTAGAGTGCCTCTGTTCTGCTTAATACTTGTGCATCTGTTTGCTCTCAGTTTTATTGCTTTTAAACAATATTGTGGCTTTTAAAATAAGAAATGTATGAAAATATTGTGTTTTTATTGTTGCACACCACCTTAGAATCAGTTGGATGAAGGCTGTCTAGACATTTATTTTAAAATAAGTCAATAAATAAAACAAAGCAGTAAAACAACAACAACAACAACATCCCTTTCAGGTTCATTTTCAGCTGTTTTCAAATATCCTGCAAGTGATTCAATCATTATTTTATAAAGGTGCACAACATATAATGTCCGATGGGGTTTTATTTCCTTCTCCATTTACACACAAATTCCTCTCCTGTTCTCAGCAGGAATGCTGTGCTTTGGTCTGTGTGCTTAGACCCTTAAAATATGAATTCCTTGGGAGACAGACCATGATTAACAATTTAAAAGATTTTATTTAGGAGAGAATGGAAAACAAATGCCAAGCTAAGTTTGTTGTTGAGCAGTTTGATGATGCTGATATTACTCAGGGTACATGAACAGCTTTCTTCTCTGTTTTTACTTTTTTTGTTTGTTATTTTTCTTATTGCACAGAAACTTTTGAAACGGGAGATCTCACCTCCTGAGACTTTCCCTCTCCAAAGACTCACTGCTAACAATTCCAAGCTACTCCAGTGCCAACTTTTCCAGAGGAAAATATTCCATACTATAATGCACTTGTGTATGTTATCGTCACTATCATATCCACTTTTGTGCATTGTTTCCTCCCAACATATGCATTTTTGTACATATCATAGAATCGTGGAATTGTAGAGTTGGGACCCTGGGGGGTCATCTAGTCCAACCCCCTGCAATGCAGGAATCTCAACTAAAGCATCCAAGACAGATGACCATCCAAAACCTCCAAGGACAGAGAGTCCGCCACCTCCTGTGGGAGTCCGTTCCACAGACCAACGGCTCTTACTGTCGAAGCTTTACCTGATGTTTAGTTGGAATCTCCTTTCTTGCAGCGAAGCCATTGGTTTGAGTCCTACCCTCCAGAGCAGGAGAAAACAAGCTTGTTCCCTCTTCCATAGGGCAGCCCTTGAGATATTTGAAGAGGGCTATTGTATCTCCTCTCACTCTCCTCTCTTCCAGGCTAAACATACCCAGCTCCTTCAACCACTCCTCATAAGGCTTGGTTTCCAGACCCTTGGTCATCTTGGTCGCCCTCCTCTGCACACTTTCCAGCTTGTCAACGTCCTTCTTAAATTGTGCTGCCCAGAATTGGACACAGTATTCCAGGTGTGATCTGAACAAGGAGGAGTAAAGGTAAAGGTAAAGGGACCCCTGACCATTAGGTCCAGTCGTGTCTGACTCTGGGGTTGCGGCGCTCATCTTGCTTTACTGGCCGAGGGAGCCGGCATATGGCTTCCGGGTCATGTGGCCAGCATGACAAAACCGCTTCTGGTGAACCTGAGCAGCGCATGGGAATGCTATTTACCTCCCCGCTGGAGCGGTACCTATTTATCTACTTGCACTTTGATGTGCTTTCAAACTGCTAGGTGGGCAGGAGCAGGGACCGAGCAACGGGAGCTCACCCCATTGCTGGGATTCGAACTGCCGACCTTCTGATCAGCCAGCCCTAGGCTCTGTGGTTTAACCCACAGCGCCACCCACTGCCCAGAATTGGACACATTATTCCAGGTGTGATCTGAACAAGGCGGAATAGAGTGGTACTATTACTTCCCGTGATCTGCAGCCTAGCCTTTTTTTGCTGCTGCAACTCAGTTCTGGCACCTCTCAGGTGGGTGCTATTGCCATTAAAACAGAACACGGGAGGCATGCATGGTGAGTTGTTAAGGTCCACGAAGACCCCTAGGTCCTAGATCTTATATATTGTTTGTTTGGAGAACTACATCACTGCTTCTCAGTTCTCATGTTGTTTCAGAAAGTGCACGTGATGTAGTTTTGATTGCAAAAGCAAAATGAATTGAATTCTAACCACCGCCCATGCTTAACCAGGAGCCTTTGGGGACAGCCAGTGTCAAAAGCTTTTAGGAAAAAAATCTACTGGTTCACTCCTATCCCTGTACTTATTACTTTTATATTGGCTGCAGCCTATTAGATGAAACAAATGAGGCAAAAGTGCATATATACACAAATATAATTGCTTGTTGGCCGAGTGCTCGGGGGGAATTCAAGCTGTTTTGATCACTGCTTAGGCAAAAACAAAAACAAAAAAACCCACTGTGGCAAAGCTTGAGAATACCTGCTAGGGTGGAAATTCTCTGCAAATAATACCGGGGCTTCTGACCATTTGTAACGGATTGGTCAAGGGCTTTAGAGTAGTGGTGGTTAGGTTTGAAATAATAATGATGTTCAACTGAAGAAAGATATGCTCTATCGTAAATAAGCTTGTAAACAAAAGAAATATTAAGACTGTTATGTTTGGTGAAAAATAAAGCCTTGTTCTTGTTGTGCCAAGACATATCGTCGATTATTTGATCCAGTAAGGAGGGCTCAAAAGAGGGTGAACTCGGAGAAGTGGACCAAAAGACTTACTTTTTTATAATAATTTTTATTATTTTATACTATACTACAGCAAAAAAATCAAACATACATTCACATACATTTTCCAGTTTTGGCTAACATAGCCGTGACTTCCCTCAGACCTTCCATATGGCTTTCAAAATTATATCTTGGTATTATACTTCTTTAATCAACCATTGCTTACACTATCATAAATCTCATGCATACTCTAACTACCATACTTACAATAATATTTCTACACATTAACTACAAAACTTCTTGAAGTCCCATTAGCGTATTCAATTGTAAATTGTCTTTCAAATAATTCGTAAACTTTAACCAGTCTTTGATGAATTTCTGGTCCCGCTGTTCCCGGATTCTTCCCGTCATTTCCCGTCAAAAGACTTACAGGGCGGTAAGTCACGGTAGGTCCTGGAGTTACACTAAGGAGGGGTGCAGGGACTAAAAGCCTAGAAGTGCCACCTAGTTGCCCTGTGAGTTGAGGAAACAGTAGCAGGGAGGGTTCATACATGAGTGAAGCCCTGGACTATAGGCCCCAAAGGACTTTACATCCCAGTAGCCCAGAGCCAAGCCTATAACCGGCCACGGTAGCTGGATTGGAGTACCCTTGTTACTACAAGACCCTGAAACTGAAGGGGGGAGAAATGTTGGCAGTTTAGACGGACCTCGAAGTGCAGGTGGGGGTGGGTGTGTGCGACGAACCTCCACTTCAGACTCTCCCCTCGTTACTAAGTGAATTTTTAATCAGGTGTTCTGGGTCAAATTTCAGTCCACCCCGACTTCCGGCGGCGACGCAATGGCGGAGCGGTCGTGGGTTGCCTCGGCTGCGAGGCGACCCAGCCCGTCCCGGGGGTTGGAGCCCCGCTACCGCTAAGCGGGGCTCCGATAGGGTGCGGGAAGAGCGTCCCGCACCCTGGGCTCCCCGGCTATGCCCACTATGGCTCCGAACCCTTCCCTCGCTCCCCCTGTAAAGGGGGAGTGGGGGTGAAGGGAAAACGGAGCCGGGCTCCAGGGGACAAGCCCCAACCGGGACGCGAAGCGGCGGTTGCCCCCGCGATCTGCGTTAACGTTCTACCTGTCAAAGTTGGAGTTTAAGAATCCCGGTGTCGTGAGTATTGGATTGGATCTGTTTTTGTGCCGTGTCAAAGACCCGGGGGACATTTGGAAAGGGAGCCTGTCTCTTTCCCTTCGGGAGATAGAAAATAACCTGCTTAAGAGACTGCTGTTGCAGCGATGGAAACAAAGTATTTAAAATTCGACAAGTGAGACTTATGGTTTCCCCCTCTGGGGATTAAACTGGTGGACAGTATCTCTTTTTAAAATCTTTTGGTTCTTGCGCCCTGGATTCGGGGAAAATGGCCGTGAAAGACTTTGACTGAATGGAAAGTTACTGGCAAGATGGAGAAGTCTGAGAACCGAAACTGCAATTTGACACCTATGCCCGCTTCTGCCATGCTTGGCTTTGTTTTTGACTTGGTTACGAACTGTGAAATGACCCATGAAGAAAGGACTATTTTATTGAAACTGGAACTGCTCAACCGAAAATTGGAGATATTGAACTGTCATATGTCAAAAAAGTTATATCCCACAGAGGAGACTGTACAGGAAATGGCTGCATTGGAGGAGAGCCTTGGCACAGAACTGAAGGGGCTGATTGAACAACAGGATGAAAAGGTATGGCTACTCCGGAGTAATGGATCGTTCCTTGGGGGTGGCAGACCCAGGACGGAGAAAATTGTTATAACTAACTCCCGAGGTGAGAGCTTGGGAGCGAAGGTGAGAACTTTATGTCTATATCTACAAATAAAAGAAGAATGTGATGATGAACCGGAGAGGCTGCGGGAAAAGATGTGCACCCAGATGTTCTATGCAAGGACTACTCTGGATCTAGTCTGGATCTGTGGTTATGTAAAGAAAAAGGATACTTCGAGGAGCAGCTCTGGAGCAAAACGACCAAAGAAAATGGACAGAAGGGGGATAGGGTGAATGATATCAAGGTATAAAGGGAAAGAATGTATTATGGTAACCTGAAACCGGTGTGTCAAGACTTTAAGTTTTTAGAGAAAGAAAAGAGGTACTCTAAACTTCTGTTATTAACAGCAGTTATAGGGAATGAAGATATTTGTTATGATTTATTTTGAAAATATGGGGATAAGAACCAGAATCTTGTGTGGAATTAATATTAAGTTATAACATGACCTGATCTATGTTAAGTTAAGAATGGGAAAATACTGTTTATTATGATACAAGATTTGTCAAAAAGAAGCATTTGATTTTAATTTTTAGGTATTTGGATTTTTTAAGATCAAGATGGTATAAGATGTTATTAAAGTAACATTTGGGATTGGAACCGAAGGTGAAAAGGCAGGGGAAGTCTGTACCAAGATTCGACCAAGAATTTTTTTTTTTTTTAACAGCATAAGAAGAAGAATTATTGGTATTTGTGTATTTGTTTATTTTTAGTTGGGGGTGGGTTAATGTGGGTGTTATATTTGTATGTTGTTTGTTGTAAAACCAATAAATTCTTATTAAAAAAAAAACAAATTTCAGTCCACCCCACCTGTCCCTCTGAGGTCCGTCTGTTATTTCAATCCCCTTTTATTAATAATCTGGGAATTTCTTAGTAACGGGAGTTTTCCTGTCCAGCGGCCGTGGCCGGTTATATCCTCTGCTCTGGGCTTCAGGGGTTAACCTCTCATTTGCCTACAGTTCGGGGTCTCTCCTTATTAGATCCCCTCACTATACCAGTTAGCTAAGCCCTCTTAGCAACTCTGTGGCAATACCAGGGTTTCCGCCTGCTAGCCCCTCCTGAGGGAACTCCAAGACACAAACTATCGCCTTTCAGTTTAGTTTTGTCCTTTCCCTGAGTTCCCCTCCTCAAGAGCCTATATAACTCGCTGGACCAAAAGAACGACCATATTTTCTTAGCTCAACAACAAGAGATCTTTATTTCTTACAGAACATAACGGTTCCAGTAATGGTTCATAAGCTTAGTTTCTTAACAGTGTAAATTCTTCCTTTCAGCAACATACACACACCTTCAACAATCCTAACCTAACCTAACCTAAACCTAACCTGGCCCCACACCCTCCTTCTTCCAGTCACCACTCTCCTCACACTAACGGCTGCTCCCTCCTTTTTAAAGAGCGGAATGTCCCGCCTCCCAAGGGGTATCTGCCACTCAAACTGGGGAGCCCATTAACTCCTAAAACACCGTGGGTCTCTGAACAGCCCCTAACTTAGATCTGATTCATTACAGCGTGTAAGAGTACATGGCACGC
Source organism: Lacerta agilis (assembly GCF_009819535.1). Lineage (NCBI taxonomy): Eukaryota > Metazoa > Chordata > Lepidosauria > Squamata > Lacertidae > Lacerta > Lacerta agilis. The sequence continues at coordinate 9,171,630 of NC_046312.1, forward strand.
CACTGCAGAGAAATAAATAGTAACGGGGAATTTGAGAGAGGTTCCGTCACACCATTACAGAGGCTGGGATGCCTTTTTTAGGGCTGCCTCAACTCACATGCATCTTTAATGGTGAGAGATAGAAAAGGTATTAGTATTGTAAATTTGCCACTTCATTTTTAGAATAGCATCAGATAGTCTCAGGGACCATTAAAGTCTGCTGCTTCCACAGAGCGTGTTAACAAAAAGAGCGAGAGAAGCCTAGGAGTGTTAGAAATAATTAATTGCAACAAATTTAAATTTTCATCAGTACTTTTCAGCAAGTAATTTAAATTTAATAAACTTAGTCTGACTAATGGCCTTGTACTGGCTGTACTCTCGGTGGAAGAGCTTTCCAGGGCTTTGAGCACCCTGCAACATTCACGTTCTCTCCAGCCATCAGCTGTTGCTTGAGTGCCAGCTTCATGAAACTGGGTGGTCTTCTTCCTAGGAATCGTAATCGGACCCAATCAGGAATCACATTGTGAATGTGATGGTGTCATCATACTAACCAATCAGACTCAACCGTATGATGATGCCACGGAAGGCAAACGAAGCCAGTTCAGAATGAAGGCAATGTTTCTGGGGTTCCATTGCCCTCACTCCAAATGGGCTAATGCTTTTTTCTCTTTTCAATGTCACCCCTGTTATGAATAAATGCATGTAGGCAAGTGCATTCGCACATGCACATGCATGCACACAAAGGCATGCGACAACTAAAGACTCTGCTCCAAGCAATCCAATCAGCCCCAGTGGTAATTCAGACTTTAAATTCGCTTATGCAACAGCTCCTCTGTGAAGAACTGCAAGCAGAACCTCTGCTCTGTATACCTAAAGGAGCGTCTCTACTTCCATCATTCAGCCCAGACACTGAGGTCCAGCGCTGAGGGCTTTCTGGCCGTTCCCTCACTGCGAGAAGTGAAGCTACTTGGTTTATTCCTACAGCCTTGACTGTAAAGCATGCTTAAATTCAAGTGTGCCAATTTACATGGAATATTTCTCCTTTATATAGAATTGCATTCTTCTATTTATACTGATCCAACCCCAGTGGATCAACCCCAAAATCTGATTACAAGTGACTTTAAGCCATGTGAAGGGGGGGGGGAAGAGATGTAAACAACATTAAGGATAGCATTGTGGCGGGTTGGACTAGATGACCCTTGGGGGTCCCTTTAAACTCTGAACAAACTTATCTCTCCACTCACCTTTCTACTTTTGCTTTAAAAAACAACAACAACACGTTTCCCACTATGCTGGTCACTACTAAGTTTACCTTGGTGAATGCTGCAGGCATGTGTGAGAACTCACAGAATACACTGAGACAGTTATGTTGTCCGCCGGACGCCGAATGAAAATTTACTGCCACGAAACACTCATTACTGCTAACAAAGCAAAGAGAAGGAGCTTGTTTTATGTTCCATAAATGACTGAGATGTTCATCTTCCTCAGAGTCATGGAATAAATATAAAATTACCGGTAAGCTGACGAGGATCATTTTCCTCTTCTAAAATAATCATTTGTGGCCACTGGATCACAGGTGTTTTCGCGTTTTCAATTTATCCCTTAATTACGCTTTTCCTTTTCAGAATTTTTCCTTCTGAATTCGTGTGTCACGATTCATCCATCTCTCCTCCTGACTGCTTTGTCACTCAGCAACTAACATGTGTGGCAAAAAAGGGGGGAGATCTCAAGGGAATACAGGCTTGGTTAATGCATGTGGTAGAAAGAGGTAGTAAAGATCTGAGATGCTAAATAGGACCCACTTCAGGCTGGTTGTTGTTGTTGTTGTTGTTGTGTCACTTAGTTGTGTCCGACTCTTCATGACCCCATGGACCAGAGCACGACAGGCACTCCTGTCTTCCACTGCCTCCCGCAGTTTGGTCAGACTCGTGTTGGTAGCTTCGAGAACACTGTCCAACCATCTCATCCTCTGTCGTCCCCTTCTCCTTGTGCCCTCCATCTTTCCCAACATCAGGGTCTTTTCTAGGGAGTCTTCTCTTCTCATGAGGTGGCCAAAGTATTGGAGCCTCAGCTTCAGGATCTGTCCTTCCAGTGAGCACTCAGGGCTGATTGATTTCCTTCAGAATGGATAGGTTTGATCTTCTTGCAGTCCACCGGACTCTCAAGAGTCTCCTCCAGCACCATAATTCAAAAGCATCAATTCTTCGGCAATCAGCCTTCTTTATGGTCCAGCTCTCACTTCCATACATCATTACTGGGAAAACCATAGCTTTAACTATACGGACCTTTGTCGGCAAGGTGATGTGGTAAAGATGGGCAACTCTTGTTAGTTTAGGTTGTTCTGCATTGCTCATTTGTCCAGTCTCAGCCTCACTTCTCCTCTTTTCCATATTAGCTTAGTGGCTGAGCGTTTGTCTTGCATGCAGAAGGTCCCAGGTTCAATTCCCGGCACCTCCAGGTAGCCCTGTTTGTTTCAGCAGGTGAGGTGGGGCATGACAGGACCAGGACAGAGGTCACCAGGACAGTTGCTCCAGCTGGGATTCCTGCATTGCAGGGGGTTGGACTAGATGACCCGTGGGGTCCCTTCCAACTCTACAATTCTATGATTTTATGTGAAAGCCTAAGAGGGATCTCTGACTTGCAACCTGTGTCCGGCTTCGCCAATTTGTCTCACGCGGACGTTTCAAAGCCGGCTTTCTGGGCTGTTGCCACCAGCCTTCCGAAATCTCTGGTATGCTGCTCAGCAACCTATATGAAAACATCCACCACAAATACAATGTTCGCTGCTCTTCCTTTGTTCTCCCAGGAAGATAATGTCCCTCTTCTCTTTTTTCCATGTTGGAATTCTTCCTACCAGTACAACCTGAAAGCCTGTTAGCAGAGTCTTTCCTTCTTTCTCCCCCCCCCCCCTTTTAAAAAGCTTCTTTGCCGTAGAAGTACAGATTTAATCTGACGCGAAGCTCGCTAATGTGTTTGGACGAGGCCATCTCATTAGCGCTGCAGCATTCCCCATGCCTTAGTGAGCTCACGAACAGTCTGAGGACGGAACGTGCTTTGCAGACTCCGAAGTTGCGCTCTGCACGTGACCCGGTTCTGGGGGAATTTTTTAATGGGGACTCAAAGGAAGGGCCCAGGGCAAAACCTATGGGCTTTCTCTAAAGGACATATCAGGTGAGGCCTGTTACCTCCTGTGTTTCTTCATCTGCATTTAACACCCCGGCAGGGTCTGCTGTGTCAAGAGCATTAGCAGTGATGGTGATCGGAGGAGAAATAAATGGGACGTGTGTCACCGCGGTCCAAGAGCCATTTTCATTAGGTTCGCCCAACCAAAGTTTGCTGAAAACTTTATTTTTGTTTCGGAAAACCTATAAAGAAATATAAATTAGTTACCTGTGTTCTTTCAATTCGTTTTTTTTAATATAATATTTATTAAAGGTTTTTCCAATTAAATCCAAATTACAATACATGATTAAATTTTTCTAACTCCCCTTTCTCTCACTAAGAGGAGCATACTAAACAAACCCCCCTCTCACTGGGGTAATCAATAACTCTTTCCCAATTTAACCACTTACTTTACACATCTCATTTTTACTTTTGCGGACTTCCCCGATTCCCCCCCCCCCCGTTGATTCCCAAATTAACCCTAATTCACAGTTATTGCCAATTAATCCCCACATTACTTTTTCTCCTTCTTACATTTTCCTTAAGTCTTTTACAAAATACTTTTCCATCTTGCAAATATAGTTTATCAATTTAAACTATCCTCTGCATTCACTGTATTTCTAAACCTCCATTGCCTAACCCCAAATTCCATTGCAACAGCCGAATTGAAATTAATTTTACTTTAACTCTTCCCCCCTTCCCTCCTATTCACCATTCATTTAGATTCTTATTCATTAGCCATTGTCCATTACCAATTTTCAATTTCTTTTTTTTTAATAAGATTTTATTGATTTTCCATATAAACAAACAGAAAAACAATACACAAATACACAAATGCAACATACAATTTTTAACAAACCTAAACATACAACATCTATATCAAAACATCTACCTCCCTTTACTTTTTGCAAATAAAAGGAATTCTTATTCCAGATCTTCTATAAAAGACTTCCCCCGTTTTCTCTCCTTTGCCTTCATTACTAATATACTTTGATAACATCCATTTTTAACTTTAAAATCCATTATCCACCTCCACTATTGTTTAAATATTCCAATAAGTTTCTTTATCTTAAAAATCCTTCAGATATCATTTCTATAGTTCAAAATCATTAAAACTTAACATCTTATAATATAACATAATAATTCTTAAATCAAATCTTAAGTTTTCCTTGTTTAAACTGCTGCTGATAAACAAACACATATCTCTCCACTAGTTCAAAATCATAAAGTCTTAACACGCTGTCTTCAGGGTACCATAAATCCATCCTGTTTATACTTCTAACATTTTCACCCTATCCCCCTTCTAACCATTTTCCTGAACCCTCCCAGGCTCACCCACCAGTCGTCTTTACATCTCCCTCCATCATTTTTATTTAGTGCCAGCTCATAGTTCATAAACTCCCCCCCTGGGAGCTTCGGGGAACACCAACTCTCATCTTCCAGCAATTCCACTTCATAGTCCACATTATCTTCCGCTTGTGCCTTTAAAAATCTTCTCACCTTTCTTTCAGCCAAAGTATCAGCCCTGTGTCTCTCACTCCACCCGGGCTTTCCGTCTCCTTGGGGTTGCACAGTCTCTTTGTTGCAAATCTCCATTATTCCCTGCAGTTCCCTGGCGAAGTTTACTTCCAGTTTATCAAAGTCCTCCCAAAGCTGACTGTTTTCTCTTGATCCATAAAACATTTCTTTGAGGTTCAATCTTATCCAATCCATTTTCTGATTCATCAATTCAAGATTTAAAAGAATTGTCTTTTGTTCCTGGGTGGTGCCCGGATCTAAAACCAGTTTGAAAACGAAAGCGAGCATGGTCGAAGGAGGTAAAGGGTATCAAGTGTCAGTAATTTTCCATCCTCGACTGTTAGTTTCTCAGCGCCATTTTCCCCTGAGGCAGAGTGCCAAGAAAGACCCAGAAGTCACAAAAGAGATATTTCCATAGTCTTCGATCCCCTCGCAGGGACTTAATCCGTCTCAACTATCACAGTACTTCAAAGCAACATTGTAATTAGCAATGCAATGCAGCTGCAGCTTCTTAAGACTTAGTTATCTTCTCTGCACAACAAAGGGAAGGGACGGGCTTCCTTTTGACATCCCTCCCGGTTGCCAATTGTTAAATTGTAATCCAATTAATTCCGTACTTACTGCAGCCAGGATTTTTTCTTTTTTTCTTTAAATTGACAGGAAATGCTTGGTGCTCGAGTCTGGCGAAATCGCTGCTTTGATCTCCGGGGGGGGGGCATCCGTCTCTTCAGTCCCGTGTCGGAGCTCCGCTCGCTTGATTTCCCCCCCTTACGAGGGTCAATCAAGAGCAGAGACGGCACGTCTGGGACCCACGAGACCACGGTCCACGGGACGCTCTTCCCGTGGCTTTAAGGGGCCCTTGGCGCAGGCAAGGAAGCCCCTAGAACCCCTCGGAGAGCCGGAGCTGTTCAGCTCCCGTCCGCCATCAACCGGCACCAAACAGGAAGTCCCCCAATTTTCAATTTCAATTTGATCTGTGTTTGGATGAAGATGGTTTTAAGCTTTTATGATGATGGTTTCATGTATATTTGAGGTACGGACAAAAATGCAGTATGATATTCTCCCATACATTCTTATATAAATTGATATAGTGTCACTATCCTAATACCTACGTAGATGTTAATAGCCTGCTATGTTCTGTATAAACTCATTCCAGATGTTATCATATTTACATACCCTCCAACAGTTCTCTGATGAAAATAGCAACGTCCCCTTCCATAATGACATTTTTTCTATTTATACCCCACACATCCTACTGGGTTGCCCCAGCCACTCTGGGCAGCTTCCAACATATATGAAAACACAATTAAACATTTAAAAAACCTTCCCTATAAAGGATTGCCTTCAGACAGCTCAGGGGTCAGATAACTCCATACCCTCCAACATTTATCCAAAGAAAATAGGGGCATCCTAAGGAAAAGTGGGACATTCTGGGATCAAATCAGAAATCGGGACAGCTTCTTTAAATGAGGGACATCCTTGGAAAATAGGGACACTTGGAGGGTCTGTATTTATCTAAACAAAGTCTGCGCCTGTAAGCAGTCCCTTCATAAGTTGTGAGTTGTCAGGAAAGAAAACTTCAAAAATGTGAAGTTTTGGCACAGCCTGAATTCCGCTGCCTCTGCACTGCTTTTATTGGGCGCATGCATTCAGTCCTTTTCGATGCAAAGCAGTTGGAAGATGGTCAATCCACAGAAGAGGCTGTTTTTGCTTCTCTGCATGAGTCACTGCTCTGGGCTTCCCTTCTTCCCATTAGGAGGCCAGAATTTCATGCAGCAGCACAGCAGATTGGGCTCCTCTGGAGGCAGGAGATTCTGACTTATCAACACCCTTGGCGTGTTTGTAGGTGTCAGATTGAAGTGTGATTCTAATTTTAATTCTGGAAAGGGCAGGAGGGAAGATCGTGCTTCGGCTATCAGAAGTTTGGGAACCATTTGAGCCAATGGTTGTCTCTTTGCAATCTTTCCCCCCCCCCTTTTAAATAAATAAATAAAAAGCCTTCCATCTCGCACAGCTGGTGCTTTTTGGCTCAGCTGAATAGAGAAAAGTTGCTGTAAGGGAATAGCTCTTAATTGGGCTGTGTTCAATATTTTAATTAGATTTACGTAGGAGCATGCCACAGTGCTATTCTGGCAGTCAATCACATGAAGAGATTCGGGGCAATTTTTTAGGGGTGTGTGTGTGCAATGCAAAACAAAACAAAATTCTTAGTAAGATTTTTTTTTTTTAAAAAAAGCAATTACCTCTGAAGACTTTATATTCCTTAAACATGAAAAGGAGACTTTTAACATGATTAATAGCGTTCTTTGAAAGGATGAAAGCTTTGCTGAATAATTAACACGTCGGTATGTTCCGTTTTGCAATATGACTTAAAATCTGAGCTCCTTGGGTCCAAAATGCATCGAACGACAAGCTTCTCAGGAAGAAACTTGAAAAAGATGAGGTGGATTTTAATCACAAGGCAAGGTGCCCAAGTTTCCCCTCTTAGCCAGATCAACTCAGCAGAACTGTCGTTCCTTGGAAACATCTTGCAATGCAAGAGGGTTGGGTCACTGAAGAGCAACCCTTTCTTACTTTTGCAAATGAGAAGCAGTAAACAAAGGAAAGGAAGAAAGAGTTTTGGATTGTGCCTCAATGGGGATGGGGGAGAAACCTGTTTCCGTTAGCACGGAAAGGCAAACATTTGCACTTTCTAAAACAATATGTGAACCAAAACACAACCACCCGTTGAAATTTTGGACTTTTCTGAATCCTGCAGTGCAAACAAATGTGTGAAAAATATGTGACAAGATTATTCACCCTAGTTGAGTGCCTTATTTATCAGCTGACCACTGCATAAGATTTTTGGGTCCAATTCTTACGAAAGCACTTCAATTAACTAAATGCCATGTAAATGTTCAGTTTTCACCTTTGAAATTGGGCATTCAGGATATGAAAGGGGGGAGGGAGGGAGGGAGGGAGGGAGGGAGAGAGAGAGAGAGAGAGAGAGAGAGAGAGAGAGAGAGAGAAAATACTGTATTTTTCGCTCCATAGGGCGCACCAGACCATAGGGCGCACCTCGTTTTTAGAGGAGGGAACAAGAAAAAAAATATTTTTCTGGTTTTCCTCCTCTAAAAGCCCTGTTTTTTTTGAGGATCAGCTAAATGTTTTGCAGCTTTTTTTGCAAAGGGAAAAGCCCTGTTTTTCTGAGGATCAGCTAAAAGTTTTGCAGCTTTTTTTGCAAAGGGAAAAGCCCTGATTTTTTTTTTTGAGGATCAGCTAAAAGTTTTGCAGCTTTTTTGCAAAGGGAGAAAAGCAAAGCTCCTGTTGCAAAGGGGGGAAAGCAAAGAGGAAAAGCCCCATTTTTTATGGGGCTCAACTCACATTTCTGCAGCTTCTGAAGGAAAGGGAGCCATTTCTACAGTTTCCAGACAGATAATCTAATCAGCCAGTCACATGTAGCTGGGGAAACAAACAACCTCCCTCTGCAGCACATTCAACAATGGAGGCTTGGGCAAGAGGGCGGGGCTGAAAGTGAGCCGGGACTCTTATCTCTCTCCTATCTCCTGCTGATCAGCTGCTGAGCGGGGTCCTTTCAACACCCCCTTTTCTCTTTGTAAAATAAAAAGCACTGTCTGCTTTGGGCCCCTGGGCAATTCGGCTCCAGGGACCACCATTCGCTCCATAAGACGCACAGATATTTTCCCTTAATTTTTAGGAGGGAAAAAGTGCATCTTATGGAGCGAAAAATACGGTATGTGCTCCAGTACTGTAGACATCTTACTGGAAGAAAATGTGTATCTGCTTGAAACAGGGCAGGTGATTTTTTTTTCTGTTAAGTGTTTCTGCACAGAAATTTGTGCAATTAATATTTCATTTGTGTGTGTTTTTTCTGAATGAGCTAAAATAATTATATACATAAATGTAAAAAAACCCCAGTATTTAATACATACATATGTGCAGTTAACAAAATGAAAGCCAATTCCTGTATACAGATCCATGCACAGTCAGTATCTCACAAAAAGCAAATAGATTTGAAATGTATTTCATGTCACAATTGAGTTTATCTTCATCTCTAGCCTGTCATCTTTCGTTATCTTGAAATGCATCTTCATTTGAGGGGCTTCATATATTATAAACACCAGCTAAGAATAATAGCAAGTCAGCGTTGGATATCGTTTCATGATTTTTCACTCCCGCTTCCAAAGGTTGTTAGATGTTCTAAGTATTTAATTCTTTTAAAATGTGTTTTGATTTAATCCTGCTGTTTTAGGGTGTTGATTTTGCTGTCCTTGGAAGGGTGGGACACAAATTCAGTAAATGATAATAATCTTCACCAAGCACTTTCAATGCACGTTTAAAGCACATAGCACATAGCTTCCTCCAAGAAGCCTGGGAACTGTAGTATGCCCCTTGCAGATCTGCAGTCCCCAGCATTCTTAACTGTGCAGTCTTTAGCATATGCGCCACCAGGATGCAAAGATCCACCCAGCGCCCCCAAATTTAGTTTAGCCCCCAAATTAAATTTTATTGTGATGTAAGAGTTAATTTCGCGTGCTTGTTGAGAATGACAAGCGCCGCCGTTGAGTCTGACAAGTGGCGCGTCTTTGGTAAATGAGCGCACAAAGTCGAAAGTCCTTTAGTTGAACAGTAGGTATACATTTCGGCAATACCTAGGTATATACAGGTGAAACTCGAAAAATTAGAATATCATGGAAAAGTCCATTTATGTAAGCAATTGTTTTAATTTGCTTGTTGTTGTTGTTCAGTCGTTCAGTCGTGTCCGACTCTTCGTGACCCCATGGACCAGAGCACGCCAGGCACGCCTATCCTTCACTGCCTCCCGCAGTTTGGCCAAACTCATGTTAGTAGCTTCAAGAACACTGTCCAACCATCTCATCCTCTGCCGTCCCCTTCTCCTTGTGTCCTCCATCTTTCCCAACATGAGGGTCTTTTCCAGGGAGTCTTCTCTTCTCATGAGGTGGCCAGAGTACTGGAGCCTCAACTTCAGGATCTGTCCTTCTAGTGAGCACTCAGGGCTGATTTCTTTAAGAATGGATCTAATGCATTTAATTAGCTACTGGAGTTTAATATATGAGATTGACTCATGACATGCAAAGCGAGATATGTCAAGCCTTTGCTTGTTATAATTGTGATGATTATGGCGTACAGCTGATGAGAACCCCAAAATTGAAATTGTTAATTTGGGGTTCTCATCAGCTGTACGCCATAATTATCACAATTATAACAAATAAAGGCTTGACATATCTCGCTTTGCATGTCATGAGTCTATCTCATATATTAGTTTCACCTTTTAAGTTGAATTACTGAAAGAAACGAACCTGTCCACGATATTCTAATATTTTGAGTTTCACCTGTATTTTGTTTTTCTAGCTTGATCAAAATGATTATTTCATAACAGGTAGATAGTTAGGAGCTTAGGGAGCTTCAGCAGCGGCTGCCTTCTGCCCCCCCCCCCCAGAATTCGGCGCCCAGGTGCCACGCACCACTTGCACCTCCGGGTAAAGACGGCCCTGATCCTTAATGAACTATAGTTCTCAGGATTCTTGGGGGCAGTCATGCCCTTTCAATGTTTGCTGTGGACGTCCCCACCTTACACAGGGCTACTGAATATAAAGATGCAAGAATTGTACTGCTCATCCAGTGGTGGTCCTTTGCCAATTGAATTATTTTGGCCACTGCTCCTTTTGCTGTCCTTCACCTGGGAGGACCCAAGTTTTGCACGCCACGTTTGCCAGGGCTAAAATGCTTCTGCGAGTACAGATTGTGCCTGCCTCGTGGAACATCTGTTCACATACAAACAGCGCTTTGCCAGCCACGTCTGGGGGGACTGCTGCAGCTGCGAAGGTAGCTCTCTGTAAATTCAACTGAGGGCCCAGGTGCCCCTCTCCACTGTGAACTAGGATCAGTGGTTAAGTCAGCAACATTAAGAGGATTTAGAGAGCCAGTGCGGCAGTCCTTCAACGATTTGAGTGACCCCATATGAGCATAGTACAGGTGAAACTTGAAAAATTAAAATATCGTGGAAAAGTCCATTTATGTAAGCAATTGTTTTCATTAGCTACTGGAGTTTAATATATGAGATAGACTCATGACATGCAAAGCGGGATATGTCAAACCTTTGTTTGTTATAATTGTGATGATTATGGCACACAGCTGATGAGAACCCCAAAGTTGAAATTGTTAATTTGGGAGGAGCAGCCCTCATACAGACATCCTGTCTCATCGCAAGACAGAGCAGGAAGAAAAAGTACAATAGTACCAGAGACTGAAGTCACACAGACAGGCTTCCTTTCTCGAGGAACAGAAAGTAAACAATAGGATCAGATGATCCTTGCAATGGGAGGAGTGAAATGCTAACGCGGGTGGCGCTGTGGTCTAAACCACTGAGCCTCTTGGGCTTGCCGACCAGAAGGTCGGCGGTTCGAATCCCAGCAACGGGGTGAGCTCCTGTTGTTCAATCCCAGCTCCTGCCAACCTAGCAATTTGAAAGCGTGTCTGAAAGATACTCGGAGTCCAGTGTGATTTTCATGCTCTTTATTCAGCTCATAGTAGTGAGGAATGCAGTTCCCCCAAAATGTTTGCTTTATATACACTATTTACACAATGGGCCCCACGTGATTGGCTAATTCTGGGATACTCCTGTATGCCAATCGGAATGCGGATTCACTTCCACCTGGAGCTGGATTGGGTGGCTCCTGCAGACCAATCAGACTGCTGCAATCTCAATCCTATTGTTCTGGGACCAGTCAGACTGCTGCAATCTCAATCCTATTGTTCTGGGACCAGTCAGACTGCTGCAATCTCAATCCTATTGTTCTGGGACCAGTCAGACTGCTGCAATCTCAATCCTATTGTTCTAGGACCAATCAGCCTGCTGCAGTTTGGATCCTATTCAACTCAGTACATAACAGTGTCAAAGTGCAAGTAGATAAATAGGTACCACTCCAGCGGGAAGGTAAACGGCATTTCCGTGCTCTGCTCTGGTTTTGCCAGAAGCGGCTTAGTCATGCTGGCCACATGACCCGGAAGCTGTCTGCGGATAAACGTTAGCTCCTCTGCCAGTAAAGCTAGATGAGCGCCGCAACCCCAGAGTCGTCCGCGACTGGACTTAATGGTCAGGGGTCCCTTTACCTATTTAGATGCACATGAAAACCTAGACTTTCTGGACTTCACCTAGTTCAATACCTCCCATTAGTTGGGTCTTTCATGAGCCTGGAGCTGCTGGTGTTTTTGCTGAAATGATTAAAAATAGTGGGGTGAGAGAGCTTGGCTAAGTCAATTGCGACACTGCCAGAAGGACTGAGGTCCATCCTGCTAGGATTATTATTTTTTGTACTTGTGATTAAGTCTGGTGGAAACTTAAAAAAAAAACCCCACCTCTGTCATTTTTATTTCTCCGTCTGCCTCACACAAAAGACTTGCTCTGACAAAGGGAATGATTATCCCAGTTGGATGGACTCTGCCATTTCGTTCTAGTTGAGATCTCTCAGTGGCTCCTGGTAGATTAAAAGAGTCCTAAAAGAAGGAAAGGAGAGAGGGGGGGGGGACTTGGCCTATTCAGAAGCAAGGAGGGGACAGAGCAGGACTTCACAAATGCAAGGGGTGCAGCAGAGAAAATGGGGAAACTCATTTACCAAGAAAAAGAAATTAAGGGCTATTTAATAACTTTTAAATAAAGTGGACAATGGACATCAATGGGTTGCCATCTCCAACTCCTCGAAAGATTCCATCAATGGTGTCTCTGAAGACAGGTGAACAAATGCCAGTGTACTGGAAGAAGCAAAGATCACCAGAATTGAAGCAATGAACCATGGAAAGAGAAGAAGGGAAGTCACTGATACTTTAAGGATGTAAAATGAGCTTTTTATATTCTAAAACAGAAAATTTAATAAAAATCACACACACACACGAGAGAGAGAGAGAGAGAGAGAGAGAGAGAGAGAGAGAGAGTGAGAGTGAGAGTGAGAGTTACAGGTAGGTAGCTGTGTTGGTCTGCCATAGTTGAAACAAAATAAAAAATAAATGACTAATACCCCCTCCCCACCCTCTCACTATATATAAGGGTCTGGTGACTTCTGTTTCAGTGTATCTGAAGAAGTGTGCATGCACACAAAAGCTCATAGCAAGAACCAGTGGCGGAGGAAGCCTCCACGCCGCCCGGGGCAGGGCATCGCGACGCCGCGACGCATGTCGGGACGGGCTGCGCATGCGTGGAAATGTCACGCATGCGCAGTCCACCGGCCCGGAGCTGCTGCTCCTACGACGACTGGGCGGCGGCTTGTGGGATGCCCCATCTGTGCTGCTTTATGGACAGGGCAGCCCCACGAGCCGCCGCTCGCTTGGCAGCCTGCCCGGTCGCCGTGGGAGCAGCGGCAACCGGGGGAGCTGCCGGGCAAGCGGTGGCTCGTGGAGCTGTCCCGGCCGTCCATGGAGCAGCACGGACAGGGTGCTGGGCGGCGGGGAGTGGCGGGAGGGGCCGCTAAGTGTCACCCTCCCTTCCCTGGAACCCAGAGTGTAGCGCCCCCTACGCCCTGCCCTTCCTACGCCACTGCCAAGAACAAACTTAGTTGGTCTCTAAGGTTCTACTGGAAGGATTTTTTTATTTTTTATTTTGTTATGAGAGAGAGAGAGAGAGAGAGAGAGAGAGAGAGAGAGAGCGCAACATCATCATGATCAGGGCCGACACACCCATAAGGCGAGGTGAAACAATTGCCTCAGGCAGTAGATCCAGCCTTGCTGCCACTGCCCACTGCCCCCTACCCCTCTCTGACCTCCTTTTACCCCTGTGAGGTGCAGCTCTGTGGTGCTGACATGACATAACCGCCTGGCGATGGGGCTGCCATCATTCTAAACGCAGCTAGGAAAAGCAGGCCAGCAAGTGTCACGGGTAGCCCTGCACTGACGACTGTTTCATATTTCAACCGGCTGAGCAAAATGGAAAGTGATTGCCTACACTGTGCAAGAGCTTCTTCATCTGCCAGACGTGTGGTATATGCAGGTACTTAGCCTGGGGGGTTTCTGGTAGTTTTAATGAGACCAAATGTAAATTGCTAGTCATGGGAATAAAGTTGAGAAAGTTTGCGATGCGCAGTACTAGACACAAATCAATCCTTGTTTGGGTAGGAAGATGTCAGTCAGAGTGTGGCTGTGTGTACAGGGCTGTAGCTACAAATGGGTGGCTTCCTGTTGTAGCAGAATTTGCAGGGTCACTTTTAAGATCTCAAGTCAATGGCATGATTTACAGGCTGCTGCTGCTGAAGAGTCAAGCACCAGCTTCTCACCACAGGCCCCCTCCCCACACACAGCTGAGATACCACTTTCACTTCCCCACACACAGCTGAGATACCACTTTCACTGCAGCCTTCCCAACCCATCATCTACATTGTGTGAATGAATGAATGATACAAAATGATACAAATGATACAAAATGCAGTATACGGAGGATAAAGGTGGTACCTTGGTTTACGAACTTAATCTGTTCCAGAAGTCTGTTCTTTTTTTTTTTTTTTTAATAATATTTCTTAAAGAATTTTTAAGCAAAACATCAAAAAACAACAAAAACAATACAAACAAACTACACTAAAAAAGAAAAAAATACAAAACACTAAAGAAAAAAAAATACTATTATCTTAAACCACCTGTGTTTTCCTCACATCTTAATCTGACTTCCTCCTGTCTCCTCCTACTGCGTCCTTTGCAAATATCTTAAGTAACTTCCCAATTAATCAATATCTAATCTACTTCTAATATCAACAATTTTCTAACCTTCTCTTATCACTTACTTAAAAATATAACAATATAACAATTTCTAACTCTATCTCTACATCTTACCTCACTCCTAAATTGACATCATTTAAACTCAACCTTAATTTAACAGCCTGTCCTTATTTTCAAAACAAAAATTTCAACTTTAAATCTTACAATATTTTTTAAAATACAATTTAAATTTCCCCCATTCTTTTTCCACTGTGTCGTCTCTCTGGTCGTGGATTCTCCCGGTCATTTATGCAAGCTCTATATAGTCCATCATTTTCATCTGCCATTGTTTGATAGTAGGTAATTCTTCAGTCTTCCAGTTTTTAGCTATTAAAACTCTAGCTGCTGTTGTGGCATACAAAACTAAATTTCTGTCACATTTCGGAATATCTTTTCCTGAAATGCCTAATAAAAAGGCCTCAGGTTTTTTCTTAAAAGTATTTTTCAATTTTTTTTCCAATTCATTGTACCGGAAGTCCGTTCTTAAACCAAAGTGTTCTTAAACCAAGGCGTGCTTTCCCATAGCAGCGGGGGACTCAATTTACAAATGGAACACACTCAACAGGAAGCGAAACATGTTCTTATTCCAAGGCAAAGTTCACAAACGGAAACACCTACTTCTGGGTTTGCACAGGGGCGTAGGAGGGGGGGGCGGAGGGGAGGGATGCCCTGAGTGCCACTCTGGGAGGGGTGACAAGATGGTCCCTGCCTTCCCCCAGCTGTAGAGCGGCCGACGGCACGTGCAGTCCGTATGGGCGCCACTCACACGCCGTCTCTACGGGCGTCCGCACGGGCGGCTGCTCTCGTGCGCCGTCCATACAACAGTCACCGCACATGCACAGTCCGTACGGGATACCGCTCGTGTGGCAGCCTGTACGATCGCTATGCAAGTGGCAGCCCGCACGGAGTGCACACGTGTGGGATTCCGTATGGAGTGCGCACGTGCAGGATGCCGCACATGGCGCAGTCCATACGGGCTGCGCCACCCCAGGTGCCGGAGAGGGTTATCTTGCATTACTGGCCGAGGGAGCCGGCGTACAGCTTCCAGGTCATCATGCACCATAATTTAAGAAGGATGTTGACAAGCTGAAACGTGTGCAGAGGAGGGCAACCAAGATGATCAGGGGTCTGGAAACCAAGCCTCATGAGAAGTGCTTGAAGGATCTGGGTATGTTTAGCCTGAAAAAGGGGAGACTGAGAGAAGATACGATAGACATCTTCCAATTTCTCAAGGGCTGTCACATGCAAGAGGGAACAAGCTTGTTTTCTCCTGCTCTGGAGGGTAGGACTCAAACCAATGACTTCAAGTTACAAGAAAGGAGATTCCGACTAAACATTCGGAAAAACTTTATGACAGAGCTGTTTGGCAAAAAAAACAGACTCCCATGAGAGGTCGTGGACTCTCCTTCCTTGGAGGTTTTTAAGCAGAGGTTGGATAGCCATCTGTCATGGATGCTTTAGTTGAGATTCCTGCATTGCAGGGGGTTGGACTAGATGACCCTTGGGGTACCTTCCAACTCCAAAATTCCGTGTTTCTGTGACTCTCCTTCCTTGGAGGTTTTACAGCAGAGGCTGGGTGGATGCTTTAGCTGAGATTCCTGCATTGCAGGGAGTTGGACTGACCCTTGAGATCCCTTCCGACTTTACGATTCTTTGATTCTATCTGCCAGCTCCCCTGAAGCCTCTTGCTGTTTGGAGACTGCACATAACTATGGGCTTTTTAAGATGGGATGGCAACACCAAGAAGAGGTCGCGAGGGGTTGCTCTTGCAGCGATGTGGTGGTTGCAATGGCTAGGTCTAGCTATAGGCTCCATTTTGATTGATAGCGAAGATGGGAACAAATTAAAATTATTTTTCTGATTGGCACTTCATTTTTTTAACTCGATGCAGAAGCTGGCAATTGCAAGAGATGTTTTTGCCCTCCTGGACTTTAATGAGGCTTTCTTTTCCTTCCCCCCCCCCCCCCCCAACGTGAGATAAAAACAGCCAGGTCTAACTAACCTAAATTATCACTACCTCAGGATTTATTTTTAGCTCTCCCTAATCCCTTTCAATTCCCCCTTGTAAATCGTTGCCAACATTCAAGTGTATATAAAAGACCTGGCTTCAAAGATGCCATCTGTAGGAAATGTCATCATTAGCATTTACAGGGCCTCGCGGTTTAAGCTGTGACGGTTCCATTTCGGCATTGTTAAAAATGAATCATTAAAAAAGAAAACATGACAGGGCAACACACACACACACACACACACACCCTTCTTAACAGACCTTTACAAAAAGTTGTTATCCTTTTTTACGGTAACACACACACACAGAGAGAGAGAGAGAGAGAAGATTTTAAAAGCTTTGGGAGCCTAGGAGAATTTCTTAAAAATAAAAAAAGGAAATTGTTTAAAATGTCAGCTCACCTGTATTCATTTCCTCACACATACCCCTTTTTTTTATAAAGAATGCAGTTCTGACTCCAACTCTGGAAGATATGGGGGGGGGGGTCCCTGCAAGCAGTTGTCATGGTTATAGAATCCCATAAGAAATCAGATGTTCCTGCATCTGCCTGGAGAAACAATTATGGCATAAGATGGAAGGGAAACTTCAACCACTCCAACCCCAAATCTATTTTCAGACACGAGGATGATTAGGAAAATAGGAAGCGCCATCCCGGGAACACAAAAATATCTTCACACTTTTGCGTAGGCTTTGGTCTGGGGCTCAGGCTACATGTTTCGTGGAGTTTTGGGTGTCCCCCCAAAAAATCACAACCAGCCTGCTGATTCCACTAGTCAAGAGTAGAGGGAAAGTAGCCAAGGAGAGCCTGTTTAATCCTTTCCCCTCCAGTTATTTTCCTGCTTTAAAACTGTCCAAGCCATGGTTCATTTATTTATTTATTGAATTGATATCATGCCATTCCTCTCTAAGTTGGTCCAGGTGGCCCACGAAGGCACCATTCGATGCAAGCATTCGAAAACAGATCAAAACAAGGCAATTGTGATGAAAAGCATCTGAAATCAGTTAAAACATAATAAGAATCCCGAAAGCAACTGAAAACATGAGTCCATCCAATCATTTTAGGCTTGCCTGGAACAGCATCCCTTCAGCCACCAAAGGCCTGGGTAAACAGAAGCATTTCCAGCTCCTTCCTGAAAATTTGTAATAATGGAGACAGGCACCCCTCACTAGGGAGCAGCAGCAAATGATTTCACCGGCAACGCAAATCTGCAGCACGTGCAATGACCACATATGTAGTGCCCTTTCAATGTAGTGTTTGGGTCATTATTATGATATTCAAGTAGGTCAGTATGTGAAAGAACGTCCTACCACTGCAACCCACTGCAAATGGGCTACTTTTTTTAAAGGCCAGCATTCCTTAGATCCAAGCAACACATACATGCATGCCTTTCTGAAAGAAACCGGGACCTACCCTCTATTCCGTTTGTCATCTTTGACAAATTGCCCCTTTCCCCCTCTGCATCACATGTGATGCGCCTGGAATTCTGTCTGTTTGGCGTTCGCCTCCCCAGCAGCGCAAAAAGCTGTTCTTTCGTGCTCAACAAAGAGACACTGATGTGCCTGCAATCTACAGCCCATTTACTCCAGAGGAGGTCAATTGACTTTAAATGGTTCTCTTCTGGAGCCAATGGGCTGTGCAGTGCAGCTATGTAATTGATGGATTTGATCAGTCAGAGGGGAAGGCGAGAGGCACATCCAAAAGTTTACTTACTGTTTTCCCCAAAGTGAAACTGCAATCAAACCTGATGGCCTGCCCCCTTTGTTTACCATTATATAACCAGCAAAATGCCTGTCAGTGTGATGGGTGATATGTGTGGAAAGGAGAGGTTATAGCTGTTGCTGTTCAGTCATTCAGTCGTGTCCGACTCTTCATGACCCCATGGACCAGAGCACGCCAGGCACCCCTATCCTCCACTGCCTCCCGCAGTTTGGCCAAACTCATGCTAGTCGCTTCGAGAACACTGTCCAACCATCTCATCCTCTGTCGTCCCCTTCTCCTTGTGCCCTCCATCTTTCCCAACATCAGGGTCTTTCCCAGGGAGTCTTCTCTTCTCATGAGGTGGCCAAAGTACTGGAGCCTCAGCTTCAGAATCTGTCCTTCCAGTGAGCACTCAGGGCTGATTTCTTTAAGGAAGGATAGGTTTGATCTTCTTGCAGTCCATGGGAGTCTCAAGAATCTCCTCCAGCACCATAATTCAAAAGCATCAATTCTTTGGCGATCAGCCTTCTTTATGGTCCAGCTCTCACTTCCATACATTACTACTGGGAAAACCATAGCTTTAACTATACGGACCTTTGTCAGCAAGGTGATGTCTCTGCTTTTTAAGATGCTGTCTAGGTTTGTCATTGCTTTCCTCCCAAGAAGCAGGCGTCTTTTAATTTCGTGACTGCTGTCACCATCTGCAGTGATCAGAGGTTATAGTAGGCATAGGAAAACTCGGCCCTCCAGATGTTTTGGGACTACAACTCCCATCATCCCTAGCTAACAGAACCAATGGTCAGGGATGATGGGAGCTGTAGTCCCAAAACATCTGGAGGGCTGAGTTTGCCTATGCCTGGGTTATAGGATGGAGAAGTAGGTATGCTACAATGGGTCTACCCAGTAAAACTTAGCTGAATGTTACCTGCAGTGCTCAATATGTTGCTTCTTATGCATAGAAGATCATGATATTACTATACCACAAGATGTGACAGGAAAGTTCGGTGAATGATCACAGAAATCGGACAGCGAGAAATATTCGGACATACATACCTTACAGGCCTTCACAGTAGGCCCCCTCTGACACAATGCACTGTTCACAACATTCGTAGAACTGTTGGAAACTTCTGGAGAACTCCTCTTTTCGTATTGCTTTCAGTTCCCTCGTCACAGCAGCTTGGACGTGTGAAATGTTGGGAAATCTGTGCCTTTTCGGTGCAGATTTCAGTTTTGGAAAAAGAAAGAAATCCAATGGGGCCGGATCAGTAACCTCATTAACGATTTCATGCGGAATATGCAATTCTTCAGCTTCATCTCCGTACACAACTGTGAGCATTTCATGGGTTTCTGATGCCGATTGTACAGTATGTCCGAATAGTTCTCACTGTCCTATTTCTCTGAACTTTCCGGTCACACCTTGTATGCGCCTGTGCACAAATGAAGCATGTATAATGGCACTGTGGTCATCTGAAAGGGATTTCCACACGGCGGGGCTGATATTAATGATACCTCTGGACTTTCGGTCAGCTTGGTGTAGTGGTTAAGAGCCAGTGTGGTGTAGTGGTTAAGAGCGGTAGACTCGTAATCTGGGGAACCGGGTTCGTGTCTCCACTCCCCCACATGCAGCTGCTGGGTGACCTTGGGCTAGTCACACTTCTCTGAAGTCTCTCAGCCCCACTCACCTCACAGAGTGTTTGTTGTGGGGGAGGAAGGGAAAGGAGAATGTTAGCCGCTTTGAGACTCCTTCGGGTAGTGAAAAGCGGGATATCAAATCCAAACTCTTCTTCTTCTTCTTCTTCTTCTTCTTCTTCTTCTTCTTCTTCTTCTTCTTCTTTAACCCAGTAATTTCTGTTATCTTCTTAAACACCCTTTGCCAGAAAAATTGTAAATATTTACACCCCCACTACATGTGAACATAATTCCCAGTTTCCTGGCACCCCCTCCAATATAACACAGAATATTCCTTGTTTATTTGTTTTAATCTGACTGGTGTTAAATGCCATCTCCAAACTAATTTATAATAATTTCAATGTACGATTCTCCCATATATTTCCCCCTAGCTTTGACTATCTACCTGCATGTTAGTGTTAAAACAACGCAGCTAGAAATAAAATAATAGCTTACTAAAAACTAATCGGTCTCACAGCAATAGTTTCAAGGCTGGCAGGAACCAGAAACTTTCAGCTGTCAAATGCATGGGTAAATAGGAATGTCTTTTCCAATTGCTTCCTTCTTTCTTAATAAAGAAGGGACAGAATAAATATAGAAGGATATCTGAACCCACTTGGGATGTACGCGGGGATTTTTTTAATGGCCTTCCATTAAATTTGCAAGAATTTTCTTCCCCCAAAATCACGTGTGGCGTTTGATTGGGGCAGGAGGGAGAGCGAGGGTGAATCCCTATCAAGCAACTAATAGGTTTTCAGCACAGTTAAGCTGTACATTCATCAGGGAGAATCAGCTTTGGTATATTTGGTTTCATCTTTCCCTTGCACTTACTGACATGAAAACGGATATCATTATCTCAGCAAATAAACCTGTCTTTAGCTGTGCTTGGCCATGGATGGCGGTCCTGTCTTTCCTCTGCAGTAGATCAGATCAGCAAAATCAGGAGAAGATGCAGCAGACAAATAGGAGCAGGTGCGCCACTTCTGTTCTGCTGCTCCTTTGTTACAGTATGGGTGGATTTGTCCTTGCATAAAACATGCCAAAGTCCATGGGATCTGAAGAAGTGTGCATGCACACGAAAGCTCATACCAAGAACAAACTTAGTTGGTCTCTAAGGTGCTACTGGAAGGAATTTTTTTATTTTTTATTTTGTTTTGACTATGGCAGACCAACACAGCTACCTACCTGTAACTGGATCCATGGGATCTGTTAGCTCCAGGAACATTACTGCTCACTTGGCAGCCATATTTTCTATTGTGGCTAGTAGCTACCGTACTGATTGCCTGATCCACCCCCATGCAGTGGCATAGTGTGTGTGTGTGGGGTGGGTGGGCCCAGGGGAGATGGCCCTGGGCACAAAATTATTGGGGGGGCACACACAAAATTTCAACATCCAGTGCTGCCTCAATGCAGCCGTGTGCTTCCGTTGCTGGGCTCTGTGGAAAATGGAAACCAGGAAGTGGCCTCTCCAGACAATGGAGCAACTGTTCTTTTTCTCATCCCTGTGACTGCGATCTCCTGGGTGATATGTGGACACTGTTAGGCAGTCAAATGTGCATGCATACTCCACCCATTTTCCTCCCTCCCACTGCCCCCCCTGTCCAGCCCCCATTTAAACAGCGCCATAGCGAAGGCGAGCAATGCAGGTAAATATGCAGGGAGGCCCTGAGGGGGGGAGGATGGATGGTGGGCGCACACATGCACTACCGTGTCTGAGGGCAGCTCAGGGCACTGGCAACCCATGGTATGCCACTGGCTCCATGTGTTTGACTAATCCCCTTAAAAGTATAAGAGCCCAAAGCCCATCCCATTGAATAATATTTATTTATTTATTTATTTATTTATTTATTCATTCATTCATTCATACATACATACATACATACATACATACCCCACCAATCTGGCAGGGTTTCCCCCAGCCACTCTGTGCAGCTCCCAACAGAATGTTAAAAATAGAATCAAACATTAAAAACTTCCCTCAACAGTGCTGCCTTCAGATGTCTTCTAAAAGTCAGATAGTTGTTTATCTCTTTGACATCTGAAGGGAGGGCGTTCCACAGGGCGGGCGCCACTACCGAGAAGCCCCTCTGCCTGGTTCCCTGTACCTTTGCTTCTCTCAGTGAGGGAACCGCCAGAAGGCCCTCGGAGCTGGACCTCAGTGTCCAGGCAGAACGATGGGGGTGGAGACGCTCCTTCAGGTATACTGCACCGAGGCCGTTTAGGGCTTTAAAGGTCAGCACCAACACTTTGAATTGTGCTCGGAAATTTACTGGGAGCCAATGTAGGTCTTTCAGGACCGGTGTTATATGGTCTTGGCGGCCGCTCCCAGTCTAGCTGCCACATTCTGGATTAATTGCAGTTTCCGGGTCACCTTCAAAGGTAGCCCCACGTAGAGTGCATTGCAGTAGTCCAAGCGGGAGATAACTAGAGTACGCACTACTTTGGCGAGACAGTCTGCGGGCAGGTAGGGTCTCATCCTGCGTACCAGATGGAGCTGGTAGACAGCTGTTCTCACAGTGCACCTAGATGCCTGTGAGAAGCTGGAAAGCAGGATCTCTGCACAACAACACTCTGCCCTCCTGCAATTCCCAAGCAACTGGTATTCACAGACATACTACCCCTGACCGTGGAGGCAGATCATCACCATTATGGCTGAAAGCCATTGATAGCCCTTTCCTCCAGGATTTTGCCCCAATTCTCTTTTGAAGCTACCCAAGTTTTATGCCCATCACTGCCTCCTGTGGGAAAAAGTCCCTCAGTTTAACTATGTGCTGCATCAAGAAATTCTTTCTTTTCGTCTGTCCCAAGTCTGTCCAACATTCAGCTGCATTGGATGCCCACGAGTTAAAGCGATATGCAAGATCAGGAGAAAAACACATCACTCTCCACTTTCTCTCGACAAAAGGTTTCTGTTTGCTTGGATCGGGGCCCAAATCCCTGCCACCACCTGTGGCAACGAGAACACCTGGCTACAGACCTTAACTATTTTTTCCTTGGGGAAAATGTGAATCTTTTTTTTTTTTTACAATAAAAATAAAAATAGATTCGCACACGTGCGCCTTGTTTAGGCATGCCAATTAGTTCCGATATCCTTGCAGCTGTGTCAAAAGTGTACCCGAGCCAAACTCGAAGTGGAGGGCAGCTTCCCACGGAGTTTGTCATGAAAGGCCTTAATTTTCATCTCAGAAAAATTAGGGAGGTGAGTGGCAGTTGGGTCTTTTCCTGTTGCTAGCCTTTTGTCAGAGAGACAGCGGGCTTTCACTATTTAGGAAGGGAGCCGGGGGGGGGGGGACTCAACCACAGGCCTTTTCACCTGCAATCACCGCTCTTTTGTAATTTGGCTTTTGAATTGCTGCAGGGTTTTTTTTGCAGCCGAACTAGGAATGTGGGTTGATGTAAACTGGCCGGTCAGACAGTAACTGGCTGTCGGGGACTGGCTGGACGATGAGGAGTGGGGCAGGGGGGTCCCTCCAGCCAGAGAACTGCCTAGGGAAGTCTAAGAAAAGGAAGGCTCTGACCCAGGGGAGTGGTGGTGGGACATTGGAGATCGGTTGAAGGGTGGGGGCAGAATGGTTGGAAGCTGAACAAGCAACAGGCTTGAGTGAGAGAGAGGAAGAAGAGGCAGAAAGCACTGCAGATGTAGGACGGGCAGCTGAGGAGGAGGTGGGGGCTGAGCCTGCAACAGATTCACAGATTATACCCCCACCCCAGTAGGGACACATAGGAAGCTGCCTTACTATTGCCCTCCTACCTCAGTATTGTCTACACAGACTGGCAGCAGCTCAGCCAGGAGTATTTCCCCTGAGTTTCAAACAGGAGTCTTTTCCTAGCCCAAATTGGAGATGTCAGCGATTTAACCATGGACCTGTTGCATGCAAAAACACAGAATGAGAGAATTGTAGAGCTGGAAGGGGCACCCAAGGGCCATCTTGTCTGACCCCCTGCAGTGTAGAAATCTCAGCTAAAGAATCTTTGACAGATGGCCATATTAGGCTCAGACCCGGAAACCCGGTTCTTCACACAGTTTCATGTTTTGGACCACTGAGCTATAGTGGGGGGAAACCTGTATGGAGAACATATTTCTGGGTCTGAGCCTAATGACGGAGGTGTTAGGGAGGCAAGATAAAAGAGCAGTGTGTTTACAACATCCTCCATTTCCTTCCTGATTGATTACAGGCTTCCTTCGCCACGCTGGCCATGCAAATCAATGCCAAGCTCTTCTGCAGCCATTTTACTGCAACGGGAGGACTGTACATCTTGCAAAGCCACTTGTGCATTTTAGCGTTAAGTAAGCTATTTCGTAGCGATCGATAAATCCCCTTGCTTTGCATGCTCCGCGGCCCTGCTTGGGATGACGGATCTGCAGATAAATCTTTATTGTCTTACTGGTGCCTGGCCAAAAAACTCCCAGAGCATGGCTATTTTATTTTTAACCTGCAGCAGCGCTCCCCGTCGCCATCCACTGCTTTGCCCCATTCAATAAATTGAATTTACTGCACAGTGGCATTATGCAGCCTGCATCTCCAAGAGCCACCATTGATTTAAATGGTGATGGCCCTGAATGCAAATGGTTCTTATGCCCGTGTCAAATATTCTTGAGTGCTGATTTTGAGATCAGATTTAGCCATTTCCCCTTGAAGACTAAAGCCATCTTTATTTTAGGAATTTTCACTCCCCACCCTCCTGGTCAGTACCACTGCTTTATGTGCTGGCAGAGGCTGTTTCTCCCCAGTTGATTCAAATTTGTTTCTTCTTCCTGGCTCAGCCCCATGAGTGGCACCATCCAATCAGGGAGCACGGAATGAAGAGGATGACCCTGCATAGCCAATCTGATTGGGCTCTGTGATGATGATGTCACTCCGAGCTCGTTAAGGCAAGGGAAAGCGAGAGCAAGGGAGGGCAAGGGAAATGAATAGATTGACATTTTCGCAAGCGATCTCAAGACATTGCACTGCATTGGTCAGAGTGTTGGACTAGGACCTGGGAGTCCACGGTTCAGATTCTCACACAGCCCCACACCAGTCACTGGGCCAGTCACTACCTCTCAGCCTAACCTACCTCACAGGTTACAGTCTATGCTACCCAAGTTACAAAGAGAGCAGAGGGAATTGTCGCAGATCCTTTGCATCCCGGTCATCATCTGTTTGATTTACTTCCATCTGGACGTCGCTACAGGGCTTTATATACAAAAACGGCTAGGCACAGGAACAGTTTCTTCCTTTGCGCCATTAAATTGTTAAATTCATAGTTATGTAGCGGAAGGGGAGGCCAGTTATGGGTGGGGTTCTTTTGCTGTGTTATTGTATTGTGAGTGGAATAGTGTTGTATAAGGTACGTTTATGTTGCAATGTAGCCGAAGCAAAATTCCAAGTATGTTGGTACTTGGCCAATAAAATTATTCCTATACCTATTCCTATTCCTACAGGTAGGTAGCCGTGTTGGTCTGCCATAGTAAAAACAAAATAAAAAATCCTTCCAGTAGCACCTTAGACACCAACTAAGTTTGTTCTTGGTATGAGCTTTCGTGTGCATATCCCACACGGCTACCTACCTGATTTTTTATTTTGTTTTGACTACTTCACAGGGTTGTTGTAGGGATTGAGTGAGGAGAGAGAAAAACCATTTCAATACCAGTTTGCATTTTTTTTAATAAGTCTGCGTGAAAATTCATTAGCATTTTAGTGCAAATTTCTTCTTATATCCACATTTTTGTATGCCAGTTTCCTAATATCCTAATATCCACCTTTTTTTTTTTGGTAAAGCACATTTCTCCTAATATCTATATTTCCCCTAATCTAGCACAATTTTGTTTGTTCTTTTCATAGATACATGCCCACATTACCGCCATCACTTAATCAATTTCTTTTGCTCGCAAGCCTGAAAAGCAGAGAGCCTTATCGTTGCAGATGCAGTTCTAGGTGTTGAGGGAGCTTAGGGTGTGGGCTTGCAAAATGAGTGAGAGGGAAAGCTGGAGCAGCAAGAGCAAGCAGTAGAAGAGGGGAAGCAGTAGGGAATGAGGAAGTCGAGTGGGGAGGATGACAGGAACAAAGCCCCAAGGGCTGCCAAAGGAAATGAAGAGGAAATTCATGCATGTTAGACAGGCTGGAAGGAGAGCTATCGCTGTGGCAAACTACATTTATTTAAGGCACAATTGATGGAAGAAGCCAGTTGGAAAGTCTCTGGCTAAGGGAGTGTAAAATGAGTTTCTCGGAGGATAGGTGCCTCTGTGTCCCTCCCAATTACCGGGCTGGAGAGAACGAGAAAGTAGACTTATTTTCAAGCACAGGATGGGATGGAGAGACAGCTGTCCAGAGGGGAAACTGATTCTGAAGCTTCCTACTGATGAGGATATATACTTTGGCCACCGTTATCCCACAGGTGAAACACATCTCTGTGTTCATAAAAAAAGGTAAAGGACCCCTGACAGTTAAGTCCAGTTGCGAACGACTCGGGGGTTGCACACTCATCTCGCTTTACAGGCCGAGGGAGCCGGCGTTTGTCCACAGACAGTTTTTCCGGGTCATTTGGCCAGCATGACTAAGCTGCTTCTGGCGAAACCAGAGCAGCGCACGGAAACGCCGTTTGCCTTCCCGCCGGAGCTGTACCCATTTATCTACTTGCACTTTGGACATGCTTTCGAAGTGCTAGGTTGGCAGGAGCTGGGACCGAGCAATGGGAGTCCACCCTGTCACAGGGATTCGAACCGCCGACCTTCCGATTGGCAAGCCCTAGGCTCAGTGGTTTAGACCACAGCACCACCCACGTCCCTTCTATATTGATAGATGGTCAATAAAATGTATTCTGGCTAGGATCCAGAGTAGTCCTCCCATGAGTAGCTATGAAACCACCAAAATTCTCAGCTAAAGCATCCATGACAGATGGCCATCCAACCTCTTAGAAAACCCCAAGGAAGGAGAGCCCACAACCTCCTGAGGGGGACCGTTCCGCTGTCAAACAGCAGAACTATCAGCTCCAGCTAGCCTGGACAGTGGAGCTGTTCTCTATCAACATCTGGAAGACCACAGTTTCTCCATCCTTGCACTGGGCAGCACAGATGTTAATAGATCATGTCCAACTTCTCCACTGGATTTTGCCACTCTGGTTGAAAGGATTCCCCTGAATTCTTCTGGCGCTTATTTCATTTACATCTATTCTAGTGGTGTGCGTCTGCAAAGCTCCTGCTGGGAATGAATTCAGATATACTCTACAACAGTGAATCACAAATCCCCCCCCATAGCAGCCCAGGAGTGCTGGAAAATTGTTGAGGGTCTTGGGGGACCACTTAATTAGGGTTGCCAAATGTCCGGAATTTCCCAGACATAGCCGGAATACTGCAGTCGGAAGCAGTTTCTGGGTGGAAATCACTTAGATGTCTGGGAAAATTCAGACGTATGGCAACCAATGTGGGAAGTCTAGATTTTGGTGAATTTCCTAAAGAATAGCACACACGCACACACACACAAAAACCAACACCCCTCCAAACCCCTAACTTAATTATTTTTCTGCCTCTTGTAGAAATTTTAATGCTCTGTGCTAGATGCTACATGGTTTTAAACACCAATCTTTAGGGCCAGCATAGCTACAAATACCCTGACCCCAGGACCGGTGCTAGGGCTTCTTGCGCCCTAGGCAAACCACCTTCTGGCGCGCCCCCGCCCCCCCCGCCAAAGCCTGCTTTAGTGGGAGGTGGGTGTGGTGGAGAGGCAAGCAGCAATTTCTCCGCTGTAGCAGAGAAGCTGCTGCTCGCCCGTCCCGCCGCCTGCCCCCCTCCAAAGCCTGCTTTAGCGGGAGCCGGGGGTGGTGTAGGGGGTAAGCAGCACCTCTCTGCTACAGCGGAGAAGCTTCTGCTAGCCCGTCCCGCCCAAGCCTGGCCAGCGCCCCCACCATTTTGGCGCCCTAGGCAATTGCCTAGTTCGCCTAAATGGACGCGCCGGCCCTGCCTGACCCTTTGCAGACTGTCAAAGAAATCAGAGCATAATCTCACCCCAATGAAGCACTATTAAGGCCCATAGACTTTGAGTGGGGTGATAAACAGTAACAAACGCTTTAAAGCACCATGTGCTTTTACTAGATTTCCACGGAGTTTTGAACAAAGCAAAAATTGTCCTGCTCCCATGAACCTCTGCACAAATTTGAAGGGAAGCCAACATAATTTCCATAAGAGACTAACAATATTTGTCTGGAGAAAGGGCTTTATATATCTCGGGTACACATCCATTAGCAACTTTCTTTGATGTCTGACTTCAAGAGGTGACTTTACCCAATGCTTGCTAATTTATTTATTTGCTGCCCTTTTAGAAGTTGCCCGCTTTCCGCAGCCTGCCATTGATATGGATCATCT
Organism: Lacerta agilis; assembly: GCF_009819535.1. Taxonomy (NCBI): domain Eukaryota; kingdom Metazoa; phylum Chordata; class Lepidosauria; order Squamata; family Lacertidae; genus Lacerta; species Lacerta agilis. The sequence continues at coordinate 9,199,764 of NC_046312.1, forward strand.
CCTTGAAATGTACTTCGCCTTGATGTCAGAGAGGCATCAAATTACTCCGTTCGCTATGTGACAAGCAACGTCACTTGCTTGTGTATTGAGAGAATCCCCTGTGGAACACTTGCCATTTCTATTCGCTGCATATTCTTGATCGTATATCGATGCAGCCTTAGCGAAATGCCATGCATTTAAGGAAATGGTATTACAGCAAGAAATGGAGGCAGTGAGAGATTTCACTTTCTTGGGTTCCATGATCACTGCAGATGGTGACAGCAGTCACGAAATTAGAAGACGCCTGCTTCTTGGGAGAAAAGCAATGACAAACCTAGACAGCATCTTAAAAAGCAAAGACATCACCTTGCCGACAAAGGTCCGTATAGTTAAAGCTATGGTTTTCCCAGTAGTAATGTACGGAAGTGAGTGCTGGACCATCAAGAAGGCTGATCGCCGAAGAATTGATGCTTTTGAATTATGGTGCTGGAGGAGACTCTTGAGAGTCCCATGGACTGCAAGAAGATCGAACCTATCCATTCTCAAAGAAATCAGCCCTGAGTGCTCACTGGAAGGACAGATCCTGAAGTTGAGGCTCCAGTACTTTGGCCACCTCATGAGAAGAGAAGACTCCCTAGAAAAGACCCTGATGTTGGGAAAGATGGAGGGCACAAGGAGAAGGGGACGACAGAGGATGAGATGGTTGGACAGTGTTCTTGAAACTACTAACATGAGTTTGGCCAAACTGCAAGAGGCATTGAAGGATAGGCGTGCCTGGCGTGCTCTGGTCCATGTGGTTACGAAGAGTTGCACATGACTGAACGACTGAACAACAACAACAGTTACAGCAAGGACTTAAGTTCTTATGAAAATGTCCAATTAAAATGTTCCCCACCCCCTTTCCCTGATGGGATGTGAGCAAATGGAAGAAGTGTAAAGTGAAATGCATGTTTTTTTGGGGGGGGGAGAGAGATATTAATTTCATGAACAGACTTATGGGGTCTGAACTGGCCGGCAGTGACAGAGCAGGAATGAGACTTTGAGGTCACAATGGATAATTAATGAAAATGTTGTCCCAGTGTGTAGTAGCTGTGAAAAAGACAAATTCCATGGTAGGCATCGTCAGCAAAGGAACTGAAGTTAAAACTATTGATTCACAAATGTCATTAGACAAATCTACGGTGTGAGCACATCTGGAATACTATGTACAGTTCTGTTTGCCTCACTTCAGATAGGAGCTGCCAGGCAGCAGAGGATCCAACCCCCAGGGCAGGATGCGAGGAATGGATAAGACAAGGAAAAGTTCTTACCAACTGCTTTTTATTCAATATTCACAGAGAGAGACTCGGAAATGCTGCCTCTTGGAATAATGGCGTTGCCCCGAGTGAGTCTCCACCCGCTTCCTTTCTCGTGCTGAAAAGTGTCCTCTGCCTTTGAGCTCCTTGCTCTCCTACTTTCAATGCTCACTGGGTTCTGCGAGTGGGGGGGGGGCATCTGGAATGCTTTCTAAAGACACTGTGTCCGTCAGCTGTTGCCCCTCTGGTGTTTCTTCTTCCTCCTCTCCCATTGTTTCCCAGCTTCCCCCCTCATCTGCCTCTGAGCTGTGATCTCCCTCAAACCCCTGTTGTAATTCTGAATGGTCTTCTTCTTCTCTGGAAGGGTCAGGCTGCTGGAGAGGCAGTCTCCACCATTACTCCTCTGCCCAGTCCCTGACAAGAGACCAACTCTATGGGACTGAGGCCTCTAATGTCTGCTGGGGTGAGGCTCAGCCTCCCCCATCTTGAGGGGGTAGAGGAGGCCTGGAAGAATGTCACCACAACATGGCACAGCCTGGTGGGATGTTGCCCTGGGCCAACCAACATCTCTGAATGTTGTGTGGACTGACAGGAAGTTGCCCTGGGTCAACCAGTGCAGCCTGGTGCATGAATGTCACACCGGGAGGAGTCCTGGTCGGCCTCGCCTGATGCGACAGTTGTCTTGAGCATGCGCAATGCGCAGCACGCCCCTCCCCCAATGTTGAGCGCAACTTGGTACCTGTGGATTGTAGAGCTAGAAAAGGGCAACCCAAGTGATCAGAAGGATGGAACAAGTCTCCTATGAGGAAAAATTGCAGCATTTCGGATTCTTTGGTTTAGAGAAAAGGTAAGAGATGACATGATAGAAATTTATAAAACAGGTTTTTTATAGAGAAAAGTTTGTTCTCTCATAGCGCTGGAAATCAGGAACATCTAATAAAGATGATTGTTGGAAGATTCAGGACAGATAAAGGAAGTTCTTCTTGTAGTTAAGACTGTGGAAGAAGAAGAAGAGTTTGGATTTGATATCCCGCTTTTCACTACCCGAAGGAGTCTCAAAGCGGCTAACATTCTCCTTTCCCTTCCTCCCCCACAACAAACACTCTGTGAGGTGAGTGGGGCTGAGAGACTTCAGAGAAGTGTGACTAGCCCAAGGTCACTCAGCAGCTGCAGGTGGAGGAGCGGAGACACGAACCCGGTTCCCCAGATTACGAGTCTACCGCTCTTAACCACTACACCACACTGGCTCTCACTCCCACAAGAGGCAGTTGTGGCCTCCAACTTGGATGGGTTTAAAAGAGGGTTAGATGAATTCATGGAGGGGAAGGCTATCAATGGCTATGAGCCAGGATGGCTGTGTTCTGCCTCCACAGTCAAAGGTAGGAATGCTTTTGAATTCCAGTTGCTAGAAGCCACATGGATGGGAAAATGTTCTTATGCTCAGGTCCTGCTTTCTGGTTTCCTGTGGACGTCTGGCTGGGCACTGTGAGAACAGGATTCTGGACTAGATGGGCCATTGGCCTGATCCAGCAGGCTTTTATTATGAGCACTACAGGCTCACTGACTTGACCTTGACCCTGCAAACACCTTGCCTACATTCCCGAAGGTCCTCCTTTTGGAAGAATGCACAGCTTTTAGCCAGTTTGGTGTAGTGGTTAAGAGCGGCAGACTCGTAATCTGGGGAACCGGGTTCGTGTCTGCACTCCTCCACATGCAGCTGCTGGGTGACCTTGGGCTAGTCACACTTCTCTGAAGTCTCTCAGCCCCACTCACCTCACAGAGTGTTTGTTGTGGGGGAGGAAGGGAAAGGAGAATGTTAGCCGCTTTGAGACTCCTTCGGGTAGTGAAAAGCGGGATATCAAATCCAAACTCTTCTTCTTCTTCTTCAGGATGCCACCTGAACTATAATCGACACTGTAGAGGCAAATAATTTGCAAGGTCAGATTCATTTTGCGACATGTTCCCTCACTGCAAAGAGGTGTGAAGTTTCATCTAGCATGGGTGTCCAGAAAGGATGTTCGCTCCATTTACACGCCAAGCAGCACGGAAACCAGAATGAGTTTTCTGTCAAATGCATCTGACCATGTCTGTCTGTTTGTTTGTCTGTCTGTCCTATTTTGCACCTTTCTGGGGCAGGAACTCAATTCGAAATCTGAACGAAGGTTAAAAAATGCTCAAAATAAGATATACCACGAATAATTGGTCTCGGGAGGTCCTCCCTGTTCTCCAAACAGAGTCTCTCCGGAGGCTAGAAATGCATTTTGCTACATGAATGAATCACCGCATGAATATTTAGGCACCATTAATGGCATCTAGCATTCAGAGCTTCACAGGTTTTTTTTTGGAACATATGGGCTTAGATATAATGTTACATACAAATAAGTACAAATGAGAGATGTAACACCCCAATGAGAGATGCAACATTAAATTGGAGAACACCTCTGTTCTTAACTTTTTAAATTTTACATTCACCAGGAAACAATGGATACACATTTTTATGATACCCGGATTAAAATTTGGTATGGCTGTCAGGGGCCAGATACAACATTTTTTCCCAGGCCTGTTTATCAGTCAGTTGGTTCTTTCCTGACCTACAGGTGAAACTCGAAAAATTCGAATATCATGGAAATGTTCATTTCTTTCAGTAATTCAACTTAAAAGGTGAAACTAATATATGAGATAGACTCATGACATGCAAATCTAGATGTCAAGCCTTTATTTGTTATAATTGTGATTATTATGGCATACAGCTGATGAGAACCCCAAATTAACAATTTCAACTTTGGGGTTTTCATCAGCTATACGCCATAATCATCACAATTATAACAAACAAAGGCTTCACATATCTCGCTTTGCATGTCATGAGTCTATCTGATATATTAAACTCCAGTAGCTAATGAAAACAGTTGCTTACATAAATGGACTTTTCCACAATATTCTAATTTTTCGAGTTTCACCTGTATATCAGCCATCTCCAACTCAGTGGCTCCAGTTGTTTTGAACCACACTTTCCATCATCCAAGTTCTCATCATTTTCATAATATGATGCTGGCTTTGACAATGATGCCGGCAACGAAGGAGGGAAGGCTATGACAACACAAATGACATATGTGCTTTGATTTGCAAAACAAAACCTCCCAGGACTTTTCAAGTGGTTTGTGATTATATAGAAGGTATGCAGCATATTTTGGCAGAAACATATATGTGTTGTGTCGCCTATAGGACAGTATCTCCTGCGCTCTGCGAGTGTGCTTTCTCCCGATTGAAGTGCAGAGTGTTTGAGGACCAGGACATTCGCAGGGAAACCAAAAGGCTTGTTTACAAAGCTATTGTACTACCAACCTTACTATATGCTTGTGAAACATGGACCACTTATAAGCACCAACTCCTCGAAAGATTCCATCAATGGTGTTTCTGAATTTTTTTTATACATCACTTGGGAAGACAGGCGAACTAATATCAGTGTACTGGAAGAAGCAAATATCACCAGTGTTGAAGCAATGATTCTTCAACATCAACTTCATTGGGCTGGTCATGTTGTGCGGATGCCTGATGATCGTCCTCCAAAGCAACTACTCTATTCCGAACTTCAAAATGGAAAGTGTAATGCTGGTGGTCAACAAAAGAGGTTTAAAGACTCTCTCAAGGCAAATCTTAAAAAATGTAGTATAAACACCAACAACTGGGAAACACTGGCCTGCGAGCGCTCCTGTTGGAGAACAGCCTTTACCAAAGGTGTCATGGACTTTGAAGACACTTGAACTCAGGACGAAAGGGAGAAACGTGCTCAAAGGAAGGCACGCTTGGCAAACCCGCACTATGATCAACTCCTGCCCGGAAACCAATGTCCCCACTGTGGAAGGATGTGTGGATCCAGAATTGGCCTCCACGGCCACTTACAGACTCATTGTTAAAACTGTGTTTATGGAAGACAATCTTACTTGGCTACAAGGGATCGCCAAAGAAGAGGAAGAGGAAGAGGAAGAGGAAGAGGAAGAAGAAGAAGAAGAAGAAGAAGAAGAAGAAGAAGAAGAAGAAGAAGAAGAAGAGTATCTCATGCATTGTAGGTTCTTTGGGCAATATTTACTGAGACCATCCATGGGCACCATTGGAAGTATTGGTGGGCAAGCAGGCACCCACGAGTGCCACACTATTGAAACTTGCCTTTTCCAAAAGATAGGCCATTTTGGTCCTCTGATCTCAAGAGGAAAGAAAGGCGTTTTTAATAGCCCTGGAACAAAGCACAGTGCTTTGTACGGCCAGAAAATGTGATCTGCATGCAAGAAATAAAGGGTGGAGTGGGAAATGATGCCTTTCTACATTCCTAATACCAGCAGGAGTTCATAGAATCATAGAATCATAGAGTTGGAAGAGACCACAAGGGCCATCCAGTCCAACCCCGTGCCAAGCAGGAAGCACAATCAAAGCATTCCTGACAGATGGCTGTCAAGCCTCTGCTTAAAGACCTCCAAAGAAGGAAAAGGTGTGTTATAATTATATTCCTTGGAGGAAAAGGAATATATTCCTTGGAGGAAAAGGTTCCTTGGAGGAAAAGGTGTGTTATAATTATTTTAGGTAGGTAGGTAGGTTGATACTTGGGCTAATCCATGGATGTGATTCTAAGTAGGCTGTATCCAACCCAGTGCATGTGGGAGGCAGTTTGCACCACAAATATTTCCTTTCCTCCATTTTTTTTAATGATGCAGCATAAATAGATTTGATGGGCAATATCCACGCCATGATTTTGAGAACTGTTAAAAACCCCTAAAAAGTGTACTGGGCATCCTGGGGTGTGTGTTTCTCACACATGCATGCATGCATGCATGCATGCATAGATATAAATGTCTGCATGAACGGTCTGTTGTTATTTTTCCTGTTGTCTACCAAAGATCAGAAAAAAAAGAACGCAGAATGCAGAGAACATTGTCAGCACTGATTTCCACTCCTTCCATCCTTATCCATCAAGGTTGCAGATGAATAAATGATAGTAAATGAATACCACCTGCGGTTTTCGGGTAAACAGTTCCGCCAGTGCAAGGAGTTTTAGCTGAGATGGTTTTGAAGTGAAGCAAGACCTGCACCAGCAGTTGGTAGTTCCAGAAGGGTGGGAATTAAACTTGCCGTCATTGGTCAACCCAACACTTTTTCCTTTTGATGCTGTCAGCCTCCTCTGGAAGAAAAAGATGGGGGAGCTATATACCATCAACCCCCACCTACCCTGAACTGTATTTAAGCCAGTCTCCTGGGATTGGAGCAAGACCAACAGCAGAATCTTTCCTTTTGTTTTTGCTCTGCATTTATGTACTTAAGCCTAACTGGTTTTTGGGTGCTATTGAATGGCTGGGGCAACCCAATCAAATGGGTGGGATACAAATAATAAATTTGTTTGTTTGTTTCTTTGTGTTGTTCTGTGCTTGCTAAATCGGGTTCTCCCCTGGGAGAGCACGCGTTGTGGTGGGGGCTGGCAAGCCACCTCCCTGGCAGCTGGGCCGGGTTAGCTAGCTGGCCACAGCTTCCATAGGACCCTGGGGTGTTGCTGGGGTGAATTAAATGTTGCAATATTGTGATGGACAGCCCAGCGTCCTTTATATTGCTCTGCACACAGGGTGTTCTCTCTCTTGGCTGCGTGCTTCGGATCACCCACCCTCCCTCCCTTTATTTTAGGCCTCTGCATTGACCTTGCAACTGCCTGTCATGGGGTCGTCTGCTTTTGGGGCAGGGGCCCAGTAGGAATTTTGTCCATTTGGCTGATTGGCTGCTGCCATTTGGTTTTCGCCTACTGCAGTAGCAACTAGTCACAACTTGTAAGGTTGGCAGTTAGGCATTGGTTATTGTGTTGGTTACTGGAAGGGTGGTGCCCACCTCCAGAATGATGATGGTGTGCAGGGAATTCCGTTAAAGGGATCCAGGGGCTCGACATGCTTTTGTCCAACCCCCTAGTAGGGGGATAGGGCCACACAAGAGCCCCTGGGACCTCTGGGGAGAGGGAGGCTCTGACCCCAGCCTCCTTAACTTTCCCCAGATGGCATTCTCCCATCGCTGACCGAAAGTCAGCCCTGTCCCGGCGGATAGCTAGTCTGAACCAATGCCTACGCAGCCACTCACATGATTTGTATTTGAATAAAGTTGTGGCCTAAAGTATTGCCAAAAACCCAAACAAAAATTATGTCTGAAGTGTGAATTTCTTGGCGGGTGGCTTGAGGACCTCAACACGCAAATTGTTGGTTTTTGTTCTTTTGAACCTAATTTGTATATTTGTATTTCCAACGTTCTCCATTCTGATGTTTTAAATGGCTGCTGTAAGCCACTTTGGGCACAGCTCTCTGTGGGAAAGCGGCATATAAGTAAAATCAATCAATCAATCAATGGAACTTCCCTGCCCTCTTCTCTCCCTGTCACCCCCCATACCTGTTCTGAGTTCCCTCCCAACCTTCTGGAGGAGAGTTGTGGTGGGTGCAAGGGGGAGCTTATGTGTATGAAGACGACAAACTCCCCCTCTCAGCCTCACTGAAGTTGTCCAAAGGAAAGCCGAGCGATATGTTTGGCACCAGCTTGGCTGCAGGAGTTGCCGGTAGGAGGCGTACAAGGCGCTACCCAACTGTCTTAGGGACTCTGCTGCAGATTTGTGCAGAGTTCGTTCCTTAGTACTTCTCTTCTCTTCTCCTGAAGACATCCCACAAGGGTAGATTTCCCCGCAGGGTTTACTCCCAATAAACTACCTCATGAATGAGTATAACCCGCAAGGCAGCAGAGGTTTAGGCTCAGAGTTTTCCTTCTCCTAGGTGGGCTGATGAGCCCCACCTGCCCCTCACGTCCCTCTACAGCATGGGCAGAAACTGCCTTCTTGGCCATTGGACCCACAATTGGTCTCATCTGCCGTAAATGTTTCTAATACTTTAAGAGCTGATATACCGTATTTTTCACTCCATATGACGCACTTTTTTCCTCCTAAAAAGTAAGGGGAAATATCTCTGCGTCTTATGGAGTGAATGGTGGTCCCTGGAGCTGAATTGCCCAGGGGCCAAAAGAGGATCATGCTTTTTATTTTACAAAGAGAAAAGGGGTGTTGAAAGGACCCTGCCCAGCAGCTGATCAGCAAGAGATTGGGAGAGAGATAAGAGTCCCGGCTCCCTTTCAGCCCTGCCCTCTTGCCCAGGCCTCCATTGTTGAATGTGCTGCAGAGGGAGGTTGTTTGTTTCCCTAGCGACATGTGACTGGCTGATTAGATTATCTGTCTGGAAACTGTAGAAAAGGCTCCCTTTCCTTTAGAAGTTGCAGAAATGTGAGTTGAACCCCATAAAAACGGGGCTTTTCCTCTGCTTTTACCCCTTTGCAAAAAAAGCTGCAAAACTTTTAGCTGATCCTCAAAAAAACAGGGTTTTTCCCTTTGCAAAAAAGCTGCAAAACTTAGCTGATCCTCAAAAAACCAGGGCTTTTCCCTTTGCAAAAAAGCTGCAAAACTTTTAGCTGATCCTCAAAAAAACAGGGTTTTTCCCTTTGCAAAAAAGCTGCAAAACTTAGCTGATCCTCAAAAAAACCAGGGCTTTTCCCTTTGCAAAAAAGCTGCAAAACTTTTAGCTGATCCTCAGAAAAAACCAGGTTTTTTCCCTTTGCAAAAAAGCTGCAAAACTTTTAGTTGATCCTCAAAAAACCCCGGGCTTTTCCCTTTGCAAAAAAAAAGCTGCAAAACTTTTAGCTGATCCTCAAAAAAACCAGGGCTTTTAGAGGAGGAAAACCAGAAAAATATTTTTTTTTTCTTGTTTCCTCCTCTAAAAACGAGGTGCGCCCTATGGTCTGGTGCGCCCCATGGAGCGAAAAATACGGTATGTAGGAATCCTTGATGGTGGTTTCTGGAGCGAGGGATACTTGCACCTCCTGAATGTAGCTCAGAGTTGGAGATCACCCTTTCCCATCCCAGTACCCTCCAGATGCCTGGGATTGCAACTCCCACCAGCCCCTGCCAGCAACAGCCAATGATCAGGGAGCTGGAGTACAAAAACAACTGGAAGACACCAGGTTGAGGAAGGCTGAAACTGGCCATTTACCTAGTACCATACAGCGCAAACAGCAACCACTGACATATCTGTCCCCTACCCCATTTCAGGTTGAGTGACAAAGAGACAGAATCCGGGGATTGTTTGTGAACTACTTTTGACATCCCATGCCATTCCATAAATTAGTATGTTATTAGTACCAGCCCAAAATGTTTCCCCACCATGGGCGTAGCCAGGATTTATGGTTTTGGGGGGGGGGCAGGACCCCCACCTGTCACTGTCCTCCACCTGGCTCTGTCTAGCAGATTCAGAATGAAATGCCCCAACAACAGTTGTTTTAAATTACTTTTGACCCCAAGTGCTCAGAAAAAATCTGTCAAAATCTTTCTACAATTTCTACTTTTAGTTAAGTATTTTTTTTATTTATTTATTGGATTGATCGGGGAGGCAGCTGCCCCTCTGCCCCTCTGGCTACACCCATGCTCCCCACACTTGAAATAGTATGTTCAATTTATTTACTGGCAAACTGGTCCGTGATTCTTTAAAAAGCACACTGTCGCCTTTGTTGCTTGTTTTTTTTTTTTTTAAACAAAATTCATCCTTTTATTTTATAATAGAGATTATAAATAAATTGAAAGTGTGCATGCAGTCAACTGCATATTATACAAGCAATATCTATGTTAATAACTGTTTTCTTTGGCAGGCCAGAATCCAGCTGGACATGCAATATTTACATATCAAAATCCATTTCTGTGTGTGTGTTCAAGTCATATCGAATGCAAGTGAAAATATATGTTTTTATATATATATTATATATATATATATATATAATTTAGTAAATATATATATATATATATACACACACACACACACACACACATATGCACACACACATGAACATATACACCTGTTCTGGTACGTTATATATACATGTGTGTATGTCTCTCTCTGTGTGTGCCTGCTCATTTCACAGCATACCCGTATAGTTGTATCCAATGTTGGTCATATTCAGAGAGGACCCATTGAAATGTATGGGCGTGACCAACCTATGCCCATTCAGTCTAATGGACCTACTCCAACTTAGTCGGAGACAACGCAGAGTACAGAAAGAGAAATAGGCATATCTATTAAAAGTGGATCTCGTCTTTTTCTGATTCAGGTGAGTCGGGCCTCGAAACGCTAAAAATATCCTGACAAGGTATTTGGGACGGTAGCTTAGGGGGCAAATGGGATTTGGGAGAAGGTGTCTGTGGCGTGCTCTTTTCAGACAGTATCTTTAAGATCTCGGCCACCTGCTTCTCCAGGACAGCCATCCTGCTGCTTAGCAGCTGAATATCTTCCTTGAGTTCGTGTTTGACCTCCTGGAGGGTAGTCTGTAAGGCCTGTTCGGGGATGGGGTAAAAGGGGTGTTTTGCATCCGCTTGGCTGGGGCTGTGCTCCAGGGGGCTCCGGTTCTCGCCAGCTTTGTCCAAACGAAGGTCACTTTTTGTGATCCCACTGTCACAAGAGTCCGTTTTCCGCAGTGGGTTTTTAGTTACGCCATTATCCGAGTCGCCGCTCTTGGGGTCATCAGACAACAACCCCATGGACTCGGCCTTGGTGACATTGTTCCAGTCCTCCTTCTTCTCCTCCTGCCCCGCCATGGTGTTCTTTAGCCTAAGCCACCCCTTCCCATTCCCGTTTTTCATCCTCACGGGACTGGTCACCTTGAGGGATTTCTGCTCACTGCTGCCATTGGGCTTGAGCTCCATGGCATCCCTGTTGTTCTGTTTGATGACCTCATTGGTCTTCATGTAAGACAGGGACGTCTGGATGGGTGTGATCTGAGACACGGTGACCACGCTTGTGCCAGTGATGGAGGCACCATTCTGCATGGTCCGGGTCTCCACTTGGAGGCTATTCCTCTCTGGGTCAATGATGGTTGTGCCTTGGTTCCGCATTTCCTTCTGCTGCTTGAATTTCTGGAAGAGCTTTCGCACCGGGTGGTCCACGGGGATGCTCAAAGTCACTTCGTTCTTCTGACGCAGGCGCTCCTCCTCCTCTTTTTTGACATCACTGATTTTCCGGAAAATAATCTGCAAGGGACAAAAAATCCAACATGTAGTAAGAAACAAAACAACAAAACAACTTCCCTTGGTAAGTGAATATTTTCTGAGTGGGACCAAATATCATGGGCTTAGTGCAACTTCCCCCAACCTGATGTCCTTCCAGATTTTGTTGGACTCCGATTCCCATTAGCCCCAGCCAGCAAGGCCCAATGGTCAGGGATGATGGGAGTTATAGTCCAAAAAGGCACTAGGTTGGCAAAAGCTGGTTTAGTGGGGGAAATGCCTCCTTGTTTCTTTTTTGGCATTTTCTCTGCAAGTGAATACATGGGTGGTTGACCAAGGCAAGCTGTCAATGGTGGAGACAGATATCCAAATTCATTTTATCCATTGTTTGCTCCTGTCTCCAACCATCCATATGCTGTGCTACAATATTTCCTTGCAAGGGTGAAGCAAGGCAGGATATCTGTGGCTTCCTATATCTTTATTTACCTTTATTTATTTGAAGAGATTATATTCTGCTTAACTGCAATGGTCTCTAAATAGTTTGTGAGATGAAATAAATATAAATAAATTAAAACAATTAAATCAAATTCAAATTCAAATGCTTGCTTGAATAATAATAACCGTAAAGTCTTCATTAGGTTCCAGGTGTTCAGTAGTGAGTGACCCTGTCTGACCCCAACTGGAAGGGAGTACCATAAAATTGTGCCCACAATATTGAATAAACAGCTAAGAGGGGGTATGAACTGTGCATCTGAGCCATTTGAGACCAAAAACAGTGATTTCCCTCAAGGGCCTTCATGATCAGGCAAGGATATAAGTGATCAGGTGGTCCTTGAGGTATCCTGGATCCAAATTGTAAATGACCTTGTAAATTAATACAATAACATTGAACCTGACCCAGGTAAGGTAAAAGGTAAAGGTAAAACTGACCCCTGGACAGTTAAGTCCAGTCAAAGGTGACTATGGGATTGCGGCGCCCATCTCGCTTTCAGGCCGAGGGAGCCGGCGTTTGTCCGCAGACAGCTTCCGAGTCATGACTAAACCACTTACGGCACAACGGAACACCGTGACGGGAGCCAGAGCGCACGGAAACGTCGTTTACCTGCCCGCCACAGTGGTACCTATTTATCTACTCGCACTGGTGTGCTTTTGAACTGCTAGGTTGGCAGGAGCTGGGACAGAGTAATTGGAGCTCACTTCGCCATGGGGATTCGAACCGCTGACCTTCTGACCGGCAAGCCCAAGAGGCTCAGGGGTTTAAACCAGCTTAAGCAGACCCCTAAACAGTCTAGCTGCAGCTTTTTGCAACAGCTGGAGCTCCCAAGTCCAGGCCAAAGGGGCGCCCAACATAGATCATATTGTAACAACTGAGTCTTGATGTTTCCATTTCCCATGGGCTCCAGCCGGCATGGCCAATGCTTAGGGATAATAGGAGTCCAGCAACACAGTGACGGCTGCAGGTTGCCTGCAGTTGAGATAAGAGATATTTCACTTGGTTTTGGGAGCCCCCACAAATCCACCGCGAAGGCATTGTGATGCATTTCCCAGCAGAAAGACCCAATGAAATGAAGTGACGGAGGCTGAGAGGAGATCAATGTACAGCAGCGGCCCTGTTCTCGTCATCGGAGAGTATCAAGTTAGGAAGGAAGTGCGTTGACATATGTTGATGTGTATTATGATAATCCTTGAGCATGACACACAATCAACCTGTTTGTAGTGCTTCCAACAGTGGCAAGCTGATGCGGCTGCATATTATGCAAGGGATAGATGAGAAACAGAATACCCACACCTGGTTCAATGTGCATTTATGTGGAAGCAATTACTAGGTATAGGTGAATCTGTTGATTTTGGTTTCTCATTTTTCCAATCTTAAGTCCAGTTCTCCACATCAGTTTGCATTTTCTTTTTTAAGCTCTCAGGAAAATTCATCAGCATTTTAGTGCAAATTTCTTCCAACACACATATTTCTGAATAGAATTTTCTCCTAAAATAACGCATTTTTGCAAAGTTCCCCCTACAATACACACACTCAAACCCAATAAAATAATATAATGCATGATTGCTGCATGTTCTTTTCGCTAACGTGTGTATTCTACCTTAGTGTATGCATTTCGAACACATGACCTGGCTGGAAAACTGCATGACAAAATCTGGAAGAAATGCAAATTTCAAAGGATGGCTGTGTTTTAGTTCAGGTGTTGTTTCAGAAAGTGTGAATTAGGAAGGTTCACTTTCAAATGTGAACTGAATTGAATTTCCAATCCACTGAGAATGATGTGTAAATAGAAAAATGGAAAGGAATCTGGGGAAGGTTTTTTTACCCTAGAATTCTGGATGAAGGTTAAAACATGATGCCTGTTTTTTCCCCACGTATTGTATGGAATACATATTTTAACCATTTTACTCAGCTCATTGCTGGCTTTTTAAAATTATTACTATTTCTGCTTGAATTTTTCAGGCATGAGCATACCAGAGAGATTAACTCAAAGCGTCTGGCAGGTGTTTTAAGATAACCCTGCATATCAGGTCAAGCAGTATCTGATGTGCTTTATGATATGGATAACCTCTTAGTTGGCCTTCGTAGTGTTATTTAAAGAGCTCAGGCGCAGGCTAGGATTTTGAGATAGGAAAGTAGGACATTTTGATGCCTCACACAACACTTCAGGGCTCCCCGTTGCAAGGCCTTCTGGGTCCAGGCCTTCAAACCAAAGGTGTCCTGGCCCTCCCCAGCCAAGGATGGCAAACTTCTGATACCTAACTCTTTATTGACGAGAAAAACACTTACAGCAGCTTCAAAGGTGCTCTGAGTTCACATACACACATACATCTAGTGGTTCCCTCGCTGCGAGAAGTGAAGTTACAGGGAACCAGGTAGAGGGCCTTCTCGGTAGTGGCGCCTGCCCTGTGGAACGCCCTCCCACCAGATGTCTAGGCAATAAGCAACTATCTGTCAGGCCAGAGCAAACTAGTGAGCTCTCTCAGCTGTTTGACCTGGCCGACAGCCCAGACCAGGAAGGGAGAGGGGCAGAGGAGGAGGCAGAACAAAGTGCTCAGCTCAGAGAGACCCAGGACCCATCAGAATATAGCTCTTCGGAGCCTCATACCCCTCCCCTCAGCGTGCTGGAGCGTCGGAGGGGTGGGTTACAAGAGAAGGGGAAGTTGACAATTAAACGGCGTCAGAGGGTGGTGTTCTCACGTGGTGTTAAAGGCAGGAGGCACTACGCTGTACTCTCAGATGAGTCATCAAGCAAGTAGCCAGAGGTTCTGAGAGCAGGGAGCTTGGTTGTTTTCTTTTAATAAACTCAACTTCTCTGCATTAACGTGTATGCATCTTGCTGCTGCTACACTATCTGACTTTTAGAAGACATCTGAAGGTGGCCCTGTTTAGGGAAGTTTTTAATACTCGGTTGGAAGCTGCCCAGAGTGGCTGGGGAAACCTAGACAGGTGGGTGGGGCATTAATAATAATAATAATAATAATAATAATAATTAGTAGTAGTAGTAGTAGTACAGTGGTGCCTCGCAAGACGAAATTAATTCGTTCCGCAAGTCGTTTCGTATTGCGAAAAATTCGTCTTGCGAAGCACGACCATAGGAATGCATAGGAATGCATAGGAATTTAATTCCCATAGGAATGCATTGAAATTTTCGTCTTGCGAAGCACGACCATAGAAAAATTCGTCTTGCGAGTCACCCTTTCGTTAGCGAATGCCTTTCGTCTAGCGAGTTTTTCGTTGTGCGAGGCATTCGTCTTGTGAGGTGCCACTGTAGTAGTAGTAGTATGCCTCTAGGCAGCTGTCCGAAGGTCTAGGCCCTGTAGAGCAGGCATGTCCCAAGAGTCTGCGATCTACTCCCAGTATAAAAATTCTGGAAGTGATCTACCCATGAAGGGGAGGGGGGAGCCAAAGTTGTTGACTTTTTTAGGGGGGGGGTGCAAAGGCAAAGTTGTTGAGTTTTTACTGAGGGGGGCGAAGGCAAAGCATTTTTTAGCTTTATTTTTTTTGGGGGGGGAGACATTGCTCACCTAAAACAATGACGCAGTGGTAACAACTACTTCTGTTTTCTAACGGAGGACAAGAGCGACGGCAGTGGGGGGGCTTTCACTCCATTGCTTATCACTACCCCCAATCAATTGGGGTCCCGCAATCAACCACGATCTTCCGGGGATCGGCCGGTCGATCGTGGTCAACCGGTTGTACATCCTTGCTGTAGAGTATTGTAAGCAACAGGGAGACTCCTGTTGGAGATTCATTCCCCGTGTCTACAGTCATGGGATTCTTGACTGTCACATGACAGTGTATGTGTTTACATTCCACAGAGTGGGAAGTGACGGAGACAGGATGTTTGCGTTACTGTGTTCCATGAAGCGGGACTATTGTCCTTTGTTCTTTCTCTTTGCTGTCTGAAGCTAGAGAGAGAGGGAGCCATGTTGCAGTGCTCCGTGGGTGTTTATATATGTAAATAGAGTAAATTAGCTCAAACATTGAGTTGCTGTGGTCTGTTTATTCATGCTGAAAAGACACAGCGGATCCCTAAGTGTGCTGATGCTTCTTGGTATCAGTCACTGTGATGTTCGGGCAGAAGAAAGCTTTTGAAGCTCCTGAACGAACGACCAAAGAGGGAGAGAACATGCCAGCCAGGCATGTGACTCTGCCAGGGTCCTACTCATGAGTAACACCCCCTGCTGGTTTATATACCCTCCCCTGACACCTGTAACCTGCTACTTCCCCTGCATGGAAGTGGCCACAGCTCTTGCAGACCCTCCAAGTGTCCCCATTTTCCAGAGACAGTCCCAGATTTACAGAAGCTATCCCAGCTTCTCATTTGATCCCAGAATGTCTTGCTTTTCTTTGGGACATCACTATTTCCATTGGAGAAATGTTGGAGGGTATGGTAGGACATCCCTATTTTCATTAGATTATTGCAATGTGTTATACGTAGGGCTGCCTCTGAAGACGGTTCAAAAACTTCAGTTGGTGCAGAATTCAGCGGTCACGCTACTCACCAGAGCAAGACGGGTTGAGCATATTACACCAATCCTGGTCCGACTGCACTGGCTACCAATTAGTTTCCGGGCCCAATTCAAAGTGCTGGTTTGGACCTATAAAGCCTTAAATGGTTCAGAACTGCAATACCTCAAGGACTGCCTCTTTCCATATGAACCTCCCCGGACCCTGAGATCATCTTCTGAGGCCCTTCTTTGTATGCCTCCTCCTTGAGAGGTCCAGAGGGTGGCAACGTGAGAACAGGGCCTTCTCTGCAGTGGCTCCTCGGCGGCAAAATGCTCTCCCCAGGGAAGTTCGCCTGGCGCCATCGTTATGCACCTTTAGTCGCCAGGCAAAAACGTTCTTTTTAAACCAGGCCTTTGGTTGATCTGATTTACATCCTATGCCCTTTTAAAATGTTTTTTTTTTGTGGGGGGGGGGCCCTATTGGTTTGCTGTTTTATTTTTATTAGGTGTTTTATATCTTGATTTTATTCTGTTAACCACCCTGAGACCCCTGGGTATAAGGCAGTATATTACTAATAATAGCAGTATATTAATAATAATAATAATAATAATAATAATAATAATAATAATAATAATAATAGACACGTTGGAGGGTATAGAAGAGGGCACCCCTAATTTCATCAAAGAAGTGTTGGAGGGTATGCTCTTCCCACTTCAAGCCCCTCCTGGTTCTAGGAGACAGTGGGGCTGGCGGAAAGTGGGGAGCCTACTGACCCGTTTCTTGGCTGAACAGCCTCTTCTTCTTCCACCACATCTGGTCTTCCTTCGTCTGTCTTGGTCTGCCCTGGCTCTTAATCCCAGGGTCATGCATTCAAGCCCCATGTTGGATGTCAGGGTTGAGCCAGATGAGGAGGAGTGGTGGCAACCCCCCCCCCCCCGGCGAGGCTGCACCCACGGAAGAACCTGGGGAAATGGAGGAGTTCGTACCTGGAGAAGACTGGTGGCGGCACTCCTCAGAAGAGGAAGAGTCAGATGGAGAGGGGGAAAGACCAGAACAGGAGGAGGAGGAAGTCGAGCCAGAATCAGGCCCTTGTGAGGAGAGAAACCGGCAGGGCCCCTCCCCTCCTCCCTTCTCAGCTGTAGAGCGTAGAGCTGAGAGCTGCAGGGAACAATTAGAGGCAGCTGCAACTCATAAGAGACGTGGTTGCAGGCCAGCTACTTAAGAAAGGCTGGCTGCTCCCTTTGCTAGCACCTGCAACTGCTATGCTGAGTGCGTGGTTGCTCTTGCTCGTTCTGTTCCTGACTCCTGGCTTGTTCCTGACTCCTGGCTTGTTCCCGACTCCTGGCTTGTTCCTGACTGACTTGGCTGGCTCCTGACTTAGACCGTTCCTGACTTCGGCTTCTCCTGACCCCGTGCTGATACCTGACTTCAGCTGGCTTCTGACTCGGACTGTTTGACCTCGGCTTATCTGACTGACTGCTGCACTTCAGCACGCCAACTTGTTGGCGCCCTAACAGTGGGCAAAAGATTCCTGCATCGCAGGGGGTGGGCTAGATGACCCTCGCGGTCCCTCCCAACTCTACAATTCTACGACCCCATTCAAGCTATTCAGGGGTTCAGGCCAAGCGAGTCGTGACCCAATTCCTTGCCTCCTTTGGAGCCAGCAACCAGAAGTTTCTGCCCGTTCCACAAAACCGTAGTTCGTCGCAGACGAGGCTGATTTGGATGGCGTTGAAGGCGACTGGGCGGGGGCGCTGGGGGAATCTGACACACTGAAAGTTAATCTAGGAAATCAACTCCGTGATCAAAGCTCCCCTTGGCTTCATTAAAATGTACTGTGCACAAGCCTTCTTCCAACTACAGTAAGGACATGGGTGATGGCCTGGAGTTAACACAGCTACTTAGCATAATTTAGAACCACAACATATTTATTAGTATTGAGTTGAAACAGCAAAAAGTGTGCGGGGTGTATGTGCGTGTGTG
The DNA here is from genome assembly GCF_009819535.1 of Lacerta agilis. NCBI lineage: Eukaryota > Metazoa > Chordata > Lepidosauria > Squamata > Lacertidae > Lacerta > Lacerta agilis. Next base: position 9,218,017 of record NC_046312.1, read on the forward strand.
TGCATCTACGGCAGGGGGGAACAGGCCGATGCTTTTATCTCCCTGCTATGACCCAAATAGAGTGTGCATGGATCTTCAATTAAGAGCTGTTCTTGCTTTCATTTGGCTGTCATAGTCTACAACGAAAGCTGCAGGGGATGGCAAATAATATTTTTAATTATACGTGTCACGCCGCTCCTGCTGCCAGCTGGGGGTTTCGGGCCCTTTGCAAAAAAATAAAATAAAAATTAATATACTCGGCGATCCCTGCACTTACAGAAAAAAGAATAAAATCATGTTTAAAATATTAAAGCATGTTTTTAAGGCAACGAGGGAATGTAAAGGAACATATGCTAAAAAGAGGCAACGGTTCTTGGAGAACTATAATAGAAAGGAAAGTTTGGTGCTGAGTGTGCAGCAGCTGTGAAAAAGGAGAATTGCATGTTAGGAATATTTAGGAAAGGAACTGAATGCAGACGGCCAATATCTTGATGCTGGTGGTCAACAAAAAGGGGTTTAAAGACTGTCTGAATGCAAATCTTTAAAAATGTACTATAAACACTGGCCTGTGAGCAATTGAAGAACAGCCTCTACCAAAGGTGTCATGGGCTTTGAAGACGCTCGAACTCAGGATGAAAGGGAGAAATGTGCTAAGAGGAAGGCACGCTTGGCAAACTCTCACCGTGATCAACTCCCGCCCGGAAACCAATGTCCCCACTGTGGAAGGATGTGTGGATCCAGAATTGGCCTCCACAGTCACTTACGGACTCATTGTTAAAACCATGTTTATGGACGACAATCTTACTTGGCTATGAGGGATCGCCAAAGAAGAGGAAGAGGAAGAGGAAGAGGAGGAGGAGGAGGAGGAGGAGGAGGAGGAGGAGGAGGAGAAGGAGAAGGAGAAGAAGAAGAAGAAGAAGAAGAAGAAGAAGAAGAAGAAGAAGAAGAAGAAGAAGGTAGAAATGCATAAAATTCTGCATGGAAGGGGGACAGTGAGTAGAGAAACTATTTTTTCTCCCTCTACCACAACACCAGAACTCAGGGACATCTAGTGAAACTGAGTGTCAGAAGACTGAGGACAGACAAAAGAAAAGACTTCTTCACACAATGCATAGTTAAACTGTGGAACTCATTCCCACAAGACGCAGTGGTGGCCACCAACTTGGATGGTTTTAAAAAAAGACTAGATGAATCCATGCAGGACAATGGTTATGTTCTACTTTTACTACTGGAGGCAATAGCCTTATGAAAACCATTTGCTGGAAACTGCAGGAGGGGAGACTTGCTCTTCTGCTTGGGTCCTGCTTGCAGGTTTCCCACAAGCATCTGGTCGGCCATTGTAAGAACAGGATGCTGGAATAGACAGGTCATTGGCCTGATCCAGCAGGCTCGTATGTTCTTATGAGATCAGAAGATGCGTATGCTCCACTATATTTCCTTGACTTCTCTGTAGGCTACACATTTGCTTGACTATTGAGCTATTGTCCCCTGTGAGAACTTATATATTCACCCCTTATACACCCAGTTGATCACTAAGCTCTGAAGATGAGGACCTCTTGCAGATACCGTCTCATCAGGAGGTCCATTCCATACAATGCAGGAATTGGGTCTTTAGAACCTTTCCTTTGGGACTCCCTTTACAGATGGGACAGGCGTCCTCTCTAATTTTAATTTTTATTTTTTAATTTGGCACTTATTGAACAAGAGGAAATTTTTATGGCTATGTTAGACTTGGCATTGTTTTTATGGATGTCTTTATCATTGCCGTTTTCATGATTTTATTGTTAATTGCTTTGGGATGCTTTGTGGGAAGCGATTCATTAATGAAATGAAATAAATAAATGTCGCACCTGCGATCTATCTGTTCGGCAGACGTTTGGTTGTACACTGCAAAATTCCAGTGACAAGTCTAATTCCAACGCACAGATTGTTGCTGCAGCAGTCTTAAATTAGATCTTGGCATAGGGCGTGCAGATTCCAACACTATCTACCATATGCACACATACATAAATATCTCAGTTAAAGACGGCATACGCAGAAGATAGGATTTATGTGCAAACAGGAAGCGTGTGTTAGTTCCACGGTGAGGCTCTTGAAAGCCATCACAGGAGTGCCTCCCCGTGGAAACATTTCACGGGGAACGCACTATTCGGAGGAAAGATCAGAGAACAAGAACGTAGATTCCTATTGGATCTTCTTCCCAGACTTAGCCCTGGAAAACAATTCCCATTGAAATATTTTCCCATGTTAATATTCCCCATGAACTGGCACTGGTTTCAAGCTCGTTTCCAGCATTACAAGTCCTTGATATGCCTGTTTTTCCTGAACAGCATCCAGTACAGCATCCTGTCCCCACATTGGCCAACCAGTTGCCCATGGGAAGGCCACAAAAACAAGACCTGAGCACAAGAGCCCTCTCCCCTCCTCTGGTTTCCAACAACTGGTATTCAGAAGCACTTCTTCCTCCAATCATGGGAGCAGAGAAGATTAGTATTGTTGTGAGTTTTTTGGCGAGAGGCGGCATTAGGCTGTGTGATGCCCGAGTCCCTTCTAATTCCTGAATCCAGCAAGCGTTAACATCTAATGGAGGATCCCATTGTTGAATGAGCCCGGTATGGGTTGTTGGTATTAGAAATGAAGAGGGCAAATCTGCAGGCCCCCTCCCTTACCTGTCTGGTAGCCAGAGGAGAACGTGTGTAAGCTGGGCTAGAAGAAGGCTATAGGCCAGGGATTGAAAGCCAAGCTTGATTTCGGCTTGAATCCAAGGCTGTGGCTATGGGAGAAGCAAGACCTTCTTGGGACGTTAATGCTGGGAGCCCCTCCATCGTAGGCTCAGGTTGTATATATGTGTGAAGTCTGCTCACCTTTTATCCAGTGGACGGCATTGTGGACAGTCAACCGAGCCTCAACAGTTTTCTGGCGCAGGGGTGGAGGTACACTTCCTCCCCCCCCCATGTCACGGCTGGCTGTGTCATCTGTGTTGGGGACAGCCCCAGCCAATCTGCTGCCAGGGTGGGTGTGGCTGTGGACAATTTAATCACAGCACGCCCGGCCGGCCCCCTCTTCTTGCCTCTTGGGCTTGCCGATCAGAAGGTCAGCGGTTCGAATCCCCATGACAGGGTGAGCTCCCGTTGCTCGGTCCCAGCTCCTGCCAACCTAGCAGTTCGAAAGCACGCCAGTGCAAGTAGATAAATAGGTACCGCTGTTGCGGGAAGGTAAACGGCGTTTCCGTGAACTGGTTTCCGTCACGGTCTTCTGTTGCACCAGAAGCGGTTTCGTCATGCTGGCCATATATTCCAGAAATCTGTCTGCAGACAAACGCCGGCTCCCTTGGCCTGAAAAGTGAGATGAGCGCCCAACCCCATAGTCGCCTTTGACTGGACTTAACCATCCAGGGGTCCTTTACCTTTACCTTTTCTATTTTTACCATGGATCTAATTTGAGGGGCAGGGGGATGGAAAACAAATTCTTTAGTTTTTCCTTTTCCTTGCAGAAAAAATGCAATTATGTTCTTCTAATATGAGTAGTTTTTCAGACCCTATTTATGCAATCTGTTGAATATAAGAAGAGCCCAGAAACCTCTTTTCACACGGTCTGACCAGATGGCAAGCAGGACACAAGGAGTTTCCCCACTTTTGATTACCAGCCATGGAATACAGATGGGGTTTATTATTATTATTATTATTATTATTATTATTATTATTATTATTATTAAATGGAAAAAAATGGTTTATGTTTATGGTCAAACTGATGCAACCTATATTACTGGTGTAAAATTAATGTTAAAAGAGAGGAAAGAAAAGGAAACAAGCTTCTCTCCACAAGTTGATATTTCATATGTGGACTTTGCAAACGTTTGAAATTGCGATGGAATTTCACTTTGTCTAAAACGGGCATCCGACCAAACGAAACGGCAGCAGTCCCCCCCAAGCCCACAAGAGAACCTGCTCCATGGGAAATTAGACGAGGTTTCTCTTACAAGAAAAAGAACAGAATCCTAATAATAGAACAATCTCCTGTTGTTGTTCCTTTGGCCTCCTTGAGATTACAGGCTCCCACCACGGAGAGAAACATTTCAAAACGAGGAGCCCAGAGTTAAAAGTTAAGCCCCAAAGGACGGGGGCAGGAGGGAGAACTAAATTAATTGCTGCATACCCACCTCCTCAAGGGAAATGGGGGAAAAACTCCACTGTATGGCAAGATCAACAGTCATTAATGTGATGGGAATTTGCTGTCAGGATTTGTTTCCCATGGGCCGGGGTCTAAGAAGGTGGATCCATTGTCACAGGTTTGTGTGTCGAGAAGGAGGGTTGCCGCTGAGGTCCTGTCTTCCCAAGTGGCTTAAGTTTAAGGGTTATTTGGGGGGTGGTTAGAAAGTGGCTTGAGGTGAGGAAGGGAGAGGGAGGTTGCCGGTGCGGCAAACGAAGGTTAAGTAAAAGTTAACTGGTTGCCAGCCCTGGAAAACTGAGGAGGTTTCTTTATCTATGCCGCAGGGGTGGCAAAGATAGCAGTAATGTGAGATGCTCTGCACCCGTTATCCTAACCCCAATCTTTCTCGCACGGTCCCTCTAGGGTAATGAAAGGTAATTCAGTCCTGAACATTACCCCCAACCCTGACACTAGTCTCATTTCACAGCTAGGCTGCAGCAGCCGAGTGGGCTACTTGCGCACAGAAATCAGTTTTATCAAGTGAAACAGTTCTGGCATCAAGGCGGTAGTTTACTCCCAGATAGCCAACTGGGGTCCTACATCCAGAGCGCTTCTTCATCTACCACCTTGCACCGGTCTTAAGATCTCATGAAGGACCACATTCCCTTGTGGGGAACTTTCTGGGGGGCCACGTTCCATTGGTGGGTTGGGACCAGGTGCAAGAGGGGATGGGCTACATTTCAGGAAAGCGTTCTCACCTCCGTGAAGTGGCCTAGCTGGCAGCAGACTGTCTCAAGAGACAATGGAGTGCGCCTCCAGGGGTGAATTCAAAACGCTGGAGAATCACAGCACCTGCTGTGGCTGCAGAGACCGGTAACTCTTAAAGGATGCTTCCTGTATTGTGTTCCCCCCCCCCCTGTGTCATCAGCAGCAAAGTGACCTCCCCGGGGCAATGTGTATGGAGGTCTTGCCTCCTCAAAGAGCAGCTGGCATCCTTCTGGAGGCAATGGAGTGTGCGTCTTGGGGTGAAGTCAAACCACTGTGTTAGCTGCACTGAAGTGACCTCCCTGGGGTGCAAGCCTGGGCAGTGTGTATGGAGGTCCTGGGCTGCCCAGATGACAAGACCCCCCTCTCAGCCTCACTGATAATAATAATAATAATAATAATAATAATAATAATAATAATAATAAGTTTTTATTTATACCCCGCCCTTCCCAGACAAAAACCGGGCTCAGGGCGGCTAACACTAATTAAAATTCCAGCAGAAACATAACACAATCAATTTAAAATAACAGATTAAAATACAAATTTAAAAATTCAATATTAAAACTGCAGTCTCATTTTCAAATAACCCACCAATAAAACAATGAAGCATAAATATCAAACAGAAACCAACCCAAAGGCCAGGTGGAACAGCTCCGTCTTGCAGGCCCTGCAGAAAGATGCCAAATCCCGCAGGGCCCTGGTCTCTTGTGATAGACTGTTCCACCAAGTCGGGGCCAGTACTGAGAAGGCCCTGGACCTAGTTGAGGCCAACCTAGCGTCTTTGTTGCTCGGGACCTCCAAAAGATTATTATTTGAGGACCTTAAGGTCCTACACGGGACATACCAGGAGAGGCGGTCCCTTAGGTACGAGGGTCCTAAGCCGCACAGGGCTTTAAAGGTCAAAACCAGCACCTTAAACCTGATCCTGTACTCCACCAGGAGCCAGTGCAGCTGGTAGAGCACTGGATGAATGTGGTCCCGCGGCAAAGACCCTGTGAGGAGCCTCGCCGCGGCATTCTGCACCCGCTGGAATTTTTGGATGTGGTCCAAAAGAAAACAGAGCAAGACATTGGGCACCTTAGAAGTGCTGCCTGCAGGTTATTTGAACAACACCTCTCTTATTTTCCTGTATTGAATTTCACCCCCCCTTGCTTTAGTTCAAATAATTAAATCTGATTTGGGGGAGAAGTGTCTGCTGAAAAACTGCAAGTTAAGAACCCCCCAAGCTCCAATTAGAGTTGAAAATATCAAATGCATTAAATGTATAGCATCTTGAGATGAGTCTCTCTCTCTCCCCACCCTTCCCCTTTTTTTCCGTTTTGCAAATGGGACACGGACTTGGTTGAACAAAAGTAAGTAATCCTCATTACATAACACAGACTATAAATATTCCACACCCATCAAAAGTGAGCATGCAGAATTGTTCAAAGGGGGCCAGGGCATTTCAGTTGCCCAAACGTAGCAACTATAGAGCATCATATGTTACATAAAATTATTTACAAAACGCAGGCAGAAAACTGCCAGGAACTGGATTAAGTAATGATAAGGGGATTTCAAAGCTTCCAGTCAAAGTTGTCAGGAGGGGCAGAAAGGCAGAAGGGATGCTGTGGGTTACTCAAGGCTATTTTGCCTAATGTGCAGGGCAATTCTGTCTACTAGGAAGCAAGCCCCATTAAATCCAGTGGGTGCTTGCTTCCAGGTACCAGTAAGTGGATACAGCACAGCAGCCTCAGACTGCAACGTTGTACCTAAAAATATACCATATTTTTTCCGTGTATAAGACGGATTCCAAATTAAGATTGCCCAGAGTTGTAAAGCTTTTTTTGGGGGGGGGGTGATTGCCCAGAGTTGTTGAGCTGCAAATCGCACACTGCGCCCCAGCCACCAATCGTCTGCCTGCTCGCCACCAGCAGCCACCAATCACCGGCCCAATCGCCGCAGCAACAGCCAATCAACAGCAGCCCTTGCCCCGTAGCCACCAATCACCAGCACAATCACCGCTGACAATCTCCTGCTCACGGATGCAACCAATTGCTCCCCCCCCCCGGCACTATCCGTGTATAAAACGGTCTCCCCCGAGAAGCAGTTGACTCTCCTTCATTGGAGGTTTTTAAGCAGAGGTTGGATGGTCATCTGTTGTGGATGCCTTAGCTGATATTGCGAGGAGTTGCATCGCGAGGAGTTGGACTAGATCTAACTCCAACTCCCTTCTATGATTCTATGTCATATGTGAATGGAAGTTAAGAACTCCATTGTGGGAATACGCTCCGGCGCCTCCTGCACGTGCAGCCGCAGTCCTGCCGATCCTGTGCTGCCGGGCGCGGAGGAAAAGAAGTAGATCCGGCCGAGATCACGGAGCTGTGTCTGAGTTGCCTTTGCTCCAGGAAAAGCGCGCCAGGAAGCCCCCTGACTAACGGTCCCTGAGGCTATTTCCCGCCCGGAAGGGCTCTCTATGCTTAAATGTTATTGGTTGTTATTATGCTTACGTCGTTGTACAAATTGATAATAAAAAGCCCCCGCCTCTGTTAGAGGAGAGGAGAGCTCACTCACTGCCATTGAGTTCACTACAATCTACGACTGCAGTCCTTTTCTTTTCGGCCTCCCTTGCTGCTTCAGCCGCCCTTGCTGCTTCAGCCCTGAACCTTCTACTCTATTCTTCTAAACCTCACGACCTTCCAGAATTGTTGGAGCGGGTAACTCCAACACTCCATGCTTCTTCCATGCAACCGAGAGTATGTGCCCAACAAGCTCTGAACTGAGACATGGCACATTTAAGCTTCATGCCCAGGAACGCACACACCTGTGCTCAAAGCTCTTTTCTCCCTTATTGGAGAGGACTGAAAGAAGCAACAGATCAGGTCAGGCCTCCCCCCCCCCACGCAGGTCAAGTGGCTTTCCTGAATTTCAAAGTTTCCATATGGTATTGGTGTTACTGTGTGCTGCCTTCACATGGAATAGGATGGGCTTCTAGAAGCTCACATCCCACAGTAGAAATAGTTAAGGAAACAAGTCTAATGATGCCATTAAGGCAGGCAGAGGCAAATTCGGCCCTTCAGATGTTTTGAGACTACAATTCCCATCATCCTTGACAACTGGTCCTGTTAGCTAGGGAAGATGGGAGTTGTAGTTCCAAAACATCTGGAGGGTCGAGTTTGCCTATGACTGCATTAAGGCTTATGCTGTAAGATTCTTAGGTGTGTGTTTTTTATTCTTGTCTATTTATCTTTCTCTTTTTTTGCACCAGATTCATTGTCAGTGGTATTACAGACATGTGAAAATTAGGGAAACGTCGAGAAGTGTCACTGGGCAATGCTGGAAATGCTGAGCGAAGGATTTAAATTTTATACACAGCCAGTGGCACTGCAAGATCACAAGGGACTAAAAATAAGAAGTGTCAGTTGAGGAACGGCTGAAGAAGGTTGGCAAAGCTCTGCTGAGGTGTCAATTGCCTGCTGTTGCACAGGCAAAGGAGAACAGCTGAGTCATTCGTCAAATATACAGAGAACCGTAGAATTGTGGAGCTGGAAGGGATCCCGAGGGTCATCTAGTCCAACCCCCTGCAATGCAGGAATCTCAGCTAAATGCATCCATGACAGATGGCCAATCTACCTCCGTTTACAAACCTCCAAGAAAGGAGGAAGGAGTCCACCATCTCCCATGGGAGTCTGTTCCACTGCCAAACAGCTCTTTTTGCCAAACAGCTCTGTCATAAAGTTTTTTTTTTTCTGAACGTTTAGTTGGAATCTCCTTTCTTGTAAATTAAAGTCATTGGTTTGAGTCCTACTTTCCAGAGTAGGAAGAAACAAGCATGCTCCCTCCTCCATGTGACAGCCCTTAATATATTTGAAGATGGAAGAAATATCAACCACCTCAGATATGCTGATGACACAACCTTGATGGCAGAAAGTGAGGAGGAATTAAAGAACCTTTTAATGAAGGTGAAAGAGGAGAGCGCAAAATATGGTCTGAAGCTCAACATCAAGAAAAATTAAGATCATGGCCACTGGTCCCATCACCTCCTGGCAATTAGAAGGGGAAGAAATGGAGGCAGTGAGAGATTTCACTTTCTTGGGTTCCATGGTCACAGCAGATGGTGACAGCAGTCACGAAATTAAAAGACGCCTGCTTCTTGGGAGGAAAGCAATGACAAACCTAGACAGCATCTTAAAAAGCAGAGACATCACCTTGCTGACAAAGGTCCATATAGTTAAAGCTATGGTTTTCCCAGTAGTAATGTATGGAAGTGAGAGCTGGACCATCAAGAAGACTGATCGCCGCAGAATTGATGCTTTTGAATTATGGTGCTGGAGGAGACTCTTGAGAGTCCCATGGACTGCAAAAAGATCAAACTTATCCATCCTTAAAGAAATCAGCCCTGAGTGCTCACTGGAAGGACAGATCCTGAAGCTGAGGCTCCAGTACTTTGGCCACCTCATGAGAAGAGAAAACTCCCTGGAAAAGACCCTGATGTTGGGAAAGATGGAGGGCACAAGGAGAAGGGGACGACAAAGGATGAGATGGTTGGACAGTGTTTTCAAAGTGACTGGCATGAGTTTGGCCAAACTGCGGGAGGCAGTGGAGGATAGGGGTGCCTGGCATGCTCTGGTCCATGGGGTCACTGATCGACTGAACAACAACAAATCATATCTCCTCTCAGTCTCCTCTTTTCCAGGCTAAACATACCCAGCTCCTCCAACCATTCCTCATAAGGCTTGGTTTCCAGACCCTTGATCATCTTGGTCACCCTCCTCTGCAAATCTTCCAACTTTTCAATATCCTTCTTAAACTGTGGTGCCCAGAACTGGACACAGTTTTGCAGGTGTGTTCTGACCAAGGCAGAACAGAGTGGTACTGTTACTTCCCTTACCTCTGCTTAAAAACCTCCAGTTCATGGCTTTAAAAAGCATTTCACCTTCATTATCTCAGTAATCTTTACAACAACTCTGCAATGTAAGTCAGTATTGCTATCCCCATTTTGCAGCTGAGAGTTGGGAGACGGAGGCTGACAGGTAATGGTTTTGCTTCAGGCTGCATAGTTTATTCATGGCAGAGTTAGCATTTGAATTCTCCAAACTTCTTGCTTCCCTGTTCAGTTGTGTCTGCAGCAAACGAAATAACCAAATGCTGCAAGTGCTTGCGAAATCCAGCTTCTGGCTCTTTTATTCCCCTTATTTCTCATGAAAACATTCCTCTCGTTTTATTAATTGGAAGTCTTGGGACGGCTAATGGATGACCCAAAGCCAAGCTTCTTAGCCACTATTAAACTGGCTGTTTTTCTCAGGTTGCTTCGCTTTGATTTGCAAGCCGGCCTTTAAAACCAACTATCCCGCTGGCACTTAAATTGCCCTCCCAATAAATTCAGCATAATCCTCCGCGCACGAAAAGCTACATTTTGCCATTAAAACAATGCCCTTAAATTGGAGAGGGGGGGGAGAAAGGGAGCGCCCTGCTCTGGGTTATGTAATGAGCTGACTGCACCATTATAGCTGATCCCTTGCATAAACACCTGCCCTCCTTCAAACTGGTGCTTTTGCAGAAAGAGATTTCCCTGGCAGATAGTCCTCCACAGGCAGTTTGAAATATACCAAAGACAAATGCCCTTTCCACATTGTCATTGATCCTTGTTTCTCAAATACTGGCATTTGCAAATAAAAGGGTGGGAGGTTAAAAAAAAAAAGGCTTGCATCTGGGCACAGTTCAAAATTTGCCAAACAGTTGTAAATTTGACATTTACTCCTAAGCTAGCGTGACTAGGGGCATGCAGATGTGTCAAATTGTAATTCCTTTCCATTTTTCCAGTTCAGTCCTCTACAGTGGTAACTCTAGTTGCAGACTTAAAAGTCCGCAACTAGAGTGCCTCTTCTGTGCATGCGTGCTGCGTGATCGGACGCTTCTGTGCATGTGCACAGCACGATCGAGTGTCCAGTTCTGGGCACCACAGTTCAAGAAGGATACTGACAAGCTGGAACGTGTCCAGAGGAGGGCAACCAAAATGGTCAAAGGCCTGGAAACGATGCCTTATGAGGAACGGCTTAGGGAGCTGGGTATGTTTAGCCTGGAGAAGAGAAGGTTAAGGGGTGACATGATAGCCATGTTCAAATATATCAAAGGATGTCATATAGAGGAGGGAGAAAGGTTGTTTCTGCTGCTCCAGAGAAGCGGACACGGGACAATGGATTCAAACTACAAGAAAGAAGATTCCACCTAAACATTAGGAAGAACTTCCTGACAGTGAGAGCTGTTCAGCAGTGGAATTTGCTACCAAGGAGTGTGGTGGAGTCTCCTTCTTTGGAGGTCTTTAAGCAGAGGCTTGACAGCCATCTGTCAGGAATGCTTTGATGGTGTTTCCTGCTTGTCAGGGGGTTGGACTGGATGGACCTTGTGGTCTCTTCCAACTCTATGATTCTATGATTCTACTTCCCTGCTCACCCATGGTGGGGAAGAATTGGTTCCAGGTGATCAGACAGAGAAGTTTCTTTAACCCAGATAAGCATCTTCACCAATATCTTACACTGGCATGATTCTGCTAGCAACTTTTGTAAGCCTTTATTCATGTCCTGCCTGATGTAGATCATCAATGTCCAACCGGTCAACCGTGATCGACAGGTGGTCGCCCGGTTGCTCCTGAGTGCTCGCGATGTGAATTTATGGAATCCTTCCCAAAGAAAGCTGAGCAACTGTGCCCCCCCCCAAAAAAAGCTCAACAATTCTTGTCAAGCCTTCATAAAAATAGTTCAACAACTCTGCTCCCTCCCCCCTAAAAAAACCTCAACAACTATGGGCAATGACAATGGGTAGATCACTGCCAGTTTTATTATAATGGGAGTAGACTGCAGTCTCTAGAGAGTTGGACGTGCCTGACGTAGATTAATGGGGAAAGAGGAGGTAAACCTTTACTGGGAGCAACACCATTTTGAGAGAGATGTGCATTCCTTTGTCTCTTGCTGTGATTATTAAAGAACTTATCTGGTAAAAACACTCTTTTTGTTTGATCTTCTTATTTACTGCCATCAGGGGAGGGATCCGCTTCCCCGAAGCCTGACAGACCACCAAGTTTGGATCCACCCCGGCCCCTCCCCCCACCACCTTTCCAAGCTGGTGCCTCTGGTAAATCATAAGTGAGGTCCAGGGCAGGCCTAGCAACAGATTTATTAAAATGTCTAACTTTGCACATAGAGTTCTTCACCACAAGTATTGGCATAGCCTTTCCAGACGCCTTTCTTGGAATGCAGTCAGCTCCTGAACTCCAGTTGTGACTCAGTTATACCAAGAACTCTTCCATTTGCTTCCCCTACCTAATTTTTCAGCAAACTTAATGCATGCAATGTTTCCCTTGGGATCCAATTATACTTTGGCCATAAAAAGGCACATTGTTTTGGAAGGTCATTGTTTCTTGCGTTCTTCCTGGGCTGGCATTTGCATTACAGCCAACATTACCTCTGATCAATGCTCCCATATTAAAGGGCCTGTTGTCTGAGAATGACTCCCAAGAATCTAGCATCTGGTTCAAATGATCACTGCTAATTAATTAATTAATTGATCGATCGATCGATCGATTGATTGATTAAATCTGCACACCACCTTTCAACTGCAGACCCCAGAGTGGTTCACACCATAAAAATGCAAGATAAAAAAACACAAAATACACAAACACAAAATACTGATAGACACTTCTTTGCCCCCATTCTAGGCTGTTTTGTGCACCTGGGAGAAGCAGAACTGGCAATTGGCTGTCAATCAAACCAAATTCTCCCTGGAGTACTAAAGTTCTGCCCTAGTACTCATGCAGAGCTACACAGACACACTCTGATATACTGCAACAAACACTATAAATCAGTTTAGAGCTCTTAAGAGGAAGAAAACCTACACACACACACACACACACACACACACACACACAGAGTAACTGACCCTTTTTCTGAACAGAACTAGAAGGGAGTTCTCCGAGTACTCGAGTTTGAACCTGCCTTGGGAGCTGTAGCTCAGTGGTAGGGAATCTGCTTTGCATGCAGAAGGTCCCGGGTTCAATCCCTGGCATCTCTGAATAGAGCTGGGAATGCCCCCTTTCTGAAACCCTGGAGAGTTGCTGCCGTTTGGTGTAGACAATATTGAGCTGGATGGACCAGTGGCCTCACTCAGTAGAAAACAGCACTCTGTTTTCCAGACCTGCTGATGTAGCTTCAGCCAGGTTGTGGCATCACATGCCTCCCCCCCCCCCGACCATGCCTTGATCCCCGGCATCTTCCATAGACGGGTGAGGATTCAGCTTCCCGAAGACAAGACTGCAGGCTAGTGGGCCGTTTATCTTTGATTCATCACTTTGCCCTAATGGCATCGGCACGAGGAGTCTATAAACATAAAATCTAATCAAACGGAAACCTTTTAGCAAACCAAGAACTCTCTTTCGCTGATTTTCGTGGGTTAAGCTTTACACATAAGTTGGCACCAGTCCTTTAAATTCTTCCTCTAGGATGCTGTGAGACACTAGAGATGACTGAATATGTCGATTTCAGTTTCTCTCTGTTGCCCAGCTCCAAAGTCTTCAGTTTTTCACATTTCACAACTGCTTGTGGTTTATTTTTTTAAAGCCCCTTGAAAATTTGTCAGCGTTTTGGTACACATTTCTCCTAACATGCACATTTGTGTGTGTAGTTTTTCCCTAACATACATGTTTTTGCAAAACAAAGCTCCCTGGGATCTTTTCTTCACCAATCTACGCATAGATGTTGTTGTTGTTCAGTCGTTCAGTCGTGTCCGACTCTTCGTGACCCCATGGACCAGAGCACGCCAGGCACGCCTATCCTTCACTGCCTCCCGCAGTTTGGCCAAACTCATGTTAGTAGCTTCGAGAATACTGTCCAACCATCTCATCCTTTGTCGTCCCCTTCTCCTTGTGCCCTCCATCTTTCCCAACATCAGGGTCTTTTCCAGGGAGTCTTCTCTTCTCATGAGGTGGCCAAAGTACTGGAGCCTCAACTTCAGGATCTGTCCTTCTAGTGAGCACTCAGGGACGATTTCCTTGAGAATGGATAGGTTTGATCTTCTTGCAGTCCATGGGACTCTCAAGAGTCTCCTCCAGCACCATAATTCAAAAGCATCAATTCTTCGGCGATCAGCCTTCTTTATGGTCCAGCTCTCACTTCCGTACATTACTACTGGGAAAACCATAGCTTTAACTATACGGACCTTTGTTGGCAAGGTGATGTCTTTGCTTTTTAAGATGCTGTCTAGGTTTGTCATTGCTTTTCTCCCAAGAAGCAGGCGTCTTCTAATTTCGTGACTGCTGTCACCATCTGCAGTGATCATGGAACCCAAGAAAGTGAAATCTCTCACTGCCTCCATTTCTTCCCCTTCTATTTGCCAGGAGGTGATGGGACCAGTGGCCATGATCTTAGTTTTTTTGATGTTGAGCTTCAGACCATATTTTGCGCTCTCCTCTTTTACCCTCATTAAAAGGTTCTTCAATTCCTCCTCACTTTCTGCCATCAAGGCATAGATATGCACACTTTATCCTAGTATATGCCTTGTAGTACACATTACTTTGTTAAAAAACTGCACTGCAGAATTCGCAGAATTGTGGCTTTTCAAGGCTGGCTGCGTTTCAGTGTCTATATTGTTTCAAAGAATGCAAAAGTAAGCTTGCCTTTGAAAGTAAACTGCATTGAATTTCCCCCTATCTAGCAGTGCTTTTTTGGGGGGGAGGCACCTTGCCCAGGGCCCCCTCATAGCTGTAATCAGACCTGAGTGCATCAGATTTGATAGTTATGCTAATTGCAAGCCCCCCCAATTACTTTGCTATTGTTACAAAACGATGGAATTATAAGTTGCCTTGGAAATACAAATGCTTGTCAGAGAGTTCAAGAGATTTGAGAGCTTGTGAGTTGGAGTTAGCTGAAACAAGAACAAAAGAGCACCAGAAGAGCCTGCTGGAACAGACCAATGGCCCATCTCATCCAACATCCTGTTCTCACAGTGGCCAACCCAATGCCTGGGGCTGCATTCTCCCCTCCTGTGGTGTCATGAATGAGCCAGCCCCCAGGGAAGGTTTGCAGCCAGCCAAAAGGAACCAGCCAGGAACAGAGAAAGTTAACTGCCAGGCAGGATGAACAAAGCCTAGTGCCAACTTCCCTGCCCCTAGGAATGAAGAGGGCAGCCAAAATGGTCAAAGGCCTGGAAACGATGCCTTATGAGGAACGGCTTAGGGAGCTGGGTATGTTTAGCCTGGAGAAGAGAAGGTTAAGGGGTGAGATGATAGCCATGTTCAAATATATAAAAGGATGTCATATAGAGGAGGGAGAAAGGTTGTTTTCTGCTGCTCCAGAGAAGCGGACACGGGGCAATGGATTCAAACTACAAGAAAGAAGATTCCACCTAAACATTAGGAAGAACTTCCTGACAGTGAGAGCTGTTCGGCAGTGGAATTTGCTACCAAGGAGTGTGGTGGAGTCTCCTCCTTTGGAGGTCTTTAAACAGAGGCTTGACAGCCATCTGCCAGGAATGCTTTGATAGTGTTTCCTGCTTGGCAGAGGGTTGGACTGGATGGCCCTTGTGGTCTCTTCCAACTGTATGATTCTATGATTCCTCATAAGGCCTAGTTTCCAGTCCCTTGACCATCTTAGTTGCCCTGCTCTGCACATGTTCCAGCTTGTCAACACGCTTCCTAAATTGTGCTGCCCAGAACTGGACACAGTATTCCAGGTGTGGTCTGACCAAGGCAGAGTAGAGTGGTACTTATTGCTTCCCTTGATCTGCACACTAGACTTCTGTTGATGCAGCTTAGAATAGCATTAGTCTTTTTTGCTGCTGCTGCATTTCAAAAGCACACCAGTGCAAGTAGATAAATAGGTACTGCTCCGATGGGAAGGTAAACGGCATTTCCGTGCGCTGCTCTGGTTCGCCAGAAGCAGCTTAGTCATGCTGGCCACATGTATGCCAGCTCCCTTGGCCAGTTGTTGTTGTTGTTGTTGTTGTTGTTGTTGTTGTTGTTGTTGTTATACTGCCTTTCTATCTTACAATACTCAAGGCGGTTTACAAGCAGAAAAAACAAAAAATGTATATCTTATAACAATCTAATGCAATACAAAACAAAATAAAATTAAGAAAATCCTTCCAGTAACACCTTAGAGACCAACTAATTTTGTTCTTGGTATGAGCTTTCGTGTGCATGCACACTTCTTCAGATAATGCAATACAAAAATGTGACAATAAAACAAAACTTTAAAATAAGCAACCTACAGCAAAATGTAACAATAAAGCGAGATGAGCGCCGTAAACCCAGAGTTGTCCGCGACTGGACCTAATGGTCAGGGGTCCCTTTACCTTTAAGACCCCCAGATTCTTTTCACATGTTCTAATTGCAAGCCAGGTGTTCCCCATTTTCATGCATCTGGTTCTTCCTGCCTATGTGCAGAACCTTACATTTGTCCCTATTGAAATTCGTGTTGTCAGTTTGGGCCCAGTTCTCCCAACGTGTTAAGGTCATATTTCGCCGGACCATTAATCCATCCAGCTCAGTACTATCTGTGGTAACTGGCAGTGGTTGTCCAAGGTTTCAAGCAGGAGATTTTCCTAGCCTGGAGATGCTGGGGGATTTGAACTCAGGTTCTTCTGCATGCAAAGCAGACACTCTTATCACCAAGTTTGTGGGATATCTAAAAGAAGGCAGTCAAAACCAATTACAGTGGTGCCCCGCTAGACGAATGCCTCGCTAGACAAAAAATTCGCTAGACAAAAGGCATTCGCTAGCACAGTGTTTTTCAACCACTGTTCCGCGGCACACTAGTGTGCCGCGAGATGTTGCCTGGTGTGCCGTGAGAAAAATTGTGTTTATTTGATTCCTATTCAAGAGAATTACTTTATATATAGTCAATATAGGCACAGAGTTAAATTTTTTATCATTTTCTAATGGTGGTGTGCCTCGGGATTTTTTTCATAAAACAAGTGTGCCCTTGCCCAAAAAAGGTTGAAAAACACTGCGCTAGCAGAAGGCTGCCCCGCAAGAAGAAAAAGTCAATGGGCTTGCCTTGCAAGACGAATTTTTTTTTCTCGCGAAAACCGCTATTCTGCCTTGGTGCTTCGCAAGACGAAAAATTCGCTATACGAAGACACTCGAAGAACGAATTATTTTCG
The DNA here is from genome assembly GCF_009819535.1 of Lacerta agilis. Taxonomy (NCBI): domain Eukaryota; kingdom Metazoa; phylum Chordata; class Lepidosauria; order Squamata; family Lacertidae; genus Lacerta; species Lacerta agilis. The sequence continues at coordinate 9,235,039 of NC_046312.1, forward strand.
TCTTGCGAGGCACCACTGTACTTCTGAATGCTAGAAAGGTACACACAGAGGAAGCTGGATCTCACAGGGTCTATAGTCGAAACAAAATAGAAAATTATTTCCAGTAGCACCTTAGAGACCAACTGAGTTTGTTCTTGGTATGAGCTTTCGTGTGCATGCACACTTCTTCAGATGCACACGAAAGCTCATACCAAGAACAAACTCAGTTGGTCTCTAAGGTGCTACTGGAAAGAATTTTCTACAGTGGTGCCCCGCTAGACGAAAATAATTCGTCCCGCGAAAATTTTCGTCTAGCGGGGTTTTCGTCTTGCGGAGCGGCAATGGGAGCCGCGCTCCGCAAAAACGAAAAAAAAAAGACGAAATTTTTTCGTCTTGCGAGGCAGCCCCATAGACTTTTTCGTCTAGTGGGGCAGCCTCCCGCTAGATGAATGCTTTCGTCTAGCGAGTTTTTCGTCTAGCGAAGCATTCGTCTAGCGGGGTACCACTGTATTTTGTTTCGACTATGGCAGACCAACACGGCTACCCACCTGTAACAGGGTCTATAGGACATCCTCCCTGTGAGAGTCACTCCTACTGTGTCCAGCCAGGTAGGAGGTGCAACCTATATAAACTGGTCCCATCCCCAGCTTGATCTCTCTCTCTCTCTCTCTCTCTCTCTCTCTCTCGTTCTCTCTCTCTCATCCCTGCTATCTGATCTCTTCTCTTCGATGCTCCATCAATGACTGGGGAAGTAGGACATGTGTTGAGTCTGAGTCACAGCTCAAACCCCAATCCTAATCTAAACTATAATATATTTCTGAACTACAGCTGAAGCCTGCCTCAAGACTGCTGCTGTGAAACTGAGTGAGTGAATCTACCTTTACTTATAAGAAAACTGTTTCGTGTTTTTATTGTTTTAAGGGAGAGAAATACCAGGAAATCCAGTCTGCAGCAAAGAGTAGGGAGAGATAATATCTAAGAAATATATCCTATCCTAGTTTCTATGCTCATCCCCACAGTGTTACGGCTGACCCCATCCACTGGGCTGACACGAAGCAACTGCAGAGAGCTTGCTGCACCCATCCCTGTTAGAAAGAACACTTACCAGAACTTTGTAACGAAGAACTAGTGCCCAAGTTTGCTTTTTTTCCTTCTCCCTCCCAACCCCTTTTCCTTTCTTGTCATGTCTTTTGGAATGCAAACCCCACACCAGGGACTGTCTCATTACTGGTTATTGTGAGCTGCCTTTGGGGACGGCAGCTAAAACAGCAGGGGGAAGAAAACTGCAAGTAAATAAATCATTTGCCAGTTAAGCCCTTCAAGCCTGCAGCTTTAAATGCTGCGGCTCGTAGATGCAACTCACTTTGTTGCTCTTACAAAGGATCTCTTTTATTGGCAGCGCTGTGCCCCTGGGCGGCCCTATGTAAATAATTAACAATCACAATCATGATGCTTCTTTTTTATTTAGTAGCTAACGAAGACCCACACATGCTTTGTAAAGGTTAATTACCAGGAGCAAACTGGATGGCAGGGAAGGGACTTGGCAAGAACTGAGACTCAAATAAAGCCATCCCCCCAAGCATTGTGTGCTGAAAACAACGACATTTTAGAACATTAAAAAAAAAATCCTTCAAGGGCTGCTGAGAGGTGAGCAAAAATGAAACAACATTGATTCTTGTCAAATATACCTTCTCCATAATCAAGCCGAACTGCGACTGCAGTAGCTCAGCTGCCTGCAAAATACATTCTCTGGAACATGGGCAATCCACATGCTCCACTCCAGGAATGGCCGAACTGCATCACTCAGGGGCCCTGGCCATTGTCCATGGTAGCTGGGGTTGATGGGAATTGTAGTACAACAGGGATGTCCAAACGGTCAACCGCGATCGACAGGTGTATCCCCGGACGATCGGTGTCGATCGTGGTCGATCATGGGACCCCTCTGTATTGGCAGAAGTGAAAAGCTATGCAAGGAAATCCCCCCCCCCCGCCGCTGTGTTAGTCTGTCACGTCAAATGGGTTAGAAAATGAAAGCAGTTGTCAGCACTGCATTGTTGTTTTAGGTGAGCAATTTCCCTCTCCTAAAAAAAGGCAACAACTTAGGCTCCCCCCCAAAAAAGATCAACAACTTCCCCTTCCCCCCCTGAAGAAAAGGTCAACAACTTTTAGTCGTGTCCGACTCTTTGTGACCCCATGGACCAGAGCACGCCAGGCACTCCTGTCTTCCACTGCCTCCTGCAGTTTGGTCAGACTCATGTTGGTAGCTTCGAGAACACTGTCCAACCATCTCGTCCTCTGTTGTCCCCTTCTCCTTGTGCCCTCCATCTTTCCCAACATCAGGGTCTTTTCCAGGGAGTCTTCTCTTCTCATGAGGTGGCCGAAGTATTGGAGCCTCAGCTTCAGGATCTGTCCTTCCAATGAGCACTCAGGGCTGATTTCCTTCAGAATGGATAGGTTTGATCTTCTTGCAGTCCACGGGACTCTCAAGAGTCTCCTCCAGCACCATAATTAAAAAGCATCAATTCTTTGGTAGTCCTCACTATCACACCATAAATACCTACAGCTTCAGAATCAGGCAACAGCCCTTTTAAGAACACAGGATGCTTCTCGGGGGGCAGAGCCAACAGAAGGACTAGACCAACCAGCTTTAACAAGGCCTCATTGCTCTGCTGAAGCAACATTTTCCCTTATACAGGGCACCTTTCACAGGGTGCTGTCCAGGGTCCTAATCAACCTGGGTGTAACTCTTCCCTGTCAGTGTCAAGTGTTTTTGGTGCAGTTAGCTTCTCCTGAGTCTCAAACCATGTTGAGACACAACATGTCCCACCTAAGCAGCGTTGGCCCAGTATACCGGAAGGAACATCTCCACCCCCATCATTCATCCTGGAAACTGAGATCGAGCTCCCAGGACCTTCTGTGGGTTCCCTCACCGTGAGAAGTGAAGTTGCAGGGAACCAGGCAGAGGGCCTTTTTGGTAGAGGTGCCCACCCTGTGAAACACCCTCCCTTCAGATGTCAATGAAATAAACAACTATCTGACTTTCAGAAGACATCTGAAGGCAGCTCTGTATAGGGAAGTTTTTTTTTATTATTATTATTATTATTATTATTATTATTATTATTACAAAGTAATAATCATACTCTTGAGAGTTCCATGGACTGCAAAAAGATCAAACTTATCCATCCTTAAAGAAATCAGCCCTGAGTGCTCACTGGAAGGACAGATTCTGAGGTTGAGGCTCCAGTACTTTGGCCACCTCATGAGAAGAGAAGACACCCTGGAAAAGACCCTGATGTTGGGAAAGATGGAGGGCACAAGGAGAAGGGGACGACAGAGGATGAGATGGTTGGACAGTGTTCTCGAAGCGACTGGTATGAGTTTGGCCAAACTGCGAGAGGCAGTGAAGGATAGGCGTGCCTGGCGTGCTCTGGTCCATGGGGTCACGAAGAGTCAGACAAGACTAAATGACTAAACAACAACAATAATCATAAATATATAAGAATAAAAATGTGCACCCCACCACTGAGACCATTCCATTGTAACTATCCAACCTCCCAACATTTCAACACCTCTTGTGATGGTTTGACCCCTTTCCATTTTAACAGTACAAATTCTACAAACACCCTCCATATCTCCTCAAAATCATTTCTCCTGTGTATTCCCCCTCTTACCTTAATTGCACATGTTAATTTATCATTAATAGCAATATCCCACACCTCTTGATACTATTTTATATTCTGCTTGCCCCTTCCACTTCCTAGCTATAATAACTTGTGCAGCTGTCAATAAATTTGTGAGCAAGTCCTTCATAGCCTGTGAACCTTCCAGCCCATCGTAAATTGATAATAACGCTACCTCTGATAGGGAAGTTTTTAATGGTTGATGTTTTATTGTGTTTTTAATATTCTGTTGAGAGCCGCCCAGAGTGGCTGGGGCAACCTAGTCAGACGGGTGGCATATAATAATAATAATAATAATAATAATAATAATAATAATATATTCATTATATATACCCTGCCCATCTGGCTGGGTTTTCCCAGCCACTCTGGGCGGCTCCCAACAGAATTAAAAGCACAATAGAACACCAAACATTAAAAACATCTAATAATAATAATAATAATAATAATATATTCATTATTTATACCCTGCTCATCTGCCTGGGTTTCCCCAGCCACTCTGGGCGGCTCCCAAAAGAATTAAAAGCACAATAGAACACCAAACATTAAAAACATATAATAATAATAATAATAATAATAATAATAATAATAATAATAATAATAATAGCACTGCACATGTTTCCAGTCCTTATATCTAACAGCTGCAAGAGCAAACAACTGTTTGAGAACAAAAAGTCCTGACAGTAGCAAATTGGGTCCCTGGAAAGGCCTCTGAGTCAGGCAGGTCTAGAACATGTCACTGAATCTTTCCCCTTAAGATGGGCACAGTCAAACCAGAGCTGAGAAACCAGTCAACGCACCAGCTAACGTTTCATAGAATCACAGAGCTGGAAGGGACCATGAGGGTCATCAAGTCCAACCTCCTGCAATGCAGGAATCTTCTGCCCAACGTGAAGCTCGAACCCATGGCCCTGAGATTGAGAATCTCTTGCTCTGGCAACTGAGCTCTCCTATTCATTGAAAGGCTGCGGGGACTGCTAGAGAGGGGCAGGGGGGATGTGGTAGGTGAGGAATGAACTTCTTCTCACCACCCCTCCCCTCCCAATAGCACCCTCTCCCCAATTTTCAGCTGCTTTGGCTGCCAAAATTGAGATTGTGTCCTACAAAGACTTTTATATGCCTGTTGTCTTTGTCCATGGAGTTTTCTTGGCAGGGATACTGGATTGGCTTGCCAGTTCTTTCTCCAGGTGGATCACATTTAGTCTAAACTCTCTGCTATGACCTATCCATCTTGGGTGGCCCTGCATGGCATAGCTCATAGAGAGTTTCTTTCACTTTCTGTTTTCAATTGTTGCTGTTCGGCAGAGTCTCTTTGCCATCATTTGAACTAAACATAAAAATAAAAAATGCAGTGTGTAATTTATTTTGTCATTACGTGCTCTTGCCTTGTGAAGCAAGCTGCAGAAGAATCGCAAGAGAAATCATACTGGAGCTAATTTGAAGTTGCAGAGACATGACTACTAGAATGCAGGTGGTGAGGTGTGCTAGTTCCAAAAACAAGCTAATGGTGCTGTGCAGCGACATACGCAACCAAAAGGAGCTTGTGGAAGAATGGGGAAAAAATGTAACAGCCATATGATGTCTCTCGCTTCCCCTGATTTTCCATCTCTCTAAGGGCCCAGGTCTAAGCTTAGGAAGCAGATGGTTATATGAAGGCAGATCATATGTATACACCAATCTCCATATTGTCTGAGCAGGTCCCATGCTAGGGATCGTTAGGAAAGGGATCGTTTAGGGATGGAACTGAAAACCATAGACTCTTAGAGTTGGGAGGGACCCAAGGGTCATCTAGTCCAGTGTTTTTCAACCTTTTTTGGGCAAGGGCACACTTGTTTTATGAAAAAAATCACGAGGCACACCACCATTAGAAAATGTTAAAAAATTTAACTCTGTGCCTATATTGACTATATATAAAGTAATTCTCTTGAATAGGAATCAAATAAACACAATTTTTCCCACGGCACACCAGGCAACATCTCGCGGCACACTAGTGTGCCGCGGAACAGTGGTTGAAAAACACTGATCTAGTCCAACCCGCTGCAATGCAGGAATAAAAAAATAAAACTGCTGATATCCTAATGCTGTTGTGCAAATCTAGGGTGCAACCACATTTAGAATACTGTGAGTGGTTCTGGCTGCCTCACCTCAGAAAGGATACTGCAGAGTTGGGAAAGGGCAAGCAAAGTGACCAAGAGACTGCCCCATGAAGAAAGGTTGCAGCATTTGGGACTTTTTAGCTAAAAGGTAAGAGGAGGCATGATCGAGGTCCATTGACTTATGCATGGCATTGAGAGAGTGGATAGAGAAAAGTCTCTCTCTCTCTCTCTCTCTCTCTCTCTCTCTCTCTCTCTCTCATAACATTGGAACTCATGGCAATCCAACGAAGCTGATTGCGAAGCTATTAGTGGTTGCTCGTTGGCCTAGCTGAGGCCTTTGGTTCTTTCAGCCCTGCTTGTAAACTTCTTGGTTTGTTGGTTTCCAGTCTGACAACTACAGTACATTGAAGATCAAAATATTGGAATTAAATGTGGCACACGCGTTCATGCAAAAATGCAACCTTTTGTTTGAGATATTAGAATGAAGGCGGCCTATTCAACTTCCATCACTCCTTGCCATTGGCCGTGGCGGTTGGGATTGATGGGAGTTGTAATCCAATGACATCTAGAGCCAGGGCCGTCTTAGGGAGATTGGCCACTGTGGTGCAGCGATCCCTCCGCCGCCCCCAGCGTGCTGCCTCTCCGCCGGGAGGCGAGGGCGGCTGGCTCGCAGCCAAAGCCCGGGACCGGCATGGGCGGCAGTGGCTGTGTCGCCGGCGTGCAAGCGCCCGGCCGACAGCCCGCCCATGGGGGCAGGGGCCGGTTGGGGAGGGGGCACCCGGTATGCCAGCGGGCTCGCGGGGGCGCCCCTATGGATGAGACGGCCCTGTCTGGAGCAGTAGTTGCCTACCTTTTTCAGACCCAGGATCCACTCTTCTGACCCAAGCATGCATTTGGGGACCCCTCTCTGAATCTTTTCCCATGATGGTAGTCCTCCTGCTGCAACCCACTTTGGATCAGGCCATTTGTTTATTTGTTACATTTATATCCCACCTTTTCCTCCCAAGAGCTCATGATTCTCCATGCCCCCATTTCAGCCCCACAACAACCTTGTGAGGTAGGATTGGCTGAGTGGGGATTCGAACCTTGGTCTCCAAAGTCACAGTCCAACACTCTAACCATTACAACACTACTGGTGGTATAGTCCCAGCCCACCAGCTGAAGTCCAGTGATCTAGAGGAAGTGACCCTATACCTAATGGGTGGAATGGTTCTTCCACCTTTTGAAGATTACACCTGGTGCTCTGCAGACGTTAATTCCCAGGTACCACTGATACCATCTGTGTATTAATATGGTGATTGCCTTACAGCGTACTATAATATTTGGAGGGTATTTTTTGTTTGTTTTTTGTTTTGCCTGCTACAAACTTCTTTATCTCACGATAAAAAAGTAGAGCTACAGAGAAAAGAAAAATTCATTCCAGCCATAAGAGCGCCAGAGTTAATGCTCCATAAATCTATTCATCACAATTATGAGATTTCTTCATGCAGATAACATTTATATGACCTTCACTAATATGATTTTAGGAACACCCACATAAAAAAGAACATTCACCCCCTACAGCTGCATAAAAATGAAGGCATCTCCGAACCCAGTCCCAAAGGCATATTGTTAATAGCTAATTCTTGTGTAGATATTGTATTATTTCCACGGAGGCTAATTGACAGGGAGATCTGTGGCTTGACTACAAAATAAACAGGAAGGAACTCTTTTTTGACACACTCTCTGTTCTTTAGGCAGCTCTAAGCCTATTCACGGGTATAAAGGTACACATTTGCTTATATAAAGATTTGGGTTGGGTGATCCCCAGATAAGCTAGAGGCACACAGCCAAAAAACTGATGGGCTGTTTCAAACTCATTTGTGACCTTTGATCTTCTTCCCCCCCGTAGCATCCGGCCATGTGCATCTTTCCTATAGGAAAGATGTGTCCAGTTCTGGGCACCACAGTTCAAGAAGGATAGTGACAAGCTGGAACGTGTCCAGAAGAGGGGAACTAAAATGGTCCAAGGCCTGGAAACGATGCCTTATGAGGAACGGCTTAGGGAGCTGGGTATGTTTAGCCTGGAGAAGAGAAGGTTAAGGGGTGATATGATAGCCATGTTCAAATATATAAAAGGATGTCATATAGAGGAGGGTGAAAGGTTGTTTTCTGCTGCTCCAGAGAAGCGGACACGGGGCAATGGATTCAAACTAGAAGAAAGAAGATTCCACCTAAACATTAGGAAGAACTTCCTGACAGTAAGAGCTGTTCGGCAGTGGAATTTGCTACCAAGGAGTGTAGTGGAGTCTCCTTCTTTGGAGGTCTTTAAGCAGAGGCTTGACAGCCATCTGTCAGGAATGCTTTGATAGTGTTTCCTGCTTGGCAGGGGGTTGGACTGGATGGCCCTTGTGGTCTCTTCCAACTCTATGATTCTATGACTCTAAGCCATCAGTTCTCTGCAGAGCTACCACCATGCAATGTGCTACAAGGACTGTGGTTCAGATCACATACCTGGGCAGTAATGTGTTCTCAGGTTCTGGACTGGTCCCAACCACTCGTATTATTCTCAGGATCTCCCTGGGAATGAAGCCCCTATGCAGGGGCGTAGCAAGGGGCGTGGGGTGGGTGGTCCGCCCCGGGTTCCATAATGGAGGGGGTGACAAATTATCAAGGAACAATATTTTTGGAGAAAAAAATAATTGAATTTTTAAAATTGTTTTTTGAAAATGCCTGCTCCGAAGGTCTTATCTTACTATACTAGGGATTATATAGCTATATATGAAATTTCATGCATATCGGTTAATATCTTGACCCTCCTCCACCAAAATAGCTGTTTACTTGGCTGTTTTCCTATGTCGTGAAGGCTGAAATTTCAGTTCAGAGAACGCTTACTGTTCCCAACCCTAACCCTGTGGAAAGCCATCTAATTAGACTTTAATTTGATTTTGAGATGTTTTTAGGAGGTAATTTAATTATTGTTTGATTTTATACCAATGTTATGTATCTGATGTTAGCCACCCTGAGCCCGACTTCGGCCGGGGAGGGCGGGATATAAATAAAAGTTTATTATTATTATTATTACTTGTTATTATTCCTTTGTAAGAAAATATGCGGGGGGGGGGTCAATGGGGGGGTTGACAAGAAATTTTCTGCACCGGGTACCACTTGACCTTCCCATGCCTCGGAGGGGGGTGACAATTTTTTTTTTTGCCCCCGGGTACCAATTTACCTTGCTACGCCCCTGCCCCTATGCAAGGCTTACTGGTTGTGTTGGGACTCTGCCTGGAATCTTAATTGTCTCTTAGTTCCCCCCTCCTTATTACCTTGTACTTGAGTGTAACACAGTATGCATTGATGACATGATTAAATAAAAAAGCAAATAAAATCTTTAAAAAACGAACAAGCAAAAAAAACAAAAAACAAAGCAAAACAAAAACCCAATTTTCTTCCATGTTGGTCCACATTTGCTCCTTGGCAGCTGCTTATTTATTTTGGGTAACTCATTCTGCAGTTGTCAATCATCATGAACTCTAAAAAGAATAGAAACTACTAAAGATCTAGATATTCTGTCCTGGGCAGGTTAGCTTTTGGGGTGTTTTAGACATTGCCACACACTTGCAGCTCTATCTTTGCCGTCCTAAAGACTAGAAACTTGCTTTAAAAGTAGTAGTAGTAGTAGTAGAAACCAGTGCTTTTTTCCCCTGGGGGGACGCAGGAGTACGCATACCCCTAAACATTTTGTGAATCTTTGTACTTTTGTCCATTTGCTGTATTTATTTTTCACGATTTGAACTATAAAATGGCGGTTTTCTTGAGTCAAAATGAGAGTACCCCTAAACTTTTTTTTAAGGGGAAAAAAGCACTGGTAGAAACTATGATTCTTAGGGTGTTGTGTCTAATACAAAATCATCCTCTGTGACATGATTAATCAGAGGACCATTCTGCATCACATTTTATTTAAAACTCTTGAAATATCAGAAACCTGCTCCAGAGTAACCCAGAGAAAGGCATTCATTGGGGCTGCCTCTGTTTTATGGAATAGCATCTCCGTTGAGATAGGAGACACACCCACGATTTGTGATTTCCAGAAACAATTGAAGACATTCCTCCCCCCAAACACATTTTCTTCTGCTAGGTGGAAATATAAGTGCCTTCAGTGTTCATTTTGCATTGCTGTTAAACCTATCTTTACTGTATGTTGCATTTGTGTTTTCAATAGTATTCTTAGCTGTCTTACCATAGGTTTGCAAATTTCCTTGAAACACACGTGATCCGTAAATGAATGCCTAAACGTCAAAATCAAAACGACGATATCTTACCCGTTTCCTCAGATTGCAGGTGAGCGTGAGATTCCTGGAGAAGGAGTTTGCAAAAGCTGTATAAAAGTCCAGGACTTTCAGCAAGGCTTCCCGCTTGATAATGTGCAAATCGCAGTAGGTCAGGGCCCGGACGTTGGCGCATGCGTGGGCCAGAGTGGTCTCCTTCCAGAAGATGTCACCAAACACATCACCTTTACCTGGGAAAGCAGCAGGGAAAGTTCAGTTAAAACATGCCTGGAGTCATGAGCCCCACAGAGCTGTTGGAATCGGATTTGGACTGGCAGGATCAGTCAGAAGAAGAGGAAGAAATAAAGGGTTGAAGGTGAGAACCTGGGTTGGAGGAGGGGCACCCTGATTTTAGTCATTTTGGAAGGGGGAACAGAAAAACTTTTACAACACACCTGCAGAGCGGAGCAGGACAGTTTTGACATCATCATCATCATCATCATCAATAATAATTTATACCCTGCTGCGACGAACCTCCACCTCAGACTCTCCCCTTGTTACTAAGTTACGTTTTACTCAGGTGTTCTGGGTCAAATTAACACGCACCCCACCTGTCCCTTTGAGGTCCGTCTGTTATTGTCTTTCCCTTTGTTTAATAAACTGGGAATTTCTTAGTAACTGGGGGTTTTCCTGTCCAGCGGTCGTGGCCGGTTATTTCCACTGCTCTGGGCTTTGGGGTTTAACCTCTCTTTTGCCTATAGTCCGGGGCACTCTTTGTTAGATCCCCTCACTATACCAGTTGACTAAGCCCTCTTAGCAACTCTGTGGCAATCCCAGGTTTTTCGCCCACTAGCCCCTCCTGAGGGAACTCTAAGACACAAACTATCGCCTTTCAGAATAGTTTTGCCCTTTTCCTGACTTCCCCTCCTCAAGAGCTTATATAACCTGCTGGACCAAAAGAACGACGACTTGGCTCAAAAACAAGAGATCTTTATTTAGTACAGAGCATAGCGGTTTCAGTATAGGTTCATAAGCTTAGTTTGTTATCAGTGTATATTCTTCGTTTCATCAACATAAACATAAACACATCTTTAACGTTCCTTCCTAACCTAAACCTAACCTTGCCCCACACCCTCCTTCTTCAGTCACCACTCTCCAACCCTCTCACACCATCAACCAACGGCTGCTCCCTCCTTTTAAATCGCGGAATGTCCCACCTCCCAAGGGTGTCTGTCACTCTAACTGGGGATTCCATTAACCTTTAAAACTCCATGGGTCTCTAAACAGCCCCTAACTATGAACTGATTCACCACACCTGCCCATCTGGCTGGGTTTCCCCAGCCACTCTGAGCAGCTTCCAACAGGAGATTAAAAATACATTAAAACATCAGTCATTAAAAAACTTCCCTATACAGGGCTGCCTTCAGATGTCTTCTAAACATCAGATAGTTGTTTATTTCTTTGACATCTGATGGGAGGGCGTTCCACCGGGCGGGTGCCACCACCGAGAAGGCCCTGTGCCTGGTTCCCTGTAGCTTCACTTCTCGCGTTGAGGGAACTGTCAGAAGGCCCTCAGAGCTGGACCTCAGTGTCCAGGTTGAACGATGGGGGTGGAGATGCTCCTTCAGGTATACTGGACCAAGGCCCAGGGTTAAGAAAACATTTTCATGAATCCAGAGATCATGGCAAATATTGGATCTCACACACCCACAGCTATTCTAAAGATGCATAGAATGCACACAGCCCTGAAAATAAATATTTATGGGAGCTTCTTGCAGAAACCGGAATAGGTTTCACCTCATTTAATTCACCAACTGCTACATTAAAAATAGCCACTGTTCCAAAGTTGTGCGGAGTGGAAAACTGCAGAGAAGGCATCTGTTATATCCCCACCCTCCTTTTCATTAGGCGCCTGCCAAAAGGGAAATGATGGATCCTCATTTGTACACAAGGGAAACAAAGGCAAGAAAAAGCACTGCCGTGCCACAGCTTTTGGTTTTGGTGTTAAAACCTACAACATCATGAAGAAAGAGACACTACAGGCAGGTAGCCGTGTTGGTCTGCCATAGTCAAAAAAAATATATCCTTCCAGTAGCACCTTAGAGACCAACTAAGTTTGTTCTTGGTATGAGCTTTCGTGTGCATGCACACTTCTTCAGATACATGAGCTCCCATTGTTCGGTCCCAGCTGCTGCCAACCTAGCAGTTCAAAAGCACGTCAAAGTGCAAGTAGATAAATAGGTACCGCTCTGGCGGGAAGGTAAACGGCGTTTCCGTGTGCTGCTCTGGTTCGCCAGAAGTGGCTTAGTCATGCTGGCCACATGACCCAGAAGGTGTCTGTTCAAAAACGCTGGCTCCCTCGGCCTATAGAGCAAGATGAGCGCCGCAACCCTAGTCGTCCACAACTGGACCTTACGGTCAGGGGTATCTTTACCTTTAGTATGTAGAGATCTTTCTTATTCTACTTAATTCAAGAGGGTTCTGGAAGCTTCTCTGTGTAAAACAAGCATGCAGAAGGTTCATGATGTTTGGGTTATTCCTTCCGAGAAGGTGAGTACAGCTGGCTTAAACTGGTTCTCTTATCTTTTTCTGACAAGGTCATGCTGACTATAAAAGTAGGGCCAGAAGGAGCCTAGTTTTCACTTTCTCTTTCTAGCTCTCTTTTCCTTCTGGTGTGGTGTTCTCTACATAGTGTTAAGGTTTAGACTTATTATAAGTTATTTTTAGTTTAAGTTAAGCCTGCTGCAACTGGATTTCTTATGGACTGGGCCAATCCCGATTGTATTGGATTTGTGACCATTATGCTCATTTGCCTTCAGTAGCAGTAAAGCTCTGCTGGGTGGAATATTAATTGCCTCTGGTCTGTTCGGGGGGGGGGGGGAATCTTGCAACGTGTTTAAGTTTTTACTCTGCTAACTATATGTCAGAGTTCTGCTCTGGGTCGATATTGAGTAGAATTCCATGACAGGGCCAAAGGCCAAAGTGAGGACAGTGCTGGGTGCAAATTTCACCTTCTGTGCAGTCAGTTAGTTTCTTTGCAGTTGTACCCCACTCTCTGCCAGAAGCATTTTCAGTGCCCAAGGACACTTTCCAGCCAGGCAAAAGCTCTTGAGGTAGGCTGCAGAGGGGTGTGTGGCTTGGGAGGGAGCATGGCCATTGGGGAGTCCCAAGGGCCATACAGAGAGCTATGGGGGCACACTTGCCCCCCCCAAGGCCTGAGCATCTCCAATCTGTGGCTTTTCCAAAGAAGTGACCTTGAGCAACTGATTGTCTCACAGCCTAGCCTACCCTGCAGGGTTGTTGTGATGATACAATGAAAATGTAGAGAGAAACATACCATTTTGTGCTCTTTGGAGAAAAAAACAGGGTACCACTGCAGTAAATAAATAACCATTTCCCCTGCCTATGTTAACACAGTGTGTGTATTCACAGCTTGCTGCAGCTGTTTTTGCTGTTGATTATGTCAATTTGGCTGCTATTACAGACCCATGATTTAAAAAAACACAAAAACAACAACAACGCTCAGACTTCAGTAGCTGGAGGTAAATCCCTTTTTCTTCTTATATAACTATTATAAACCCTTTTAAACATACTTTGTAAGCAGAACATTTAATTCAATCTGGCATCAGACGGTCTCCCGATAACCTCCAGGTGCTTGAATGTCGACCAATTAATGAATTTAGAAACACCTGTACCCCATTCTTCAGCCAGAAAGACTCCCAGAGTGGCTGGCCTACAATCAGTTAAAACAAGATTGTCTCCTGCCCGCAAACTTAAAACCAAAAAGACACATGCGGGGGGGGGGGGTAGGAGGAAGGAGTGAAGGGGGGGGAGCAAAGCCAGGCACCAATTCTTAAACTGTAGTTCTTAAAAGTTCTTAGGAGAAAAGCAATGACAAACCTAGACAGCATCTTAAAAAGCAGAGACATCACCTTGCCGACAAAGGTCCGTATAGTTAAAGCTATGGTTTCCTCAGTAGTGATGTATGGAAGTGAGAGCTGGACCATAAAGAAGGCTGATCGCCGAAGAATGGATGCTTTTGAATTATGGTGCTGGAGGAGACTCTTGAGAGTCCCATGGACTGCAAGAAGATCAAACCTATCCATTCTTAAAGAAATCAGCCCTGAGTGCTCACTAGAAGGACAGATCCTGAAGCTGAGGCTCCAGTACTTTGGCCACCTCATGAGAAGGGAAGACTCCCTAGAAAAGACCCTGATGTTGGGAAAGATGGAGGGCACAAGGAGAAGGGGACGACAGAGGATGAGATGGTTGGACAGTGTTCTCGAAGCTACCAACATGAGTCTGACCAAACTGCGGGAGGCAGTGGAAGACAGGAGTGCCCGGCGTGCATTGGACCATGGGGTCACGAAGCAGTGCAGGGTGCTTGCAAGCCCTGTTTGAAGATCCCCGAGATTATCCCTGGAGCATCCAGCCTTCAGCATTGAGCTAGCTAACATGATACAGGTGGTAGAATACTTTGCTGTTCATTCCCAGCAACAGGATACCAGGGTTCATGAATCTAAATCAATCTGCATTCGTTTGGGTTCTTTAGATTTGTTTGTGGGCTTTGCAGCTACTGCTGATATAATACATTTTATAGGAACATTCTAGATGGATCTTTTTTGAAAGGATTTAAATAATCCCACTAATGATTTTTAGATAGCAACATGGCAGAAAGTCAATGTCTGTCTTGCTGAGTTTGCTGCTAATGGATGGCTTACATGATGTTCTGCTTTAACATTTATTTATTTATGGTAGTTAAATTTATTCTCCCGTTGGTTAAGTGCTCTTCTTGCTCATAACCGCAGCGTAACGAAACCTGCTAAAATGTCCTTCCTTGCACAGTGTGCTGTTTCAAGATGTACTTGCTCAGTAGTTGAATGTTTTTCTTCAGAAATCCAGAATAACAAAGCTTACTAAAAGGTGAGGCCACTTATTCACAAGTAACTCCCGTTTTCTATATCTGTCTAGAAACAGTGTGTGTGTGTGTGTGTGTGTGTGTGTGCGTGTGTGTGTGTGTGTGTAGTTAAATAACTAAACAAAATTGATTCTAAGAAACCAAGCTTGTAAACAGCCTGGAGAAGAGAAGGTTAAGGGGTGATATGATAGCCATGTTCAAATATATCAAAGGATGTCATATAGAGGAGGGAGAAAGGTTGTTTTCTGCTGCTCCAGAGAAGCGGACACGGGGCAATGGATTCAAACTACAAGAAAGAAGATTCCACCTAAACATGAGGAAGAACTTCCTGACAGTAAGAGCTGTTGGACAGTGGAATTTGCTGCCAAGGAGTGTGGTGGAGTCTCCTTCTTTGGAGGTCTTTAAGTGGAAGGCTTGACAGCCACCTGTCAGGATTGCTTTGATGGTGTTTCCTGCTTGGCAGGGGGTTGGACTGGATGGACCTTGTGGTCTCTTCCAACTCTATGATTCTATGATTCTACTTGCCTGCTCACCCATGGTGGGGAAGAATTGGTTCCAGGTGATCAGACAGAGAAGTTTCTTTAACCCAGATAAGCATCTTCACCAATAACTTACACTGGTATGATTCTGCTAGGAACTTTTGTAAGCCTTTATTCATGTCCTGCATTCCTTGGATCGTTGTGCCTACGGCGCTCTATATAAGGCACTTCCCAGACCCAAACCTACTTAGTTTAGGCAAGGTGCCTTCGAAACATACTTTTGGGACCACACCTGTTAGCCATCTAGCCCAGGTATGGAGAACCTGTAACCCTCCAGACGTTTATCTCACCATCCCTGACCGGTGACCATGCTGGTACAGAGTAATGGGAGTTGGGAAACCATATGCACATGGAGGGCCTCCTCATTCCTAAAACAGAACCCTCTATATTGAAGGAAATAACATGATCCAAATTAAAAAGGGGACGTGACCAAAGACCAAAGAAAGAGATGGGTTTGCATGAAAATACACTGTACATAGATCTCCTGCCACCTTTTCTTGCAAAAAATAAATAAAATGGGGTGGGGGTTGCTTCATGGTTAGCTTCACCAGATATCATCCAAGTGTCTAGACAGGTTTATTTATGCAGAAGTCACAGAGCTATTTGATTTCAATAACGTTCTGGCGCCTTTTAAGCAAAGCAGGATCAAAACATCCGACTGACTGTTAGAACCTTGTACGTATGTCAGAAGAACATCCTTGCCAAAGCAGTAGGGTCCCGAGGGATGGGATGGAAGCATTGTATGATCTTGTGTTCAAGGAACATCTGAGTAAGCAGTTCAAAGCCCTCTTCTGAACTTGCCATCTTTCAACTACTTTTGGAGAAAGGTAGACTGGTTCGACTGCACTATCAAATTCTCGGCATACTGTGACCTAAAAAAAACCCCCAAAACCCTGAAAACACCACTTTGCACAAAGGTAACCCAGAACTGAATTCTGTAAGTTAACAATAAAAGAAATGTCTTGTGCTCTGCCAGTATTGTCTGTTCTGGACGGTAGTGGCTCTCTAAGGTCCCAGAGGAGGCACTTTCTTCAGCTCTGTCATCTAAGGTTGTTTTGCATCAATGCACGAGGGATTGAATCTGGGATTTTCTGCCAACAAAGCATGTGCTATGGCCCCTCTCCAAGCCACATCAGTTCACTGAACTAGTTACAAAATACCCAAACCTGAAATTAGTTCCCATAATTCCTGGGTGAATTAAAGGTGAATTAAGTTCATTTGGAGCAGAACTTTGAGTTATTTCTAGTTCACCTTCATTCCCTGTTCCCAAAGCAAGGGGACTGGACGCTTAGCTTTCATTTTCATTTTCTATTTGGAAAAAGTCAACGGCACATCTATAAAGAAAGTTAGCAAACAAAATGTGGAGGCTCTATTCTATGGTTTATTAGGCAGATATGGAAGTGCTGCTGTTGCTAAAGTTGCTTAGTAATTTTTTTTTATTTTTTTTATAAAGAATTTATTGGTATTTTTCATAACAAAGAATACCATCACCCACCCACATTTATACAAAACAAAAACAAACATAACCACGATTCTTCTTCTTGTTTACACACACACACAAAAAAAATTCTAGTTCCGAATCTTTACAATTGACTTCCCCTGCCTTCTCTCCTTCGGTTCCAAATCCAGATTCTACTTTAATAACTTCATCTCTCTAAAAATTGAATTCATTTAAAGAAAATTCAAATCTAAACAATCATCTTAATCCATAATAATTAATAACAAAACTTTATATCTTAACAAATTATTCTTATATCAAATCTAAGCAAACTTCTTCTATCCCTTAAACTGCTGCTAATAACAAAAAATTCAAAATATCCCTTTTCTTGTTAGAAAATAAAATAAAACTTAATGTCTTAACCCTCCGATTTCAGATTACCATAACAAACCAATTATATTCTGCACTTAATACACCTCACCCTATCCCCCCTCTATCCATTGACCTTCTCCATCTTTCACCGGAACCACTCCTCAAATTGTCCTCTTTCCTTGTACGTCCACAGATCCAGACACAGTCCCCAACAGTCCTTGCATCGAACATCAGGGTACACTGTTCATCTTCTTTCAGCTTCTCCCATTCAATGCTGCATGCTTCTTCTATTTGTAGATATCTTAATTTTTTGCCTTTCACTCCCGAGCTCTCACCTCGGGGGCTGGATATAACATTCTTCACCGTCCCGAGGCTGCCACCGCCAAAGGACGTTTCTTTTTCCGGGAGTCGCCAAGCCATCTCTCTCAGTTCTTCAATCATCCCCTTCAGCTCTTTGCCAAGGCTCTCTTCCATAGTGTCGAATACCTGAAAGGTCTCCTCTGTGGGAAGTAAATTTTTCTTCATATCCCCACTCAAAGCCTTCAATTTCTGATTAAGCAGTTCCAGTTTCAAAATACCGTATTTTTCGGTCCATAAGACGCTCCGGACCATAAGACGCACCAATTTTTAAAGGGGAAAAACCAGAGAAAAATATTTTTTCCTGGTTTTCCTCCTCTAAAAGGCTGCGAGAGGGAGCGAAGGAGGCAGCAGCGGTGGAGGGACTGGGAGAGGAACATGCTACGGGCCTCCCCTGCCTCTCCCACCCTGCCGACACCAGCGAAAGTGGGGCAGAGAAAGGGGAAGCCCAGTAGCGATGCTGTAGGGCTTCCTGTCCTCCCACCCCACTTTCGCTGGTGTTGGGGAGGTTTAAAGATTTAAAGACAGCTGGGGAGAAGGGGTGAACGCTCAGCCCTTCTCCCCCGCTGCCTTTAAAAAAAGCGGGGATGAGCCTCTCTGAAGGGGCACCATGCACCCCTTCAAAAAGGCTCATCCCCGTTTTTTTGAAAGGGAGCAGGGGAGAAGGGGTGAGCGTTCACCCCTCGTCCCCAGCTCCCTTCAAAGCAAGTGGGATGAGCACAGGGTGTGGGGTGGTGGAGAAAGCAGCTGCTTCCTCCACCACCCAGCACCCCGCCCAGCTCCAAAAAGGCTGATTTCGGGTGCTGGGTGGTGGAGAAAGCAGCTGGGATCCCGGCTGCTTTCCCCACCGCCCAGCTCCCCGCGCCGATGCAGAAAGCCTGCTTTGTGGATCAGCGCAGGGTGCTGGGTGGTGGAGGAAGCAGCTGGGATCCCGGCTGCTTTCCCCACCGCCCAGCTCCCCGCGCCGATGCAGAAAGCCTGCTTTGTGGATCAGCGCAGGGTGCTGGGTGGTGGAGGAAGCAGCTGGGATCCCGGCTGCTTTCCCCACCGCCCACCTCTCCGCGCCGATGCAGAAAGCCTGCTTTTTGGATCGGCACGGGGTGCTGGGTGGTGGAGGAAGCAGCTGGGATCCCGGCTGCTTTCCCCACCGCCCACCTCCCCGCGCCGATGCAGAAAGCCTGCTTTTTGGATCGGCACGGGGTGCTGGGTGGTGGAGGAAGCAGCTGGGATCCCGGCTGCTTTCCCCACCGCCCAGCTCCCCGCGCCGATGCAGAAAGCCTGCTTTTTGGATCGGCGCGGGGTGCTGGGTGGTGGAGGAAGCAGCTGGGATCCCGGCTGCTTTCTCCACCACCCAGCGCCCCGCGTCGATCCAAAAATCCTGATTTCGGGCACTGGGTGGTGGAGGAAGCAGCTGGGATCCCGGCTGCCTCCCCCACCGCCCAGCTCCCCGCGCCGATGCAGCACCCAGTGCCCGAAATCAGGGTGGGGGGAGGCCGCAGGGAGCGAAGCCTTCGCTCCATAAGACGCAGCAACATTTTCCCTTCCTTTTTAGGAGGGAAAAAGTGCGTCTTATGGAGCGAAAAATACGGTAATAATCCTTTGTCCATCAGTTAGTCCAGAGTTCAAAACAAGTTCAAAAACAAAGCCCAACATGGTAAGAACGGGCATAGGTATCAAATTTCAGTTTCTATTTCAATGTTTTCCATCTTATACCAGTAGTTTTCCACTTCGGCTCAGACTTTTCGCAGCCATTTCCCCTGAAACCAGGGCGCAAAGACCATAACTTTAAAAAGGGATATTCTCCATCCTCTTCCTCCCCAAAGGGAGATCTAGATAGTCTCACTTGTGAAAAAATCCAAACATTGTAACCATCTTGGTAGCAACAGTATCATAAACCGTTATTTTCTTGCCGCCGAAGGGAGGGAGGCAGACTTCCTTTCCCTGAAACCTCCCGGATCGTTAAGTCCACAAATTTAATCCAGTCAAGTACTCACAACCACCGGGCTTCATTTCCTTTCATCTTCTACAGGGAGAACGTCGTCGCTCGTCACGGCCAGCACTCGCCGCTTTTCCGCCCGGTTGGGGCATATCCCCTAATGGCCCAACTCCGCGATCCCCTCTCACCCCCGCTCCCCCTTTACAGGGGGAGCAAGGGAAGGGGACGGAGCTTAGCGGGCCCGCCGGGGAGCCCGAGGCGCAGGACGCTCTTCCCGCGCCTCCCCCGGGCTGGACTGGGTCGCCTCGCTGCCGAGGCAACCCACGACCGCCCGTGATGGCGACCTCGCCGGAAGTGAAGTTGCTTAGTAATTTAATCAGTTTTGCTAGGCAATCAGAAAGAAGGAGTGTGAGTTATATCTTGCATCTTCCCTGCAAGAAATTCTCTTCCAACTGGAACAGCTTTTGAAGTATAAAAATAGGAAGAACGTGGTTCCCTGATTTACTTCTGGACCCTATCTTTTAGCAATAAGCTTGTAAAATTCCGAATGCTGGGTACAAGGGATGACGCATGGCCTTTTTATGAACTAAAAAGTTCATCTAAATGAATTTTAACTGGCCTGGTTCATTTTGGAAAAGGACAAAGTGGAAGTGGAACTAGTTCTTTTTTGGACAGGATGAACAAGACTTAGAACACGTTCCTTTTTCAAATGAACTTTCCAAAGTATTGGACCCTACTCATTTGGTGTCAGGCATGACTAACAATGCAAATAGCTGTGGGTAGAGGATAGGGATTGGTCTACTGTCTGCTGTTGTTGCAAGGTGGCAAACTCCAGACGGGTAGTCAAGTTTAGTCTGCTGTAGCAAATGCAAATGCAACAAGGAGACTTTGTGGCACTTGTTATCTCCCATCCCTCAGCATTCAGAATTTTACAAGCTGCTTTGCTATAGGACAAGTTCCAAAAGTAAATCAGCAATTAATGGAGGAGACCCACATAAATTGTCTGTGCTGTGAAGTTTCTGTCCAGTTGCTGTTCCCTTTCCTTCTGAATGTCATTTGACATTAAAATTGTATCCAGCTCCCATCAGCCCAGCCAGCCTGACCAATGGTTTTGGATCATGCAAGTTGTAGTCCAACAGCATCTGGAGGGCTATGGGTTCCTTACCCCTGATCCAAATATCTCTGAAGGACAGCAGTAGAGTACGTTTCTTCCAAGAAGCCAACCTTAACATTTTCCCCAAACCCTAGACCAGCATTTCCCAACCTGCAGCTCTCCAGACATTTTGGACTACAACTCCCATCATCTCTGGCCATTGGCCATGCCAGCTGAAGCTGAAGGGAGTTGCAGTTGAAGACATCTGGAGGGACACCCAGGTGAAAAAGGATGCCCTAAGCGTGACCAAATCCATCACAAGCTAAACGGGGCCATGTTTTGCCACTTTATAAGAAAGAAAGATGGAACTAAGCTGTTTTGTGCAACAAAGTGAGTTCTAAACTCCAGTAGCAGGAAAAGGAACACAGCAAGGACACCAGCATATATTACTTGATGTTATTGCAGGCTGTCCCCCCAAAAACGCTTACTGAGCTGGTGATTAACTGCCTTGTTGTTTATTACGAAGTTGGTCAGGTCCAGCAGATACAAGGTTGCATTTGGTCCTGCTTTCAAGCACAGCAATATGTTTTTCTCATTCCAAGTTCTCCGGGGATTTTTCATGCTGAAGATTAATGAAGGAAAAGGATGGAACAGATTTATGAATGAACACATCTGAGATAGCCATGGGCTAGGAATAGGTTGATCTGTCCATACCTAGTTGCAGGTAGGGCTGTAAAAGGATCCTGTCTCAAAGTGTGAAGAGCTGCTTGGCATTATTGTAGACCAGCGGCAGCCAAAATGGTGCCGTCCAAATGTTGATGAACTCTAGCTCCCATCATCCCTGATCTTTGGCCATGTTAGCTTGGGCTGATAGGAGTTGGAGGGCACCATGTTGGCTACCTCAGCACAAGCAAGACTGCTAGGTGGACCAATTGTTTGGCTTCCTATCATTTGCCACCCTCATCTGAACAATAGTTGTGATTCCTGCATTGCATGGGGTTGGACTAGTTGACCCTTCCAACTATACAGTTCCATGTTTTAATGTATTTTAATGTATTTTTAATCTTTTGTTGGAAGCCTCCCAGAGTGGCTGGGTAATAATAATAATAATAATAATAATAATAATAATAATAATAATATTTATGGCAACATACTCCCTTTGAGTTCTCAGTTTTCATGACTTACGCTAACACCACAACCCAACCTGATGCCATCCAGATGTTGGATTCCTACTCCCATCATCTCTGACCACTAGCTGACTGAATTGTAGTTCTAAGCCAGGGGTCAGCAAACTTACCACGCCTCGGGCCAGTGTCTCCAGCGCCGACCGTACGGAGGGCCGGAGGGCGGGGGAGCACGCGCCCATACATGTGCACACACACTATTTCCAGTGCACTTCCAGGTCGGAGGAGCATGGGAAATAGCTTGTGTGCATGTGCACGGGCCTCCTCCGACCCGGATGCGCACCAGAAATAATGCTTGTGCATGTGCACAAGCTATTTCCCATGCTCCTCTGACCTGGAAGCGGGCAGCCGTGCAGCGCAGCGCCGGTAAGAGCGGGAGGCAGCAGCGGGCGGCAGGGGTCATCGCGGGCCGGATAAACAAGTCCCTCGGGCCTTATCTGGCCCACGGACCTTAGTTTGGGAACCCCTGTTCTAAGCATCTGAAGGAACCCAGGTTGAGAAAGGCTAGTGTAGACAATATGAATTAGATCAGGGTGAAGATCTTGAGGAATCATAAAATTGTAGAGTTGGAAGGGTTCCCCAGGCTCATTTTGTCCAACCCAGATGGCCATTCAACCTCTGCTTAATAACCTCCAAGGAACCTCCCAAGGAACCTTCACAACCTCCCAAGAGAGATCGTCCCACTGTCAAACAGCTCTTCCTGATGTCAGAAAGCTCTTCCTGATGTTTAGTCGGAATATCATTTCTTGTAACTGGAAGCTATCGGATTGGGTCCTACCCTCCAGAGCAGGAAAAAACAAGCTTGCTGCAATTTCCATGTGACAACCCTTTAGACCAGGGGTCAGCAACCTTTTTCAGCCGTGGGCTGGTCCACCGTCCCTCAGACCATGTGGTGGGCCAGACTTTATTTTTTGGGGGGGAGGGGAAATGAACAAATTCCTATGCCCCACAAATAACCCAGAGATGCATTTTAAGTAAAAGGACACATACTACTCATGTAAAAACACGCTGATTCCCAGACCGTCTGTGGGCCGGATTGAGAAGGCGATTGGGCCGCATCCGGCCCATGGGCCCTAGGTTGCCTACCCCTGCTTTAAATAACCACTTCAGCCCTTGACCCGATCACGCGTACAGGGGCTAAGAGCTCAGCCCCTGTGTGATTGGCGGGATTCCCTCGCTGGCTGACCAACCCGGTTGGCCTGCAGGGGCGCGTCCTCCTCCCTTTAACCAGGAGAAGGTGAGAATTCGCCCTCTCTTCGCCCCGCTATCCTGTCTCCTCTCAGTTTCCTCTTTCCCAGGCTAAACATACCCAGCTCCTTCAACCATTCCTCATAAGGATCTCCAGACATTAATGGATGCCAAAGCTCATCAGCCCTAGCTGCCATGGTCAACGGTCAGGGGTGATGGAACTCGTGGTCCAACAACATCTGGGGTAGCAACAGGAAAAGTCACCGATTCTTTATTGGAATACATAGGCTCCACTTAAACAGCATCGCAGCTAAATCTGGTGCCATAGATATTAGAGCAGCAGTCATTTAACGAGGAAGATACAGCATTCTTGGGGAAATAAAATGTTGACGAAGGAATCTTAATGGCACATCAGTTAGCTGTCATTAAAGAAGACTTAGCTCTGTGGGACTCATTGTGAATTATTTACTTCTTATGCTCATTTCTGCAGGGCTTGTTGCCAAAGCAGTTGCCACTTTAGGTACAGAAAACTCACTCAATGTTACCCCATAAAACAAATGAAACAAAAACATACTTAAGCCTCGCACTCAAATCAAGTTTTTTTAAGAAGAGGGATGAGAGAACCAGCACATCTCCCAAGTTGTTATCCCCGTAGCCAGTTTGGCACATGGGCCCCTCCCAGCGTTGCAATTAATGGCCCCAATTCTCCCCCCCCACTCCATTGTCTTTGCAATAACAGCTCCAGCCTTTCCCATTCCTTTGGTGTGGTTTATCCTCTTAGACTAGAAGGGACACGGGTAGCGCTGTTGTCTGAACCACTGAGCCTAGGGCTTGTTGATCAGAAAGTTGGCAGTTCAAATCCCCACGACGGGGTGAGCTCCTGTTGCTCGGTCCCTGCTCCTGCCAACCTAGCTGTTCGAAAGCACCTCAAAGCGCAAGTAGATAAATAGGTACCGCTCCGGCAGGAAGGTAAACGGCGTTTCCATGCACTGCTCTGGTTAACCAGAAGTGGCTTGGTCATGCTGGCCACATGGCCCGGAAGCTGTACGCCGGCTCCCTCAGCCAATAAAGCGAGATGAGCACCGCAACCCCAGAGTCGTCTGCGACTGGACTTAATGGTCAGGGGTCCCTTTACCTTTACCTTTTAAAAAATCCACTTAGACTAACCTTCCTCTCTCCTCACAGAAGCTGCAGTATTCACCAGCAGACTACAGCTGACCCTCCTTGATCATCAGTAAGAATGCCAGAAATCATTCTGTGATGACTTGGGGCCCCCATTGTGGGTGTCCAACATCGGCAAGCACCATGCCACACAGTAATGACATTGTGACAGGACGTGACGAGGTCACATCACATCATGCCGTCATGACGGAGCAGCTCTGGCACCGTGACAATGACTGGACTGGGACTTCTGCGTGCTGCTGTCAGGGACTGGGCAGAGGAGGAATGGTGGAGACTGCCTCCCCATTCTGACCCTTCCAGGGAGGAGGAAGAGCAAGGCAGTATAGATTTACAACAGTGGTTTGCAGGAGGTCACAGCTCAGAGGCAGATGAGGGGAAAAGCTGGGTGAGGAGGAGGAGGAGGACGAGAAGGAGGCAGAAGGGGGCAGAAGCAGAGCAGCAGCTGGCTGACACAGTGTCATTAGAAAGCATCCCAGACCCTCCATCTCCCAGAACCTGGCGAGCCTTAAAAGTAGGAGAGCAAAGAGCTCAAAGACAGAGGGCACTTTTCAGCACCTGTAGGAGAGACAATGAGATTGATGAATGAGGAAGTGGGAGAGATAGGGGATGGACAATGCCATTATCCAAGAGGCTGGGTTCTATAGCCTCTCTCTGTAAAGATTGAAATAAAAAAGGATGGTAAGAAACTTTCCCTTGTCTTTATACTTCCCTGGGTAACCAGCCGGAAGCTGCTGACAGCATCCTGACAGCTGCTTGCCCTTGCCCCAATCTACAGTTCTAGGATTTGTTGGGGGGGGGGACACCATGACTGCTTAAAGTGGTATAGGAGTGCTTTAAATGTCTGGTGCAGGTGGGGCCTCAGTGTCATTGGGGCAACTCAGCATCCCTGCTTGCTTGGGATCATATTATTTTTAGGAAAGAAAAAGAAGCCCTAAACCAGCAGGGACAAGAAGACACAGTCAATAAGCGGGGGGGGGGGATGTCACTGAATGAGACTGGGGCGGGGGGAAGAGAAGGATCAACATTATTAAGGGCCGTTCCCAAGAAAAAAACCATGCATATAATGTAGTGAGGGTAGAGAGTGACTTATTTCAGTGTTGGAAAGCCTCAAAATTCCAAAATTCTTCTTCTGCTTGAAGAAGAAGAAGAAGAGTTTGGATTTGATATCCCGCTTTATCACTACCCGAAGGAGTCTCAAAGCAGCTAACATTCTCCTTTCCCTTCCTCCCCCACAACAAACACTCTGTGAGGTGAGTGGGGCTGAGAGACTTCAGAGAAGTGTGACTAGCCCAAGGTCACCCAGCAGCTGCATGTGGAGGAGTGGAGACGCGAACCCGGTTCACCAGATTACGAGTCCACCGCTCTTAACCACTACACCACACTGGCTCAATGTGGGGCAGATTCATGGAAGGCGGAGAGAGAGATTTTCTCTGCCATCGCATGCATGGTAGCTATCAGGAGGGAAGGCTTTTGCATATTCATCTGGCATAGTTTCTCTTCCACACTTGCAAAAAAAGAAGAAAAAGAAAAAAAAGAAAGAAAATGCCACATTTTCTGTGTTGTTTGGAGGAAAACGGGCACGATTAATCACCGCTTGCTTCTGCTAAATGGTCTGCCAAAGTACATGAGGAAAAGGCCTTAGTCAGACTCTCCCCGTTCAATTCCCTCTGAGCGAGATTTATATCTCCTCTCGGCTTCTACGTTGCACCATAAACGTAACTAATGCCCAGAATGGCTTGCCCGTGACGACGGGGAAAAAGAATGAAAGGCACTTACAGTAATTAAAGCTGCGTGCCTTGAACTCGGGGCAGGCCCAAATCCTCCAAGTAACTCAAGGCATGGAACGCATACTGAGTTTGCAGAATGTAAGAGAGCAGCAGCAAAAAGGGAGAGCTACTGCGTCAACAGAAGTATGGTATCCAGATCAAGGGAAGTAATAGCAGCACTCTATTCTGCCTTGGTCAGACCACACCTGGGATACTGTGTCCATTTCTGGGTACCTACCCTGGATTCTCTCTCCCACCCACTCCCCATCAACTCACAGAGAAACTGGCAACAAAGGAACAGCATCTTGGCACAGCACAGGATCAAATCCTACAGCTTACCAGCTGGTAAGCAAAAAAACCAGTCATGTGTGGTGCTGCTTTGGGGGCAGGAAAAAAGGAGAGGTCAGGTGGGTATCAAGACCACCTTCTCCCACAAATATGTAGCTGCCCAGTAGCTCCCTTCCTTTTTGCAATTTCTCCTCCCCATCCATGCCTGCTTCTCATACCTGCCAACAGTTCTCCAATGAAAATAGGGACGTCCTACCTATTCCATCATCATCATCATCATCATCATCATCATCATCATCATCATCATCTTATTGTTCGTAAACCACCCATCTGATTGGGTTGCCCCAGCCACTCTGGGCAGTTTCTCACATATATAAAACACAGTAAAACATTAAACTTTTTTTTAAAACTTCCCTATCTTCAGATGTCTTCTAAAGGTTGTACAATGGTATCTTGGTACTTGAGCTTAATCGGTTCCAGCAGTCCATTCGACTCCCGGAACCGTTCGAAAACCAAGGCGCAGCTTCCAATTCGCTGCAGGAGCTTCCTGCGCTCAATTGGAAGCTGCAGAAGCCGCATCGGGCGTTCGGCTTCCAAATAATGTTTGCAAACCGGGACACTCACTTCCATAGCTGTCAAGTTTCGGATTTGAAAATAAGGGATCAGCATTCTCACCTATTCCGGGGACAGTCACATGTCAGTGGTGGGTGGAGCCAGAAGCAAAAGTGGGCAGAGCAGCAATGTAAACTCCAAGCAGCCTCGGGCTCAGAGTGGAGCAAAGAGGGCAGCCAGCAAAGAGGAGGGCAGCCATGTGCTCCGCGCAATGGAGCCCCATCGTCTTCTTGTCTGATCCCATCAAAACAGGACAGGAAGAAGCAGCTGCTCAAAGGCAGCCAGGCTCCGCCCACCAGCTAACCCTATTGGCCGGCTGAGGGGCTCGGTGGCAACGGATAGGGGCTGATGCAGGGGGAGGAATACACCCCCACTGTAAGCACGGGAAACGGCTCCCACTTGCTTTGAGGGCTGAGGCTTTTCTCTCCAAGTAGGCGAGGTCTTCCCACCCAGTCCCTGGCCAGCAGGGGAGGAGCTGCTTCCATTAAAAACAGGAAATTTAAGGGAAATAAAAAATAAGGGAGAGCAGCGGGAAACTGCTTGAAATAAGGGAGAATCCAGGGGAAAACGGGATACTTGACAGCACTGCTCACTTTAGGTTTGTGGCATTCGGGAGCTGATTTGTTTGACAACTAAGCCATTTGGGAACCAAGGTACCACTGTATAGTAATTTATCCCCTTGGCTTGGAGGTTGCATAACTCCATGCCCTCCAACATTTCTGCACTGAAAATTTGTTGCTGTTCAGTCATGTCCGACTCTTCATGACCCCATGGACCAGAGCACACCAGGCACACCTATCTTTCACTGCCTCCTGCAGTTTGGCCAAACTCATGCTAGTCGCTTCGAGAACACTGTCTAATCATCTCATCCTCTGTCGCCCCCTTCTCCTTGTGCCCTCCATCTTTCCCAACATCAGGGTCTTTTCTAGGGAGTCTTCTCTTCAAATGAGGTGGCCAAAGTACTGGAGCCTCAACTTCAGGATCTGTCCTTCCAGTGAGCACTCAGGGCTGATTTCTTTAAGGATGGATAAGTTTGATCTGAAAATAGGGATGTCCTAAGGAAAAATGAGACATTCCAGGATCAAATCGGAAACCAGGACGGCTTCTGTAAAACTGGGACTGTCCCTGGAAAATAGGGACACTTGGAGGGTGTAGCTTCTTCCTATGTCCTGCTCTCTAACAACCCCAGATCACTCTGGGTCACCCAACCCATGGCATTCCAGGACTATCTCAACCTGGCCCAGATTTCCCCAAATCGGCCCAGTTTGTTTGGGGCTTCAGGATTCAGCTGAATCTGGTGCACAGGTTTAGTTTCTAGTTAACTGAGTCAATTACATTTGGAGCGGGAAACCATTTCCCCCAAAGAGCACATTATTTTAATGAATGTGAGATTTTTATTCACAGTGTTTCCCATACCTTATAATAACACCGTCACCAAGAGCAAATACGCATGCCTGTTTTGCAGCATCTTTCCTGCTAATACTTCATGAATTGCTTGTTAGTAAGTGACATTTTATGTGCCAGATATCACCTGGGTGCCAATTTAAAAGCAAGCTCCCCGGTGCTGGATTGGAAAGGTTTAGAAGTTCGCATCGTGTTCTATGCTTCTTGTGCTACATCAAAAAACAAAAAACACCAGTGTTGTATATAGCAGGGGAATAAACTGGCCAGGGAGCCCAGCTCCATTTTGCAAGCAGTGGATCAGAACTAGTTAATTGGCAAAACAAAAGAAAGTACTTTTTCCTGATTCCAGATGAAAGGAACTGCAAACACTGTTATCAGGGCAAATGCAAATCTCCTTATGCTGTAATTCTTGTTTAGACATTATCCCAGTTTTGTTTACAACGTCACTGAACCTAGTGAGATGAGATTGTTTCCGTGCCTGAGATTTGCTCTGCAAAAGCACACATTGCAGAAAAAACTAGCAGTAAAGTAATGGCCTTGACAATACAGGGGCATTCCCAGATCCAAGGTAAAAATTACCCCCATTTTTCATAGAATCATAGAATAGAATCATAGAGTTGGAAGAGGCCACAAGGTCCATCCAGTCCAACCCCCTGCCAAGCAGGAAACACCATCAAAGCATTCCTGACAGATGGCTGTCAAGCCTCCGCTTAAAGACCTCCAAAGAAGGAGACTCCACCACACTCCTTGGCAGCAAATTCCACTGTCGGACAGCTCTTACTGTCAGGAAGTTCTTCCTAATGTTTAGGTGGAATCTTCTTTCTTCTAGTTTGAATCCATTGCCCCGTGTCCGCTTCTCTGGAGCAGCAGAAAACAACCTTTCTCCCTCCTCTATATGACATCCTTTTATATGTTTGAACATTCCTATCATGTCACCCCTTAACCTTCTCTTCTCCAGGCTAAACATACCCAGCTCCCTAAGCCGTTCCTCATAAGGCATCGTTTCCAGGCCTTTGACCATTTTGGTTGCCCTCTTCTGGACACGTTCCAGCTTGTCAGTATCCTTCTTGAACTGTGGTGCCCAGAACTGGACACAGTATTCCAGGTGAGGTCTGACCAGGGAGAGTAAAGAGTAGGAATGGGGTGGGTGGGAATTAATGTACAGTGGGATCTTGGTTTACAAACTTAATCCGTTCCAGAAGTCTGTTCTTAAACCAAAATTGTTCTTAAACCCTAATGAGGCCTCCCGCCACCAGGGCCCTTCCACTGTTCGGATTCCATTCTTAGACCAAGGTAAAATTCTCGAACCAAGCCACTATTTCCGGTTTTGTGGAGTTTGTAAACCAAATTGTTCTTAAACCGGACTGTTCTTAAACTGAGGTACCACAGCACTTCGATTTTTATACTAATGTACCTAATGCACACTTTCCAAACTAATATATGAAACGAAACACCCAGAAATTCACACTTCTCTGAATTTTGTGATGCAGCTGTCCAAAAAAAATGCATACAAAAGTGTTCATACTGGGGGAAAGCATCCACAAAATGCTTATAGCAGTGAACACAAACACACATGACAAATGCATTGCATTAGGGGAAATTGCTGGCAAAATTGTGTACAGATTGCATGCATTTGGAGGCATGCGAATGAAAACTCTTTTTTTGTGCAGACCTACAAAAAAAGAAAAGAAAATCAAACTGATGCTGAAATGGGAAGAAGTGAAATCATGATGGGGAAAATCAAAAACTCCCAGAGCAACTTACAACATTTCCAAATATAAAACACTTCCATTCTTGTACGGGGCGTTGCTCGGGAATTCTAAGCCCTCCCTCAAAAAAGAACCAGCACAGTTTTGGAATCAGTGGAGTTTTAAAAGGTTCAGTTCACCATCTTGATTCGACATGGCATCCAATTGCAGCCAAACGTTGACCAAAAATCTTCTTGTCTCAGGAGTCATGCAAATTTGGTTATGATAGTTTAAGAGTTGTCCAGACAAGCGACTTTCCAACACGCACAAACACACACCTTTTAAAACCATCTGTATGTTAGATCTCTAAATAGTGTAGGAAAATGCAAACAATAAAACAGTATTATGGGGGGGGGAGATAAAAACAGGAAGTGGTTTGTAACAGGGGTCCTAACAGATAAAGAATCTGGAAGATGCGCATCTTGGTTTGAATCTCCAAGAGTTGGACGATATGGCCAGGGTTTGATGAGGCCCTAAGCTACTGAAGGTAATGGGGGCCCTTTATATGTCCAGCTGTCCTTTGTCAACAACAAATTGTCACCGTTTTTTGTGTTGAATATACGCTATATGGTAATTTATGGAGCTAATGGGTATCTAAAGCCATTTGCACATAACAAAATACGTATTTTATCAAAGAAATTGATATAGAAATGAGCAAACCAGTGATATTTTAGGGAGCGGGCTAGCAGGCGGGGCCCATTACTTACATCATAGGAGCCTACACAACACAAAACACTGTTGCTGTATGTAGGTTTTATTTTATTTGTTTTTTATCTTATATTTTGGAAATGTACATCCAGGTTTTTTATCCTTTAATTTTTTGGGGGGGCCCCCAAGAGAGTGGGGCACTAAACTATAGCTTGTTTAGCTTATATGTAAATCCGGCACTGGGTATGGCAGCCATCAATAGCATTACCCTTCAAGAATTTGTCCAATCCTGTTTTGAATCCATCCAAGATGGCGGCCAACATTGGCTTCCGTGAGAGCGAGTTCCACACTGTGGCGAAGCGCTTCCGCAGAATAGGGATGACGAACTAGAAACCGCCTTACCTAAAATTGCCACCACCTCATCGTCCTGTATGACTTCCAGGGATCCCGAGACGACGAAGCAGAGGGCGTCCACGCTTTCCCCCGCGTGGTAGATGAGGTCTCCGGGGGCACAGTGGATTGTCTGGAACTCCACCGCCAGGGCCCGCAAGCAGCCATCACTAGCTAGCCGAAAAGCCGGGTGCTCGTTGAAAACTTTCCGGTTGAGATGTACACAGATATCTGCTCTCATGTCCTTGGGACAAATTGAAAGGACCTGGTGGAGAAAGAGTGGAAACATGGCAGTGACAGGCGAAAGGAAAAGCCAATATTCTGTCCTTGGGGCAGAGATTGCTGTCTGTTAATAATAATAATAATAATAATAATAATAATAATAATAATAATAATAATTTATTTATACCCCGCCCCCATCTGGCTGGATTTCCCAGCCACTCTGGGTGGTTCCCAACAGAATTAAAAGTGCAACAAACCATCAAACATTTAAAAACTTCCCTAAACAGGGCTGCCTTCAGATGTCTTCTAAATGTCAGGTAGTTGTTTATCTCTTTGACATCTGATGGGAGGGCGTTTCCTCTGCCTGGTTCCCTGTAACCTCACTTCTCGCGGTGAGGGAACCGCCAGAAGGCCCTCGGAGCTGGACCTCAGTGCCCAGGCTGAACGATGGGGTGGAGACGCTCCTTCAGGTATATATAGTGCCTTACACCGTTCAAAGAGTTTCGCCAGCATTATCTTAGCAACATCACACCTGTACAATAGGCCCATATTATTGTACCCATTTTGCATATATGGAGACTGAGGCTGGCAGAGGTAGATTGCCTCAGGCCAACTCATGAATAAAGATTATTATTTATAATGATTTTTTATTTATATTATTGTATTATTATGATACAATATGATTAAAATACAATAATCAGTATTATATTTATATTATTATATAATTAAATATACTATAATAATACTATATTATATTTATAACAATTACTGTTTATTACATTTATATCTTACTTTTCCTCCGAGCGGCTCAATACTTCTTCCCCTCCCTGTTTTATCCTCAAAACAACCCTGCAAGGTAGGCCAGGCCGAGAGGTAGCGACTTGTCCAAGGGCACCCAATGAATTTCATGGCTGAATTGGGGTTCGAACCCTGGTCTCCAAGGTCATAGTCCAGCTCTCTAAACGCTACACCACCCTGCCTTTATGGCAATGAAATCCACGCCATGGAATTCATGGCAGAAGAAATACTTGAGCGCAAGACTTTGACCCTGCTTACTTAGCTTCACATGTCTTCGCACTGCGCCCTTATCACCAATCTCTTTCCCCACATGCAAGAGAATTCGGCCTCCTGAAGACAAAACCACAGGCTCGTTTATCTTTGATTTATCGCTTCACCCTAATGCCATTCGTACGGGGAGTCTATACACGTGAAATCTAATCAAACAGAAACCTTTTAGCAAATCAAGAACTCTGTTTCGCTGTTCTCGGTGGGTTAAGCTCTGCACATGTTGATATTGGTTATTTAAATTTGTCATCTGGCATGGGGTGAGACACGGCTAGGGATGGGTGAATATACCCTCTAAGGGTGCACAGATGCCTCTGCACCCCACGTTAGCGACCCCTGATTTAAAATCTCGTGCAGAATGCCCAAAGAGGGCATTAGCAGTTATTCAATCCAAACCTCACCTTCCAAACGTCATCCGTATTTCACCATTTAAACAAGGGTAAGGGCTGTTTGGCAGTGGAAGGGACTCCCTTGGAGGGTCATGTTACTCTCCTTCACTGGAGGTTTTTCAGCAGAGGTTGGGTGGTCAGGGATTCTTTAGTTGTGGTTCCTATTCTATGATTTTATGACCTTGCCTTTTACAAATTATTTAGCTTCTTTCTGAAGAAGTATCTGAATCATAGAATCATAGAATCATAGAGTTGGAAGAGACCACAAGGGCCATCTAGTCCAACACCCTGCCAAGCAGGAAACACCATCAAAGCATTCCTGACAGATGGCTGTCAAACCTCTGCTTAAAGACCTCCAAAGAAGGAGACTCCACCACACTCCTTGGCAGCAAATTCCACTGTCGAACAGCTCTTACTGTCAGGAAGTTCTTCCTAATGTTTAGGTGGAATCTTCTTTCTTGTAGTTTGAATCCATTGCTCCGTGTCCGCTTCTCTGGAGCAGCAGAAAACAACCTTTCACCCTCCTCTATATGGCATCCTTTTATATATTTGAACATGGCTATCATATCACCCCTTAACCTTCTCTTCTCCAGGCTAAACATACCCAGCTCCCTAAGCCGTTCCTCATAAGGCATTGTTTCCAGGCCTTTGACCATTTTGGTTGCCCTCCTCTGGACACGTTCCAGCTTGTCAGTATCTTTCTTGAACTGTGGTGCCCAGAACTGGACACAGTATTCCAGGTGAGGTCAGACCAGAGCAGAATATAGTGGTACTATTACTTCCCTTGATCTGAAGAAGTGTGCATGCACACGAAAGCTCATACCAATAACAAACCAATAACAAACTTAGTTGGTCTTTAAGGTGCTACTGGAAGGATTTTTTTTTATTTTGTTTAGCTTATTTCTGGGATTCTTTCAGCCCAGTATAAAGCAAGCCTTACCAAGTCCAGTGGGGCTTAGAGAACGATCCCAAACATGGTTCACTGAGGGTGAGAACCATGTCATCCTACCTTGGGGCTTTATTGAGCCACCACTTAAACTTCACCCCTTCCACACAAGGTGGAATCTCTGCCACTATGTGACAGCACGGCCCCATGCCCTCCTCGCCCCTGTTTTCTCCTGCTCTGGAGCGTTGGACTTGAACCAATGGCTTCAAGTTACAAAAAAGTAGATTCCGGCTAAACGTGGGAAGAACTTTCTGACAGTAAGAGCTGTTTGACAGTAGAAAGGTCTCCCTCGGGAGAGTTGTGGACTCTCCTTCCTTGGAGGTTTTTAAGGAGAGCTTGGATGGCTATTTGCCATGGATGCTTTAGCTGAGATTTCTGCATTGCAGGGGGTTGGACTAGATGACCCTCGAGGTCCCTTCCAACTCTACGATTCTATGATTCCATTTCCACCTGCCCATTTGGCAGGAGGAAGCGGGGGGTCAATGACGGTGGAATGAGACTGGCATCTCTCCACAGGCGGTGGTCAGTGGGATTGTCAACAGAGGCTGGCAAGGCTGGCAGAGAGACATCTCTACCCAGTCCAACCCCAGCCCAGCACAAAGGGCAATGCATTGCTCTGTTACTCCCTGAGAAGTGGTATTTAGGATTATATTGTAAAATATCACTGAAGAAAGGCCTTTAACAGCTCTTGTTATCCTTTTCATGCTGCCATAAAAAGCTCTGGTGTGTTGAGAGAGAGAGAGAGAGAGAGAGAGAGAGAGAGAGAGAGAGAGAGCATAAATGTGCAGGGAAGAATCCTGATGTGCTCAGATATCTTAGTAGTGTTATCACTGCAAACGGCGTTCCTTTTTGTAGATACAATAGTGGCACTTTCATCATGTTCTCCAGCAGTTGGGAAGGCGAGACCTCCACTGCGCCGAAGAAAAAAGCCAGCTAAATCCATCAGGAAGAATCCAGTAATTAACCGAACTTACGAGCCAAAAAGGTTCTATTTTGCGCAGCCAGCCGTAAGCCAT
Source organism: Lacerta agilis (assembly GCF_009819535.1). Classification (NCBI taxonomy): domain Eukaryota; kingdom Metazoa; phylum Chordata; class Lepidosauria; order Squamata; family Lacertidae; genus Lacerta; species Lacerta agilis. The sequence goes on from NC_046312.1 coordinate 9,269,739, forward strand.
CTCCAACTGAAGACACAGAGAAAGAGAGGTGGCCTCTCTAAAGAACAAGGGAACAAAGGACTAGCCCCAGGGTATGTGCTTGATTTTTTTTTTTTTTAATGCCGCTTTGGAAATGGATTTGGCTTTTCAAAAGGGAGCAGAAGAGACGAGTGGAAAACAGTGTATGCTTCAATTAAAAAGTCAAGGACTCTGAACCCAGGATCCTCCTCTCATGTAACCAGTGGCGTGGAGTGGAGTAGAGTGAACATTACAGTTGGGCTGGGATGATCTGCGCTATTCAATATACTCATACTTTGAATTCTCTGCATAGGCTGGGATGCTAGCCTAGCCTTCTCACTGGTTTTCAGTCTGGGGGAAATCTGTCTCATTGGGGCTATGTGCATTTCCCCCAGCAACCTAAGAAGGTGCAGCCCAAATGCAAGCTCAGGGACAACTTCAACAAGTTCTTCCCAGTGTCTAATCTGGGAAGGAGAAACTGTAACCACCTGGGTATTCCTGGACTCCGGCTCCCATCAGCACCAGGAAATCATGGCCAGTAGTCATCCATGATGGGCGCTATGGTCTTGTGGTACAGTGGAACCTTGGTTCTTGTTACAGGTAGGTAGCTGTGTTGGTCTGCCATAGTCAAAACAAAATAAAAAATTAAAAAATCCTTCCAGTAGCACCTTAGAGACCAACTAAGTTTGTTCTTGGTATGAGCTTTCGTGTGCATGCACACTTCTTCAGATACACATGAAAGCTCATGCCAAGAACAAACTTAGTTGGTCTCTAAGGTGCTACTGGAAGGATGTTTTTATTTTTTTATTTTGTTTTGACCTTGGTTCTTGAATGGCTTGGTTGACGAACAAATCGGAACCCGAACACCGCAAACCCAGAAGTAAATGCCTCGGTTTGCAAACTTTTTTTGGAAGCCGAATGTCCGACGAGGTGGTCGGCTATTGTTTCCGGGGCGCCTGCGCCAATCGGAAGCCGTGCCTTGGTTTTCGAACGTTCCGGAAGTCGAACGGACTTCCAGAACGGATTGCATTCGGGAACCAAGGTACCACTGTAGTTGAAGGACCACAAGTTCCCCATCTATGCTGTGAATTTTAGGTACACATACCAGTGCTCTGTCATCATTATACAATGATTCTTCTGTCAGCCCATGAAGGGGTGGTGGTGGAGGAGGGTGAAAGGAAGGCACAGTCAGATCAAGTTCGCATATGCTAATTTATAAGTAGATGCAGATGGGTGCAAATTTAGACTATAAGTCAAATTGGATGTGCTGCACCATTGTCTTGCCTCGGTAATAAACTGGATGTCACTCCAGATAAGAGTGAAGCACCATTAGTGGGTGGTTCCCCAGACCGGATGGATGGGAAGTTGCCTGCTCTTGATGGAGTTACACTCCCTCTGAAGGAGCGGGTATCCAGCTTCTGGGTCCATTGCTCTTGCTTGAGGCTCAGGTTGCTTGAGAGCCAGTGTGGTGTAGTGGTTAAGAGTGGTAGACTCATAATCTGGTGAACTGGGTTCGCTTCCCCGCTCCTCCACATGCAGCTGCTGGGTGACCTTGGGCTAGTCACACTTCTTTGAAGTCTCTCAGCCCCACTCACCTCACAGAGTGTTTGTTGTGGGGGAGGAAGGGAAAGGAGAATGTGAGCCGCTTTGAGACTCCTTCGGGTAGTGAAAAGCGGGATATCAAATCCAAACTCTTCTTCTTCTTCTTCCTTTGGGTAGTGATAAAGCGGGACATCAAATCCAAACTCCTCCTCCTCTCAGTGGCATGGAGGGCCTTCCATCAGCTTTGGCTGGTGGCACAGCTACGGCCCTATCTGGACAGGGGTAGCCTAGCTTCTGTTGTCTTTGCTCTTGTAACCTCTGATAACCTTAGAATACTGCCATGTGTTATATATGGGACTGCATCTGAAGACAGTTTAGAAACTCCAGCTTGCGCAGAATCCGATGGCCAGGTTGCTCACCGGGGTTAGATGGTTTGAGCATATGGCACCAATCCTGGCTGCTGATTAGTTTCTGGGCCCAACTCAAAGTGCTGGTTTCTGACCTATAAAGCCTTAAAGGGCTCAGGACCACAAGATCTCAAGCACCGCTTCTCCCCATATGAACCTACCTGGACCCTGCAAAAATCATCTGAGGACCTTCTTTGTGTGCCTCCTCCCTGAGAGATCTGGACAGCAGGAACACGAAAATGGGCTTTTTTCTGTGGTGGCTCATTGCTTGTGGAATGCTCTCCCCAGGGAACATCACCTGGTGCCTTCATTGCATATGTCTTCTCTCAGGCCTTTGGCTAATTAAACAATCTATGTCCTTTTAAACTGGGGGTGGGGTATTGTTTTGGTTTGTTACTATGCTATATATCTTTATGTTTCTATATTGTAACCCCCCCCCCTGTGATCTTAGGATAAAGGGCTGTATGGAAATTGTAGTGGTAGTAGTAGTAGTAATTGCATCACATCCTAGTGGGATAGGCTGTGACCAGGTGTGGCTAGGGAAACCTAGCCAGTGTGGTGTAGTGGTTAAGAGTGGTAGACTCGTAATCTGGTGAACGGGGTTCGCGTCTCCACTCCTCCACATGCAGCTGCTGGGTGACCTTGGGCTAGTCACACTTCTCTGAAGTCTCTCAGCCCCACTCACCTCACAGAGTGTTTGTTGTGGGGGAGGAAGGGAAAGGAAGAATGTTAGCCGCTTTGAGACTCCTCCTGGGAAGTGATAAAGCGGGATATCAAATCCAAACTCTTCTTCTTCTTCTATGGTCCTGCTGTTCCTTGTGTAGATTCGCAGCCTCAGTCGCCACTCACTAAATTCCTTCTTTAAACTAGACATGGACTGGGTATGCCTTCAAATAGGCAGCACTTTCAAACAGAGAGGTGTCCTTTTTAAAGTAAGACACACAACCACTGTACTCTTGCTTCAAAGAAATCCCACAAAATCCTAGTTACAGGTAGGTAACCATGTTGGTCTGCCATAGTCAAAACAAAAAAATAAAATAAAAAAATTCCTTCCAGTAGCACCTTAGAGACCAACTAAGTTTGTTCTTGGTATGAGCTTTCATGTGCATGCACACTTCTTCAGATACCTTCAGATACAGAAAATCCTGTTTCGATTCCTTTTTAGCCTTTCTGTCCTATACATTATCAGCTAATAACTTGGATAATGTGAATTGTGAGTGATATTGTTTTTGGAAAGGACGCCTCTCAGCATCCCTGGGGTTGATCCAGTGAAAGATGCTGTCTTTAACCACGCTATTTCTCCCTGCAGTTGTTTCGCCACTGTGTGAGTCTAGAAGAAGCACATAAATGTCTGTGTATTGGATAGATGCTCTCCCCAACCCTGGGTGTTATTAGCTTTCTACTAAATTACAGAATTAAGCATGCGGCATGACGACTCTTTTCACCCAGCGGAATCCTATTTCATTGCAGCAAGCAACAACGAGCCGGCTACTGCCTTTGCTCCTTCCTCTGCTCGATTCCAGAAGACTAGGAGCGCATGGTTTTCAAAAACCAGTTATTGAGGCTATCAAAAAGGCTGTCATGTAACAAATCTGAAGCACAATGACTGTACCTTGTTCATGCAGAAAATGTGCAAAATATAAGCAGCTCTGAAAGTGGTGGAAACCTCATCCCCAGAGCTATCACAAAAAAAACCTAAGAGCCCTGACAGATCAGACCAACAGCCTTTCTAGTTCAGAATCCCACCTACCCCCAGCAGATAATCAGGTGCTTAATGCGAAACCAGAAGCAGAGCAGAATCACAATAGCTTTTTTCCTGCTCGTGACTGCCAGGGATTGGTGCCTCTGAGCCTGCTAAGGAGATGAAGAAATCTGATTCAGTTTGTGTTTAAAGGCAAACCTACCTAAACAATACTTTGCAAAAGAAGACGAGAATTGAAACACAGCCGCGCTTTGCAATTCACCCCCCCCCCAAAAAAAAGTGTAGGTATGGGGAAAGGGTGAAGATATTAGTGGAAATAATATGCAACAATGCCTTATGCTGGGAGGAACTGATTGCAAAAATGTGTACATTAGTAAAAAAAAGTGTTTATTAGGAGACATTTGCAATGAACTGCTGATGAATTTTCAATGGAGTTCTTGAAATAATAACAATAATACTCACAAATTACTGCAGAAAGACAGAGAAGTGAATTATAGATTGATAAAATGAGAAACGGGGGGGGGGGTAGGGACTGAAGATGACAGATCCACCCACCCCTAGATCCTGGTGGAAGTACACAACCTTCATAACTAGTAGCAATTGATTGTTGTCAAAGGTCCGTATAGTTAAAGCTATGGTTTTCCCAGTAGTAATGTACGGAAGTGAGAGCTGGACCATCAAGAAGGCTGATCGCCGAAGAATTGATGCTTTTGAATTATGGTGCTGGAGGAGACTTGAGACTCCCATGGACTGCAAGAAGATCAAACCTATCCATCCTTAAAGAAATCAGCCCTGAGTGCTCACTGGAAGGGCAGATCCTGAAGTTGAGGCTCCAGTACTTTGGCCACCTCATGAGAAGAGAAGACTCCCTGGAAAAGACCCTGATGTTGGGAAAGATGGAGGGCACAAGGAGAAGGGGACGACAGAGGATGAGGTGGTTGGACAGTGTTCTCGAAGCTACTAACATGAGTTTGGCCAAACTGCGAGAGGCAGTGAAGGATAGGCGTGCCTGGCGTGCTCTGGTCCATGGGGTCACGAAGAGTCAGAAACGACTGAACGACTGAACAACAACTACTACAACAACAAATTCTCTTTGTCTACCTTGTCCCTCTTTTAAAACCATCTCTCTCTCTCTCTCTCTCTCTCTCTCTCTCTCTCTAAGAGAGAGATCCATTTAACTCAG